>NC_138872.1:9793016-10417011 GCF_965194805.1 Balaenoptera borealis
GGGAATCTCACGGTGTCTGGGATCTTTTCTTCTTTTTCATTTCCTTTCATGTTAAGCCATATTTCTCATAATGGCAGAGTGCTAGCTGACTATATAAATCTGCCCCTTTCTGTTTATCCTGTAGTTGCCTGTCAAAGCAAATAAGCCTGCTTTGCATTAGAGCTTGGAAATTAAATTGTGGGAGGTTAGGTCCCTCCAGTTAAGGTAAACCAGAGTGGTGTGAATTCATACCCAAAGGAACACACAGCCAGAATATCTGCATCTGTGACAATTAGGCAACCTCAGGGGGTGGGAAGAAAATTTTTTCAAGGCACATATATATACCAAATAAAGTCAACCAGTTTTCTTAAATATAAAAACACCTGCTTTTTAAATATCTTACCTTATCAAGATTGTAACTGTAAAAGTTAATTCTCACTGATGCTATTAATGTAACTAAGAAGAAAATCTTATTTCCTTCTTAGCTTCCTCTACCACTGGGTCATAATCTTAAAAGGAACTCGAATCACTAAAAGAATATCCCTTAAAAGATAGAAAGTGCAGAAATAGTTGCAGGTGATTATGGTCCCAGTTCTTAACCTTGAATATTTCCCAGAATACTTTACATTTATCACAGGTTTAATAGTAATAAATATTATTGAGTGCCTGTTATGAACTTTAAATTGCTTGGCCCTTGATAGACATTATCTTTTTTAATCCATACAACTCTAAGAAATTAGTTAAGTATTTGTATGCTTATTTTATGGATATCAAAACCAAGATTCAATTAAGTAATTTGTCAATTACAATTCATAATTTGTTTTCCAAATATACATTAAAATACATACATAACTCATAATTTTAAAAGCACATCTCATACATGCACTATGTAAAATTTCTCTCATATTACCTATTACACAGGTACCCTCGGTTTAGAATATTCAAGAAGAAGAAAAAAGAAAAAAAATTTTGTGAAAATCTCAAAATGCCAAGAACTGCCTCTGTGCTTTCCAGATCGTTACTGCATTTGGTCTGTGCAAGCGTAATCAGGTTGCATTACTAAAATCAAGTGCAAGCAATGGGCAGAGCTAGGATTTGAACTCAGGTCTCTCTAAAGAGGGTATGGGAGGCGGTGTTAATCTACAGGCTCTGAACTCAGCTGTGTAAATGACAAGTCCAGCTCCACAACTCACTAGCTGTGTGACCTTAGACAAATCAGTGGAACTAATTTGTTTTCATTCCTCGAATTAGTAGTAGATCCCACGTTGTATTGCTGCTGTTCCTCTGAAGATCAAATGAGACAACGTTCATAGAGGTAGTATCTGATGCATGGCAAGCTCTTATGGTAACCAGCCTCCAAGAGGGCCCCAGTGATCCTAGCCTCCTGATAATCACAGCCTTGTGCATGCCCCTCTCATGTTAAATAGGGCTGAGCTATGTAGAGTATTACAGAAATGATTGTATGATTTCTGAGCCTGGGTCATAAAAGACTTTGTATCTTGTGCCTTGGTCTCGACTCACTCTGGGAGAAGCCATCCATCATGCTGTGAAGACACTCAAGCAGACCTCTCTGAAAGGGCCCATATCAAGAGGAGCTGAGGCCTCCCACCAACAGCCAGCACCAGCTTGCGGGTGCGTGTGAGTGGGCCTTCTTAGACGTGGACCTGCCGTCCCCTGGATTCAAGCCTTCAGACTACAGCCCCAGCCGACATTCTGACTGCAATCTCATGAGAGACCTCAAGCCAGATCCACCCAGTTAAGCCACTTCTGAATTCCTAACCCATAGAAACTGTGAGATAATAAATATTTATTGTTGCTTGAAGCCACTAAGTTTTGGAGTACTTTGTTACACAGCAATAGATAACTAATAGAGTGCTCAAAAAACCCTAAGCTCTTAGCAGAAACCGAAGTATGAACTTCACCAAGTTGCATTCTGCTTCACCGTTCATGAAGAAAAGACTACCACTGCAGCAAATTTTAAACCCTCTAGCACAGGGTGGGAGATGCAAGTAATGAGGAATTTTTTTTTAGGGATGGGGGCTTTGGGTACTACTATTCAGATGACCACATGCCTTATTCACATGTGCATAGCATCATATCCATTGAGAAGTTCAAAATTACATTACTAATACCACCAGCTGGGGGAACTGCCCTAACACAATCACAAATCAGTAGGCTATTTTACATTTTCAATATCCATTTGCAGACCCCAAATATGCCATCTTTCCCCATGATTCCCTCTATTCACTGCCTTGCTTCTTTTCTGATTTGTCCCAGCAACACAAAACAATAAAAGAGAAGCATGCAAAGCAATATTTCTAGTAAAGAATGTTGTTTTCCTATATGTTGTATCTTTCCCATCGGAGGAACGCAGGGAGCAGGAACGGGTTTAATATTTTTGTATTAACAAGACTCATAGTAGTAACATCCCTCTGCAGCCCTCACCATCACATCAAAATAAATCACCATCTTATCAACCCGTCCAAACACTCCAGGTTCCATCACCCTGTACAAAACTCCTCATCTATCGTTCCAGAAAACGTTTCAGAACCATAGAAAAGTCCTTAGCTTTTCCCCCAGGTTCTATGATGAATGGATCAGCTTCTCTCCTGTTCTGTCCTAAATGTTGGGACGTATATGAATAAGTGGTCAAAATTCTGGAGCTTAGGCACTCTCTCTGCAGATACACTGTTGATGGGAATGTCATTGGGTACAGCCATGTTAGAGATGATTTGGTGACACAATGATTTTGCATCAAGCACTAATTTAAAACTGACTTTAGATCCTAATGCACATGTCAGATGCAATCTCACTGTAAGATAAGGTGTCATGAGAGCAATTCCAGGGGCATGAGAGTGATGGGGGCATAACAGGAAGTGCCAATTAGGAAACAGGTAGCCACATACTTCTGTATAGAACATATGTCAACTAGAGCATTAAACAAAGCAAACATATGTTGAGCACCTACTATATGCCAAGCTCTGTGCTAGGTTGCTTTTGCATGTTAGGATGCTCTCAGGCCTCAGAGTAAACCAATCTACTAACACATGTTACGTTTATAGAATGGCATAAACCGGGGGTGAGCAAACTACAGCTGTGGAGCCAACTAGCCTGCTGCCTGTTTTGTAAATAGGTTGCATTGGAATATAGCCACGCCTGTTGTCTACACGCTGTCTATGGCTGTTTGCACACTACAACAGCAGAGCTGAGTAGTTGGGACAGAGATTGTGGCCCATGCAATGGACTGAATTGTGTTGAAGTCCTAACCCCCAATATGACTGTATTTGAAGATAGGGTCTTTAGGAGGTAGTGAAGGTTAAATGAGGTCATAGAGCTGGGGCCCTAATCCAATAGGACTGTGGCCCTATAAGAAGAAGATCTCCCCTAACCCCCCATGTGAGGACACAGTGAGAAGGCAGCCATCTGCAAGTCAGAAGGAGGGCCCCCACCAGGATCTGACCATGCTGGCGCCCTGATCTCAGGCTTCCAGCCTCCAGGACTGTGAGAACATTAATTTCCATTGTTTAAGCCACCCAGTCTATGGTACTTTGTTACGGCAGCCCTAGCTGTCCAATGCAGCCCACAAAACCAAAATTACTTGCTATCTAGCCCTTCACAGAAAAGGTTTACGGACCTATGGAAAACTTATAAGCAAGCAGGAAACCCTCTGAGAATTCTCCGCCCACTCTCCATTCACTGTAGGGAAACATATAATTCTCTTAAATTAGGATGGTTGGGTTTGAAGGTCCAAATATACTGTCACACGTTTTCCTTTTGCTTCTGTCTTTAGTCCATAGCAGTTCCAAAAATTCAGTGAGCATAACAGGAATCTGAAATGTGACGTGTCCAGAACTGAACTCCTGGTTCCCAGGCCCTTCCCAAACCTGCTCTCCCGTCTCAGTCAATTGCTTCATCTTTTTGGTTCTGTAGACAAAATCCTCAGTGCCTTCCTGGACTCCTCTTTCTCTCTCAACCTACCCCTACCCATCCAATCCATCAGCAACCAAGTCTCCCTTCAGAGTCCGTTCAGAATCCACCTTTTCTCACACAGCCACTGCTACCCCCGCATCCACCTGGGCTCCCTGCTCCCACCCTGGACTCTCTCAGTCTGTTCTTAACACAGAGCTGGTGTTTTCTGTTAAAACCATTAAGTCAGATCATGCTGCTCCTCTCCTCAAGAACTTCCACAGCCTCGTGTCACTGTCAGAGCGAGAAGCCCTGCCCCATCAGCCCCTCTCCCCGGCATCTGACACTGACTCTGCTGACCTCTCACTGTCCCTCAAACACATAAGGCATCTTCCTTCTGCCGAGAATGCTTGTCCTCAGATGTCCACGTGACTCCTATCATCACTGCCTACAAGCCTCTGCCGCTTCTCAGTGAGCTCTTCCAAGGGGACACTCTTTACAAAGACAAACTCCCTGATGAGACGACCACCCTGATCTGCAGAGTGCATGTGAGCAAGTCATCCAACCTCTCCAACTCTCACCAGAAAACAAAAGAGCAAACAACTCTTTCACACGGCTGCTTTGAGGAATAAACAAGGTCATGCACGCATATACATTCTGTGAACTATAAATCTCTAAACCAGGATTTAGCAAATGTTTTCTGCAAAGGGACAGAGAGTAAATATTTCATGTTTTGTGGGCCATAGAGTCTCTGTTACAATTACTCATCTCGATCATTGTTGATACAATACAAAAATGGGCATGGCTGTGTGACAATAAAACTTTATTTACAAAAACAAGTGGTGGGCCAGATTTAACCCTTGACTGAAGTGTGCAGATTCCTGTTCCAAACCATTGCTCACTATTATTATTGGTGATGATGAAGAAGCTACGTTAAGATGTTACATGCCCAGGGGTACAAAACATACTATTTGTTGTTGTTGTTGTTGTTGTTGTTGTTGTTGTTGTTGTTTTAATTTTATTTATTTATTTATGGCTGCGTTGGGTCTTCGTTTCTGTGCGAGGGCCTTCCCCAGCTGCGGCAAGCCGGGGCCACTCTTCATCGCCGTGCGCGGGCCTCTCACCGTCGCGGCCTCTCTCGTTGCGGAGCACAGGCCCCAGACGCGCAGGCTCAGTTGTTGTGGCTCACGGGCCTAGTCGCTCCGCGGCACGCGGGATCCTCCCAGACCAGGGCTCGAACCCGTGTCCCCCGCATCGGCAGGCAGACTCTCAACCACTGCGCCACCAGGGAAGCCCTGTTGTTGTTTTTATTTGTTTTATTCTGGTAGAATGTAAGCTCCAGGGGCGACAGAGATCTTTATCTGTGTTTTTGTGCCTTGTATACTGCTCCACTTCTAGCACCAAGAATAGCACATGGCGCATAGTAGAGCTTCAATAAATATTTTGGAAGGAATGAATGAATTCTGTATTTTGTCAATGAGTTAATGTATTTTTCAAGTGTGCTTTTTGACTATGTGTGATTTTTGCCTTACTCTGATTTTAAGGCAGTGGTTCTCAACAATCTGGCAATGTCTGGAGATACTTTTGCTTGCCACAATTGGGAAGGGATGGTGCTACTGTCATCTGGTGAGTAGAGACCAAGGATGCTGCTAAACATCCTACAATGCACAAGATAGGCCCCCATAACATAGAATCATCCTGCCCCGCATAACAAGAATGTTGAGGTTGAGAGACCCTGCTTTAGAGCTTAACATCCCACGAAATCTAATTCCACTGTGTGTACCGACATTTAAATGCACATACTCTGTATTTGTTAGAAGCTTAAACAAATAAGGCATTTTTTTCCTTTCCATAAATAGAAGCCGGTGTAGGGAGTCCAGGGCTGCTAAACATCCTATAATGTTCCTTAAGGTCTTCTGCTCAGACAAAAAGACCTGTCACCTCACAATCACAAGATGGCTGCACCACCTCTAGTATCACATCCCTGTTCCAGGAAATAAAAGGGGGAGGGTCAGGGAGGGAGGCAAAGAATAAGTTCGAGGTGAATGCTGCTGTCACTGTCTCCCACCCTTGTGGAGCCTTCCTGGAAGCTACATCCAGTGATTTCCACTTAGATTTTATTGATCAAAACTGTCTCTATCTTCACAGAAGGCTGCGAAGTATGATTATTTTTTAGAATTAGGAATGTGGATGCAGCCAACAAATTGTTGTTCTGTCAGTAAGGAGGAAGGAACCACGGACATTGTGTGGGTATCTAGCATTCTCTACCACATCCTTTGGTTTAAAATTTTCACATCTAAGAATTTTTCACAGCACATAGAGATGTGAATATGAGAGTGTTCATCACAACAGTCTAATACAGAAAAAAGAAAACTGGCAACCACATAAGTGTATGTACCTGATGCTGTTGGTGTCCCACCCGGATGCCTTTAATGAGCTGGTATCCCTCCACCCAAACAGCAGTGACCGCTGGCCACTAATGGCTCAAATCTGAGTCTCTTCTGGAAGGTGGCCTGGGTTCCCCTCCACTGATAAATCATGTGTATACAAATGCCTACCATGGGCACTGCTTCTAGGAAGCCAGAGCTAAGGCAACATACATCAAGAGAAGACTGACCATTTACATTAAGATATAAGCATATAATAATGAATGCCAGTTAGAATTAAACAAAGCTATATACAACGATATCGACAAGATGTCTGAGATTTTTCATTAAGTGCAAGAAAAAAGCAAGTTGAAGAACATTATGTGTAATCTGCTCTGATTTGTATAAAATAAGAATACACCTCAATATGCTTAAGTATACTTAGAAAATTACTAGACGAATACAAAAGAAACTGTTTGTTTCCTCTGGGTACCTTTTCTTCTTCTATTTTTCTGTATTATTTGAATTAAGAAAAATACGTTTTTCTTTTATGACTTGAATTTTTTTCCTTAAAACATCTCCATTATCCAACATGATCAGAGGTTCAGATTTTTGCTCTGTACAATATTTGCTACCAAAGGATTTCTAACTTTAAAAGCATTAAATAGAAGGCTTACGTTCCAGTCCAGCTCTGCTATTTACTAGTTAACTTAGGTAGGTCATTCCACCTTTTAGATGCCGCCTATAAAATAAGAGTTAAAGTAAATACTTTAACCCATAGTGCTATCTGAGGAACAGATGAAATAATGCACGTGTAGATATTCTGTGAACTGTAAATCTTTATGCAATAGTTATGTTGTTATCTGTAATGATACCAACAGTACATCAAGACCTTAAAAATCCACGGATACAAATTAAATATTATTATGTGGTATGTCCCAGCCATGGTTCTGTGATGCAAATAAGAAAAATTGATGCTGGTTGATTTATACAGAAAAGGTTATTGGGAAGCTCACAGAAACATTCAGGAAGGCTAGATAACAAGGCTTGGAGAAATGGCAGTACAAGAGGTGGCTTTTCATCCAGAATTACAGAAAAAGCATGTTATAGCTTTTGTTATAGTCTGGTGAGGATGAGTTGTGGCCACACATGCTGGAGACAGCAGCTTGTTCTGCCAGCACCACTGACCCTGCCCACTCTGAGCCCTGGAGAGAGGCTGTTCCTGTGAACTGGCACTGCTGTACCAGAAACATAAATGTAGCTGCAGCATCACCAAAAAGATATCCCTCTGCCACTATTTCATGACCATCACTGGCTACCAAGGCAAAGTTCAGAAGGCGTTTTCCCACGGAGCGGTGCAGGACATCCTAGCTGCAAGAGAGTCTGGGAAAGTGAGCATTTGTCATGTTCAGTTTTAAATGAAAGAATTTGATTTTAACCAAGATTTATGTGGTGGGAAAATTCCTTCCAACATTGGAAGGGAATTTCAGATACCAGAAACAAACACACAAACAGAGATAAATGTTAACTATTTTGTATCAGCATAGAAGACCTTGTGAGTAGCCAAAACACACGTTGCTTTTATTTATATATTTACAAATACATTCATATAAATTGGATTCCCAGGGAAGCTGACTCTGAGACAGAGATTAGCATGCAGGGATTTTATTAGAAAGTGCTCTTAGGATCAACATCCTTGAGGGAAGAGGAGGGCAGGAGGACTGGACAGAGGGAGAAGTTGAGTTGCAATGCAGGCTCAATGCAGGACTTGCAGCATTGTGGTAACAAGAGGGCTGCCACAATCCCAGCTATCACAACCACATGCAAAGGCAGGACATTGGAAATATAAAACACAGAAGGGACAGAGGTCTTTTCCTCAAGTGGTTCTTTTCTTTCCCAGATCCCAGTTGTTGTTTTTTTTTCTTCCCAAGAAGTTCCTGGAAGACTACATCTTACATTTCATTGGCCAGAACTAGATCACATGACAATTGTTAGTTAAAAGGAAGGCTGGGAAAGTGAGTTTCTGGTGAAGAAGAGAGGGTCAGCCAAGTTTGGGTTAGACTCACTGGTAAATGCCAAAACACACACAGTGCCCACCCTCACATTACTTAAACCTTGTGGAGCTCCTTGAGCACTTGCTCAGTGCTAACCATTGAGCTAAGACTTTTTACATTAAGCATCTTGTCTGAGTCTCACAATGACCATATTAGGTGAGTTTGATCATCATGCCCATATTATAGATGAGGAAACTGAAGTTCAGAGCAGTTATATGTCCAATGTCACACAGTTAGTAAGCAGCAGAGCTTCAACTCAAACCCAAGCCTGACTGACCCCAGAGTCTGTGTTCTTTGTTGCTTCCCAGCATATGACCACATGTAGAGTTATACTAGAAAAGTGGACCAGGGACAAAACCAAGGGACCTGAAGTATCAGGAAGACTTCATGGAAATCTGGGTTGGACCACATGTGGCAAAGAAGAGCAGACAGAAAGCATTGCTTCTTCTCTGAACCTGCTTACGGATGCAGAGGAGAAAATCCAACTGAAATTAAAATGCTCGAGCCAAACTATCCAGTCCTTGCTACTCAGTGTGTGGTCCACAAGTCAGGAACATAAGCATCACCTGGGAGCTTGTGAGAAATGCAAAATCTCAGGCCCATCCCAGACATACTGAGTCAGAATCTGCATTCAGCAAGTTCTCCAGGTGATGTGCGTGCACTTAAAAATTTAAGGAGCACTGTTCTAGAGGCTTCATTGAGAACTCAGCCTGGGGAGTAAGCAGAACAAGCCCTGAATGCTGACTTTTAAACTAACTCTCCCAGTGAAATGGACTGGGTATAATTGTAATAAGCCAGTCACCATGTTTATATAGATTATCTCATTTTGTCACCACGGGCCATCAACAAAGCTATGGGTTAAGCACTATTATTATTGACAGAGGAGGAAACTCATTTAGTAACTTGAACCCATTTCACCAAATAACTTGGCAGAAACTAAGATGTGAAACCTCCACAGTTTGATTCTGGAAGTTTCCTTCTTCTGTACCACAAAACATCCCTTCATTACAGATGGTTTGAGGAAGGAATGAGATCATCTTTGTAAAAGACTTAATACGGTGCCTGGTACTTAACATACATGAATAATGAAGAGAAATAATCTGACTCCCTTTAATGAGATTTAAGCCAGTGAACTCTCAATCACCTAAAAGTGGCTATCTGTTGAAAACTTCTAATGCCAGCTTCTACCAACACCCAGAATACATTTCAAGTTTCCTCTCCCATCAGTCCATGTTTTATCAAATGAAAATAAATTTTCCTACTAGCCTGAAGCAAAATGTAATTAGAAAGGTGCATCTGCAGCCCTGAGTCAAATATGGTCCTCCAAAGTCACACTTCAATGATTCCGGGTTTTCCACTGTTTTGAATTATCCATGCCATTGCTCCCCTTATTGGCACTGATAACAGAGTGTTAACTACATTACATGCAATTAAACTCAAAATATTTGTGCAGCAATTATATGGATTCATCAGACCTAATGGTGCAGTCACAATTTCGTGTGTACTCATCAGTAATGCTCAGGAAAAAAAAAATTGGCATATAGAAATATATTCCCACAAGCTGATCATTATAAAATAAACATTATGTCTGATGTCCTCATAGTAGCTGGTATCTGTCAATAGTAAACAAATCAGAAGTTTCCCACAATATTGACCCTACTGCTATCAGTATTTTTACGCACCCTGCATTAGGGATCAGATATATCAGGAGGGTATTTGTTCAGCAAGCAACAAGTAACCCACACTTGTGTTTATTCTTCTGTTTAGAAGGTTATCCATTTTCTTTCTTCTTTTGAAGTCTTCTCACCTTCTTGTTTTTGGTTTTCCGGCATATGAACCCATTGTTAATTCCTAACCCCATACTCTTGGTCCACCTCCAAGTTGACCAGGAGCCAAAGTGGACATTTTCTGCCCACAATGACAGCTTCCTACCTCAAGCATTCATGACTCTTTCTCTCCCTGGGAGCTTTCTCCGGTACCAGGAAAGCTTACTCAGCTGGGAGTTTGAGGACCCTATTGGGACAACCCTCAACCAAAGAAGAATGGGAGTTGGAGGAATCGTACTCCAGCTTTCCCACCGCTCGGTGGGTCAGTTCTGAAGCTGGTCCTACACAGTTCCTCAGAGGGTTCCCAAAGGGATTGAGGCCCAGATGCCCACAGTGGTAAACCACTGGCTAATGCTTTTTTTATTGACTTTCCTCCCTTCTTTGTCTCATTTTCCCCCACTCCTTCACTTGTGCTTCCTGGAATCATCTTCCAAATACACTCCCTGGACCCAAGCTCTTGGAAAAGGGTCTGCTTTGGGGAGAAACCCAGCCAGCACAACCCCTTTTGTTTAAGGACTTGACCTTCTTACAAAACTCCCACGGTGGAAGCTATATTCTCACTTTCCTGGACTCCTTTGTAGTAAGGATACATAGGCTCCAACAATCAAGTGAGTCTTTGGGAGTTTATAACACAAAGAAGCAGAGCTTGTGCATCATCTATTCTAGCTAAGGTAGCAGCAACAGTGGCAGAGCTATATCTGGTTTCCAGAAATAACACTAGCAGTGATTCTAACTGAAATCCCATTTCTGCCTGGTGTAGGCAGAAGCATCCGGACCCAGGAGTGTCTTCATGATACCAGTTCCTCCCACAGACTGATTTTGGCCTTTTTCCTGGCTTCTCTGGCCCTCTGGCCCTCTGCAGATCCTCTAATAAATTCCTTTTCTGTTTCAGTAAGCCAGAGTTCATTTTCTGCGGCTTGAAACTAAAAAGACCAACTGATATGGGTTATGTTCTCCTTATGTATAAAAATAACAAGGCTACTCATGACATTGTCTGTCAGAGGCGAATACTAGAGACAAGCTAAATATCCATCAGGAGGAAACTGATCAATTATGAAGTATCAAGTCAGTGGCTAAAAACTAACAAGATAGCTCTGAATGTACATATGTGGAATTTTCCCAAGGTTCAGTTAAAAAAATGAGAACCATGTATGTGGTTTGCTACCCTTTCCATTTTTAATAGATAAGTGTGTATGTATAGTCTTTTATATAATAGAGATAGGTAGGTAGGTAGATAGATAGATAGATAGAATGTCCTATATACTTGCACAAGTATTGAATGTCTCTAGAAAGATCTGGTAACAGGGTTTGCATCTTGGAGGGAAACAAGTATCCTGAAAATCAGGTATGGAATCAAGTCTTACATTTCCCTATGTATCTTTTAAATATTTTGAGTTTAAACTTCTGAACATTTTTCATCTATGCAAAAATAAATAAAATTTCAATTTAAATGTATAAATGAGGACAACAAGCTGAAGAAGAAGAAAAATGCAGATTCCAGGACCCTGATACACTTGGTCTAAGGCGAGACCAAAAATGCTGCATTTCTAGCAAGTAGCTCCAGCGGCTCTGATGCCAGGTGCTTCTGAGACCCTGGTCTATATTGTCAGGGATCCGGAGTGGTTTGTGCTACTCCATATTGTCCAGATCTCTGCAATGAGCCCAAATTAATATTGTATTTTTAAGTCAATACTTTTTTTCAAAGAGTTCATGCTGGGGAGACACACATGCGCTGGCGTCCACAGATTTCACCAGGTGTGTGAAGGGCTGCATCAATATACTGACAACCAGCAGAGTTTCCTAGACCCAGACCAACTGCCCAAGGGCAAAGGTTCTGATTTTTACCTCCTTTCCCATCCTTCTTGGAATATTAAGTGGATATGATCCTATGTTCATAATGTGCTTTTATGTCTACATCAGCGTATACACACACACTCCGCCGCAAACACACACACACCCCTGCACACTATTCTCAGCTCTCATAAACCTTAAAGTTCTTGGAGTGTTTTCCACCAGAATATATTTTGAGCATGAGGACAAAGGTCACTCCTTGAAAGTTGAAAGGTCACTATTCTCATTGTGTGGTTGCTTTTCTCGGCTAAAAGGCTTCTTGCCCTATCCCAACTTTTGTCTCTTTCTTACTTTTTTACTTTCTTTCTCTGGGCATCGTGCCAAACATGTAAGGAGGTGACCCACTTTATCAATCTATTATAATCTTTTAAAGCCTCTGCCATTTCAAACCAATTTACTTTTATATGGCATCTTTCATAAAAATTATCTCAAAATACTTTGAGAAGAAGTAAAATTATGATGAAACGGTTGAAGCATTTTAAAAATTCTTGGTTGTGAGGATCAAGAGTTAAGCACAATTCAGTAATTTCCTGTAAGTTCACAGGTCTTAATGTAAGAGTTTTATTATTCTTAGCAATTCCTGTTTTAGAGAACAGTGGCTGGCAAAAACTGAAACTTAGTTCTAGATTACTCAGAGCGTGAGAAATGTGTGAGAGCCGAATCGGGAAAACACAATTGCATTCGATTCAGACCTGCGGCCTTTCTGTTAAGCCAGCATCCCAGCCCGCTCCCCACGCCTCACTTCCGCCCTCCTTCTTCCCCTCTGGTTCTCTCAGTGGCATTTGACTCCAGTCCTTTTTTGTGGCTCTTCCCTGTTCTGTCCTCTATGACTCCAATCTCAACAAGTTCTCCTAACATTCTGGCCATTTCTTTTCCCTCATTTTTCTGGAATCTCATTTTCTAGAATCTTCCACCTGTCCCTTGGTTTTCCCCGAAAACTGTTTTAAGGAATTTGTAGGAGATCTAAATTTACACCAAAGCTGTTTCTGATCCCCTGTTCTCTCCTTTTCTCACTTGCATCTTCAAGTCTGGGTTGTTGTTTTTATTCCCAACGGAGTCGTCTATTCTGCTGACCAACATATTATTAATGGATTATTCTTCTTTAGTCCTGCTCAGAATCTACTCTTTCGTATGTTGGTAATCACCCCCAAGACCTCCTTTGGAAAACAAGACCTCCACCATCTGTGGTCTGCATGTTTTAAGTGGAATCTCCCCCAGGCCCAGGTTACAGAGGTGGGCACATGACCCTGACTGACCCAATCAAAGCTTTCTATTCCCCTGACCACGATCAGTTCACAGATGAGTATGTGGCAGTCGTTTATTTTGTGTGTGATCCCAGGAAACACCAGTAGGGAAGTGGGGGACATGAGACAGGAAAGGGGAGGCAGCCAATACAGGGTTTGTTAACAATGAAGGTACCATGTTGAGTACTTGGAGATCAGTCCTTCTCAGCCACATTGGCATCCAGTGTAAAACAGGATCCAGAAGCAACAGAAAGTCCTTTGGAAAGGAAATGCAGGTGCTGAATGATGGAATTTGGGCCAGTGTCTAATGAAGTGGTGAGGGCATAGGGGTGGGACTCTGGGAGCACCGCTACAGCTTATAGGACTTAGTGGCCATTTGCCATGCTTCCTTGCCAGTCCCAAACATGAACCCTCTTTCATAGACATGGGTGAATTCCTACTAATGAGTCTGGATGAAACATAGTGACCACCTACAACTATAAAGACTAAAATCTATTTATTCACATCCCACGCCTCTCTCGCAGCTAGGGTACAGGCATGTGACCTTCTCCAGCCACTGGAATGCACCCAAGCCAGATGTAAATAGTGATGTTTTGGGACTTCCCTGGTGGCGTAGTGGTTAAGAATCCGCCTGCCAATGCAGGGAACACGGGTTCAATCCCTGGTCCGGGAAGATCCCACATGCCACGGAGCAACTAAGCCCGTGTGCCACAACTACTGAGCCTGTGCTCTAGAGTCCAAGAGCCACAACTACTGAACGTGCGTGCCACAACTACTGAAGCCCGCACACCTAGAGCCCGTGCTCCGCAACAAGAGAAGCCACGACAATGAGAAGCCCGCGCACCGCAACAAAAAGTAGCCCCCACTCACCACAACTACAGAAAGCCTGCGTGCAGCAACGAAGACCCAACGCAGCCAAAAATAAATTAATTAATTAATGTTTAAAATAAAATAGTGACCTTTTGGTACTCGGTAGCAGGAACATATTCTGGCAATATTGTCTGGGTCATAGTCTGCGCTCAACAAATGTTAGCTGTTCTTATGATTAAAAGGAATATTTCCAATTATTTTCTTATATTTAAAATATGGGACCGCTCCCTTTAACAACAACAACAAAAAAAACCCATATGCCCTCCAAAATGTTATTTGATATTCAAAAGAAATTAAATATTATTATGGAAAATAAACCAAAACAATGGAATAAAGCACTACACTGTTGGTAAAACATGCACAGCCCAATCCCCCAGCAGTGTGCTGACATGCCTACCTCCAGACACTTTTTCCCCAATGAAAAAATGGAAGGATTTGAAAGATAATTTATTATACTGACTAGAATGTCTAATTGAGCTTCACCATGTTCTAGACTCTGCAGATATTGGGGATAATAAGATAAAAGAAAAATACCCTGCCCTTCAAAAGAACACAGATTAGGTAGGGAGATGCACTGGTAGAATAATAATTACCAAAGTGTTACCACCAAAATATTTCCAGAGGGCAATGAGGACGCCAAGAGGGGAGCACCTAATTGCTGGTTGCTTAAGCTGCATCTTGAAGTTCAAATAGGATTTAGCCAGAAAGAGAGAGGGCAGAAACATATTCCAAGAAGAGAAATGGCATGAGCAAAAGAGATAGATGTAAGAGGGTGTGAGCACTTCGGATATTACCAGAGGAGGAGTGAGTGAGAAAGGGTGCAGGAACTTCCAGGAGCCCCTGTATCCACTCCATGGTACACAAATCTTACCATGGCTTCCTTTCTCCAGAAATTAAAGGAGGGAAGGAATTTCAGAGAAAAGATCAAGGCTGCTACTTACAGCCCTCTTTAGAACAAACGTTATCCAATACTAAGGATCGTCCCTGGATCAACACGTGCAAGCACGTTTCCGTGATTCCTCACGTGAGCGAAAAGGCAACTGACTAGAAGATCCCATTCATTAGGAAGCAAAGTTTTGTGTGCGTACACGTGTTTGCGTGTGTGTGTGTGTGTTTAAAGAAAGGTTCTTAATTATAATTTATTTCTAAGGAAAACCAATGTATAAATATGTAGATTTCAAAGTTATTCTTTAAACTAGTCATGATAACTATTCTACAGTTATTTCACAAATAGAAATTATCACAATTAGAAACACAGAAGTATTAGTCCAGATGACTTCAGCTTTCTAAGAAATACCAAAACTCCACCTGGAATCACATTTTATTCTAGTACTTAAGTATTTGTTATTATTAAGGAGATGAGGTGACAATTTCCACATCATAGATGTGTCCTTGTTGTTTCATATTTGGAATACTGCTGGTCTCATTCCTTCAAAATATATATGCAATTGCCTTTTAAAGTTTGACCTTTATTCAACTTCATCAGAAATTTCATTTTGGTCTTTGTGGTAGTCATCAGTATAAGAAATACCAACTATTCATTTCTCTTTTCAATTCAAATTGAATCAACAAGACTTATTGAATACTGGTGACTAGTTCAGCACTTAGTACAGAGAAACTAAATTTTCTTCCTGTCTTTTTGTATTTACTACTTCTTTTTTAGCTATGAAATCCACTTAGGAGTCAAAAAAAGGAATTCTATTCAATTTCTTATTTAATGTAGGTAAATCACAAATGGATACTTTAATTCTGAAAAGCCCAGTATTGTTTAGCCAACAGATCATACACATGATTTTGTTATTGATACATTCTGTTTGAAATCTACTTAAGGATCAAAATTTTAGATGGGGTACTAAATTTAAAATCAAATTTGCCCAAAATATTGAAGCCAAAGCATAAATAAATAAAAGATGGAGTACCTACCTCTATAATAGTCCTTGTTCTGCAAATAAATCTAAAATCAGTCTTCTCCTTCCCGATTTGTGAGACAGTTTATCTGGATGAAAGTCTAACTTAAACTCCTGTGTAATTTTGGGTTTGTTTACAAGTGGGAAATCCAGATGTTAACGGACTAAGAGATTCCTTTGGGAGATGTGAAATGAATGATCCAGATGTTGAACGCACAATCTGTATTATTTCTACTCTAGGGACACAATGCTAGAAACCATCAGAAATGTGGGATGATCTTGGTTTATTATCATGGGAAGAGGTAGAATGATGAAATGTGGGGTTTATTTGGTCTAGAAACCAAATAACTAGTGACCTTAAGAAGAGGATACTTTTGAATGGTCTCATGTTGACTTTCATTTTCCTAGAAGGCAGCTTTACACTCCTCTCTAAATCTGAGTTGTGCTAGTTAGCCAAGCACAAGATGCCAACACAGTCAAGAGACAACTTGCACAGGAGCTGGGCTCTAGAGGCAGCACAAAAAGCGCAAATTACAAATGGTCCAAATCATCCTTAAAAGGGTGCCATGCCTACACCTACCTACCGACTACACCTATACACCATCTCCCAGCAAGCCCAGCGCAGACCCTTTTTCTACAGAATTGAAACAGATGGTTGCTTTTCTGGTCCATTCTAGAGCTCACTAGCACTTAAAGGCCATGTTATATGACCAATATGCCTCTTTAAATGCTAGAACCACAGCAAACAGGGTGAGATGCCCACTCTCTAAGTGAAATGCAGGAATTGAGACCAACCGAAGGAAAAGCAAATTCTCATTTCCCTTCTCACACTGTGTGGAGCATTAAGTGTTAAACAGACTGGTGAGCGTCCTTATTTAGATTGCTTTCTTCTTGTTCTCCTTTGCTTTATATACTTTTGATTGATATATATTAAAAGCACATAGGATGGACTCCACTAGTCCCTAAGACAGCTGTGTGATTCAATGGCACAGGAAGCGCACCAGCAGCACGGGGTACATATAAGGCCACACTCGGCAGGCACACCCTGGCAAGGCAATGCCAATTGTTCATTTCCAGCACCTGTTCTGATTGACTGGGCTTCTCTTATGATTGGTTGGTGCCTACAGTTTAGTAGTTTTAATACCGCCACTGTATACAATTCCCTAAATACAAGGGCACAGAAAGTTAGACCACTGACAGAATTTGCAGGAGTCTAGATATGTTCCAGCCTAACCAGTATACAAACTATTGAAACCAAAAGAAGTCAGGACTTCTAAGAAGAAGAATTTTCTGCCCTCTCTGACTCTCAAGGTCATGGTCAGGTAGGCTTTTTTTTTTTTTAGCTCTCCCCACCCTCAAATAAGCCAACCTCTAAGGACTCCTGCTGTTCATCACGTGGGGTCCCAGCAGGCCGTGTGACACAGAGGATGAAGAGCTGTATGGTGGGAGCCTCTGACTGTGGGGAGATGCTTATCACACGCCTCGAACAGCCCCCTGTGTCAGGGAACTCACAGAGCAAGTGTAGGCGTTGAAGGCAGCAGATAACCCTCTCTTCCCATCGAAAGCACAAGCCTTCCTTTGGCAGCTACACAAAGGCAGCTCGGGAGGAAAAAGCAAGATAGAAATGAACTCAAAAAGTGAAAGAAAAAGGCTGGAGTGAAATGAGAGAACAGGAAAACGTAGAATGTAAGAAGAACTTGCCAGATACCTCCCAACTGGTCACATCACATTTGGCAGGAAAACAATGGGGCCATCATCTCTATGGCTTTAGCTGTGACAGCACACTTCCCCCACCCATGTCCCATGTTCTGAGGGGCAGATAGGTTCCTCCTTCCTCCATGGTCATGCAGAGTTTATGCAGTTTCCAGAACGTCACCTACCTGGGCTGGGGCAGGAAGGCACCAGGTGAGGTCTCCAGACTCAAACACAATTATCACAGTCAATAGGCTTCCAGTGCAACAGCAGTCTTTTTCACTTTATTCTTGCTCATGAGAAATTATTAGCTGGCTTCCAGTGGGAGGGCACATACATATGACGCTTCTGCCTCTGTCCTCGCACCAGGGCTTGTATTTACGTAGAAATTAGAAATCAGCACTGGAAGTAAAGGATACATTTAAAGTCTAGTTTACTTTTCTCTCCAACCACCAAAATCATCCTGGATGCTCTTCTCCGTGCTAATGGGATGGGCAGTGGGCAGCCTGCGGTGGGGACTTCCTGACCCTCCCCCTCCATGTCATGGTCCTATGAAGCCATCCTGGGTGTTCAGGATAATATCATGCTATCGAGTCACATCCTACATGCATTCAGCTCCTGCCAAACCTACAATATGTGCTGGGCCGAGCGAGACAGAGGCCGGAAGGAAGGAAACCGTGCATGCTGGTAAGTCTGCTCCCTGTCTTCCTCAGTGAGCGTGTGCCCAGAACAGGTGTGAGAAGGAGATGCAAATCTGAGCTCCCCTCTGTCATTCATCACCACGTGCCTCCCACAGGTGAGCATCTCACCCAGCTGAGCGTAGATTTTGTGCCTCTAAACACAAGCCAGCTCTTTCATCTGGAGTTCCACCAAAGAATCTGTGATCCTGTACTAACCCTGGAGGAAAGCCTGGCTGGCTTGGACTTACTGAAAGATGCTGCATTGTTATGTAATTAGTTTGGGGATTTTCTGGGGGTAGTTTTTTTTGGTTTTGTTTTTATTTATTTATTTATTTATTTATTTTTGGCTGCGTTGGGTCTTCGTTGCTGCACGTGGGCTTTCTCTAGTTGCGGCGAGCGGGGGGCTACTCTTCATTGCGGTGCGTGGGCTTCTCATTGCGGTGGCTTATCTGGTTGCGGAGCACCGGCTCTAGGCGTGCAGGCTTCAGTAGTTGTGGCACGCGGGCTCAGTAGTTGTGGCTTGTGGGCTCTAGAGCGCCGGCTCAGTAGTTGTGGTGCACGGGCTTAGTTGCTCCGCGGCATGTGGGATCTTCCCGCACCAGGGCTCGAACCCACGTCTCCTGCATTGGCAGGTGGATTCTTAACCACTGCGCCACTAGGGAAGCCCCCAGGGGTAGTTTCGACTCTATAAGAATTTTCCCGTTGAGGATGACTTGAGAACCAAACTGATGTACAGGATGAGCATCTTCCTAGTGGTTGATGAGGATTTGAAGTGTGACCCAAGGTGGCCTCCATGGGTAAGGTTTCTGAAGTTGGGACCCAGGACCCATCCTGTGTTGTCCCCGATCTATGTCACAGTTAAAGGAACCCGTTGCACGCAAGCAAAAGTGATTGCAGAATTACGCCAGTCCTTTATATTTGACTGCAAAAAATAACCCTTTAAATATTTCTCCTGTGTCCCCCACTGCCTTGCACAGCCCGACTTCTCACCTCAAACCACTCTGAAACCATCCTCCAGCTCAATTCACCAAACACCTATTTCAATCTTGCTCCTTTCCTTCCTTTTTATTCTCCAACGCAAAGACCTACGTGGCATAAGGCTCTCTTTGAAGGGCAGAAAAGGGGAGGAGATAGAATGAAGCCAAGCCACAGTCTTCTTTAGGAGGCAAGGAATGTGGAAAGGATGGGGAACATTTTATAATCAATATAATTTTTATCCTGTCACACATTTGCCGGCTCTTGAAAATAAATTACATTAAGCCCCGAGGGCTTAAGCTATGATGGTGGGAATGCCAGGTGGTAGAGGCATCTACCTGGTACCTCTTCAGTCTACACAAACAGAAGCTACTGAATATTCCAAATCACTCAATATGGTCAGTTTGTTAAGTCCCAGTGCTTTAGTTTGGCATTTGAGGCCCCCCAGAATCTACCCCATTCAACTTCCTCCATCTTCTCTCTCACTGTTCTTTCCATGCAGGAAGCACTCCTGCAAAACTCACCTACTCACTGTTTCTCATACACACGCATGCTTTCCTAACACACCTTCTTGCCTGTGCTGTCCCCTCCACCCAAATGCTCTTTCCCTCATTCCCACATGTTGAAAATCTGCCCAATCTTCAATACACCATTCAAATGCCACCTCCTTCATGAAGCCATTCTTAAACTCCTTGGCCCTTTTCTTCCACCTATTTGATGGCACTTACCAGTCTGTGTTTTGGGGAGACTCATTTAATACTGAATGAGTATAGCTTAGTCCCAGCATAGACCTAGACAACTAAATGGGCATCTGTCAAATGGACAAATAATGTAAATGTAAAGAGAGAAAACAAAACATGCACCTGTCAAAGACAACAAGGGAACGTATTTATGTCATCCCTATACCACACCTCTAAATTAGATTGCCAATATATAACGACGTGTGTGTTGTCTTGCATAACTCCTATACTCATAACAGACATTAACAATCAATCATGACTCTCTGAATCCCAGCACACTATGCCTCTAAATCAGATGTTGTAATTATGTAGCATGTGTGCTGGTTTGCGTATCTTCTACACTCATGGCAGACATTACTAATCAATCGTGAGTCTTTTTCTCCCTAAACCCTCACAACCTCAGCATCCCTCCAACACAGAGCTCCAGGCAGACACTACTAAGCAATCTGGATCACCATGAAACCTATTGCCCTACAAGCTCTCCTTCTCTAGTCAGAATTGTTTATGCCAATTATTTTATATAACACATTCCATTCTTCTCTTAATTCTTCTGGGTCCAGGCTTGTGCTCATCCCAGCCTCAACTTCAAGACTTAGCACTGGGGACTGTTTCCCACACAACAAGGTCAGCAAGGCATTTGACCACAGTTCTAGCTTTCTAGCTAACTGGCTGCCTCAAGTAAGCTGGCCTCTAGTTCAACCCAATTGTAGGACCCTCACCCCTACTTTGGCACTGTTCTTACCCCAGAAAAAGAAACTCCTGTTATGTGCCCACCCCAGGAGCAGGAAATAGACACCTTAGGTCAGGAAGGGCAAATACATAGCATATAAACGGCAACTACCCTTTCCCATGCCCATGGCAAACATTGCTGGTTGAATAAGATACTCTCTCATATGAGTCCAGAGGCATCCTCAGAAGTTTTCTTAATGCAGGACCCCAGAAAACCACTAAAAACCAATCTCAGCTTGCATTTGAGATGAAATTTATTTGCCAGTCATGTCATATGGACCAATGGGGACTCCAGTTCCAAAATCATATAACCCTGTAGAGTGGTTTTGTTACAAAGATCTCTCTTCATTTGCCTCTTAATCCTTGGGAGATTCTTAGAATAAACCTAAAATCCAAATGAACCACACAAGGGCCACACCAAACAGAACTAAGGACTCAGCTGGAATCTGCTGCCCCAACATCTGAGCAGTGGCACACTATCATGGCCAGCTGAAATGTGGCCCAGATTCTCACATCCTGGGCAATGAAAACTTTCTCAAACTCACTTCCTGCTTTACATTAAGGAAATCTTACAAAAATTACAACCTGTCACATTATATTACCTCAAAGCATGATGTAAAATCATAATTTTTTAAAAAGCATTCGTTTTAATTTATAGTGTTGCATTATACCACAGAAATCCTGATTTTCCCCTGAGCACCAATAAATTTTGACAGTGATGTTTTATCCCAAAACTTTGGCAGACTACAACACAATGAAGGTTGGCCAAAATCAGGTATTTAACTGCTACTGAAGAACTGCTGATGAGTCACCAGGGCACTATTCTGTCTCCTGTCCTGAATCAAACTCTATTGTCCTGTGCTGTCCAATATAGTAGCCACTAACCAATATGGCGACTGAAGACTTTACATGTGACTTATTCAAACTGAGAAATACCACAAGTATAGAATACACAGCGGATTTTGAAGGCTTACTACCAAAAAAAGTGTGTAATATCCATTTAGTAACTTTTGAAATATTGATTACATGTTAATATTATATTTTGGATATATTAGACAAATAAAATGTATTATTAAAATTAACTTCACTTTTTTCTTTTTACCCTTTTAATATGGCTGCTAGGAAATTTTATGTTACATTTGTGACTTACATTATATTTGTGTCATTAGCGTTACTACAGAACATTCCACTGTCTCCATGAGCAGGAAGACCAAACAGCTGAAATTTTAAGTAAAAGAAACCTTAAATCTCCTTTGTGGGTTCAGGTAAGAGATGGCAGTCTGATTCCAAAGAGGAAAACTCTAAGTATTTTTATTTATGCACTCAAAGAGCATTTAGTGAACACCTACTATACACCAGGCACTTTTCTAAGCACTAAAGATAAGACAGAAGTGGAAAAGAAAACTAAGGCCTTCCTCTCATGGAACTCTCACCCTAGGAGAGAGATAGACAATAAATATATGTGACAAGAAATGCTGTGAAGAATAATAAAGCACAGTAAGGGATGGTGCCTATCAGGACAAAAGGTCTTGCTATCTTACAGGATAGCGGAGAAGACATCTCTGAGGAATAAGAGACGAACCTTAATGCAGGGCCCAGTGAGCTAAGGGGATGCCTGGGGAAGAGCATTTCGAGCTGACACAACAGCAAGGTACCAAATCCCCAAGGTAAGAGCTGGTTTGGCACACCCAGCAAGCAGCAGAAGTCCTACAGGGACAGAACAAATTGAGAGAAAAAGTGAGAGGTAGAAGACGACATCAGAAGGGGGTAGATAGGCATGTTTAGATCATGTAGGGTAGGGACCAGCAAACTAGGACCAGCGGGCCACGTCAGTCTGTTTTTGTAAATAAAGTTCTACTGGAACACAGCCATGCCCGTTTTCAAATGTCAGGGTCAAGTAGTACCAACAGAGACAGTATGGGTAAGAAGTCAGGTATTGGCAGGCTAATTCCTATAGAGTTAATCAAATCAAGTCCTCAAATATCCAGGGTGGTGTCTTCCACCTTAAAGACAGAAAAGTAGGAATTTATGGGATTTTTATTTGGAGAGGGTAGGGCTTCCCTCCGTTGTCATGTTCTAGGTAAGGGGTGGACAGGTCAAATCCAGCCCACCATCTGCTCTTATATGGCCTAGGAACTAACGATGGTTTTTACATTTTTCAAAGGTTGGAAAAATTTTAAAAAGGATATTTTCTTATATGAAAATTACATGAAATTCACATTTTACCATCCATAAATAAAGTTTAATTGGAACACGGTCATGCCCATTTGTTTCCAAATTGTCCACGACTGCTTTCAAACTACAATGGCATACTTGGGTAGTAACAACAGAGACCACGTAGCCCCTACAGTAGAAAATATTTATTCTCTGGCCCCTCCCAGGTGAAGGTTGCCCACCTCTGGGGAGGGCATTATACGGACTCTGGCGTGTATCCTCAGTTTTGTGACCTGACCAGACATGTGGTTTGAGGAGGAGTACTAATAAAATTAAGGGTATCCTGTTTGTCACGTGGACACTTCTGGGATGACCTACCCGTCTGCAATCTTCTTGTAGACAAAGTTCCTGTCTAGCTCCAAGCCTCAGCAGAGCCTCACTTTACTCATGAGAGGTCCTCTGTAAATGTTTGTAGAGCGGCTGAACAATTGAATGGGAGGCTAGCCCCTACATTTATACATCATGAGCTGGGATAACCTATGTGGCCCTTCTAGGGACAGAGACACTCTACATGTGTGCCTATGGAAACATTCCCTCTGCCTTGTCACACAGCTGTTCCACAGCATGTAGAATTTCTGCCGTAAACACCAGCCATATCTGCTGGCCTAGGAATTCAGTCTTACCTACATGAGGGAAATTCTAGTGCTACTTGCCAGGATAATTTTTCACCTTGTTACATTATTTGTTTAATTCCTGATTATTTTAACCCAAACAGAAAAAAAAGAAATATATCTCCTTCAATGTGAGTAAGCAAATAACCCAAACAATTATCTTTTGACTAATGGTTTTAAATGTTCCCACTATGCAGACAAAATTTCAAAATATGAGAAAAGATATATGAAAGAGATACCCCCAAAATCATACAATTAAAATTCTAGTTTCTCAGATTAGTAAAAAGGGGGTGCGAATAAGCAATGCTTTGGGACACGTAAAATCTTAGTTCAGCACAAACAAAAATTCTGGAACGATGGAAATAGTGTTCACAGTGATCATGATAATGATACTAAAGTAGCTAGCATGTATTCAGCACTTGGAGATACCCGGCACTCTGCAAAGCTCTTTAATACACTATTACATTTAAAGCCCTAATTCAATTAAAACTAAACTAAAGAGCACAATTATTCCCATTTTACAGATGCAGAAACTACAGTTGAGAGAAGGCAAGTAGCTTGCTCAAAATCACCGAGCCAGTGAATAGTGGGGCTGGGATTCAAACCCCCTTCGGTCTAACTCCATCCCGACTGCAAGCTTTTCACCCTCGCTTCACGTTGTCTTTATTCTCCTCACCTCTCTCCTGACAGGTTACCACGTCCACTCATTCCTGGATAGTTCTGTCAAGCCATGTCACCTTCCAGTTCTTGCAAAGACTGGCCCTGTACCTGGGTCTTCGGAAAATTCATTGCGTTTCCAGGATGACTGCGTGTCCCCAACCTGTTTTCTCTGTCTAAATGCCTACTTCTGGGCTCAGAGCTGTCCCTTTAAAATGCCTGGCAGTGTGTGGATCAACCTTACAAACACAGTGCATCCAATTTCCACTCTTTGCCCCTACAAGCAAATCATCTGTGGAATGTTTGAGGATAGGAAATTTTCATCAACGGTGAGACTTTTGATTCTGGAGCAGGAAGGAAAGGAAAATGCATTATGATGCATTATGCAAAGCCAGAAACCTTAGAACAAGCTCTCTGCTCCTCAGCACTATTGAGATTTGGGGCCTGAGAATTCTGCACTGGGGGAGGGGGGGGGTTTGTCACGTGCACTGCAGGATCTTCAGAAGCATCACTGGCCTCTACCTAGTAGCACCATCCCTGCTTGTGACAACCAAAAAATGTCTCCAGGCGTTGTCAAATGTTTCCCTGGGGAACAAAATCACCCCTGGTTGAGAAATGCAGCCGTAGAAATATCCAACCAAAGTCTGCCATTTGCAAAACATCCCATTTTGAGAACCTTCCCAAGAGAATGTTTCTGCACTGGCACATCAGCATCTCTATACTGAACCTGCAGTTTTAAAAAACAGCATCTGGAGGCCCTGCATCTAGGGAACTGCAGCAAAGACCAGCCCCAAATTCATAGCAGCGTATAAAAAGGCATTCTCCCACCGCTCAGCAAATCCACCTCAACGACTCCTCTTGCCAAGTGGGCTCACATTTGCTTGGGTCTCAGAACTTAACACTTTTACTAGGAAGCACAAGAAAAACAATCCTGAATATCACAGACTTCCTGGCTTTTCATCTTCAGAGTCTAACACACTGAAAATAAACTAGATTTTCTTTAGTGTTCTATAATCTATTTTCACAATCCCTTCCTGGCTACCCGATTGTTTGTATCAGGGTTTCTCAAGCTCTGTGCTACTGACATCTGAGGCCAAGTAATTCTTTGTGGAGGGGGCTACCCTATGCCTTGCGGGGTCTTCAGCAGCATCCCTGGCTTCTACCCACTAGATGCCAGGAGCACCCCACCTGTGACAATCAAAAATGTCTCTAAATGCCCCCTGGAAGCAAAAGTGCCCCCTGGTTGAGGACCACTAGGTTACATGAACTTCTCTTTCCCAGCTGTTTTGTCTTGATTAACCATTCCTGGTTTTACCCAGCCATCAAGGCACCATCCCAGGAGCCATTTAATTTTTAAATCCTTTGTCAACCATTAATACATATATGTTGTATCAATAGTTACACTCTATTAATAAATCCATACATTTCTTTTTGAAAAGGGGGAAATCATCCCAAAATATCATCTTGGAGGACATAAGAGGAGGCAGCAGCGTTTCCTTTCTGGAGCATTCGGCAGCTCTCTCCAGCCCAGGAGCATGTGCTGCGTTCCCTAACCATGGCAGCTGCACGATGATGATCTGTCATTTCAGAAAAATACTGAAAGAGCCTCGAATCCTTACTGCCCTCTTGAGAAATTCTAGCAGAAGAGCTCAATCTGTCGCAGTCAGCAGAAAAACAACGCTACCCATCGCAACTGCGCCTGAAGTTGTAAAGCAAACAATTTATTTGCTGAAATTTTTGAAAGACGAGTCTACCAGACCCTTTCCTTTACAATCTCACACCTGAACCATGAGCTGATGTTGGCTCGTGCGTCGACGCAATCGTAATTTTCCCAGCTCCAGGTCCACCCTCCAACACAAAGATTTTATGCCCACAGATGAATCAAATTCCGATCGCTGACAAAGTCACAGGTGACCATATTTTAAATGCAAATACTCAGGTTTGTACAAATGTGTTCTCTGGCCTTTGTTTACTGGCTTACCAACGGTCATATACACAGAGATTTCTTTTTTATGCGTCTCAGAAAAACCAGGACTGAAAAAGTTATTCACTAATTCTTCACGTTTGCATTAGGTTTTGGTGGATAAGAACTTTCCAGCACATCTTGGAGCTAATCATAACTCCTTTTTCATTAAACAAATTTTTTTTAACTTTGGATATTGTTTTGATGAAGACCCATTATTTGCTGACCATCTGTATTCCAATGAGTGCTGCGACACAGATTAAAGAGAGCTTTCCCTACCAAAGTCCTAAAAAAGTTATCCCAGCTCTAAACTCCTGTCTCTTTAGTACAGTTGGAAATTAAAAGAAATAACTTTAAGAAGCATATGCTTGAAGACATACACTAGATAGGAAATCTTGCAGGTTTAATCAGAACTTTCAGATCATTGTTTCCATTATGACAGGCAGCAGCAAAAAATGCTGAATGTTTATGCCTAATGGGTTTGCCCTTTGCCAGACAAATCCTTTTAGCTACGGCAGGGAAACGCATAATTTTTATGGGCTCTTGGAGAGAGTGCACACTGCCCTCTGATGGTAACACATGCTCATAATTTTATGGGGTCCCTTGATCAGGTTCCAGAAGGCTGAAGGATGTTACTACCAAAGGCAGATCAATAATCCCACAGATGAATGGGCACCAATGGTTATCTTTACTTTTCCAATTTTGTCCATCCTCTTGACAAGGAAGTAAGATACTGGATTCTTTCCTTTTTTACCAATAGCTGTGAGAACTATTTTGCCAAGAAGAAAACGTGTCAAAAAAGTAATACTTAGAATATTTAAACACCATAAGACACAAAATAATATGCACATACATAGCACAGCACAGACATAAAGCCTCAATGAAATAATGTTTTACTGCTGAATAAAAGAAGTTTCTCTCTAATTTCGAACTATCAATAAGTAACCCACCTAAGGTATCAGAAACTCAGATTCAAAATTAGCCGCCCCCCCCAAAAAAGACAAACAATTGAAAGGCTTTTGAGGGCTTGAGGGGCCTTTAGCTAGAGTTCATAAAGGTATTTTTTAGATGAATGAGACAGAAACTATAGTGTAGGATAAATTTTCCCCCAAGCCCTTTTGAAAGTCACCATACTGCACTGTGACCTCTTTAAAAATGTACAAATTTATCATATTCAGCTATTTTTATCTACCAAATTACAGATGCCTCCGAATTTCGCTAATTCCCAACATCTAAGAAAGGGGAACAGGGAAAAATAAAAGCCAGCATATTCCCTATCACAGCGAAGCTCTTGGAACTATATCCAAACGGGGCTGTTGATCTGTGGAAATGTAAATGTCACTTCTAAATATAGCATCAGGGAGCCAGAGAATCAGCATTTCTGTTGATGAAACACCTTTTTGGGAAGCAGCATGCGCAAGGCAACGCTTCTCTCCACACATGGGAGACTCACGAATCTTCTGCCCAACGCTCCATCCCAGAGGCGCTCCAGCGCCGTTTGTGCTCAGAAGCCAGCGCATTCTCACCGATTTCCTTAACCTTCTACGGCACCAGATTGTGAATCAAAGCAAATCATTTCCTGTGCCTCTCTCCTCTTGTCTTAAAAATAAAAAAGTAGAATTTCATTCTGCCTGATTAGGATTCCTTACTAGTTAGGGATGCTCGCAGGCTCACAAAGGAAACCAAAAATGGGGCCGTGGGCCGAACTGTGCAAGCGTGCTTATACTGGGATTTGGGGTTGACTGCACAGCCACCAGCTGCCGGGACACAATCATGACCCGCTTTTCAGCCTTGACCCCTGCTGTTCTTCCTTCCCTCAACCACTCTGGAATGTTTTCAGGTTTTGGAATATTACATCTTTCCCACCTCGGGGGCCTTTGTGTAGGCTGCTCCCTTTGCCCAAAACCTTCTTTTCCTGTGTGCTTTGCATTTCTAGCTCTTTCTCATCTTTCCAACTCAGATTGTCACTTGCTAGTAGGAGCACTTGTGACATCCTTACCCCCCCCACCTTGATTTTAGTATATTGCAGCCCTGTTGGGTGTAAAACTTCTGCTCAGAAGGGCCCTATACTTGGTTTAATGCTCTGCTATAGCTGTTTGAAATTCTTAATGTTTTTCACAAGAGGCCCTGCGTTTTCACTTTTTCACTGGGCACCACAAATCATGTAACAGTCCTAGTCACAGCCCTTCGTTTCCTTCATAAAACAGAATTTGTAGTTGTTGATTTGTCAGTTTATGGGGGACGGGGACTGATCTGTTTTCTCCATTAAGGCAGAAATTGTACCTATTTTGTTTACTGTCTAGTCCAGTATTGTCCAATAGAGTTTTCTCCAATGATGAAATGTTCTAGATCTTTGCAGTCCAATATGTTAGCTACTAAGCTACAAGTGGCTATTGAACACTTGGTCGCTAATGCAATTGAGGAACTAAATTTTTATTTTATTTCATTTTAATTAATGTAAATTAAAATTGAAATAACCTCATGTGGCTCGTGGATACCATGCTGGACAGGTCTAACCGCTACGGCCTAGCACAGCAGCTGGTAAATGCATCTAGAATATGATGAGGGCTTTTTAAAAGAAGCTCCTTGGCAGCAACACAGCACTTTGGTAGGACGCATCAGAATTCCCTGAGGAACTTATTAAAAATACAGGTGTCTCTGCCCCACCCTCCAAGACTCTGATTCAGCAAGTTGACAAAAGGTCTAAGCATCTGGTATACCCCAAAATTTGAGAAGCACTGTGTATAGTTTACCGAAGAGGCTTGTCTTTACAACAATTATTTAAATCTTAACTCTTCCTGGTCAAATAATGTTAATACAAATACCATTTCTAGAATTTTATTACCCCAAAAGTGTCCCAGTTACAAGCAATGGCTGTTTCAAGCGATATCTAACCCAGTAAAATTCCAGTGGAGAAAATAATTTTGACTTTTGGTTTTTTGTAATGAACTTTGATCTATGACCTTGACTTTCAGTGCCAAGAGTGATAGAGAGCTCTTTTTTCAAGACTCGAAAATTATGGGTTAAGTGTATGTGTTTCACCCAGCACTAGGTAAGTAGCACAACTTTATTAAGGAGACACATAGACTTCAACTAGGAATTATTTGTGGGGAGGGACAGGAAAGTCTTTGTTCATAAATTTGGAGTGCGTCCTTTTTTGATGACTTGATCTAATCTTACTCTTCCTTTTCACACACAGACACACAAAAAATGCCAAAGGCTGTTAATGTCCAACCCTCTCTTTATGTACCTTTGTCTTTAACCATTACTGTAATTCAGGCCTCTAACATGAGTCCTTTTTCCTCCACTGAGCTATCAAAGACACCTTCCTAATCAACATTACACACAGTAGCATAATAGATGGCACCACAGTGAATACAAGGATAAGCTGTAATTCACTCTGGGGCTCTGCTGATGTCATAAACCGCACGACCAGCTTTATGGAGAGTGGCTGAGCCCAGAAAGTGAATTCCGATCTCGGCTCACTCTGGGAGCCATCTGTTAAGGAAACAGATTTAAATGCCGACCTTTTCATCTCTGTCGTTTACAGAGACTTCAAACTTTTGCTGTAAAATTTAAACTTTTCAGCCATGAACAGATTAAAATTCCTTTCTAGAGGCACTTTTTGTCGTGTATTCCCGCCTTTAACTGACAAAGAGATTGGTGGTCTTACCACCCATTGCCACAAAATATTTTAAAAGGGGGAGGTGCACCCGGCTATAGTGAACGTGGCGGCTCTGTATGCCTGTTCCTAATGGCCAGACCCGCCTCCCACCCCAGATACTGAAAAAAACCCAATGATTCACCTTCCCAGCCTCCTTTGTGGCAAGTGCAGGTCATGTGACCCAATTCTGGCCAATGAGACACAAAGGGGTGCCTTCTGGGAAACATGTTTTCCTTGTTTCAAAAACAAGAGCCTGTGAGGACAGAGCCCTTCACCTGCGGCTCCTCCACTCTTACCCCCAGCCCAGCACTTCCAACTTTGGTTGCTCAGGTGCGAGTGCATTATCTGAAGCTACAGTGGCCATCTTGTCATCATGACGGAACACGCCTGAAGGTACAAAGCCACCTGCTGCAGAGGGGGGAAGGGAAGGATAGAAAAGTCTGGGTGCTTGACCACCTTGCCGAGATGCTGAATGAACCAGCCCCAGCACTGTCCACCTCTGGGCTTTCTGTTAAGTAAATATTTCTATATCAGTTTCCTCCAGAAGCAGAGCCTGAGATCAGCATTTGGGTGCAAATAATTTACATGGAAGGTGATCCCAGGAAGTACCAGTAGGGGAGACAGGGAAGGGAAGGAAACCAATTCAGAGTGTTAATGAGCAGATAACCCCTTTGGCCATCCAGGGCCCAGTCCAGAGATAGCCCTGAGGCAGAGAATCCTGCTTTGAGTAATAAGCCAGTGACCTACGTGAGAACGCTTTGTATGTTGGGGAGGGGGGTGATGGTGGGCAGGATTCCAATAGCACAACATCTTCTTCTAGAGTAAACCATAAAGGTCTTAGGTTTTGAGTTACTATTTGTCAGTAGTCTATTACAGGTAACAGGTTGTTCCTAACTGACATCACTGCAGAACTGTTCCTCTAAGTCATTTGTACCCTAAAAATTTCTCTACAATTCCATGCCAGTGAAAAGCCACAAATGCTAATTTGTTTGGCAGATTCTTACTGAGCACTGCCCTGTGTCCGGCATCAGCAGTGCAATGGTGAACCAGATAGACGTGGTCCCTGCTGGTGTAGGTCTTCCTCTCCAATGGGGGAGCTGGACACGGAACAAATCATCCCTCTCACGCTTCCCACTGGAACACGACAAGCAGTGCTAAGCACTCTCAAGAAACGGTGAAAGGATGATAAGAGAGTGCCACAAAATTAGAGTGTGGAGTCAGGGAGGAGTTCATGAATCAGAGACTGAACAGAGTGGGAGGCAGCCAGAAGGAAAGAGAGAAATATTACCCCTAATCCTGGCACAAATGGGGAAGAAGCGCTACTGGATAGGACATCATAAAAGCCCCAGCTGGAAGGTCATTCAAATAACATCTTTCATAGGAAAAGAAAACAAGAATTTGACCCTCACCCAAAAACTTACACTGGGTTGGTCTGACTAAAAAGCAAACTGAATCATTACAAGAGCCATCATTTTCTCTTGAAACCAACCAAAAGTCACGTCCAGACTAAATAAATTCTGATCTTCCTACTGCTTCAGACTAGAAGATAACTCCTTTGGGACTTTATCCTTATAGAAATAATAAACAGTTATTCACAAAAGTGCAATTTTCCTGTGGAAAAAAATGTCACCATTTCTTTACCACCACACTTAGGCATTTGTATGCACGCACATATAAAGAAGATCTGATTTCACAGATCAGTCTCTCAAAATGTCAGGTTCATGAACATGCCCATTGCCCTGGGGTCAGGCCTCCCTCTCTTGGCCCTCATCATTCCAACACCTCCGCAGACTCTTACACCAGGGGTCCCCAACCCCCGAGCCATGGTCCCGCGGCCTGTTAGGAACCGGGCCGCGCAGCAGGAGGTGAGTGGAGGGCGAGCGAGCAAAGCTTCATCTGCCATTCCCCATTGCTCCCCATCACTTGCATTACTGCCTGAACCATCCCTCCCGCCCCAATTCATGGAAAAATTGTCTTCCAGGAAACCAGTCCCTGGTGCCAAAAAGGCTGGGGACCTCTGTCTTACAAAATTCCATTAAAACACCAGACTACAAAGCACAGTTTGGAAAACACTAATAAAAGGTGTTTTGTTTTTTTTTAACTAGTAAGTCAAGACATAGATAAAGATGTTGCTGATAATCTAAGTCAAAGGTCAGCAAACTATGATCCTCTGGTCAAACCTGTTTCGAAATAAAGTTTTAACGGAACACAGCCACACCCACTCATTTACATACTGCCCAGGGCTTCGTTCTAATGACAGAGTTAAGTATTTGTGACAGAGACTGGAATAGCCTTCAAAGCTTAAAATATTTACTCTGGTCTTTTACAGAAAACAATCAGCCAACCCTTGATCTAAGTCATAGTTTGCAGGAAATAAGCATGATATTAATTCAAACTGTAATCCTGGCCTATACCCTAACAATCAGATTGTAGTGAAAGGAAGAAGGAGTAGGAAAAGCAAAGGGAAACCACAGTGGGATGTGAGGCTCTGAGAACGCCTGGAGGCCAACCTGCCTCCTCCGATCTAAGAGAGAGAGGACCAGGGGCCTGGCCCAGCCTCCAGGGGGATCGCGCCATAGCTGGACTCTCTGACAAACTCAGAAATCCTCTCAGCATCCCTCATCTCTCAACTCTGGGGCTTGCAAATGCTGCTGCCTCAACCAAGAGCATACTTCCCTCCCTTTACTTGCCAAATCTGCATCCTTCTTGTGGCATCTTTGATATCACACCCTTTTAGAGTCTTCTCTGAGCTCCCCAACCTGATCAGGTGACCTCATCTCTGGTCCCACATTGCTTTCTCTTTTCCTGCATCTCCACCTGTCATTCTGTGTTATAACTGATGGATTACTTGTCTGCTGCCTCCACTGAATAGAAGCTCCATGAGATCAGAACTGCACCTGTCTTGTTTACTTTTGTCTTGTTCTCAGACTCTAAAACAGTTCCTGGCACATGGTAATACATAAATGTTTGGTGAGTGAATTCCTTTGTATGAAGGTTTGTAGATGAAATCTGTAGAAAGGGAAGGTGATGCTTATGGAATAGGAAGAATTACACGCTATCTGTCTTAGATAATAATCTCCAGAGAGCACGTGCAAAGCCCCGGAGGCATGGGGCACTGGAGGCATGGAAACTAGACCAGCATGGCTGGAGTATAGAAAGCCAGGTGTGAAGAAAATCAAGGCCAGACCACACAGAACCTATACATGAAGTTAAGGATTTTTTTTCTTTCATCTTAAGAGCAATGGAAGAACCACAGAAGGTTTTAAGTAAGGCAGTAGATGATTTGATTTCTACTACCAACAGTAGAATTTGTAAATTCACAGGTAGTAAATAACATACTTAATTAAGTGCCTTTCATTGTGCTAGATATTAAGAATAAGATACTTACGAAATCATTGTCCCTGCACTTGACATATTTTATATAAGGAAAAGATAATCACAGTTTGACAAGGGCTTCAATAGAGTTAAGCTCAGAGGGCCATAGGGCAAGCACCTAAAAGGCCTCTACATTTTACTCACATGCATAAAAAGAGTGGATTCCTACAGGAAACCTTTAGTATTGCTCTCTACCTGGGGGCATATGACTAAAGGAGAATCACTCAACCCAGTGGAAGTATTTCTGTAGCCAAAATTTATAATAACAGATATGAAGACTGAAAACATGAAATTATTCACAAGAAACTGTTCCGCCAGGACTTCCCTGGCAGTCCAGGGTTTGAGTTTGTGACCTTCCAGTGCGGGGGATGCGGGTTCGATCCCTGGTCGGGGAGTTGGGATCCCACATGCCTCGTGGCCAAAGAACCAAAACATAAAACAGGGTCAGTGTTGTGGAAAATTCAATAAGGACTTTAAAAAAGATGTTCCAGGGCTTCCCTGGTGGCGCAGTGGTTAAGAATCTGCCCGCCAATGCAGGGGACATGGGTTCGAGCCCTGGTCCGGGAAGATCCCATGTGCCACGGGGCAAGTAATGCCGTGCGCCACAACTACTGAGCCTGCACTCTAGAGCCCGCAAGCCACAACTACTGAGCCCACGCACCACAACTACTGAGCCCACGTGCCACAACTACTGAAGCCTGCACACCTAGAGAGAAGCCACCGCAATGAGAAGCCCACGCACCACAACGAAGAGTAGCCCCCACTCCCCGCAACTAGAGAAAGCCTGCGTGCAGCAACGAAGACCCAACGCAGCCAAAAATAAATAAATAAAGTAAATAAATTTATTAAAAAAAAGATGGTCCACATCAAAAAAAAAAAATCTCTGAAAAAAAAAGAAAGGAAGAAAGAAACCGTTAAGTGAAAACAAAGCAGAATTCCAATTCCAATATATACCAGGGATGGCAAAGTCTTTCTGTAATGGGCCAAATAGTGAATGTTTTTAGGTTTCAAGGACAATGTGGTCTCTGTCACAACTACTAATCTGTGCTGCTGCAGCATCAAAACAGCTGTAGACAACATTGAGTGAATGGGCGTGGATCTGTGCCAATAAAACTTTATTTACAACAACAGGTGATGGCCAAATTTGGCTCTTGGGCTGTAGTTTGCTAATGCCTGGTCTATTCTACATTAAAATTATTACTAAATAAATGTGTAATGTTTATGAACATAGACAAAAGGAAACACAGAAAATGGAAGCCCTCATTGTGTTTGGAGAATGCAATTATAAGTTTGGTGGCTCTCTACTGATTTTCCCTACTCAACATGTATTTATCCTTCTGGGAACAACACTCTAATTTAGGGGAGAGAGAACTACCTTTCTATCATCTTTAATCCATGTGATCCCTGGGGTTAGCCCACCCCCAAATCCAAAGTAAGGCACATGCCCCAGACCTGGCCCCCATAGATCATCACATTGCCTTGGCCATGGTAATTCATTCAGAGAGAAGCATGGGCCCAAGCAGACCAATGAGAATCACTTCCCTGCATTTATTTTCTTCTTTAATATCAAGAACAATGAGACCTCCTACTGCTGAGGTTGCTGAAATCATGGTGTAAGAAGCTGGAGCTGCTCATGACCATCTTGCCACTCCAAGGGTTGTCCTGCTCAAGAACAATGCCCACACATTGAAAACAGAACTGAGAAACAGAGAAATGCTGATGGATGTTCGTGGACTCTCGGGATCCAGCCTTATCTGAAACCAGCCCTATTCCTGGATTTTTCCATGACTTGAGCCCATATGTGCTTTCTCCATCTCAGCTTGTTTCAATTTGGTTTTTGTTTTTGTCAACCAAAAACCCAGAGTGAGGTCATTGTGAATGCTTTTCTTTCTTATTTTAAAAAATTCTTTAATGTCACTATACTACCACTTTATGAACAAATAAAAAACATGAAAAGGCAACATGTTTTAAAATTTTATTTCTCAAATTAAAGTCATGCTCTATTTTTTTGCTTTTCCTTATCAGTTGAGTGACTGAGTCAGTTGCAGTTCTTAAATCTGACCAAGAAAATCTAAACTCTCTCTCCAAAAATTGACTTGGATTCTATTTTGAAGAAAATATATAAAGACAGGGCTATAGTGGAGATCACAAATGATGACAATAGAAAATATTTCAGGAAAGACCAACTGACTCTGCAAAAATATAGTGACATATGTAGGACAGCTGAAAGTCTCCACGAGGGGATGAAAGTGATCTGTGGCCATCACATGGTCACAACTCCGTAGAAAAAAGACTTTGGAAGAAAACACAAATCTGACAGTGTCACAGCTGTGCTTAAAACTCAGCAATGATCCCCAGTTGCCTACTTGAGCCCAAACTCCCACAGTGGATATAATTTTCACAGAACACAAATATGAGTGTAAAAGAATATAATTTTTTTTTAATTTTGTAACTCTAATTTCTTCTTTTTTTCTCAAATCCCCTATCTACCTAATAGCAGAAAATGTAGTCACTTCCAGGTAAATGCCATCATTTGGGGCTAAACACAATCAATTCAGGATTCTACACACACACACCTTCCTTCTCCCTTGGGCAGCCTCCAAAGACTAAGAGATTTGGGCATATAATCACATGAGGAGGTAGAATCTGGTCTATCACTGTACTCTACTCTCCAGTAGCGTCTGGTAATATTTTCTGGTCTTTGGTGGTGTTGGTGTTGGCTTTTATCTCCTGGCCTTACTGAGATACCCGTGTTAACCTGTGTCCCTGGTTATCAGGTCTACCAAGGTCAAGACACAGCTTCCATGTCCAGGTCCAAGGGAGCTGCTCTGCCACCAACCCTCACAACCAGTTCCAGCAAGCAAGCAGTCAATGGCCTTGCTGCGCACAAGTGCCCCCAAACAGTGGCAAAAAGTACTTCTACTCACATCCATTAGACCAGAAAGAGGTGAAGTCCCACAAAAGGCTGGGCTATGCCATGTTATTCTCAGTGACACATGCCTGGAGAACCTTTGGGGTTCTCGTTCCTAAGAAAGAAAGGGAGATGTTAAGAGAAAACAAGTGATCTCTGCCTCAGACGTTTAATACGCACCTCAAAATTGTTCAAGGTATAAAGACAATCACAGAGAAGCAATAGGTCAGAGAGACTGAAAACAAAGAACAAAGGAGCAAAGGAAGACAACAAAATTAAAAGAGCAAAGGGAATACTAGTAATCAAAAAAGTAAAGGGTTTAAGAGTCACTGTGGCCAAAAGCTGAAATAGGAAGGAAAAAGCCAGAGTCGAGAACTGGGGGGTAGGTGGAAGATTCCAGAGAACAGAAGTACAAGAATTGAGGCCACCTCAAAACGTGAACAAACTTTTCACAGTCATTTCTTGATCTTAAGGGGAAATAAACTGAGCGTGAAGCACAGAAGGTGAGAAAAACACAGCTTATAAATGGAAATGCACCAAACAAAGTGGAAAATTCACACCAAGCCCATAGATAAGTCTCAGAATAAAGGGGTCCTTTATAGGGTCAAAAAAAGGAAAATGAGGTTCTCACACTGGAAAATGTGAGTTGAGGAGGAACAGAAACTTTGGGAAGAAACTAAGCAGGTGCTCCCACCGAAACCTGACCCTCAGATTGGTGAAACTTGGTTATTTGGTTTTATAAAATAGAAAATCACATGCAGGTTTTATCCTGGAATTTGATACCTGGCATTTCTCATTCTCTGGTTTTGCACCGGTTCTAATTCTGCGAGAGAGAAGGACCTGCCTGCTCTAAACAACACGCAAATTAAGGTGTGACTTTTGGCTCCCTTTTTTGTTATATATAGCTATCGTCTGCTCTGGAATAAGCTGGACTTCTTCCACTGAGTTCATATCTCCTTCTGTCTTTTCTAAAATGCATTTTAAAGCTTCGTGTTTCTTTCTGGAAAATCTACCATAATGTAACAACAGATTTTAAAGCTTATATGTATATTAATCAGGATGCCAACAACCACAATCTAATATAGTCCTTACCTTTTACTCACAATGTGAATTTTAATTAAGTGCATAATTAAGATCCGAAATGCAGAATATATTTTTGGTCCTGTTAACTGTGTGTAAGAAACTCTAACATGGAATGAACTTAGCCTCCCTGCTACAAAGACTTATCGTGTTACAAATTAAGTGAATGGCAGCTACACTTGGGTTTTCAAAGGCAGTTTGAAGCCTTCAAGACTGCTGACAGAAATTGGAAACAAGTTTTATGTTCATCAGTGGAGTGGAGGATGATCAAATAAATTATTGTACATCCATACCATGATTCCATATCCTTTCCTGAAAATAACAGTAAACTTATAGGCACTGACATGGAAAAATTGCCAAGATACATTATGTATAACAATATACATAGTATGATTCCTTTAAGCTAAAATATGTGTGTGTATGTGTGTACATATATACACATTCATATATGTGTGTGTTTATGTGCAAAGATGTATTTGTATAATTGGATACATATTCAGACTTACTCAAAAACATGTAAAAGAGTCTGAAATAACAGACAAGAAATGCAAACATTGATCAGCTCTAGAGCAGGGCTTAGCAAACGATTTAGGTACAGGGACAGATAGTGAATGTTTCTAATTCTGAGGCCATACAGTCTCTGGCACAACTATTCAACTCTGGCCTTCCAGGACAAAAGCAGCCATAGACAATATGAAGCAAAGGTTGTGTCTGGGTCCCAATAAAATTTATTTACAGAAACAGGCAGGGTGATGGGGCAGCTGGCGGTAGCCCATGTGTCATACTTTGCCAAGCCCTGCTCTGGAGCAATGAGTGAAAAGAAATGAGGAAAGAAATGATTTCTTTCCTTCTGCTAACTTTGGGGTTTTTTTGTTCTTCTTTCTCTAATTGCTTTAGGTGTAAGGTTAGGTTGTTTATTTGAGATGTTCTTTGTTTCTTGAGGGAGGATTGTATTGCTATAAACTTCCCTCTTAGAACTGCTTTTGCTGCATCCCATAGGTTTTGGGTCGTCGTGCTTTCATTGTCATTTGTTTCTAGGTATTTTTTGATTTCCTCTTTGATTTCTTCAGTGATCTCTTGGTTATTTAGCAGTGTATTGTTTAGCCTCCATGTGTTTGTATTTTTTACAGATTTTTTCCTGTAATTGATATCTAGTCACATAGCACTGTGGTCAGAAAAGATACTTGATACGATTTCAATTTTCTTAAATTTACCAAGGCTTGATTTGTGACCCAAGATATGATCTATCCTGGAGAATGTTCCATGAGCACTTGAGAAGAAAGTGTATTCTGTTCTTTTTGGATGGAATGTCCTATAAATATCAATTAAGTCCATCTTGTTTAATGTATCATTTAAAGCTTGTGTTTCCTTTTTTAATTTTCATTTCGGATGATCTGTCCATTGGTGAAAGTGGGGTGTTAAAATCCCCTACTATGATTGTGTTATTGTAGATTACCCCTTTTATGGCTGTTAGCATTTGCCTTATGTATTGAGGTGCTCCTATGTTGGGTGCATAAATATTTACAATTGTTATATCTTCTTCTTGGATTGATCCCTTGATCATTATGTAGTGTCCTCCTTTGTCTCTTGTAATAGTCTTTATTTTAAAGTCAATTTCGTCTGATATGAGAATTGCTACTCCAGCTTTCTTTTGATTTCCATTTTTATTTATTTATTTATTCTTTATTTTTGGCTGCGTTGGGTCTTCGTTGCTGTGTGTGGGCTTTCTCTAGTTGCAGCAAGCGGAGGCTACTCTTTGTTGTGGTGCACAGGCTTCTCATTGCAGTGGCTTCTCTTGTTGCAGAGCACAGGATCCAAGCATGCGGGCTTCAGTAGTTGTGGCACATGGGCTCAGTAGTTGTGGCTCGCGGGCTCTAGAGCGCAGGCTCAGTAGTTGTGGCACACGGGCTTAGTTGCTCCAAGGCATGTGGGATCTTCCCAGACCAGGGCTCGAACCCGTGTCCCTTGCACTGGCAGGCAGATTCTTACCACTGCGCCAACCAGGGAAGTCCCTTGATTTCCATTTGCATGGAGTATCTTTTTCCATCCCCTCACTTTCAGTCTGTATGTGTTCCTAGGTCTGAGATGGGTCTCTTGTAGACAGCATATATACAGATCTTGTTTTTGTATCCATTCAGCCAGCCTATGTCTTTTGTTTGGAGCATTAAATCCATTTACATTTAAGGTAGTTATCAATATGTACATTCCTATTACCATTTTCTTAATTGTTTTGGGTTTGTTATTGTAGGTCTTTTCCTTCTCTTGTGTTTCCTGCCTAGAGAAGTTCCTTTAGCATTTGTTGTAAAGCTGCTTTGGTGGTGCTAAATTCTCTTACCTTTTGCTTGTCTGTAAAGGTTTTAATTTCTCTGTCGAATCTGAATGAGATCTTTGCTGGGTAGAGCAATCTTGGTTGTAGGTTTTTCCCTTTCATCACTTAAATATGTCCTGCCACTCCCTTCTGGCTTGCAAGAGTTTCTGCTGAAAGATCAGCTGTAACCTTATATTTGTTGCTTTTCCCTTGCTGCTTTTAATATTTTTTCTTTGTATTTAATTTTTGATAGTTTGATTAATATGTGTCTTGGTGTATTCCTCCTTGGATTTATCCTGTATGGGACTCTCTGTGCTTCCTGGACTTGATTGACTATTTCCTTTCCCATATTAGGGAAGTTTTCAACTATAATCTCTTCAAAGATTTTTTCAGTCCATTTTTTTCTTCTCTTCTTCTTCTGGGACCCCTATAATTCGAATGTTGGTGCATTTAATGTTGTCCCAGAGGTCTCTGAGACTCTCCTCAATTCTTGTCATTCTTTTTTCTTTATTCTGCTCTGTGGTAGTTATTTCCACTATTTTATCTTGCAGGTCACCTATCTGTTCTTCTGCCTCAGTTATTCTGTTACTAATTCCTTCCAGAGAACTTTTAATTTCATTTATTGTGTTGTTCATCATTGTTTGTTTGCTCTTTAGTTCTTCCAGGTCCTTGTTAAACGTTTCTTGTATTTTCTCCATTCTATTTCCAAGATTTTGGATCATCTTTACTATCATTACTCTGAATCCTTTTTCAGGTAAATGCCATTTCCTCTTCATTTGTTTGGTCTGGTGGGTTTTTACCTTGCTCCTTCATCTGCTGTGTATTTCTCTGTCTTCTCATTTTGCTTAACTTACTGTGTTTGGGGTCTCCTTTTTGCAGGCTACAGGTTTGTAGATCCCATTGTTTTTGGTTTCTGCCCCCAGTGGGTAAGGTTGGTTCAGTGGGTTCTGTAGGCTTCCTGGTGGAGGAGACTGGTGCCTGTGTTCTGGTGGATGAGGCTGGATCTTGTCTTTCTGGTGGGCAGGACCACATCCGGTGGAGTGTTTTGGGGTGTCTGTGAACTTATTATGATTTTAGGCAGCCTCTCTGCTAATGGGTGGGGTTGTGTTCCTGTCTTGCTAGTTGTTTGGCATAGGGTGTCCAGCACCGTAGCTTGCTGGTTGTTGAGTGGATCTGGGTCTTAGTGTTGAGATGGAGATCTCTGGGAGAGTTATCGTCATTTGATATTACATGGAGCCAGGAGGTCTCTGGTGGACCAATGTCCTGAACTCGGCTCTCCCACCTCAGAGGCTCAGGCCTGACACCTGGCCAGAGCACCAAGACCCAGTCAGCCACACAGCTCAGAAGAAAAGGGAGGAAAAAGAAAGAAAGAGAGAGAGAGAGAAAGAGAGAAAGAGAGAAAGAAAGAAAGAAAGAAAGAGAAAGAAAAGTTATTAAAATTAAGAAATTATTAAAAATAAAAAAGTAATAAAAAAAAGAAAAAAGCAAGCAAGAAAGAAGAGAGCAACCAAAGCAAAAAACAAATTCACCAAGGATAACAAATGCTAAAAACTATACTAAAAAAAAAAAAAAGAACAGACAGAATGCTAGGACAAAGAGTAAAAGCAAAGCTATACAGACAAAAATCACACAAAGAAGCATACACATACACACTCACAAAAAGAGAAAAAGGAAAAAAAATGTATATACATATATATATATTAAAAAATAAAAAAGAGAAGAACCAAATCAATAAACAAATCTATCAATTATAATAAGCTCTAAATAGTAAATTAAGAAAAACATAAAACCAGAAACAAATTAGATCCAGAAAGCAAACCCCACGTCTACAGTTGTTCCCAAAGTCCACAGTTGTTCCCAAAGTCCACCACCTCAATTTTGGGATGATTCATTGCCTATTTAGGTATTCCACAGATGCAGGGTACATCAAGTTGACTGTGGAGATTTAATGCACTGCTCCTGGTGCTGCTGGGAGAGATTTCCCTTTCTCTTCTTTGTTCGCACAGCTCCTGGGGTTCTGCTTTGGATTTGGCCCTGCCTCTGCGTGTAGGTCGCCTGAGGGCATCTGTTCTTTGCTCAGACAGGACGGGGTTAAAGGAGCAGCTGATTCGGGGGCTCTGGCTCATTCAGGCCACGGGGAGGGAGGGGTACGGAGGCGGGGCAAGCCTGCGGCGTCAGAGGCCGGCGTGAAGTTGCACCAGCCTGAGGAGCGCCGTGTGTTCTCCCGGGGACGTTGTCTCTGGATCACGGGACCCTGGCAGTGGTGAGCTGCACAGGCCCCCGGGAGGGGAGGTGTGGATAGTGACCTGTGCTTGCACACAGGATTCTTGGTGGCAGCAGCAGCAGCCTTAGCATCTCATGCCCGTCTCTGGGGTCCGCGCTGAGAGCCGCGGCTCGCGCCCGTCTCTGGAGCTCATTTAGGCAGTGCTCTGAATACCCTCTCCTCACGCACCCAGAAACAATGGCCTCTTGCCTCTTTGGCAGCTCCAGACCTTTTCCCGGACGCCCTCTCGGCTAGCTGTGGCGCACTAGCCCCTTCAGCCTGTGTTCACGCAGCCAACCCCAGTCCTCTCCCTGGGATCCGACCTCCGAAGCCCGAGCCTCAGCTCCCAGCCCCAACCCGTCCCGGCAGGTGAGCAAACAAGCCTCTCGGGCTGGTGAGTGCTGGTCGGCACCGATCCTCTGTGTGGGAATCTCTCCGCTTTGCCCTCCGCACCCCTGTGGCTGCGCTCTCCTCCGTGGCTCTGAAGCTTCCCCCTCGCCCACCCACCATCTCCACCAATGAAGGAGCTTCCTAGGGTGTGGAAGCTTTTCCTCCTTCACAGCTCCCTCCCAGAGGTGCAGGTCCTGTCCCTATTCTTTTGTCTCTGTACTCACATTCTATTGGCTAGAATTGTCATATGGTCACACCTCACTACAAGAGAGTCTAGGAAATGTAGTGCAACCATTGCCCAGGAATAGTTTTGAACAGTTAGCAATCGCTGCTACAAGTGCTATGTAAGCCCCTGGAGGGCAAAGATTTTTGTCTATTTTTTTCTGCCCCTGTGTTCCAAGTATCTAGAACAGGGGTCAGCAAACCTTTTCCAAAAAAAGGCTAGATAGTAAATATTTAGACTTGGTGGGCCACATGGTCTCTGTCACAACTACTCAACTCTGCTGTTGTAGCATGAAAGCAGCCATAGTATGTAAATGAGTGAGCATGGCTGTGTTCCAATAAAACTTTATTTACATAAACAGGCAGAGGGCCAGATTTGACCCTGATTTAGAGCAGTGCCTGACACAGTGGGTGATGCAGAATAAATGTTTGCTAAATGAATGATAGGGCATAAATAGTCCAATTTCACAGGTTTTTCCTGAGGAATAAATAAAACATTGCATGAAAAGATTTAGCAAAGTGCCTGATGCATAGTAGTGCTGGATAAATGCTATGCACTCATTATATGGAAATACGAAAGAGAAATAAGATATATTCCTCAAGGAACAACCACTATAGTAGAGGAGATAGATATTTCCAGGAAAATAATTAAAATAGTGTTTGTGTGAGGTTATAGGAGTATGTCCAGGGCTCAGATATAGTATAGGGTGGTTAATTCTGGGGAGGAAAGAGTTGGCCAAGGGGAAAATCACAGAGTGGGTAAGACCTAAAAAGGGGTTGAAGAAATAAAAGCACCTGCACAGGCATTCCAGGAAATGAAAATTTCTTCCACCTTTCTGAGCCAGAAACTCATTAAAAGAAAGCTGATAGCAGACGCCAGAGTCTGTGTAGGAGATGTTCTGTCTGCCTGTACCAGTCCTCCCCTCCCACGTTTTTACCTTTAGTTCCCATTCTCCCTTCAAAGTATCAGCTCAAACATCACCTCCTAAGGGAAATGTTTCCTGCCTGCCTTTCCCTGCCCCGTGCCTCACAGACCAGGTCAGCCTCCACTGCTGGATGCATTCAGCATTTGCTCCTTGTAGATTTATACTCAGCTGACTGTGTGCGTGTGTGTGTGTGTGTGTGTGTGTGTGTGTGTGTGTGCAATGTCTATTTCCCCAGAGTACAATCAGCAGGACTGCATTGCTCACCACCTGGTCCCTAACTCTATGCGAGGCGCAAGGAAAGCACTCAGTCACTATTTGCTGAATGAAAGAATAAATTTTGCATCATGTCCTCCATTGGGGTCTTGAATGTAGTTAATCGGGGCCTATAACTAAGGTCAGAACTACAGTTAAGAAGGTGGGTGAGCTAGTGATAAAGTTGACATGATTTGGTAAAATCTTGGAGTCTCAAGAGACAGTAAAACGCAATGGTGAAACAGTAGGCTCGTACGATCTCTGCAACTCCTCTGGAAATCTAAAATTATTCCAAAAATCAAAGTTTATTTTCTTAAATGGCAAGCTCTAGAGCTGAGCATCAGGGCTGCAGTCTTGGCCCTGTCGGGTATTCGGCATCATTGGGCGTTCACTCAGCCAGCCTCCTTATCTATCAATTAGGGATGGCAGGAATAAAGGCTTGGGCTCCACAGGGCAGTAAGGAATTTGCAATGAAGTGCTTGCACATGGGGAGTTTTCAGTAACTGTTAGCTACTCCTATTATCTTTTTTTTTTTTTCCTCCTACGTCTTCAGAGTTAAACAGGAGAGCCATTCCCCTTCCCCAGGGGTGAGCCACAGCGGCAAATGGAGGTGACAGAGTACAGGACCAAAGAGATTTAGTTCAGAGTAATCATCTCATCACATTCTCCGGATGTTACTATGACTTCATTTCCTTGAGAAGATTCACAGACGTTTACACACCAATGCAGGGAAATAGAGCTACTCAGGATAAAATTAGGTCAATATTGATCGAGAAGGCTGAATGACGCTCAGACACACTGCCATGTGCACCCATTTAGCTGTGATATAATTGATGTTTCAAAGTTAAGACCACAGGCATTGGGATGAGAACATGAGTCACAGATATATGTATATACATTTGTTTACCAACTCCATGGTACATACATATGCACACAAGCCATGAATTAATTACCTGATAATTCAATATTAGATGCACATACAAACTCACAAGCATACAATGTCACTTCCATTTAAATAAAACGTGTGTGTGTCTGTGTTTTATAATAAAAGCTTACATTGATCAAGTGTTTACTATGTTATAGGCATTGGACTAAGCATTTTATATACGTTAAATCTGTTTAATAAATATAGTGACGTATAAGTTGGGCTTTATTATCATGCCCGCTTTACATATGAAGAAAACTGATGAGAGGTAAAGCAACTCACCCCAGATAACAGCCAAAAGAGGCAGAACAGGGATCCCAACATTTGGAAACAGTGCAGCACTATCTAATACTAGCTGCTCTTGGTGTTGGTGTTGTCAGCAGTTAGTTTATAGAAAGGAAGGCCCAGGGACTTCCCTGGTGGCGCAGTGGTTAAGAATCCACCTGCCAATGCAGGGTACAGCGGTTTGAGCCCTGGTCCGGGAAGATCCCACATGCCGCGGAGCTACTAAGCCCATGCACCACAATTACTGAGCCTGCGCTCTACAGCCCGTGAGCCACAACTACTGAAGCCCACGCACCTAGAGCCTGCACTCCGCAACAAGAGAAGCCACCGCAATGAGAAGCCCGTGCACCACAACAAAGAGTAGCCCCCACTCGCTGCAACTAGAGAAAGCCCGCATGCAGCAACAAAGATCCAATGCAGCCAAAAATAAATAAATATATAAATAAATTTATTTTTTTAAAAAAAGAAAGGAAGGCCCAGACTATAATAGTAAAAAAATTAAGTAAATGTTCAGTGTTTAGGTACTAGAACAGAACTGGAATGATTCCAAAGAATAAAACTTAGCTTTATTTACTATCATGACCCATTTGCCTGATCTCTGAAATGAATTCAAGCCCACCAGAACCAAGCCTGGATGGCACACACTGTCTCATCTGAAAAAAAAAGAATTCTTTTTAGCTTATTAGAAACTCTGTGCATTCCTTAACACAGCTTATAAAAAAATTCCATAGAAAGAAAATAGGTTCAATAAAAGACCAAATTCTAATTAAAATAAATAGAAACACTAGTCATGGCAGAGGTAAGAGAAAAAAATAGGCAAAAAAAAAAAAAACTAAAGCTGTGTGATTTAATCTTCTTATTGTCACATGGAAATAGAGAAACCATGACAAATGAATCTAAGCAGTATCTACTAAAGAGGGGTAACAGAGGAGGGCACAAGAATATGTCCTTTTACTAATTTGAGATATTTGGCCAGATAGTTCCAGAAAAACAACCAAACACTACTCTTGGCAAAACAGTTTTGCATTAACATTTTCTTCCAAAATTTTCTTGACTTTGAAACAGGAAGATGGGTAATACGGAATTTCTTGAGTCAAGGCCATGGACAGAAACATGCAAAGTTCCCTCTGATAAGTGAAATGGGGAGCCCTGTGGCATCTGTACCCGTCACTTCAGGGCCAGGCTCTTATCACCTGAGTGAATGACACTGACATCCAAAGCCAGCAGCACCTACATTTCTTTGCCTGGGAGATTTCTTTGGCCTCTGGAGACAAGTTGGCCATTGGCACGGTAGATCAGAAGGACCAGAAGGACCTCGGGAGGCAGCCTTCAACCACCAACTGACAGTGTTGGTGTATAAATACCCCAACTCCCTCCCTCCTCGGGGGGAGCAACTGTGAGGTGTTTTTCCACACTGGCTTCCAGAATTTTCCAGGAGGCATTAAACTCCAGTTGCCTGTGGTGCTGTCTTGATGACGCAACTTTCCTTCCCTGTCTCACTCCTTACCCATTTTTTAGGATTTCCTGGTACCACCTCCCAAGTAAATGACCTGCACTTGGACCTTTATCTCAAGTTCTGCTTCTGGGAGAACCCTAAATAAGACAGAGTCTATGTACATGTTGAGGGGGAAGAAACTTGCAAGGACCCAGCTTTGTTCAGGTTCCCAATGGGAGTTGGAGAGGGAGAATGGGGAGATACAAGGAGATCAAGAAGAGAAAATAAACACAACCCACATCCTTTTGTCTCAACCCTTTCATGGGAGTAGTTCCCACAAACAGAAGTTGGGATAAATAGTGATCCTATAGTTTGTATGTACATGGGAGACCCCACATGGGAACTCTCAGAAATGCCTGAGAAAAAGGTGGGTTGCGGGATCTGTGGGGCAGTGTTACCGTGCAGGCAAAGGCTATGATGGAGGTCAGTGATCAGCACTCTATTACTGCCCCTGGTGGCTGAGGCCTGGGAATCTGGGATCTCAGGGTGGTTGAGAAAGACAAGGCTGATAATTGTCCTAAACTCACAGATACACTTAAATTGCCATATTCTAAGCAACGTTTTTAAAGTTCTCAATTTCTTTCCATAACAGATGGTAAACTTCTAGAAATTACATCCCAAAGGTAATACTGCTTGTAAATTTAAGTAGTTATGAACATTTTTTTTTTTAAAAACTCTTGGATGATATATACATAGGGAATATTTTCTAAACAACACTGTAAGAATTAAATGAAGAGGTCGATATCAAGAGCAAAATGATTTACCCCTCAGCACAGGGTATGTATTTTGACACAAATGTAAAGGTAAATTTAAACCTTCTATACTTTCTAAATGTATTTTTAGATTTGGTGTTTACAAAATTCTATTTTTCAGATGGTTGTAAGTCTGGTGTCTGAGGTGGGTAGTCTGGGTTCAAATCCTGGTTCTGTCACTTATTGGCTCAGAAACCTTAGGCAAGTTACTTAACCTCGGTAGGTCTCAAGATTTTCATCTCTATGATAGGAATTAGTATAACGTTGTTGTGACCATGGGCAACGTATTCAGCCTCTCTGAGTCATTAGATTCTGTTATTTGAGGAAAGGCTGTGATTCCAAGTTAAGATGTTCATTGGAAGGCTTTACCACCTCTTACTGAATTTCCCTGGTGGACCCCTCATTTAGGGTATGTATTCCACAAATGCACATCTACAGAAAGGCAAATAGTTAAACAGGGCTAAGGGCTTTGGAACCAGAGGTTATGTGGCCCCTGAGCCTGAGCCCCTAACTCTATTCATCTTCTGTGAGAAGCCAGTATTCTCATGATAAACTCAGGCTTTGTCTAAGTTAACCAGAGTTAGTTTCTGTTGCTTACAGCCAACAACCCTAACTGATAAGATATTTCATTCTATTTCTGGGCTGAACTCTCTCAGGGCAGTTTCTCTGCCTTAATCACCAGTATGACCAAGAACTACTGACCAAGGACCACAGTATTAACCAGGGGCAGAGTACCAGCACGTTGGCAGTGTGCTAGGGGGGTAGGGGAGAGTGTAGAGCAAATAAAGTTCTACACATCTTCCTGGCTCTAGAGACGCCACAGAATTCTACAGGGCAAATACAAGACTGGGAGAGGTGAAGAGCTCAAAATCTAGAATGAGGGAGGTGTGGGTCAAATTCAAGCTCCACTGCTTCCAAGCAAGAGGGTGCCAGGGAATTTACTCTTTGGGTCCTCAGCTTCCTCACTGGCAAAAGGCAGATAATCATTTTTCCCACCAGACAAGGTTACTGTGAGGATTAAATGAGAAATGGTGCTCTTTGCACTCAGTAAATGTGGACCAGTAGTGATGAAGGTGATGAGGGTGATGGGTATGTCTGGTTCACTGTGGTGAAACCTGCAGGGAACCTGAAGAGCATCCTGGAAGAGAAGTCATCCCAAGGGAACAAGGATTCAAACACAGTGAGACTGGCCTCGTACAAAAGTCTTAGTCACCTAAAAGAAGGCGTGATTCTAAATATAACATGGGTTGAGGCTCTTGGGTTTATCTCCTGGCCAAGACCCTATTGGACTCTTGTCCCCAAGTCTGATGCAGAACTGGGAAAACGTGAGTAAACACTGAAGATGCTTTAGGCACGGGACCTCTGTAAGACATGGGGGTACCAGCAGATTGTCTGGGGCCCCTTTATCAAAGAGTATTACAGGGGGGCACCTCTACATAATACAGCACACCTTGGAGCCTTGAGAACCCAATTTCTCAGTATTCTCCTCCATAAGAAGGATATCAAAATTTTAAATAAAGACAGAATCAGGAATAGCACTGCATAGCCAAGCCATATGGGAGCCTGAGGCATCAGGAAACAACAGCTGTACTGACCCTGTCTTCATTTTAAATTTTTGATATTTTGTTCATAGTGGATTTCTTTGCATTCATTTTGATTTTTTTCAATGTTCCATTAAAATATTTATCTTGATAATGGAGCTTTGGGGTACCCTTTAAATTCTGCACCCCAGGCGAGTGCCTCACTTGCCTCATCTTTCAGGGTACCCCAAAATATTCATGAAGGAGGAGGGCCACTTGATGGTGCAGAACTGGGCAGATGGAACCAAGGGGCAGAAAAAGGTGGGTTATTTCTGTCACTGTGCCCCCAACCCCCATTTGCACTCACCAATAGAGGTAGACAACGGCTATGCTGGAAAGCATTTCAGAACAACTGATATTTTGGTAAAGAGTTGAAAAAGTACCTTGTCAGTTAAATCTGCTTTTTGGTGCATGGTCAGGGCCTGGTTCCCTTTCCTGCCCTGGCCTGCCCACCCCCCAACCCACTGCCACCACACACACAACACAGGAAGTTTGTCAGCAGCGAATCTGAGCCCATCTACTACTGCTCTTTTGTCCGTAATGGCGTATCTCCACGTGGGGACACAGCAGTACACACGAAACAGGACCTGCCCTCCTGTCCAGCACACACACGCGGAGGCTGAGGCCAGCACTAACAAAGCCTAATTGGCAGGCTCAGCAGTCAGTTTCTGATGACACAGTCAAAATCATAAAAGACAGAGATGGGAACAAAGAAAGTTTAGAGGGAATAATAAAGGAAATAGCCATACCATGAACATTTGCCAACGAGAAGAGAGGGCAATTTGAAATAGAGGGGAGGAACAGCTCTCAGGAAAGAAGAAGGAATAAGAAACAAAGACGTGGAAATGCCTTCCTTGATAGACCATGTTAAAATAGATCAAGGCACCAACCAATACATAAATCGACAGAAGCGCAGATGAAATAGATAATTTGGCATGTTATATATTCTGATCCTGCCATGTACTTGAACTCAAGGAGAGACACACATATACAAGTTAAATTTAGTAATAAGCAGAGTTCAAATTATAAAGTCAAATACTGATGCGACTTGAGGGAATGGCTACAATATCTGTTTACATACCCGCATTTGCCCTAGAGTTTTCCAGGAATATTTTTATCTCCTCATTTGTTACTTCACCCATTATTAAATTCTATAAAATGGAAAAAGAAAACCCTACAAACTTCTGGAAGGGAAGGAGAAAAAATAAAAACAAATAACTACGTTCCTTGTAGAGGTCAATGTTGTCTTAAGGGAAACTAAGCAGTTGATTTGTGTTCTTGCAGGAAAACCAATTTAGGATTTCTGCTTAAATTAAAGTGATTAAAAAATTTAAACTGCATGAATTTAGCATTTTGGTCTGACGTGGTTTTTTTTTATTGTATCAAACTCTGTGTATGCTTCAGGGTGGGGGAAGTATATACTTCTTCAGCAGGAAAATGATGGATTTTTTTACTGCTTTTGTTTCAGAGAATTTCCGTGTCCAAGGAAATGACCTAGTTTATGGCTTTTCTGCATTCAGGGCATGTTACCAATGTGCACACAAAGACAAAATACATATATATATACAGTAACAATGGGAAATATCTTTTGGATTATTAAAAGAAAAATTATAAGCCCAGTTTTATGTATGGAAAATGCTCCAGACTTCTTTGACCAAAATTCAATTCCATTCACATCTATCTGCCTATCTTCTGCGGGGAGGTCACAGTTCAAACCCTAGAGGAAGCTATAAGATGAAGCAGAGGTTGCAAACTGGTGGCCTGGGGGCCAAGCTGAGCTAGAGATGCAGGGTTTTTTTACCCTCCTGTTGTTGCACTGCAAAGGATATTAAATTTTACGTACTTAGCTGCCAACATTTAAAAATTAGGAGACTTCATATAAAATTTCAGTTTTGGCTTCTCTTTAAAAACCTGACAATCCCATAACATAAGGAGGTCTGCATTCCCACATGAAAACAATTGGCCTGAGTAGTGGCTGCCCCCTTAGACTGCATAAGCTCGCTCCATTTCTTCCCAGTCCCCACCACTCCCTAACATCCTTTGCATAGAAGCTGAGTCTCAGGTATCATTTATCATCATACTTATGCTACTGTTTTCCTTATAGCGAATTTAAGAAATATGAGTACTATTCCTTATACCCACATCTCTATCTAAAGTGGGAAAATTAAAACAGATCAAGCAATTCATGTGCTTCAAGGAAAAAAATTTTCTCAATTTCAGCTTGCTTGATTCACTTCACTAGTAGGTCCCCATAAAAATAACAGCTAATACTTCTGCAACCCTTACTATGTGTCAGGCAATTTTCTAAGCCCTTTACGTATTTAAGTGCATTTAATCTGTACATCTACTCTATGAAGTAGATGTTGTTATGATCCAATTTCACAGATGAGGAAACTGAGGCTCAAAGATGTTAAGTGACTTGCTCAAGGTCCATTGCTAGGATTTGGGAGGACCCTGTGGGCATTTGAATGCATGCCCCTTGGCATAAATATATGATACCAGCATATAATAAGAATAAGCTAGCATGTGTTACCTGCCTAGTATGTTCCAAGCACCAGAAAAGGCTCTTAAAATATAAATCGGTATAGAAAGAAACTTATGGTGGGTTGCAAAAAGGCTACAAATAAGATGCTTCGAAGGTTACAAAGAGAAAACTGTTACATTGAGTGCCCATAGGAAGCTCAGAAGTAGTTTTCATTGAGGAAATGAAAATTGTAATGGACCTTAAAGTGTAAGAAGGTGTAAAATACATAGGGTATTTTAGGAGAGAACTGAATAAATGGCAGATTGTAAATGGGAAAGTACAGGACACAGCCCAGGACAAACAGGACAAACAGGGGCAAGGCCAAGGTAAAGCTGGGTCATATTTCTTCATGTTTCTTGATATTTCTTGAAGTAGCAGCAATGCATCATGCATTTTACAGGAGACAGGGATGAACAAACCTTGACACTGCCCTCACAGAGTTAACACTCTGGTAAAGAAGAATAAAGTGTGTGGAAGCATCTCCAATTCAAGGGGGAAAGTCAGAAGTAGCCTAGAAGAGTGGCCCACTTATCCAACTGCCTGAGGAACGTCTTCACTTCATTGTCCTGCAGGCACTGCACCCCAACATAGGACAACGAGGACCCACATCTCCTGCCACACACCTCCTTTCCAGTTCAATGAAGGGTGGCTTCCTCCCAAGAGGACAGCTCAGATAATTAGCACCATTCTTCTCTTCTCCTTCGTCCTCACTCCCAACATCCCAGTCACCCAGCCCTGCCGATCCTACTTCTCAAAGGTCTCCAGAATCCATCCTCTTCTCTTCTTGCTTCTACCACTGCCTAGCCCAGGCTGCCATCTTCTCTTATCTAGACCATTCTAACAGCATTCTCATTGGATGTCTCCCTTTTCACAGTCTAGCCATTTTCCCTAAGTTTATAATATGTATTTTCACTTATTCATGGCATATTTTTCTCTGCTAGAGTCCACTTGATCTTGTGAAAAGACATATTATGAATAAGGATATACAAACTGACACGTTATCAATGTAGAAAATCTATTTAACACAAACAATAGCAATTCAGATAACATAAGGCTGCTAATTAGCTCTGCAGAGAGTGATATAATGGTTATGTTGCATTTTTGGAGTCTACCAGGTCTGAGTCAAAGGCCACCTCCACCACTTACTAGTAGTATGTGACCTCAAGTAGCATGCCTCTCAGTTTCTCCTTCTATAAACTGGGGTTACTAATAATACCAGAGAGACCTTCAAGATGGCGGAGGAGTAAGACGTGGAGATCACCTTCCTCCCCACAAATACATCAGAAGTACATCTACACGTGGAACATCTCCTACAGAACACCTACTGAATGCTGGCAGAACACCTCAGACTTCCCCAAAGGCAAGAAACTCCTCACGTACCTGGGTAGAGCAAAAGAAAAAAGAAAAAACAGAGACAGAAGAATAGGGACAGGACCTGCACCTCTGGGAGGGAGCTGTGAAGGAGGAAAAGTTTCCACACACCAGGAAGCCCCTTTGCGGGCGGAGACTGCGGGTGGCGGAGGGGGGAGCTTGAGAGCCATGGAGGAGAGCGCAGCAGCAGGGGTGCGGAGGGCAAAGCGGAGAGATTCCCGCACAGAGGATCGGTGCGGAGCAGCACTCACCAGCCAGAGAGGCTTGTCTGCTCACCTGCCGGGGCAGGTGGGGGCTGGGAGCTAAGGCTCAGGTTTCAGAGGTCAGACCCCAGGGAGAGGACTGGGGTTGGCTGCGTAATCACAGCCTGAAGGGGCCAGTGTGCCACAGCTAGCCAGGAGGGAGTCTGGAAAAAAGTCTGGACCTGCCTAAGAGGCAAGAGACCATTGTTTCGGGGTGCACGGGGAGAGGGGGTTCAGAGCACTGCCTACAGGAGCTCCAGAGATGGGTGTGAGCCATGACTATCAGCGCGGACACCAGAGACGGGCATGAGACGCTAAGGCTGCTGCTGCCGCCACCAAGAATCCTGTGTGCAAGCACAGGTCACTATCCACAACCCCCTCCCGGGAGCCTGTGCAGCCTGCCACTGCCAGGGTCCGGTGATCCAGGGACAACTTCCCCGGGGGAACACATGGCACGCCTCAGGCTGTTGCAACGTCACGCCAGCCTCTGCCACCACAGGTTCACCCCACATTCCAATTATAACTACTGTACCCTTCCCTCCCCCTGGCCTGAGTGAGGCAGAGCCCCCTAATCATCCGCTCCTTTAACCCCGTCCTGTCTGAGCAAAGAACAGATGCCCTCAGGCGACCTACACGCAGAGGCAGGGCCAAATCCAAAGCTGAACACCAGGAGCTGTGCAAACAAAGAAGAGAAAGGGAAATCTCTCCCAGCAGCCTCAGGAGCAGCAGATTAAAGCTCCACAATCAACTTGATGTACCCTGCAACTGTGGAATACCTGAATAGACAACGAATCATCCCTAAATTGAGGTGGTGGACTTGGGGAGCAACTGTAGACTTGGGGTTTGTTTTCTGCATCTAATTTGTTTCTGGTTTTATGTTTACCTTAGTTTAGTATTTAGAGTTTATTATCATTGGTAGATTTGTTTATTGATTTGGTTGCTCTCTTCCTTTTTATTTTTTAATATATATATATTTTTTCCTTTTTCTCTTTTTGTGAGTGTGTATGTATATGATTCTTTGTGTGATTTTGTCTGTATAGCTTTGCTTTACCATTTGTCCTAGGGTTCCGTCTGTTTTTTGTTTGTTGGTTGGTTGGTTTAGTATAGTTTTTAGCACTTGCTATCACTGCTGGATTTGTTTATTGGTTTGGTTGCTCTCTACTTTCTTTCTTTTTTTTATGACTTTTTAATTTTTTCTATTTTTAATAATTTTTTAAAATTATTTTATTTTATTATATTTTTCTTTCTTTCTTTCTTTTTCTCCCTTCTGAGCCGTGTGGCTGACAGGGTTTTGTGCTCCAGCCTGTGCCTCTGAAGGGGGAGAGCCAAGTTCAGGACATTGGTCCACCAGAGACCTCCCAGCTCCATGTAATATCAAACGGCGATAACTCTCCCAGAAATCTCCATCTCAATGCTAAGACCCAGCTCCACTCAACGACCAGCAAGCTACAGTGCTGGACACCCTATGCCAAACAACTAGCAAGACAGGAACACAACCCCACCCATTAGCAGAGAGGCTGCCTAAGATCATAGTAAGTTCACAGACACCCCAAAACACACCACCGGATGCAGTCATGCCCACCAGAAAGACAAGATCCAGCCTCATCCACCAGAACACAGACCCCAGTCCCCTCCACCAGGAAACCTACATAACCCACTGAACGAAACTAGGCCACTGGGGGCAGACAACAAAAACAACAGGATCTATGAACCTGCAGCCTGAGAAACGGAGACCCCAAACCCAGTAAGTTAAGCAAAATGAGAAGACAGAGAAACACACAGCAGATGAAGGAGCAAGGTAAAAACCCACCAGACCAAACAAATGAAGAGGAAATAGGCAGTCTACCTGAAAAAGAACTCAGAGTAATGATAATAAAGATGATCCAAAATCTTAGAAATAGAATGGAGAAAATACAAGAAACATTTAACAAGGACCTAGAAGAACTAAAGAGCAAATAAACAATGATGAACAACACAATAAATTAAATTAAAAATTCTCTAGAAGGAATCCATCACAGAATAAATAAGCAGAAGAACGGATAAGTGACCTGGAAGATAAAATAGTGGAAATAACTACAGCAAAGCAGAATAAAGAAAAAAGAATGACAAGAATTTAGGACAGTCTCAGAGATCTCTAGGACAACATTAAATGCACCAACTTTCGAATTATAGGGGTCCCAGAAGAAGAAAAGAAGAAAAAACTGGACTGAGAAAATATTTGAAGAGATTATAGTTGAAAACTTCCCTAATATGGGAAAGGAAATAGTCAGTCAAGTCTAGGAGGCACAGAGAGTCCCATACAGGCTAAATCTAAGGAGGAACACACCAAGACACATATTAATCAAAGTATCAAAAATTAAATACAAAGAAAAAGTATTAAAAGCAGCAAGGGAAAAGCAACAAATATAAGGTTACAGCTAATCTTTCAGCAGAAACTCTGCAAACCAGAAGGGAGTGTCATGGCATACTTAAGTGATGAAAGGGAAAAACCTACAACCAAGATTGCTCTACCCAGCAAGGATCTCATTCAGATTCGATGGAGAAATTAAAACCTTTGCAGACAAGCAAAAGCTAAGAGAATTTAGCACCACCAGACCAGCTTTACAACAAATTCGTTTTACAAAGGAAATGCTTTTCCTTCTCTTGTGTTTCCTTATCTCTAGGCAGGAAACACAAGAGAAGGAAAAGACCTACAGTAACAAACACAAAACAATTAAGAAAACGGTGATAGGAACATACATATCAGTAACTACCTTAAATGTAAATGGATTAAATGCACCAACCAAAACACACAGACTGGCTGAATGGATACAAAAACAAGACCCGTATATATGCTGTCTACAAGAGACCCACTTCAGACCTAGGGACACATACAGACTGAAAGTGAGGGGATGGAAAAAGATATTCCATGCAAATGGAAATCAAGGGACTTCCCCGGTTGGCACAGCAGTTAAGAATCGCCTGCCAATGCAAGGGACATGGGTTCGAGCCCTGGTCTGGAAAGATCCCACATGCCTTGGAGCAACTAAGCCTGTGCACCACAACTACTGAACCTGCACTCTAGAACCCACTGGCCACACCTACTTAGCCCGTGTGCCACAACTACTGAAGCCCACGTGCTTGGAGCCCATGTTCCGCAACAAGAGAAGCCACTGCAATGAGAAGCCCACACACCGCAACAAAGAGTAGCTCCCACTCACTGCAACTATAGAAAGCCTGAGCACAGCAAGGAAGACCCAACACAGCCAAAAATAAATAATAAATAAATAAATTTTTAAATAACAATGGAAATCAAAAGAAAGCTGGAGTAGCAATTCTCATATCAGGCGAAATAGACTTTAAAATAAAGACTATTACAAGAGACAAAGAAGGACACTACATAATGATCAAGGGATCAATCCAAGAAGAAGATATAACAATTGAAAATATTTATGCACCCAACATAGGAGCACTTCAATACATAAGGCAAATGCTAACAGCCATAAAAGGGGTAATCGACAGTAACACAATCATAGTAGGGGACTTTAACACCCCACTTTCACCAATGTACAGATCATCCAAAATGAAAACAAACAAGGACACACAAGCTTTAAATGACACATTAAACAAGATGGACTTAATTGATATTTATAGGACATTCCACCCAAAAACAAAAGAATACACATCTCATGTGCTCATGGAACATTCTCCAGGATAGATCATATCTTGGGTCACAAATCAAGCCTTGGTAAATTTAAGAAAATTGAAATCGTATCAAGTATCTTTTCAGACCACAATGCTACAAGACTAGATATCAATTACAGGAAAATAATCTGTATTGTAAAAATTGTAAAAATTGTAAAAAATACAAACACATGGAGGCTAAACAATACACTACTACATAACCAAGAGATCACTGAAGAAATCAAAGAGGAAATCAAAAAATACCTAGAAACAAATGATGATGAAAACATAATGACCCAAAACCTATGGGATGCAGCAAAACAGTTCTAACAGGGAAGTTTATAGCAATACAATCCTACCACAAGAAACAACAAACACCTCAAATAAACAACCTAACCTTACACCTAAAGCAATTAGAGAAAGAAGAACAAAGAAACCCCAAAGTTAGCAGAAGGAAAGAAATCATAAAGATCAGATCAGAAATAAATGAAAAAGAAATGAAGGAAACAATAGCAAAGATCAATAAAACTTTGATCTTTGAGAAGATAAACAAAATTGATAAACCATTAACCAGACTCATCAAGAAAAAAAGGGAGAAGACTCAAATCAATAGAATTAGAAATGAAAAAGGAGAAGTAACAACTGACACTGCAGAAAAACAAAAGATCATGAGAGATTACTACAAGCAACTATATGGCAATAAAATGGACAACCTGGAAGAAATGGACAAATTCTTAGAAAAGCACAACCTTCCGAGACTGAACCAGGAAGAAATAGAAAATATAAACAGACCAATCACAAGCACTGAAATTGGAACTGTGATTAAAAATCTTCCAACAAAAAAAAAGCCCAGGACCAGATCGCTTCACAGGCGATTCTATCAAACATTTAGAGAAGAGCTAACACCTATCCTTCTCAAACTCTTCCAAAATATAGCAGGGGGAGGAACACTCCCAAACTCATTCTACGAGGCCACCGTCACCCTGATACCAAAACCAGACAAAGATGTCACAAAGAAAGAAAATTACAGGCCAATATCACTGATGAACATAGATGCAAAAATCCTCAACAAAATAGTAGCAAACAGAATCCAAGAGCACATTAAAAGGATCATACACCATGATCAAGTGGGGTTTATCCCAGGAATGCAAGGATTCTTCAATATATGCAAATCAATCAATGTGATACACCATATTAACAAACTGACGGAGAAAATCCATATGATCATCTCAATAGATGCAGAAAAATCTTTTGACAAAATTCAAAACCCATTTATGATAAAAACCCTCCAGAAAGTAGGCATAGAGGGAACTTACCTCAACATAATAAAGGCCATATATGACAAACCCACAGCCAACATCATTCTCAATGGTGAAAATTGAAACCATTTCCTCTAAGATCAGGAACAAGACAAGGTTCTCCACTCTCACCACTATTATTCAACATAGTTTTGGAAGTTTTAGCCACAGCAATCAGAGAAGAAAAAGAAATAAAAGGAATCCAAATCAGAAAAGAAGAAGTAAAGCTGTCACTGTTTGCAGATGACATGTTACTATACATAGAAAATCTTAAAGATGCTACCAGAAAACTACTAGAACTAATCAATGAATTTGATAAAAGTAGCAGGGTACAAAATTAATGCACAGAAATCTCTTGCATTCCTATACACTAATGATGAAAAATCTGAAAGAGAAATTAAGGAAACACTCCTATTTACCATTGCAACAAAAAGAATAAAATACCTAGGAATAAACCTACCTAAGGAGACAAAAGACCTGTATGCAGAAAACTATAAGACACTGATGAAAGAAATTAAAGATGATACAAACAGATGGAGAGATATACCGTGTTCTTGGACTGGAAGAATCAACATTGTGAAAATGACTATCTTACCCGTAGCAGTCTACAGATTCAATGGAACCCCTATCAAACTACCAATGGCATTTTTCACAGAACTAGAACAAAAAATTTCACAGTTTGTACGGAAACACAAAAGACCCCGAATAGCCAAAATGATCTTGAGAAAGAAAAACGGAGCTGGAAAAATCAGGCTCCCAGACTTCAGACTATATTACAAAGCTACAGTAATCAAGACAATATGGTACTGGCACAAAAACAGAACTATAGATCAATGGAACAGGAGAGAAAGCCCAGAGATAAACCCACGCACCTATGGTCACCTTATTTTTGATAAAGGAAGCAAGGATATACAATGGAGAAAAGACAGTCTCTTCAATAAGTGGTGCTGGGAAAACTGGACAGCTACATGTAAAAGAATGAAATTAGAACACTCCCTAACACCATATACAAAAATAAACTCAAAATGGATTAAAGACCTCAATGTAAGGCCAGACACTATAAAACTCTTAGAGGAAAACATAGGCAGAACACTTTATGACATAAATCACAAGATCCTTTTTGACCAACCTCCTAGAGAAGTGGAAATAAAAACAAAAGTAAACAAATGGGACCTAATGAAACTTAAAAGCTTTTGCACAGCAAAGGAAAACAAATAAGATGAAAAGACAACCCTCAGAAAGGGAGAAAATATCTACAATGAAGCAAATGACAAAGGATTAATCTCCAAAATTTATAAGCAGCTCATGCAGCTCAATATCAAAAAAACAAACAACCCAATCCAAAAATGGGCAGAAGACCTAAACAGACATTTCTCCAAAGAAGATATACAGATTGCCTACAAACATATGAAAGGATGCTCAATATTACTAATCATTAGAGAAATGTAAATCAAAACTACAATGAGGTATCACCTCAGACCAGTCGGAATGGCCATCATCAAAATATCTACAAACAATAAATGCTGGTGAGGGTGTGGAGAAAAGGGAACCCTTTTGCACTGTTGGTAGGAATGTAAATTGATACAGCCACTATGGAGAACAGTATGGAGGTTCCTTAAAAAGCTAAAAATAGAACTACCATATGATTCAGCAATCCCAGTACTGGGCATATACCCTGAGAAAACCATAATTCAAAAAGAGTCATGTACCACAATGTTCATGGCAGCTCTATTTACAATAGCCAGGACATGGAAGCAACCTAAGTGTCCATCGATAGATGAATGGATAAAGAAGATGTGGCACATATATACAATGGAATATTACTCAGCCATAAAAAGAAACGAAATTGAGTTATTTGTAGTGAGGTGGGTGGACCTATTGTCTGTCTTACAGAGTGAAGTAAGTCAGAAAGGGAAAAACAAATACCATATGCTATCACATATATATGGAATCTGAAGAAAAAAAAATGTTCTCAAGAACCTAGGGGCAGGGCAGGAATAAAGACGCAGATGTAGAGAATGGACCTGAGGAGATGGGGAGTGGGAAGGGTAAGCTGGGACGAAGTGAGAGAGTTGCATGGACATATATACACTACCAAATGTAAAATAGATAGCTAGTGGGAAGCAGCCGCATAGCACAAGGAGATCAGCTCCGTGCTCTGTGCCCACCTAGAGGGGTGGGATAGGGAGCGTGGGAGGGAGACGCAAGAGGGAGGGGATATGGGGATATATGTATATGTATAGCTGATTCACTTTGTTATAAAGCAGAAACTAACACACCATTGTAAAGCAATTATACTCCAGTAAAGATGTTAAAAATAAATAAATAATAATAATAATAATAATACCAAACTTCCAGGTAGGTGTAAGGATTGAATTAAGTAGTCATAATGCTAAGGGCTTTGCACATACTGAGTGCTCAAAATTGTATTGTCTTTATTATAAAGGTTATTTTTTTTTATTAGGTAATCCAAAATGTTGATTGTTTAATAAACCAGGTGAGCTGCATCGCTGCTCCCTCCCAGCATATAATCAAGAATTCCAGCATACCTGCAAATCCTCAGGGCCTTGAGTACTCTGAAGCTAAGCAGTGTGTGTTGCCTCAATTAAGAGCAGAGAAATGGTTTCTTCTCTGTGCTGTGATTTTAAGTAATATCAATGTTTCATAAAACTTATTAGTATAAGTCTAGGTGAAACAAAAATAAGATAGCACACTGGGAAATTAATTTTAAACATATTCCATGTAAAATGCGAGGATTCATAATATTGTTTCTAAAGCAGTCTCATCTTAATATCATATATTTTGCTTTATGAAACTCCTAGTTTTAGATTAATCATATTTTTTTATTTACTACTTCATATAATAATTGGTTTATCTGTGATATTAATATGCATGAATTTTTTTAGTTTGCTTCTTCAAGAAAGCATTCAGCCTGATGTTTATAATATGTTGATTTTAATATGCAATTGATGTTTATATACAGATTAAATTGGATTGCATTTATACTAAACAAGAGAACCAAAATGTAGAGAGGTGCTGAGACCTGAGTAAATCTCATTAAAGTATGAGAATCCATGATGGAATTTTAAGCTCATTCCCTTCTTATAGTATAGCAGTAGATCAAAATTTACCCCATTTACTTTCATGATGCTCTACATATTTTTAGAACGAGGAGGAGGTATTTGACTCTGGGTTTCTCCCATAGCAGTGGTACTCAATGAGGGAAAGGGGAAGGATTTTGACCCCCAGAGGACACTGGGCAACATCTGGAGATATTTTGGGTTGTCACCACTGGTGAGGGGTCAGGGAGGGAGGAGTTACTGGCATCTAATTGGTAGGGGCCAGGATGCTATTAAACATCCTACGATGCACAGAACAGCCTCCAAAACAAAGAATTGTCCCTCCCAAAATTTCAAAAGTTCTGAGATTGCGAACTCAACCCTTACTACACAAAAGTAAAATTGCTGTCTGTTTACAAGCAAATGATTTCTATATATTTATATATATTTACTCATTTATTCAACAGATATTCATTGAATTCCTATGGTGTGTCAGAGACTCTTCTAGGACAAGTCTTCACAGAGTTTACATTGATAGATTGAGATAGATAGAAGATAGACAGAGAGACAGACAGACAGACCGATAGATCGATAACAGACATGATACAATTTAGTGGGTAAGTGCTCTGAAGAAATATAAAGTAAGTTAAGAGATGAGGACTTTCAGAAACTCCTTTCTGAAGTGATGACATTTGAAAGAGACCTAACTGAAGTGGAGCAGGAAGTCATGCAAATACCTGGGGCCGCAAATGTAGGCAAATGCAGACTGAAGTGGAGATGTGCTTGGCATGATTAAGAAGGAGCAAGGAGGCCACTGCATTGCAGGGAAGTGAACAAGAGGAAGAAAGGAAGAAAATTAGGGCAGAAATAGTGAGAGGTGGAATCAGGTAGGGCCATGAGAGCCCTAATAGGACTTTGGATATTATTTTAAGTGTGACATCTTCATAGGGGTGTGTGTGTGTGTGTGTGTGTGTGTGTGTGTGTGTGTGTGTGTGTGTGTACATATATATATATACATTTTTTCTGGTTCCAAAAGTAATACATACTTATTGTTTTTAAAAATATTGTATTTCAAATATAATACTTGAAAATACACCAAAACACTAATATTCACAGTTTGATGTATATTCCTCTAAATTTTTTTCCATGAGTATACTAACACTGCCATATGTACTATCTGTTTATTTATTCATTCACTTTTTTACAAGTGAATATACATATACATATCCTTTTTGGCATCTTTCTTTTTTCCCACTTACTTCTGAAACCCAAATGGTCTTGCTTTGTTGTTTTCACTTTTTCAACAACTCACTGAAGAGTGGCAGAGAAGGAAGGAGGAAACATTTAAATAAGTTTTGTTTCCGTTCCTTACCTTTCCACATCCAGCAGAAAAGTAATCAAGAGAAAAAATAGACATGAAAATCAGACCAATGAACAGCACAACTACTGGGCTTTACGACAGCAGATTTCTCTATTTTTCAAGTGCCTGCTTCATTTCTGTACATTTCTCCATAGATATCTCACGCGTCTTTTGTTAGTTTTTTCCTATAGGTGTCACTGTCTTTCTTGAACACCTCACTTACCTGTTTACAACATTCCAAAGAGTCCCCAGGGGCTGCTGGGTAAATGGCAAGCCCCCTCGCTTGACACACCAAGTGCTTCTTCATGAAGGCTCTTCCATTTTCACACACGTGTTATGTACTTTCAGACACCTTCCCTTTGGGGCCCTATCCTTTCTGTCAAGAACATCCTTTTTCTTTACTTTACCTCAGAGACAAACTTATCCTTCAGTACCAGCAAAAAATAACACCTCAGAAAAAACCTTTAATGACCCTTTAATCAAGGTCTGTGGCAGGAGTAGGTCTTGAACTATTGTTCTGTGTTATTTCAACCTCACTCCCTCCCGCACTGTTCTCACTGGCATTCCGAGGAACATTTTCTCCCAAACAAAAAACAGACTCAAAGAAGCCACAAGACTAATTTTGAGACAGAAAAATTTAGATGCATGTTTCCAGAGGGAGTTTTTGTCTCCCAATAAATAGGGCTCAGACTTGGATAGTAGGAAAGGGGGGCAGGGGGCAGACAAGTGGCTCAGACTGGGGAAGGAGTAAAGACCTTGGAATCCTGAAGCTGCAAGAGAGAATTCATTACCGATGGCATTTTGTCTCCAGGACCTCACAGCAGAATATGAGACCTAGTGCCAACACGTCCCCATGTAGACAGTTCAATGCAATAATCCAAGGTACCTGTAAACCCTCTGAGCAAAGAGTGGGGGATCTGGATATCTTGAGTAGGGAGAGCATCATCAAGGGAAATCCTTGTCCCCTAAGCAAGAATTAATGGAAGAAAAACAGAAAGGTTCTTACGCAAGTTCTCAGCAGTGGGAGAAGAATCTCCAAAGAACCCAGGACAATGAGAGGGAAAAGAGTCAGCTTACACGTCTGCTAGGGCCAGACTGTGGAGGCATTTCACAGCATTATCAGGAACGTGGACACTTCCCTGCTCACCCAGCCTCAACTCCATCCCCATTCTCTGAACAAGAAGGTCAGAAACCCCTTTGGACTGTCTTGTATCTACAGAGTAAAGGAAGAAAGAAGGTGACCATGTCCCTATTTAATGGATGTAGGTTTTCCTGAAGAGCATGTCTAAGGGAAGGATATTTCAATTTAAGTCACGTTCAGAAACTGGCTTCTTATATGGTGCAAAACATTCTAATTTCTGAACTAAACCTATGTTTAGTAACAGAGCAACTGCAGAAATTTCTATTGAAATGAGTGATCAAAAAAAGAATCATCTAGGGGCAGAGGAAAACCCCTCCCAGTTCAATAAAGTTTTAAGTGATAGTGGGAGATAAAATAAAATTGCTTTATGTTTACACCCCATTATTCCTAACTTGTTTAATGTTCTATTATATACATAAAGCCACTACTTAGCATAATGTCTTACACATGGTAAATTCTCAATAAATGTCCTCGAAAGAATGAAGATATCCTTGAAAATTACCATTTCAAGATAAAAGAGAAGGGAGAGAGAGAACAAGAGGACGAAATCCACATAGGTAAATCCTAGCCCACTTAAATTTAAACTGACATTAAAATTATCATTCCATTTATTCCTGAGCACTTGAAATTTTCTCCTCTGCACCCATTCTTGTTATTAAGTCAGTGAACAAATGAGGTTGATAAGAACCCAGAGTTCCAGGGAAGAAGGGGCTTAGGAAATGTATCTTCTCCTTGAAGAAGAGCAGTATGCTACTACCCCAGAATTCCAAAAGCTCAAGTTTTCAACTAGTTATTCTATCAAAACATAAGCCTCCATAAAATAAGGACTCTGCCTATACACATTTCCCCAAACGGCCAAACTATTTCTCGAAACACTTATTCAAATAGTATCTCTGCCTGCCAATGGGGATGTCCTCTCTTCACTTCTTTTTTTTTTTCTTTCATGTTTACTAAGATATAATTGACATACAGCACTGTGTAAGTTTAGGGTATAGAGCATAATGACTGACTTAGAACCATGAAATGATGACGCAATAAGTTCAGTGAACACCCATCATCTCATATAGATACAAGATTAAAGAAATAGAAAGAAAAATATTTTTCCTTATGATGAGAACTCGTGGATTTACTCTCTTTCATATATAACACACAGCAGTGTTAATTATCTTTATCATGTACATCCCTGGTACTTATTTATCTTACAACTGGAAGTTTGTACTTTTTGACTGCCTTCATCCAATTCCCCCTCCCCACACCCCTACTCCTGGTAACCACAAATCTGATCTCTTTTTCTATGAGTTTGTTTTTTAAGTATAACTGACCAACAACACTATGTTGGTTCCAGTTACACAACATAGCCATCGAATACTGCTATACATTTCAAAATGATCTCCAAGATAAGTCCAGTTACAATATGTCACCATACAAGGATATTATATACTTACTGACTGTATTCCCCTCACCATCTTCATTTCTTCTTGAGGGCAGTTAGGATGCGGTCTCTAAGAACTAGGAAATAAGGGACATGTCAGACGGAGATAATAATTGTCTGTGCAGAGAGACGTGGAAGCAAGGAGATATTGGAGACATGTTACCTGGTTTTGTTATGACCCTCTGGAGTCAGTCCCCACCAAGGGTCCTCCTGCCCAGTGTCACTCAGGACAACAGAACGAGACCGAGCTCAGTCCAGAAGCAAAGGAAAGCTTCGTTGTTTGATCCATGAATGCAGAGGCACAAGCTCACGCTCGAGAGCACACGCCACCCCACAGGCGCTGGGCCTGGCTGCTTTATAGGGTCTCGTCAGCGGGGAGGGGAGAAGGCGGAATTCTCGCGGGGCTGGGAGCGGCTCTGCTGCTCACGGGATCACAGTGCCGGGTGCAGCGCCTCTGCGCACGGCCCGCCGCCGCCGCCGCCGCCGCCGCCATCTTGGATTGAGAGTCGAGTGCAGCGCTTGTGTACAGGGTGCCTCAGCCGAAGTGTCGGCGCGGATGTTTTGCATCAGGAACTCTGGTCTGAAGGGCCGGGTGCGAGACCTCTGCACGTCGCAGCCTGTGAGCCAGTGAAACCAGATGAAGCACACAGGAAAAAAAAAGGTTAGGCTTTTTTTTTTTTTTAAATGGGAATTATTTATTTATTTATGGCTGTGTTGGGTCTTCGTTTCTGTGCGAGGGCTTTCTCTAGTTGCGGCAAGTGGGGGCCACTCTTCATCGCGGTGCGCGGGCCTCTCACTGTCGCGGCCTCTCTTGTTGCAGAGCACAGGCTCCAGACGCGCAGGCTCAGTAGTTGTGGCTCACGGGCCCAGTTGCTCCGCGGCATGTGGGATCTTCCCAGACCAGGGCTCGAACCCATGTCCCCTGCATTGGCAGGCAGATTCTCAAACACTGCGCCACCAGGGAAGCCCTAGGCTTTATTTTATTACCCAGATTCTATTTTTATTTCCTGGGAATTGTTCATGGGCTTTGCCGGTGACAGTTTGGTTCAGCGGGAACATAGGTTCTGTGGAGCAGGAGGAGGAATAAATGTCAGGACGTGAGATCAAAATAGTAGAGCAAAACTATGCCAGGCATTTGGAAATCTGTTCTGCCAGAGGTCCCAACACTCATCCTGTAAGATGCTACCCTTTGGAAAAGGAGAGTGTTCTCCCGGCATTGTCCCCCTCTCTTCCTCACTTTTAATCAGGTTTTCGGGTGTGCATTCGATAGCTCGGGGCAGAACTCAAGATGTTCTCAAGGTTTTTTGGCTCTCTTTTCCCAAAATCCTGCAATTAACAAACGTGACTTTTAAAAGACAGAGGAGGTTTGCAGACAAACCCAAAGCATATTGAACAAAATATGTAGGAAAAGGCGTTTCCCCAGAATAGAAGGAGAATCCTTCCAGACTGGAGAAGATGAATTTAAGCAAAAGAGAGAAGGAAGGTGGTCCATGGGCTCAGAAAGGTGGGAGGCCTGTACCTCACTTCTTGTAGCCCACTAAAGAGGCAGCAAGTCCCAAAATGCGAATGATCACACAGCAAGTCTAGGCAGATGGGACCATAAGCATCTCCCCCAAAGTCCCGTCATCCCAAACATGGCAGAGTGTTAGCAGGAAGCTGCTGGGTTTGTCAGGCAAATTGGGCAGTGGACATGCCTATGTGGTTTAAAGCCAGTAGATCAAGGGACCCACCTCTGATGCCTGGACACAGTGCAAGGTCCCCAAACTGTGGCACAGATCAGGAAGGATCAGGACTCATGGCTGGAAGCAACAAAAGCTAATTCTGATTAATTTCAGCAGAAAAAAAAAAAAGTTTTAAAGTATTCTCTGTAGCTCACAGAATCTCCCAGAAGCTCTGAAGAACCAGAAGCTCTGGAGACTTTGCAGTCATAACAATGCCTAAAACTGAGCTGTGAGGCTGGTCCCATGGTGATGCCCCCTATGGCCAGCATTGGGCACAGACCCTGTAGTTTAAACAGTGCTGGACATTGGACACTGACGTCAGAACAACTTCTACCTCTGCCTGGACATGACCACTGCTATTGCTACAGCCTACTGTCAGAACGGATCCTGTGCAATCTCTGCTTTTCCTGTCACAAGATTCTCAGCAGAATCTGGAACTTCCAAGAAGACTGGGAAAGCACCTTTCCATCATCAGTAGTGGGAGGTGAGCTCAGCTTTGTAAACATGAGGGCTCCTCAGACTTGAGGAGGGAATTCAGATGCTCAGCAACCAGAAACAAGGACAAATGTCCATGACAGAAAGGAATCTCCAGGAAGAACTTAGTTTAATTTTTCTGCCAACTCAGCAGAGTGGGAGCTCCCAGTTAACAATTAGGTTGAAATCTAGAGACTACAGTTCCATTGTGCATTTCACTTTGCAAACTAAAATTGATACTCACTCCCCCATGGTAGTGTGAGATCTTCAAAAGCCCAGGTCGATGAGCTACAGGTTTTGTGTTGGTTACAACCAAACTGTCTAGTACAGCAGCAAGAGCCCAGACTCTCTCAATTTCTGGCTGGAGATTATTTTGTTGTTTGCAGCATTAATTAAGCACCCTATGCATTAATTTTCTCTGTTGCAAAATGGGAATAATAACAGTACCTACCGCATAGTGTGATGGTCAGGTTTAATGAGCTATAATGGAGGATTCAATTACAGGCCCCAATTCTTTTTCATCCCTGTGTGTACACCCTTTGCCAGATCACTTTACAGTGTTTCTCGATAAAGTGGAAGAATCCCTTATACCTGGGTCGACCTTGTGACTTGCTTTGGCCGATAGAATGCGATGGAAATGATGGTGTGGCAGTTTGAGTCTAGGCCTCAAGAGTCTTGTGTATCCTGCTTGGCCTTCTGCCACTATCATGAGAACGTGCCCAGGCCAGCCTGCCAGAGGATGCAAGATGTGGAGCAGAGACAAGTCATCCATCACCCAGTGGCCCCAGCTGACACCCACATATGTGAGCAATCCAGACAAAGGCAACTTAGCTGGCCACCCTCAAGAGTAACAAATGCTTATGTATATGTCGCTGAGCTTTTGCAGCAATACCTTAATGATACAGAATGGTTAAAAGAATGTTTAGCAAACAAAAAAACTAAGCACATAGTAAGAACTCTATAAATTTAACAAGCATATCAAAAAGAAGGCATCCTATCAATGTTAGCAGCTGTGTAATTTGACAGAGCGGGGGCTGATAGTCCATATAAAATCATCAACGAGATTTTTCAGCCAAGGGCACTATCCAAGGCATAGATATTCCTAATGTCACAGGTAGAAAATGTCGACCCTCTCCCTAAAACACAGATCTGAGTGAAGGTTAAAAAATAAAGAACTTGCAGACCCCAGCTACCTAGATTTGATGTCTACTAGAAGCGTATTTGGCCTTGCTGACTCAACACATAAGTTACATGTGATAAAATAGACAATTGAAGCTCAAAATCCTATTTAAGCCCCAGATCAATGGTTTAACTCTTAGGACAGGTAGACACCACTATGTGATGGAAATGTTGTTTGGGAAAAAATGATTTTTAGTGGTGAAAACCAAGACAACCACATCTGTTTTTACTGGTTTAATGTCAAACCAACACTTCAAAAGGTAAATTCCAGATACATGTGAGTGGATTGTGGTGCAAGCAGATTGTTTTTATTCTCTATTATTGCATGTTTCATCTTACCCCAGTGTCTTCCCTTACAAACTTGTCATCTCCCCAAAAATCACTATAGGAATCACAAAATAGTTTTACTTTGCAAATCTACCAAGATTATCAAAAATCTGTTCCTTGTGCTTCATTGTACAATGAAGTCGAAAATTCAGTAAATAGAGCTCGGTGGGCCTACTTTTTTCTCCTGACTCCAGTGATTATCATAATTTGATTTTATAGTTTTCTGTCCTAAGCTACCAGCTAGGGAGTAATCTTTACTGAGTCATGAACTTTCCCATCATTAAATGTCTGCACCTATTTTCAACGTATCAGAAGTGTCCAATAACTACATTTTATCTGCCTTGAATAAAGTCGAGTTGGGACACAGGGGAGCATACATATAATAAAGTTTCCTTTATGCATTAGCAAAGTCCTTGTGGTTTGGAGTTCCAGCTTTGTCTGTGACTACTTTTTCAGGAGCATAAAGATCGTATAACACATCTTCCGTAGAGACCAGGACATATGTTTACAAGGACAGAAATCTGAGTAATTTCCCACCGGTCCTAAGAGAATATTAAACTCTTCTGTCATTCTGTAGTATATTATTTATGGTCCCTCTTTTGTTGGCTTTTTTTTTTTTCATTTGTAAGTTCAACTCCATGTCCTGATAGAAGGTGATAAAATGCTCCATATGTTAAAAAATCTTATCACTAAATCAGGAACAATACTATAAATTTTGGCCTTTGAAATCAAACTGACTGGTGAGGATCATTTTGCTCCTGAAATATTACAGTAGTGATCAATTTGCTGTAAAACTAAGCAGTTTAGCTCAGCAATCTATAGTTGGAAAGCAAGTTGTTCAAGAGGAAAGTTTATACCCAGCCCAAGGGATAAATTAAATTTTATGGGGAAAATATGCATTATTACGTGCTTATCTGTTTAACATATTATTCTTTTCCACATCAGTATAATAAATATTTTTAACCGTATATTTTATCTCACATACATATAGTGATGTGGTAATTTTATTCCTCCTGGATTGGCTCAAACATGTTCAATTAATCACAGAATAGAGAAGAGCTTTCAAATCTTTTTTTAAAATTCTGATGCACTTAGCAAATGTACATTCCCAGTGAGATGGAGTCGCTTTGCCAAAGGAGAATAGTTCAAGTTCTATTTCCTTGAAGGGCGAGCATCGGACTGATCTATTTTATCCTTTTTCCCAATTTAAAACCCCTTCTCCTTGCGTAGCAGCTCTCAGCCAAAAATGCTTTGGCCTTACTTGATTCCATTCATAAGGAGTGATTTCACTTTGAAGATTTTTGCCTCAGAGTACATGTTGGTTGTAAGAAATCAAAATTAGAGAATGTGAATTCAGGGCCTGTGCGTATAGAAGTAGTAAATCATGAGAGCTAACATTAGTTGAGCCTCAGTACTTGTCAGGCTGACTTGCCTCATTCCATGTCATTCTCACAAAAATTCTATGGGGTAGGAATGTTGCTATGTCCATTTCAGAGATAAGGAAACTGGGCTTCAGGAGTCAGGCTAAGCAGTGCCTGTAGCAGAAGGTGAGAACCACTTAGGAAGCCATTGCTATAACCCCCAAGGGAGAAAATAGCAGCCTGAAACTAGATGGCAGCAATGGAGGTGAAGACAAATAGGTGAATTCAAGAAATATTTGGAAGATGGAATCAACAAGACGTGATGGTTTGGTGGCTGGTGACATTCCCAGAGAAATGCATTTTCGAATGTTTGCCAGCAAGCTCTATCTATGCGTGTATGAGAATAACTTAATATAGAAAAACCGAGGCATGTTTCTACATTTTCTCTTCATCCCATCTATCTTGCATGTAAATGAGTATACAAGGAAATGTTACCTCAAACTTCAAAGGGTAGAAAAAAGGTTGAGTCTGAAGCTTATTCTAAAAGCATGAACAGTTCAGTGCATCATGGTGACTCTCAGTGGGGAAGGGGTGATTCTCCATGGTGTTTCTACATGTCTTGTGACAGGTTTTGTCCCAGACTCTCTTCTCAAGGATGTTTGTTTGTATAGCATATAGCCTTGAAAAATAGAAATAGTGTCTTCCTCCAGGGCAGAAAGCAGATTTGTTTCCTGACCTAGAGAATAAAGGTAACGCCCCCCTCTAAGGCAAAGGTTGAGCAGATATGCCAGTAGCCCCTTTGTAATGGTATTGGAAGTTTCTTAAACATGGGGGTCCTCAGCTATAGCATAAACCTGCTGCATGTGCAAAATCTACCTAGGCCACGCCACAGTGCTCACATGGGACTTGCAGGCAAGGGGAACAGATACAAATAGGAAGCACATGCCTCCTGCTGTGCTATGGAGTAACAAAATCTTTTTTCTCTGACCCGAGTCTTATGTCTTCTGCCAGCATCCATGAAACTGTGGCCGGCTCACTTGTTAGCTGGAAAGCAAAGAAAAATCTTATACCCTCCACAGATCTTGACAGTGACATTGCCCATTATCTAGTGATTGTTTTAATTAATTTATTTTTAAAACTTACTAAATTAACCAGTATTCCTCCATCCTCTCCCAAGGACCTAGAACAGCCTATTAATTTACATTGCTCAGGTTCCACCCTTTTGGATTTCTGCTTCCTTTCTTCATTTTTCAGTTAGTAAAATTACATGGCACATCAGTATTATCACAACCCCAAAGTATGAATTATCACAATTACCTATACTTGTAAATGTCTTAACAACATTCTAAATAGACTGTTTCATATAAACAAACTAGCGTAAGCACTCCATCCATCCATCAATGTTTACTGAGAGCCTTCTATGTGCCAGACACCGCACATGTCATAGTGAAAAAGACAGACACGATCCCTGCCCTGGGAGAGCCTCAAGTCTAAATAGAAATGCAGATAATTGATCAAGCAATTACAATGAAAGGGATTAAGCATCATGTTGGAGAGATGGTAGCTGCCATCCAGGGGAGCTAACCTGTAAGCTGATATTTGACACCACTCATGCATAGCGGGGTCAGCCAGGAAAAGGTGAAGAGGCTTGTGGAAAAGTGATTCAGCTTTTGCAAACAGTTTATGCAAAGTCTGTAGGAAAGCAAGGACACAGTGCATTTATAAAGAGTGGGACAAGGAAAGAGATGAGGGGAAAGGTAGGCAAAAAACAGACAAGGGAGCTTTGTAATCATGAATAAGGAATCAGGTCTTACCCTACAGGCAATGAGAACACAATACAAAAGGGTCTTAAGCAAGGAAATGACATCATCAGATTTACTTTTTTTTTTTTTTTTTGGCTACTTCGCGCAGCTTGTGGGATCTTAGTTGAACCCAGGCCATGGCAGTGAAAGTGCCTAGTCCTAACCACTAGACCACCAGGGAACTCCCCAGATTTACATTTTAGAAAGTAAAAATCACTCTGGCTACTGAATTGAGAACACATCGGAGGGAATGACTAGAGCAGGGATTCTCGGTACTGTTGACATTTTGGTCTGGAGAATTCTTTGTTGGGGAAGGGGGGCTGTGCATTGTAAGATTTTATCACCATCCCTGACCTGTACCCATTAGATATCAGTAGCATCCTCGTGATTATGACAAAAAAAAAAAATTCTCTGGGAAGCAAAATCACCCCAGTTGAAAACCACTGGGGGGAAGGAGGCCAGGTTGGGAAGCCATAAGCAGGAGAGAGGAAGGCAGCCTGGACCGTAGGAATGGGGAAAGGAGATGGATTTAAGAGAAATGTAGACACACCCTTGAGATTTCCCATCATCTGCTTATACATCCCTGAGAAGGGTCTGCTGCAATGACCCGCCCCTCCACTTGTGTAAGGAAGTGAATTTTACTACTTGCTTCTGCCTCTTATTCTAAGCAAAACTTGATGTTGTGTGTGTCTGTCTCATCCCTGCTAAGTTGTATACTTTCATACATATGTATGCATAAGTTTAAGTTTTTGCAAGCATAATTTAGACTTTTCAAAACAGTGACACAGTAACAAAGAAAAATTGAGACATGCATGCATTTGGAATATTGATTCCAGTTTCTCACATACTACCCCTGACATTTTCCATGCTGCTTTGTTTTTATGCGTTTGTTTTCTCTGCTTTCCCATGTCTTGCCCAACTTTAAAGGAATCTGCAGCTAACAGGCAATTAGGCCCGCCATTAACTGTAAAATGTAAACACTATTCCAGACCAACCCACCAGAAAAATCTGCTGGTTACTAAATAGGGTTTTCATAGGCTAAGGGACAACTTAAATAACAATATTTTCATAAAGTTTACTTTGGTAGAAATGGAAATTATGTTTACAGGAAGTGAACTGTGTGCTAGGAGCTTTGCAAATATTACCTCAAATCTTAAATCTTCACAAGTACTATAAGGGAGCAATTATTTATCCCATTTTATATTTACAAAATCTGAGATGAGACTCAGAGAAGTAAAGGAACTTACCTAAGGCCACCCAACTAATAAGCTACAAAGCTAGAATAGAAAGGCATTAGAGCAGGGCTGAGCAAACTTGTTCCATAAAGGTTTGTAAATATTTTTAGCTTTGCAAGCTATTCAGTCTCTGTCACAACTACTCAACTCTGCCCCTGTAGCTGGAAAGCATATGCAGGTGATATGTAAATGAATGGGCACGGCTGTGTGCCAATAAAACTTTATTTATAGACAGTGACATTTCAACTTCATATTTTTACATGTCAAAAAATGTAATTTTTCAGTATTATTTTCTAACTATTATAAAAGATAAAAATAATCATAGCCCATGGCCAGACAGAAAAGCAGTGAGCCAAATTTGGCCCACAGGCCAGAGTTCACCAAGCTGTTGGCAGAGTATGGGAAAGAACACAGACTCTAGAGGCTGGCTCCCTTGGTGTGAATTCCTGCTCTCCCACATCATCTTCAATATATAAACTCAATGAGTTACTTAACCAATATCTCTGTACATCAGTATCTCAGGTTGGGTTCCCCCCAAACAGACCCTGAGACACGTTTTGAGGGCAAGTAGTTTATTTGGGAGGTGATTCCCCAGAAGCACTGGTGGGGATGTAGGAAGCAAGACAGGGAAGGGAGGGAGCCCAATATGGAAAGTTACTGCTCATCAAGGAGCAGGTTACTGCTGGGGACAACTGGACACAGTCCTGCCGGGCCCTCCAGGAGACAAGCCTCAGTACTGCCCTGCCTAGCAAGGAAGGGGGATGGGGGGATATTCATCCTCTGCCAGCTGTGGTGGAGGGCTGCTCTCAGGGGTAATGACAGGGCAGTACCTCTACACCCGTGTAGATAGACCATTCGCTGGGGACCAGAGAAGGCCCTGGGGCAGAGTCACAGAATGCCTAGGGAATGGGGGGTGGGGCACTGAAAGGTCCCCTGCCACTCAGCTTCCTCATCTGCAAGTAGGCATAATAATAAGGCCTACCTCGTGGGTGTATTGAAAGATTAAATGAATAATATATAAAGTGCTTTAAGTCTGAGACTAGGAAATGTGGGTGAAGCACTTGCCTCAGGCATAGAATTTAAGGGGATGCCAAAAAACTCAGTAATCAAGATCAATCATATTTTGGGACTTCCCTGGAGGTCCAGTGGTTAAGACTCTGTGCTTGCACTTCTGGGGGCGCAGGTTCGATCCCTGGTCAGAGAACTAAGATCCTGCGTGCCACATGGCGTGGCCAAAAAAACAAAACCAAAAGAGTGTTAACTTTATTTTAAAAAAAAAAAAAAAGATCAATCATATTTTGATGCAACATTTTTTTAAAAAACCAAAGTTATTGGAAAAAGTCCATGATGAACAAAATGTCAAAATGTTGCGTGTGCGGCCGAGCAACGCGGGTCCCGGGAGCGCGGCGGCGGCGGGCGGCATGAGCGGGGCGGGGGGCGCGGGCCGGGCGCTGGCCGCGCTGCTGCTGGCCGCGTCCGTGTTCAGCGCCGCACTGCTGGCCCCCCGCGGCTCCCCGACGCCAGACTTAGGGAAAAAAAGGCGCTTAGAGCTGAAGATGGACCAGGTTTTGCTGCTCATCCATAATGAACTGCCTGGGACAAACTTTACCGTCTACTGGAATTTTGATCGCTGTTACCATTGCCTGCTCCAGGTCCTGGTCGACGTCTCCCAGAGCAGGAAACCCGGGGAGCCCAGCGTTGAGGCCGTGGCTGTGAGCACCCAGCACGGATCCATCCTGCAGCTTAATGACACCACGGAGGAGAAGCAAGTCTGTAGGCTGGAATACAAATCTGGAGAATTTGGAAACTATTCTCTCTTGGTAAAGCACACCCATGATGGAGTCAATGGAATTGCGTGTGACCTGGTCGTTAATGAGAAGCCAGTTGACAGTAACCTTCCCGTGAGTATCGCGTTCCCTGTCGGCCTGGTGCTCATCATTGTGGTGTCCTTTCTAAGGTTCTTGCTGAGGGAAATTTATTAAAGAGAAACATTGACTGAAACCATTGAACACAGGGCATAACAACACACAGAGGAACTTCTAACGGCCACCGGATCCAACAGGTCCCGGCCCCCCACCCCAGGGTCCCCAACAAGGTGCCTCTGCTGCACCCCACCGGGCGGCCCTCCATCCCCCCCCCCAGTCTCCCTTCCTCAGGGCCCCGCGGGTGGCCTCTCGCCAGGACGATGGGCGCCGGCAATGCCCGCTCCCCCCGGGGCAGCCCCTCCCCCTCTGGCCCACATGCCCGGGGCCTGGCCCTGCCCTATGGCGGGCACAGGACAGTCCCACAGCAGGGCACGCGCCACCGAGCCGAGGACGTGGAGTCCCAAGGAACAACGGGGTGGCCCAGCAGAGCACAGGCCCCGGGGTCCTTCCGCAGACCTCCTGCAGCCCCGGTCCAGGTCTTCCTTCCCAAGGTCCCAGGTGGGCTCCCAGGTCCTGGGGTGGGCGCTGGCTGTGACCTCGTCCATCCCGTCCTCCCCGCCGGCTCCTGGGACTGGGCTCGGGGTCTCCGCGAGGCTCGGGGTCTCCTCCGCGTGGGCTGCTCAGAGGAGAACACATGCACACAACAAGCAGCGCTGGGCCTGAATCAATGCCCAGAAAGCACACTTGAGCTCACGACACTGGCCCACAGAGACCAGAGCCTTGGCTGGCACGTGGCGCACCACAGGCCTCCGCGGGGGGACGATGGCTAGGGTGTGTGTGTTGGGGGGAGGGGAGCGGGGGCTGGGGGGGGTTCCTTGACGCCTGGGTCCCTCTGGGGCCTCTACAGGGACACATTTGGGCTTGCCAGCACAGGGAGCAGCCTGCCCCAGAGGGGGGACACTGAATAGGGGTCCCCTCTCGGAGGGAGGCCCAGGCACCTTGAGTGGCCCCTAACGTCTCCCAGGCCAGTGTGGGTGGCAGCCATCTGCAGGTGCCCCTCACCTAGGCCGGGGCTGGCCACTCAGGGCTGCTCCCAGGTGGCAGGCTTTGGGGCTGGCCTTGGCATTGGCAGCTGGTGAGTTGTGGTTCTCCAGGCCAGTCCCAGGTCTCCAGTGGCTATGCACAAACCTAGGTAGAACAAAACACTCTTCCCTCCCGCCAACAAATTCTCTTGGACCCTGCCCAGACCCCCCTCCTCCTCCTGCCCCTCGTCCTCTTCTCCATGTCTCCCTCCTCCGTCTCCTCCCTCTCCTCCTCCTCCTCCTCCTCCTCCTTTGGAACAAACGCTTCCCTGCACCCCCCACTCACACCAAAGCCAGTTGTGGGGTAACTGGGCCACCAGGTACTCAGCGCCCTGCCTGCCAAGCTGAGCCGACGCTCTCGCCTGGGATCGTCTCCTCACAGCGTTTGCTGTCCTTGTCCCTATTGCCCTTGCAGGCTGCAGGGGGAGGAGACTGCCCCCGGCCCTCACTTGCGCAGAGGCTCCAGGGGGCTGCCTTCCTGGGGCGGGGCTCCCCTTGAGCGGTGTAGATGATCCTGAAGACGGGCTGGACCCTGCGGTGTCACCTCGGGGGCACCTCCTCTCTGCCCCGCAGCTCTTCCTGGCCAGGGCCAGCGCTGGCTCCTTCCGGCAGGGGCGGTCCCGGGGGAGGCACCTCTAGGCCCCGCGTGGCCTGGGGGCCCATCAGCATCATTAGCTCAGAGCCCACAGGGTGGGCGTCTGAGGGTGGCCGGAAGACAGGGCTGATGCCAGAGCCCCCGACTATACCTTTCTTAGTCTCTGCTGTGTTGGGGTCTCTGTCTGAGGCTCGGGGACCCCTCGTGCTGGGTATGGTGGCTCCCCGCTTGTGTCGCCGGTGCCTCCCTGAGCTAACGTTGGCTTGGTTGGTGGAGTCCCTTCCAGCTGGTGGATGCCGAGGGGGCTGGGCCTGGGCCTGGCTGCCCTGCCCCTCTGCCCCAGTCAAGGCCCCCACTGTCCCTGCGGACGGCCCCTTCCCCTCGTTAAAGTATCTGGGTTGCCTGCTAGGGGAGGGGGTGCCTGGGTATCCTGAGCCTATGCTTCCTTGGGCTTGGGGTGGCTCATGGCCCCAGCCCCCATCTCGTTTCCCAACTCCTCTGCTGCAAGCTGAGGCTTCTGCTTTGTTGGGGGCTGGTTCTCGGCCCTAGGACACGCTGCCTGGCTGTGGCCTTCCTCCCCAGTCCCGCAGAGGCACGGCACCTGCCTGCGCTTCAGTGACAGGGTAGCCCCTTCCTGGACGGTCTCAGCGCTGCTCCCACGAAACAGCCGTGCCTGCACCATGACCGGAGGGGCTGGCACACTGGTTTCTGCCAGTACCTGGGGGCCAGAGGCCCTGCGGCCCCTTCCCACTTGCCTCTGCTTCTCCCTGGCCACTGCCATGGTGGCCTCCCACTCCTCATCTGAAATGAGCTTCAGTAACTCCAGGAAAGTGGGCGCACACCTTCGCTGCTCCAGGAGCTTGAGCTTGCCCTGGAGGGCGGTGCTCATGGAGGCCTGAGCCAGGACGTGTTTCAGGCGAATCATGTCTGCGCTTCTCACTGACCAGGGGCTGTGCTGCAGGGCGTTCTGCAGCAGGGGCTCTAACCATAGCAAAAAATCAGAGACTTTCTCTCCGGACTTCTGGCATGTCTGGAGGAAGTTTGAATGTGAGGTTCTATAGTCCTCTTTACTCCCGAAGATCTGCTTCAGGATGTCCAGGCGCTGCTCCACAGTCATGGAGTCATTGTTGGCCCGGAGCACCTGTATGAGGGACAGGGCGGGGCCCTCTAAGCTTTCCAGGAAACGCCGCTGCTTCTCTACCTCAGGCACCTGCCACATCTGCATCATCTCAGTCACCTGCTCTAGCCAGGCTTCGAAGTTCTCTTCGCCTGAGTCTGGGAACGTGCTTCCCGAAAACACCTTCAGTTTTGGGTACCACATGCTTTCTTTCAGAGGCTGCGGGACTGGTGGCTCGACTTGAGCCAAGCCTTTTGGCTCTACCTCCTCAGGGTAAGTGCTATGCTCCAGGGTATTGACCACATCTACCATTCTCCGGCCCTCATCTTTCAGGAAGTAGTTCAGTCTGTTGATAAATTCATCATCTGGGCTACGGGGCTTCACCACCACTTGCCAGGTACCTCCCTTTCCTGGGATCTGATTGGGCATCGTAGCATAATTGACCTCGTCAGCCAATTCGATGAAAACTGCCTTAGAGTTGTCTTCCCTTCTGAACATTCTGCCCAGCGCACTGTAGGCACACAGGGGCTGTAAGCCCGCCCTCAGGGTCTCTGTAATTTCCTCTTCACTGCACTCCACAGGGATGCCCACGATCAGCATGGCCTTCCTGGGGTCCAGGTCCATCCCCTTGCACCAATCCTCCAACAGATTCACAGCCATTGCTCCCACTACCTATGGACTGATCTAATGCTAGGGGCAGTAATCAGCTCACAGCGTCTGACCAGGACTCAAGGAATTCTGAGTCAATGCCAAGTATGAAGGCAGAATCGTTCCGGGTTCCCACAGCTTCTGCTTGCCGTGGCCGCCTCCTCACAGTCCAAGGACTCCTCTGTGTGTACTGGAGGCGCCTGCTGGAGACGCCTGCAGGCCGGGGCGCTGTGCACCACGCCACCGCGCGTCCGTTCCCACTGCTCGCGTGGCGCATTCTCCTGTAATTCATTTCCAATCTCATAGTGTTGTGGTCAGAAAAGATGCTTGATATGATTTCAATTTTTTTAAATTTACTGAGGCTTGATTAGTGACCCAAGGTGTGATCTATCCTGGAGAATGTTCTATGTGCACTTGAGAAGAAAGTGTAATCTGCTGTTTTTGGATGGAATGTCCTATAAATATCAATTAAATCTGAAAAAAAAAACATCAAAATGTTACATAAAAGTAGGATCAGTAACAGCTCTGTGTGGATCCATACTGGATCCTGAGTCAAAACAAAAAAATATACATTACCATAAACATGATTTCATGTATTTTTAGTGGTTAATTTTTTTCAGAATTAGATTTTGAAAATGTTGATGATGGTTTTGCTTCCATTCAAGGAGAAAAGTGAAATTATCATCAATTCTGTTTGGGGTGCAAATAAAATACTTAAACTTAAAATAATGTTATGCATTTTAATACACCTGCTTGTCAATTTTTCAGTATTTTTTTTCAACTTCTTTAATGTTCTGGAAAAAAACTAACAATTAAAAAACTACAGGGCTTCCCTGGTGGCGCAGTGGTTGAGAATCTGCCTGCCAATGCAGGGGACACGGGTTCGAGCCCTGGTCTGGGAAGATCCCACATGCCGCAGAGCGACTGGGCCCGTGAGCCACAATTACTGAGCCTGCGCGACTGGAGCCTGTGCTCCGCAACAAGAGAGGCCGTGATGGTGAGAGGCCCGCGCACCGCGATGAAGAGTGGCCCCCGCTTGCCACAACTAGAGAGAGCCCTCGCACAGAAATGAAGACCCAACACAGCCATAAATAAATAAATTTAAAAAAAAAAAAAAAACTACATATGAGCATCATATGGGAAATGCAAATTTTCCTTTTTTGCCTTAGGTTTCAATATGGCTCCACACAGCACTGTCTTTATTTAAATTTTTGATGTTTTGTTCATTTTGGATTTTATGTTAATTTTGATTTTTTAAAATATTGCACAAAATATGAGTTATCTTGATAACTGAACTTTCTGATGTGCCCTCCCCCCTAAATTTTGTACCCACAGTGAGTGCCTCACTTTCCTTACCCTAGTCCTGGCCCTGGTTAGTATATACCTGGCAAATAAGTGCTTAATAAATATTACAGCTCATCTTCAAACCTGGTTTATGCAGCACTACTATCAGTGTTCTTTTTTACAGCCCCCATGCTGCTTCCTTGGTCTATCAGGATAACCACATATTCACATCATTATATCTTTTTTTCTATCATGGCATGTGGGAAAAAAATGCAGCCTTTTATTGAATATTTCTGAAGCATATGTGTTGATAACTACTCACATAACCTGTTATGGAGGGGGGGAAAGTTAGCAAAGCCAAGGCAATTATGGCTGGATAATTTGAAGGACCCACTTTTTCTTGACAGCAAATTAATTGATGTTATAATGGGTATGTCACCCTGTCATCCATCAACATTTAGTGAGTTCTGACAATGTGCTAGGTTACACGTGAAACAGAGCACACACACACACCAAAATCCCCAACTTGTTCCTTGCCAAGTGTGATCCATTGATGATATGGTTTGTAATGTATATTTTTTTACGTAAAAAGGAAATAATATTGCCTGTACTCCCTGTTTCATCTTAGCCTGCCTCTCACCCCCTCCCTCTCTGTGCCCTCCCACCGCCTCTTTCTTTCCCTCTTCCCTCCACCCTCCCACCCCAAATTTATCTTAGCACAATGGTTCTGGTTCGTTTTGAGCACGAGTTGTAATCAACTTCTGAAGTGGAATAAAGAGAATTCTGATTTGTGGGAGGAAGTAAATTTGTCTGATAGATGCATTTTAATGACTTCTGCTTATTAATGACCCAGGCTTTCCAGAACCACATTTAAGAATTAAAGCCGTAATCGGCTCTGCTGATTTGGCCTCACAACATATCACTGTAGAAGCAATGAAAAGAATCAGCAGCAGCTGCCTAACCGACTAACGCCCTGTGCTCTCTTCTCTGGGCCTGTTAACAGAGAGATGCTGGGGTCTGGAGAAGTAAATAAACAATAGCTTTGTTGAAAGTGCTCCTGGAAGGAAAAAAAAAAGCCTATGACTCAAAAGAAGAAAAAAAAAAATACACCAAGTAATTACAAAAGAAACTTCATTTCCAGTTGCTGAATAAGACATTAAAGAATTGCAGGAAGCAAAACCCAGTACAAAAACAGCTATTTAATTTTTAGAGTTGTGGTTAGCAATCAAAATGAAAGGATGCTCTGGGGTGGATTTATAACTTTGTCCATAATTCCACTTCCCCATTTTTTTTATTTGTCTATGTACATTTGTTTTGGGCAACACATTCCAGTATCAGATTGAGACCTACAATAGTGAAATTTCATCCTTAACCCCACATTTCCTTTATTCTGGCAGCTCTAGTTACAACCTAATGTTATTTTAACAGTTTTTCTTTAATTTAACGATATTTAATTTGCATTCGCTCAAGTGACATACAATAGATCATGCTATTACCATGATTTATATCAGATGAACTGGCATAAATTCAACGTTATAAATTGCGCCTGTAAATGAAACTATTATTTTACAGGAATTACTGAGCAGAAAGGGTAAGGACCCTCCAGTCAACCTTAGTCAAACCCACTCTTTAGAGTTTTATATTTTATGCCTGCAATAAATGCTTTTGTGAAAGCCCATAACCCACAAAATAGTCATTCGAAGTACATTAATTACGATAATACTATCCAAAAAGCTGCAAGGGCCTATTTTTGTGACATCATTCTTTGATTTCTTGCTGCCTTAAATTATCCCTCTGATGGCTGTGGAGATTAACAGTCATACTTTTGTCATTAAATATAAGGCATTTTAAAGCTTAATCCACCTAAGTTCTAATTGATATTGCTTTCAGTTGGCAGATAGCAACCTGATTTATAATTTAAATATGCGGCATTATATGCATCTCTTCAGTATAATGAAAAAGCCAAGTTCCTCTCATCTTTCTCAGCAATGTTAAACATCAAGGAAAAGTCGCTTTCTTTTTTCCTTTTATATCCTGAGCCTAATTGAAAACTGTTCATTGAATTTCAACATGATAGAAAAGTCTTTTTATCTCTCAATTTGTCCATTAGCGATTATAATTGAAGTATCTGCTACACAGCTGAATTGATATTGTTCTTGTTTAAATTCTGAATTACTCTAAATCTTTCAGAAGACATCAAAAAATATATATGTATATGTATGCACACACACACACTTGCATATGTATGTGGCTGAGGAGATACCAGCTAACGACTTTGCTTAAATGGAACATTAGACTAGCTCACTCTCCACGTGGATAAAGCCACACAAAGAAGGAAATCATCTCATTTTGCTGGAGAATGTGTTGCATAATAATCTTACCGGCATGACCATAAGGTTTGCTAATTGCCACATCTGTTTAACATCTGTCAGAGGCTTCCCACATGTTGCCAGCAATATTACAACACAGTACATTACCACAAATTTTATTGTTTTCAACTGTTATTTATTTGTCATAGACATTACTACAGCTAATGATGTCTATGTTATACCACTAATTATTTTCTGTTTTTTTAGAAATCTCTATTTAATCTACTTTCTCAGTTTGGATTATGCCTTTCTTTCCTGCCCCCCGTCCCATGACCCCTGGCTTCCTGTAACCTCCCTGACAACCCCTTCATGTTAATGATACTAATTCTTCTTCATCCAGAGTCATAAATATCCTAATGGGTTTGTAGAACTGAAAAAAAAAAAGTTTGCAAAATGTCTTCATTTCTTAATGGCACTGCTGAATTCTTTCACTAAATCTCTAGGCTGAGCCCATGTTAGTGATGATAAATGTACAAATATATCACTGTTTAGGCTGCCTTTACGGAGGCAGAGTCTTGCTGATTTTTTTAATTACTTTTATATCTCACCTGGTTCCTCACTACAGTGCCTCCTTTTTTTTTAAGCACAGCAAACCACGACGTCTATTAAGCAGAAAGTAGAGATTGACAAACTGCAGACTGAGCGAAGTACACATGACCTGATTTAAAATGAATTGATAGGTGTCACTGATCTCTGTTACACATAGCATATGTGAATGCCATATGATGTATTATTTATCCATAGTAGATGCCTTTTTGTTTCATTAATAAACCTGTATATCAGAGATATACAGTACCAATGATTAGTGTGAGGCAGTACAAAACGACATGGTATTTGCCCGCCATTGCTCAATTATTTTCCTCATTTTTTCCCTGTGTCTTTGCATGAATTATTAAGACCTTGGCTGTTTATTTAAGAATCTAATTTTAGTGCATGTGTCCAACTGAATTCTGTTTTCTCCTCTAATGAAGGAAAACAGTGTGAGAATTTCCAATCTTGGTCTCTGATTTTAGATATGCAATGCACAATGCAAGTCGTAAAGGTCACTCTGCTTTTGAACCATATAGTATAGACATTTGATGGGCCTAAAAATCCATTTTGGTTACGCATCACATCTTGCCAGCAAATTAAAGCAGAGCTGCTTGGTTAAGTCAAGCACGATTTGCATTCGCTTAGAGAGAAAGAGATTAAAGGAGCAAGGATCTGATTTGAGCAACCCTACAGAAAATCTCTTCTGTAAAAGGAAGGTAGGTGATTGGAGATAACTTCTTGAAGTTGCTGTGAGTGACCATTGTTCATATCGTGATGTCTAACGTTGCCCATCCTAGTCACCACATTTTGATGACTTTGGTTTTCACGTCTAGTAATGCACATTCATTTACAACCAAATCATGCCACAACCTGCATAGAGATCTTTGAGAAGGCTTATTGAGAGAGTAGATAAAGATGACCTTACACATAAAATCTGCTTTGCTTTTCTAAATATGAACTGAAGGATAACATTTTGTTATGGATTAAAAGTGATTGAAGATGATATATAGATGTATAGTTGGGGGGTTTACTTAGATTTTTTTTTCATTAAATGACTTTTTCAAAGATAAGTCTGAGACCAAGTTTCTTTAGCTTGTTTGTTCAAGATCTAGTGGAAGGAAAATGATAAGTTTTCAATGTCCACATTGCTTTGAGAGAGTAGTAAGTGCTGCAGAGTCTGATAAGAAATCTCACATGGTGTAAATCAAGCAGTGTCTGGAAGCATACAGTCCTGCCACAGTCAAATTTAAATTAACTAGGGAAATGCAACGTGGCAAAATGAAAAAAATCACCACGCGCATCAAAACACCTTTTTCAGAACCAGGCACACTCCTTCATGGCTAGTGGGAGTTTAAATAAATTCAAACTTTTTTAGGGCAGTTTGGCAATAGCTTTCAAAATGTATAATGCTGTTCCATTTGACCCCAGTGTTCTTCTGATAGGAACACACACACTATAGATATTCTTGCACAGGGGTACAAAGTTAAATGTACAAAATCAATTTTGCAAAGTTGTTTGTACAATTAAAGATTTTTAAATCGAAAACTGGAAACACTTCAAGGTTGATCAATAGGGGAATATTTGCACAAATCATGCTTGATCCATTGTAACAGAAGAATATTGGAAGTAATCTAAATGATTATTATTAGGAGAGTAGACAAATGATGGGTTCATATAATGAGATACCACACAACCATTAAAAATAATAAAGGTCTATGGTACTAATATGGAAAGATGTACTAGGTGATAAGTAAAAAACAAGCTATGTATAATATGGCCAGTGAGTGTGTGTGTATTTGTGGATGTAAGGTGTGTTGGATGTTTAAAGCTTTACACATCCACTAGAATGTACATCCCCAGAATGGAAGGGATTTGGCCTGTCTTGTTCACCAACATATTGCCTACATCTCTATATCAGTGCCTGGCACAAAATAGAGACTCAATAATTGCTTGTTAAATGAATAAATGAATGCTCATATGCTAGTACAAGCATAAAGGTCTGCGTTAAAGATATGGAAGGATACAAACCAAATGTATAAAAGATAAGGCACAGGATTAAAGGAGACAGACTAGGGAAGGTTGTGTTGATTCTCTACACTGTTGGAGTATTTTTAGAATGAGTATTTTTCAAAAGGTTTTATCAGAAAAAAAAAATTAAAAGGCTTTCAATATATAATAAAACCAAAAAATGGAAAGCCATGTTGTGGCTCCCATTTGCATTTTTGTATGACTGTAGGATCTGTCACAAAGATCACAGTCTCTTCCGTCATGCCCCATTTCCCCCTTCTGGTTAGAAAAGAGGGCGGGTAAGGACATGATGGGCAGCATTTACAAGGAATAAGATGCTCTTCTAAAGCTCTTGTGATTGCACATTTGGGGGGCTGACCTCAGCTCTGTGAATGCTGACCTTGTGAAATACTCAACAGGAAAAGACTTGAACAAAGCCATCAAGGACAGCTCAATCAAGGTGTCCGACTGTCTGGAGCAGCAGTGAAGAGAGAGGGGGATGGACGGACATGTTAAAAATTAATAGAAAGTATATTAAAGGACTTCCGGCTTAAAATGGTGGGTTGAATTCACCGGTTTATCTTCTCTTCTTCTCAAAACCTTGCTAAAATGATGGTAAAGGGATTAAAGAGTTATAAACTCCACAAGGACAAAGAGAGTGGGAGAACAGACAATGACAGCAGAGAAATGTCAGCCAAATTTTGAAAGATTGAGTAAACAAGTGGTAAGTGACTAGGTTCCAGTACTTTCCCATTAGCTCAGGACTGGGTGTTGGGAAGGCAACGTGAAGCCAGTTCAGCTCCAGCACCTGGAGAACTTTGAGACTGGGAGGCACCAGTTACTTCTGAAGGTGGGAGTACAGGCTTGGAGTGAAATCAGGAAAACTCTAAGGATTTCCTCCCCCACCTTCCTCCTACAGAAAGGAAAGTTATTAAGGGCATGAGTTTAAAGACTATGGAGAGAAGGACACCCAGCACAAAGGAGGCTGAGAATGACAGCCCTTTATGATATAAGCAGGCATACTGACAAAGACCCTCACCATCCTGTCTCTGCTCAGCTCCCAGTCTGGGCTACCAGGTCAACACTCACCTCCCTCCCAAGTGAGCGGCTCACTGTTTCCTCTATGAAAAATACCTAAGAGAAAGGAAAACTACAGATACTGACATCCTGGGGGATTTCCATGAAGCAGGCAAGTCACAGCCCATTGCTCCCACTTAGAGGCCCACCTGTCAACAGTCCATCCCAGACGTAAAGCATTGAGTGTGCTTTTAGTGCCTCACTTCAAAATACAAATGGACATCCAAGCATCACCAGGTATTTGAGAAAAACCTCTAAGATAAATTCAGAGATGAAGACAAACGGGGGAAAGGAGGAACACTAAGGAAATAGAGACTGTTAATGTGCAAGAAAAAAAACGTCAAAAATACTGAAATATCTTCAGAGTGATAAAGCATTCATAAATAAAATGCATATGATGATGAATAGCTTTTGGAAATTAAAAGATAGAGTGCAACATTTAAAAATTCAAATGATAGTTTGGAAGACGATGGTGAGACTTCTCCCAGGAAGTAGAACTAAGGAAAAAGAGGTAGACAGTAGAGAGAAAATATTAAGAAGAAAATTAAAGATACAATATCCAAATAATAGAAGTTTTATAAAACAACAATAGTAAAAATTAGGAGTGAAAAGGGGGAAATAACATAAAAAATTATCCAAGAAAATTTCTTAAACTGAAGACGAGCTTCAGGAACCCATTAGTTACCCAGCTCAGTAAGTGAGAAAAGTCCACACCAAGTTATATCATCATAAAATTTCAAATCCTAAAAACTTTCCAGAGAGACAGAGATATTAGAAAAGCATCATCACACATCACAACAGCCATGCTGAAAACTGGAAGACAATACATTTCTTCAAAATGCTAATGCAAAAGTATTTCTTTCCAAGAATTCCATAACCAGCCAAATTGTTACTCAAGAATAAAAATATTTTCAAACTTGCAATCTCTCAAAAATTGAAATCTCAGATCCCCTTTCTTTAGAAAAAGGGGGACTTTTTTTCTTTTTCTCCAGATAAAGGGGGTTCGTCTGTCTGAGAATGAAGCCAACCCAGAGGAAAAGAGAACGGGCAGTGGGGTGGGAAGTTGGAATCTCACCATCATCATTTGAGCCCTGGACCCAAAAGTGACGAGTGTGGGTGTGTGACCTGCACCGCAGTTTTTGGTTCATTCTGACTAATTCAATCCCTGCTAGTTAGAGCCCATCCCTTTCTACCTCATCCGTGAGTTTTTCTGAATTGTGCCAACCAATATGGATCTCTCTTTTTCCTGATCATGAATCATTTAACTTATTATATTAAACCAGTAAGACACTTTATTTCTAAGGCATTACTTCCTTAGCATGTAGGTTTTATGTTTCTCTCCTACATATAAGCCTGCCTTTCCCAATGGGTTAAAGCTACTCTTGGACTGAAATGGTGAGTTCCTGGATCCACCTCCCCCTCACACCCAATGGGCCACCAAGTTGATTCCACTTCACCTCCTTGCTCCTCCCACCTCCTCTCACATAAATTCCTACTGATCTCCTTGCTTTCAATTTCCCTCCTCTAGAATCAGTCCTCCACACAGCTGCCCAGCCATTCTAAAATGCCAATTGGATCATGACCCTTCTTCCTGTTTGAAACACCTTAATTGCTCTCAATGGCAGCAGGATAAAATCCAACATCCTTAACACATCATGCAAGATCTAGCCCCCAACTATCCGCGTCCCCGTCCCACGTGAGTCATCTGAAACCACTTAGAGCTATTTCATACCCCTATGACTTTGCAAACCCTGTACCCTCAGCCTGGCATGTCCACCCCTTTAGTCTGACAAGTTCTCACACATCCTGCTAGAACCAGCACAGATAAGTCCTGCTCTCTGAAATGTCCCCTAGTCCTTCCCTCCCCATTTAGATTGCCTGCTCTCTCCTCTAACATCTGTCCTCTATTAGAGCACTTACCATATCTTTTACCTCTTGTGACATGTTGGCTTCCCACACTAGGTGATGAGTTCATTTCTCATTGAGACAGGCTCTGTCCTTGGTAGATAATAAATACTTAGTGACGGATCAATGAATTCTCTTCTAGAACCCACTTCCTAGCACTTTTGTTGAAATACACCTCAATAGATATCTAGCAAAATAAATGGAAGTTTCTTTACTCTCTGTAGGATGCTTTCTTTGGCTTTGTCTGCCCCACCGTATTCCCCATCATGCCGGTGCTGGTGCTAGAATGATGATTTTTTTTTTTTTTAGGAAACTATCTCTCTCTTGGTCCCTCCCACCTCTCCCTTGTCTTACCAGCTCATGAAAGCTGACTGTTAAATTTTTAGCAACCTTCTAAGCCATTTGAGACTGTGCAGGTAGTCTGAAATCAGGCATGGTGGGAGTATTTGTACATAGAAATGTCCCCTGCCCATCCCCAGAGCCAGTTACTAAATATTTCCCAGATTTCAGCCCATGTGGTTTGACGGGAGTTGACCCCACCCACAGCCCACCCAAGGTGGGTACTTGGCTCAAGCCTGGCCACTCAGTGTGGTCCAAGCCTCCCAGGGCCACAGTGATTGGGTCACAGAGGGACACATTATTTTTGCCTGACCAATGAGAATCTCTCCTGAGACGTTGCTCAAACTACTCAAGAGAGGTGCTCCAGGCACTGACATGGGCATCTCTACAGAGGACAAATAATCCCCGCACTTCTGGCCTGCCAGGAGGGGAAAACCTGTCAGGGAATGAAGCCAACGTGGGGCCAGGGTTGGAGGCCGGGGAGAGCGAGGGAGGTGAAACTAAGTCCTGACATAACCGTTTGAGACCTGGATCCAGCGATGACTCAACCGGTTCTCGTTCCTACACATTCCAGTTTTCCGAGTCAGTAAAGCCCCTTTTTTCCTTTGAGGGGTTTGGGGTTTGTTTGTTTGTTTTTTGTCACTTGCCATTGAACATATCCTGCCTGACGTATAGTTTATCCCACCAGGTCATGTGAGTTTTCCTGTAATGTGGAAGGCACCTCTTCAGGTTGTTACCTTGCTCCAGTCAATGACCTTGCGCTGGGGACTGCCCCTAGACATGGACCAGGGCCCCCAGCAGCAGTCTACACACCATGGCCTTCCCCTCCTGGCCACAACTGAACCTCTTCCTCCCCTGTATTTGCAAGTTTCAATGGGAGGTGTTTTAGAGTTAAACCACATTATTGGGAGCACTTGAGAGAAAAGAGCCACAGCCTTCACTAAGTCCCAAGCTGCCCAGTGGCTGCTCTGCCCTTGGCTGCTTCCTTGATTTTATGAGAAACCCCAATAAATTCCTTATTTCAGCTTAAGTTACTCAGACCTGCTTTCTATTAACTGCACTTAAAAGAATCTTAACTCAACCTTTCCCAAAAGGTAGTTCAAGAACAGCTGGGATACAGGACAGTTTTAAGTAGCATAGTGATGTCTACTTCTAACAATTGTGTATTTATTTTATGTATATTCAGAAAGATAAAACTAACACATCTAAAGTGATTCCATGGATGCCATTACTTAGGATGAAGCTGAAACAGGTATTTTTTTTTAATCTGTCAATTTCAAGAGAACATTCAATAAATATACCCATCAGGGTTCTTGGCTACAAGCAACAGACCAAATCTGGTTAACTTAGCAGAAATTAATTTGTTGGCAGGAAATCAGGAAGTCCCCCAAAAGAGAAGAAGGCTGGAAAAATGAGCAGGAACCAAGCAAGGGAAGTTGTGTCAGAGGAACCACTTCAAGGTCACTCCAGAGGGACCTTAACTCTTGTTAAGACACAATTACCCAAGTACCGTGGCCAATGCTGCTACTGGATATTTCTGCCATTGGGCTCACAACACTGTCCCAATGCCTTTGCTACACATGCGAAGTGAAGTACCTCTACGTCCCTCAAGGTTTAAGTGCAACAGGGTATGATGTGAGCCAAGCCAAGATGCCACCCCTGTACCACAGTGGGGAGAGAGAGGGAGTACTTGCCAGTGGGTCTCAAATGTGGCTGCTCATTGGAACCATCTGGGGAGCTTTACAAAATGCTGTAACCTGGTCCCACCCCACAGGTTCAGACTGTATTGGTCTGGAGTACAGCCTGGGCATCAGAGCTTTTAAAGCTGTCCAGGAGGTTCTGTTGGGCAGCCTAGGTTGAAAAGCACTAGGCTAGGTCGCCTAGCTTTCATAGTGGGCAGTTTTATTCACTGAAGGGAGCTCGGCCTTATCTGAACTTCTTTCCTACATTCCACAATTGATTTCCTTACTCTCCTTATATGCTCTAGTGCTAATGCTGTTTTCAGCTCCTTCAATTATGCAATTTCCTTATCTTTATACTATTGAGAATACCTTACAAGATTTCTTAAACAGCAACTAAATTTATCTGCCTGTCATTTTGTTTTCATTATCCATGATAGCAATCTCTCGCATACTTATGAGATCATATCAAGTGATTGGTTTTAAACAAACAAACAAAAATCCGCAGAGTCAACATTTGTCCCAGGGTGTGTAGGATGCTTGTTGCTTCGATGGCTTTGGAGTGATCTGCATCTGATTTGGGCGTTCACCCTGGCCCACAAAGACTTCTCTCCTGAGCCTATGGATGTTTGTTCTTGTCTACTGTTCCCCTTATCACAAATACTGGTGTACTGTTTTCTGGAGTGTGTTGCTGTGGCCCAAGTTTTGCTCCATAATGAAAGCAATAATTCTGAAAGCATGCTGAAGGAATGAAGACGCATGGTAATTGTCGGAAGTTCTTCATTTTGAACGTGAATTGCTCATCGTGGTTGACAGTTGATGGCTTTTAGCTGTAGAATGCCTGTAAAAATAACAAGAATTTTAACAACCTAACTTCTGGCTTGCTTTCAGATGAGCTTATCAACAAAGGAGATCTGGATCCATGGAACACATGAGGAGGTCAAACTCAAAGCTGTGTTGAACCTCAGCTGTGAACCCCCATGATTACCCACTTGGCTACCTGGGTACAGTGTTCATGCGTTTCTACTTGCCACCATCTGCCCCAGAGTTAAACTCTGATGATGCAGCTGGCCAGGCTTCTCTGACTCCTCTAACCCAGGGTTTCTCCACCTCAGAATTACTGACGCTTTGGGCCAGATAATTACTTGTCGTGGGGACTGCCCTGGGCGTTGCAGGATGTTTAGCAGCATCCCTGGCCTCTCTTGGTCCACAAGATGCCCACAGCACATACCTCTCCCCAAGCTGTGATGACCAAAAATGCCTCCCGCCATTGCCAAATGTGCCCTGGGCAGGGAGCAAAATCACTCTCAGTTGAAAACCACTGTTCCAGTTCTTGCTGAATATTAGGTTTACTCTTGACACCATCCCAATGGAATCAGAAGCTTTGGGCATGGACCCCAGGAGCCAGCACTGGAAAAGCTACCCAGGGGTTCTAAAGCACAGCCTGGGTTGAGAATTTCCATCCTAAAGCAGCTAGTCTAATATTGCTATGGAGCTTCTTAAAGTCCTGCTCAAATATTTTTATAATCGGACCCTCCACTTAGCAACACATGAGCAGCTACTACATAGAAACAATATTAGCTATAATGTCAAGTACCGTCTCGTGGAATTTGCAATTTAATGAGGTCATGAGAGTGCGAGGGAAATAAATTGTTTTTCATGTGTGAGTACATATGGAAAAATACCTGGAAAGGAAACCTAAAAGGAATGAGAGAAATGAGTGCTGATCTGTGAAAGGAGGGCAGGGGAAGTTAATAGACAGGTTGGACCCCGGGAAGCTCGTCAGGGGTGAATATGCCCAAGACCCCTAAGAGGACAGGAGAGGCATAGGGCATTTTGATGTTTTGAAGATCCTGGTGTATTTTTAAATGTAGGGGGTTACAAAAACTATACTATATGTTGAGCATTTACCTTTTTTTAAATACCAGCTTTATTATAATTCACACACCATAAAATTCTACATGTCAAAGTGTACAATCCAGTGATTTTTAGTATATTCATAGAATTGTGCAATCACCACCACTATCAAATTTCAAAATATCTTCATCGCCCCAGAAGGAAACTTCATACCCATTAGTAGTCACCCTCCCTCATTCACTGCTACTCCCCAGACCCTGGCAATCGATAATCCACCTTCTGTCTCTATAGATTTGCCTATTCTGGACATTTCATATCAACAGAATCATATAATATATGGCCATTTGTGTCTAGCTACCTAGACAGCATCTAAAAACAAAACAAAGCAAAATGAAAGGGAAAACAAAACCTTCCTCCCAAGAGGCAATTTAACCTAGAGCCCAAGAGCTAGACTTTGGCACCAGACAAAACTCAGATTAAATCAAGTCCTAACCCTCTAGCTGTTTGACCTTGAGCAGACACCTTTGGTCAACCACCTAAAAGCATCCCCAACACCCTTCTCAGCATGCGGAATCCTAGTTCCCCAACCAGGGATCGAACCTGGGTCCCCTGCAGTGGAAGCACGGGATCTTAACCACTGGACCGCCAGGGAAGTCCCTAAAAATCGAGTTGTTTGCTTTTTTTTTTTTTTTCTAACACCCTTCTCAATGCCCACCTCTTACCATAGAGACTGCAAAGGCTAAATAAGCATTGTCCCAAGTCTTCCAGTTTTGCCAAAAAGAGAAAATGGGACGCTGTCTCAGACAGCTCCTAGGAAGGATATTTCCTTCTGTGATTAGAGAGAGATGTACCGGAAGAAAGCACTGTGTCATTTGTCCTCCACCCCTTTCTTCCTTTGAAGGATGTGTGAAGGCAGGAAGCTTGGACAATGGCTGCCATATTGTGACCATGAGGGAAAGACCAAGAAGATCACAGAAATGCCATCCCAGATTCTGATGTGTTGCTACTGAACCAGTGCCAGCAACTGCCTTCTCACCGATTTGTTATGCCCAAAAAATAAGCCCTTGTATGTCTAAGCTACTGTTACTTGGGTTTTGGTTACTGGCAGCATCAACTATCCCAAACTGGAACAGAAAGTTATTTCATTTCTATGTGTAATTTCACATGTTGGTGGGCAGAGCTTCCTCACCTATGTCCCAAGAATCCATTGCCATTTGTTGAAAATAAGGAGTAGTTTCCTTTTGGGAATGTCTCTTCCCTTTGGGGAAGCTTATGGGACTTCTGTCCTGTTCTCCTTTTGGTAAGATATGAGCCTGTTACTCATCAGAAACCCCTCCGTGAAATTTGATTTTTGAAATGGAAAATTATTGGAATTCATTCTTTCCAGTGAGAGCACAATGACTAATGAGTCTGTTTCCACCACAGGGCTGTTCCTGTATTTACCCATGCATGCATTCATCCATGCCTTCCGAAAAAAATTTATTGAGCACCTAATATGTGCAGTGTGAGGACATGGAATTGAAGAAAACAGACAAATTCAAGTAGCTTATATCCTAAGAGAGGGAGTTAGACTATAAACACATCTGTGTCTTATATAACATCAAGTGGTGATGAGGCTATGAAGAAAAATAAAGTAGGCTGAAGGGGATAGATTGTGAGAGAGATGGGGAAAACATGGCTTCTGTTTTAGAGGGCAATCAGAGGAAACTATATTTGAACAGAGAAGCTCTGCAAAAGTGTTCCAGGCAGAAGGCAGAGCAAGTGCAAAGGCCCTGAGGCAGGAGCCTGCTTGGTATGTTTGAGGAACAGAGAGGAGGAAGTCAATGTGGCTGGAGCAGAGGGATGGAATGGAAATATGATGGATGAGAAGGCAGGAGAGGTGTCAGGAACTGGATCAAGTCAGATCAAGCCACTTACTAAGACATGAGGCAACCATTTTAACTTAATCCCTCTGGCTGCTGAGTGCAATGTAGACTGAGGGGGAAGACAGGGAGACCAGCGAGGAGGTGATGGTAGTATTTCAGGTGAGAAATGATACTGCCTAGAACCAGGGTTGTAACTGTGGGGTGAATGGGAAATAATCAGATTCCGTATATATTTAGAAAGTAGAGCTAACCAGGTTTACTGAAGGACTGGATGTGAAGCGTGAGAGAAATAGGAGAGTCAAGGACAATTCCAACATGCTGGCCTGAGGAGCCATTTACTGAGGTGCAGGACCACAAGAAGGACCAGATTTTTGGTAGACGGGGTGACGTCAGACATTATGATGGCCGTCATTACTGTAGGTCTGTTGTGTAGCTCTCTGGGGCTCCCTCTCGGAAAGTCTGGTCCCTCAACCTTCCCACTGATTCAGGGCTCCCGGTATCCTGCCAGTAATTTGGCTTAAATTAACCAGAGTTAGTTTCTGTTATTTGCAACCAAAACCCTGTAATCGATAAAAGGGGCTCACTTGGCTCTTAAGTGTCAGCACAGGACCCTAAACACCATTCTTACTGTGGGAAAAACGTGTTCTGAGCAACAACCGACAAATTCACAAACGAACTTTCGGACGCCACCCATTTCTCCACGGGAGGCTGACTTTCCCTCTCCTGGCATCTCTCCTCAGAGAGACAGCTTCTGCCAGTACAAGGTGGGGAAGTGTCAAATACTATTAAAACCTGATTGCTAATTCAAATGCTATTGTGCTTGATATGCTTGTCATGTAAAAGTGCACAATGTAGCTTAATAAAATTGATAGAACTCCCTTTGAAGATATTTTTGTCACAGAGGCACTCAATAAAACTGTTTCCATCAGGCTCTTCTGCCTCTTGGATATTTTGCTAGTGACACATTTTAGTGAACTAGTCCAGGGCCTAGCAAAGCATGTTTTGCAAAGAATGTTGGAGGGGAAGAAGGAGTACTCAGATTTTTCTCTTTTTTTTCTTTTTTTTTTTAAATAAATTCGTTTATTTATTTATTTTTATTTTTGGCTGTGTTGGGTCTTCATTGCTGCGCGCGAGCTTTCTTTAGTTGCAGTGAGCAGGGGCTACTCTTCGTTGCAGTGCATGGCTTCTCGTTGCAGTGGGTTCTCCTGTTGTGGAGCACGGGCTCTAGGCGCAGGCTTCAGTAGTTGTGGCACGCGGGCTCAGTAGTTGTGGCTCATGGGCTCTAGAGCACAGGCTCAGTAGTTGTGGCGCAGGGGCTTAGTTGCACCGTGGCATGTGAGATCTTCCCAGACTAGGGATCGAACTCGTGTCCCCTGCACTGGCAGGCAGATTCTTAATCACTGCGCCACCAAGGAAGCCCTCAGATTTTTGTTTTTATTTCTTGTAATTAGGAAGCCCTCTATCAACTGCCTAACAATACAGTTCATCTGGTCACTGGGAAACCATATCAAAGCTGTTTTGCTTCAGAGTCGTGTGCAATCCAATAAATAACCCACAGAGATTGCTGTCACTAACTCAAAACTAGCTAACTGTAAATACTAAGTCCATCAATCTGTTCAAGGAAATGTTTCTTTTCTTCTTGCCTATGTCCAACAGGTGTTTTCAGCCTGGGACCCAGGAGAATCACAGATTTGCATTCACTAACAAGATGGTGGACCTTCACTTCCAGCTTTGGACACAGCCAGCATGGAACAGAAGTAGGTAAGTGATTTCTTAGTGGTAAAACTGACCAGCCTTGGAGGGATATTGACCTGAGTTTAAAGCTGGGCGGTCTTGGACAAATTATATCATCCTGAAGCTCAAGTTTCACATCTGTAAAATGGGGATGGTATACTCTTGAGTGAGTGGTAGTACTCTTTTGAGTGTAAGTAATGGGAAATTCCATTCAAATGGGTTTAAGAAAGAAAAAGGAGATTAACTGACTTCAGTATTTGAAAATATTGAAGCTAGAGCTGGCTTCTAACCCAGCCACATTTGGAAGCTCAAAAATCTCACCAAGACCTGGTGGCTCTGTTTCTTGGCTCTGTTTTCGCCTGTATCAGCTTCACACTCAGGCTGACCAGCTCCATATGGGAGCAGGATGGCAGCCAGGTGTTCCCGGCTTACATATTTTTCTAATGAAAAATAGAACACCCCTCTCCAGCCATTTGACCGTTGGCCCAAATTGTGTCATGTGCCCATCCCTAAGCCTATCCCTAAATCAACGATGCTCTGGTTATCCACATGCCCATGATGGAGCCATAATGGTGTCAACAGTACTCAGATCACATGGATAGACTGTGGGGAAGACATTGTTTCCCCAGAGGGAAATTGTGTGCTGTTACCAGGACATGGAAGAAGGCATGCTGGATAGAAAATGTCTAGTACCAATATCCACTTTATTAGGACTGTTGAGCATTCAGTAAGACAGTATTGGTCTAACACCTGTGTCAATTAAGAATTCTTTTGGTTCGGGGGTGATAAAAATGTTTTGGAACTAGATAGAGGTGGTAGTTGCACAACACTGTGAATGTGCTAAATGTCACTGAATTGAATTCACTTTAAAATGGTTAATTTTATGTTATGTAAATTTCACCTCAGTTTTTTAAAAGAATACTTTTGATTGCAAGTAAGAGAAAACCCTGAGCCACTGGCCTAAAAAGTAGAGATTTATTTGTCTTATACAACAGGAAGTCTGAAGGTTTATAAGCCAGGGCTGGTCAATGAAGCCCTCAGACCTTTCCTTCTTTCTGCTCCATCACCCTCAGCATAAGGCATTTATCCCCATGGTCACAAGATGGCTGCTTCTCTTCCAGCCCTCACATCTGTATTCCAGATGGGAAGAATAATAAAGGCAAAAGGACAACAGGGGGAAGGTAGGAAGGGACTGCACGTGTATCAAGAAACTGAAGTTTGACAGAAAGACCAGCTCAGTCTTCCTGACTAGAACTGTGGTAGATGGCCACCCCTGGTTGCCAGGGAGATGGGGGAAGACCACTTTTTTTATCTGGACACATTGCGTGCTTAAACAAAGTTGGGGTTCTGCTAACAAGGAGGAAAAGAGAACAGATATTAGATAGACAACTAGCATTGTCTTCCACGTGCCTGCAACAAAGTAGGACTTCAACAGAGGCCAGTGGAGGTAGAAGGAGCAGGTGTGGTATTGAAATTCTGAAAACAAAAGATACAGTCCTCCTTGTCATTACCTCCTAAAGCTCACTGATTTTTCAGGTGTGAGTTTAAATAGGTTTATTTTTAGTCTTAAATACAAGCTGATTGAACGGGGGAAAATGAAAAAGTAAGTGAAAGAGACCAATAATCCTCTTATACCAATCACTTGCCTTTTTTCTTTTCTTTTCTTTTCTTTTCTTAGTTTTCATTTTAATGAACTGCATCTAAAACAGCGACCCTAACAAAATCTGGGACGCAGGTTTACCAAATTCCAGATTTACTGCCTTCAAGTCCCCCTAAAGAATCATTATTTGTAAACACTTTATTTTTCAATCCTGATACCTCCCTGTGACTCGTGTGTTCCCACAGTAAATTAACGTACTGAGAATGACTTCTCACTCAAGGTACAATGAAAACGTGAGAAATGGGTTTTAATAAAGAGGGTTTGAAGCGGGCGTCTGAGGGATAGTAGAGGAGGGACTTGGTTTACATCCAAACATTGAAAGGACAGCAGAGAACACATGAAGAATCCCAGTCATCACTCTCACCGTGGAACTTGTATAGCTTGATTGTCAATGTTTAGCTAACTATAAAAGACGGTTGCTGTATGACTAAATGTCATTTACATAAAGTAAGAATTACACTCAGTATGAACAGAAACTTCATTTTCTAATAGAAACGTATTTCAGCTTTTTCTCATGAAAAATAATTATTGTATATTTTTGAAAGTCAAATAATAAAGAAAAACTAAAGATCCTCCTCCTAGTCCCAACCCACAGGGAAAACTACTGATCAAACATCCATCTCAGGCTTATTTTTTTATCTATTTCCACAAACATACACACATTTTTAAAGCAAAAATGGAATCACATGGTGGTGCTGGGCAGGGAACATTTATTTTCTGTGTCTCACATCTTCCCTAAAGAGGGACCACAATCACAGTATCACTCCTGCTCCCACCCCACAGAGGAGTGAGTTACTTGATAGATGGGTGATAGCCATTGGTCCACATTGCTCAGATGGACGGGCTAACATATTAAAAGGCTAATTGCAAATTGCTCCCTTTCTTCTCTGTCCCAGAACCATGCAATCTTTGAGGCAACAATCTTTGACAAACATAGCTTTTCCCTGGGTGGGCTGTGCCCAGGTGGACGCACTCCTAGAAACATCCTCCAAAAAAATGTTATCAGAAATAAAGCTGACGTTTTTATCCCCATCTATCTGAATTTCCTCTGTACCCATCTAATTATTTCCCTAGGTAAATTTCTAGAAGTGAAACTGCTGGATCAAGGCACATGGACATATAAAGTTAGTGAATTACTTAGCTAGTTATTGCCAGGTTTCTTTCCAAAATATTTATATTGATGGAACTGCAAATGTCTATTTTTCCACATCTTTATCAGCACTGAGCATTTTTAAAATCTTTTCCAGCTCTCTGAAATAAAAATAATGTTGGATTTTATTTGCAATTTTGTTATTACTGAGGCTACATAATTTTTCATGTGCTTAATACATTCTTTTCTGAATTGTCTGAGAAATTAAATTTTATTATTATATAGCCAAGTCCTAATAGACATTTGTTCAATGTCAAATTACGTGACAAATACCTCACGAAGCCTCTTCTCCCACCACTCTCAAATGCACTCATCCTAAAGTCAGGATTCAGAGTTGCAGTAGGAACCATCTCTGGCTGTTTTGAGTAGGAAATGATATTTTGTGGTCAGAGAATCTTCATGAGAGACTGAGCATCAGGCTTGGAGGCAGCTCAGCCAGGAAGAATGCCCACAATGGCACGGCAGAACTGCTCCAGGGGGACACGGATGGCCCCTTGCGGACTCAGAGCCTACAGCTTGCACCACCTGCATCACCCTGTGTGCTCTGGACACCAGTCCTAACGTCCCTGCAGCTGCTGCCTCCAGAACCTGGATGGGGCTCCCACTCCAGTCACCAGAACGCACTCCACGTGGAGCCTGCTTTGTCTCCCTGGCAGGACCCCAGGATCTGCAGTGGCTGTCTGACTGCGGCTGTACAAGAGCTGCCAGGGAGGCTGGGAAGGTGAGCCTTCTATGGAAGGTGACAGTTGTTACAACGTGGAGAATCTCCTGTGCCTAGGAAGGATGCAAAAAGGGTTTGAGCTGCCAAAAAAAATGGAGAGTGTCTGCCACAATTCTCGAGGACCTGATCCACATGTTACGGTGCCTTTGGACCTTCAGAAGTTTCCATCTGTTCCATCCAAGTCAGGCAATTCAGAGTCACTCCCATCCCCCAGGACACCTATTATCCCATTTTTATACATGCTGATACCTCTCTCTGGGATGTTGTTTCTTTCTTCTGCCTGTCAAAACCCTGCTGGTCCAGGCTACACTGCATTAAAAATTACACTTAAAATATATTGCAGGATCTGAAGTTTCAAACTGTCTCTGATAAGAAAAAAAAAATCAACGTGTCTTCTGCTTCTTTCTTGCTACATTTAGAGGAAGACGTTTGGCCCATTCTTCTGGGGAGGATAACTTTCTCCAGGATGGAAGACAAACACCATAAATAGACCCCCTAAAACAGAGGTACCTGTCCTCCTGATGCTTACGTTATCTTTTTTAAGTTTGCTTAATGAGCAAACAGAAACGTCTTCCTTAACCTGGAAAGCCTGGAATCCTCCCAGCTATCCCTTACCACCATTCCTGCACGAGAATGATGGAGCCCTGTGGAGAAAAATCACCTAACAGTGTTGATTGACATCTCGACAAGTGTAGAAGGATGTAACATGTTTTGATGGGTACATTCCACTTTTTTGACTTTCTCTTCACTACACTGGATGGTGCCTTCTAGAAATGGTGATCAGCCACTTGTATATCCCAAAGACTGAGCCTGAGGAAGGAGGATCTAGTTTCATAGTGTTAGCAATTGGAGCTCCTTTTAACAGGCAATCAGGCCCTTCCCAGATGCTCTCAGGGTAGCGGGGAGGGGCCTCTGCATCCGCTCTTGTCAGCTGAGTCAGTCTCACTAAGGACCCCGACAGCTGAGATGAGTGGACCCCCCATTACAAAATATGCATTGGAAAAAAATACCCAAAAGAAATATGTCAAAATTATAGCAGTGTTTGCCTTTGGGAGGGTAAATTAATAGGATTTCTTAAAGTGTTTTCTGTTTTCTAAATTTTCTACTAGATGCATGCATTTCATTTTCAAACAGTAGTTCATCCACTCCAACTACTCCCCACCCTGCCCTTCATCATCACGGGTGAAAGGTCTGCCCATCTCTCAAGACCCATCAGGGATGCCACCTCCTTCAGGAGCCTCCACAGCTGGGTGATTCTCTCTCTGTCTCTCTGTCTCTCTCTCTATCTGTCTCTGTCTCTGTCTCTCTCTCTCTGGCCTGGCCTGCTCCACCGTCTCCCACTCTTCTGGCTGGGATTAGATTTAGCTGGAGTCTCAATTTACCCTGCCTGCTAGCTGCCCTCTGTGAGCACAGACTCTATTTAACTTATTTTTTTTTTAATTTCAAGCCATGACTGGCACAGCAGCTTACACAGATCAGGTACTCAACAAGTATTCAGAGTTGAATTCTCATTTTTTCTTTAATGAAGGTTTACCTCATCAGATTAATGGTCTCAAATGCCACTTCTCTCTGAGAAACTGAATCAGCTTGGGCACAGTCATATCCTTGAGGAACCAGAGGCTGAGATTTTTCACAAAATCCACACATGGAGGCTCAGGGCTTTCCCAAGTTCTCACAAGCTTCAGGTGATCCTGGAGACCCCCCCCCCCCACCAGAGATCCATTCAACAGACCCACCAACATGGGCACCAAAGATATATAAACAAAGGTGTCCCCTGCAGGGTTGTGTGAAATATTTTAAAAATTGGATTCAACCTTAATCTTTGAATATAAATGAAAGAACATCCACAGAGACTATGGAATATTCTCCATTGGTTGTAAAGACTATGTTAGGTCCACACATAGTAAAATAAAAAGGTCGCCAAGACACGCTGTTAACTAGAAAAAGCAATATATCAATACATAGGCTATAATTACATAAGGTAGAAGTAATCAAAACTAACAGTTCATTATTTTTTAACATCTTTATTGGAGTATAATTGCTTTACAATGGTGTGTTAGTTTCTGCTTTATAACAAAGTGAATCAGCTATACATACACATATATCCCCATATCTCCTCCCTCTTGCATCTCCCTCCCACCCTCCCTATCCCACCCCTCTAGGTGATCACAAAGCACCGAGCTGATCTCCCTGTGCTATGCGGCTGCTTCCCACTAGCTATCTATTTTACATTTGGTGGTGTATATATGTCCATGCCACCCTCTCACTTCGTCCCAGCTTACCCTTCCCCCTCCCCATGTCCTCAAGTCCATTCTCTACATCTGCATCTTTAAAACTGTCCTGCCTCTAGGTTCTTCAGAACCTTTTTTTTTTTTAGATTCCATATATGTGTTAGCATACAGTATTTGTTTTTCTCTTTTTGACTTACTTCTCTCTGTGTGACAGACTCTAAGTCCATCTCCCTCACTACAAATAACTCAATTTCATTTCTTTTTATGGCTGAGTAATATTCCATTGTATATATGTGCCACATCTTCTTTGTTCATTCTAACAGTTTATTTTTAAAGTACAGATATATATAGGAAATGTCTGCAGTCTATACATGTACATGTGAACGGTGATTACTTCTGAGGAAGGAAGAGGATTTTCAGGAAGGGATAAAGAGGGACTATAATGTTTACCTCTATGTTAAAAATTATGTCATGAAATGACTACTGTTTGATTTTTTATGAAAACATATGTTCCTACATTATATGTGTAATTACAAAAATTAAAAAAGAATTGTAATTTCAGGACAAAGTTAGAATTCTCAAGCATATGCAGATGAAGTCTTTTGTAGAACACCATGGAAATCAATTTATAAAACTTTAAATAACTAAATTTTGCATGTCTGCATTATGTCAATATCATATTAAACTATAGCCTTAAACTGTAACAGTTTAAGAAAAATGTAATGCAGTGAAACAACTTAAATTGAGAAGCTCCTATTGATTAATTTACTTTTCTGAAAATCAGGAGGGAAAGTCATAATTTATTTTTAAAGGCGGCATACCTCAGTGTGGTTTCAAGAATACCAGCATCTCATACAGCGTAGTTTGAGAAGCCCAAATCTAAAGAGAAAGGGAGAGAATCTAGAAGAATAGAAAAGTAGGCCATGATTATCAGGGAGCTAAGACAATACAAGCTAAACAGACTGAAATCCTGAAAAACAAATTAAAAGAATGTCCTGGAAAATTGGCTTAGATAACAAAAATCACTCTGGAAAAACCGGCAGAATCACCCACCTAGACCACACTGCCTCTCTTTGTCTTTTCACAAAGGATCTAAGCGGACGGTATTAATATTTACAATAAATTTTCTTTGTGCAGTAACATATATAGAGAAACAATAGTCAAAAGACCTATGGGATTACAGTAATTTAGACTTATGTCTTTGCTTCTATCGTACCATAATACCATGGGGATTTTATACATATTGAAAGACTCAGGATCATGTTATACTTCTTAAAGTGGAATTTCACACATATAAGCTGAAAATAAAACAATGTCTGGGAGAAAATTTTATAACATGCTCAAGAAGAATTGTATCAGAATTCATAACACTGTAGTCATTTTTTAAATTATTTTTACAAAAAGGAAGAGAATGTTAAATATGCAACTAAAGAGCGCCCTCCAGTGGGAGATAATGTTTATACAAAATACTCAGAATTTGACCTATTTCCAGAAAATGTTGCAACTCAGATTTGCTATGGATAAAAACAGACTATGCTTAGAATATATTGCTTCAAATCACAGTATTCTTTGTTAAAATCATTACATTTCACAATGCTTTTTCTCTTCAACTATTAAATTAAATGCAATTGGTTAGTCTAAAATATCTTTCTTTTTCTCAAAGCATATCAAGATTGGAAACAATCACTTTTTCTTATCAAAATACCCTTCTTTGTTTAGAAATCCTTGAATCTTGCAAACATGACTTCAAATGAATATAAGATGAGGACACATTTGCCCCTCTTAAAAACTTCTCTTCTTTGGCCTTCAGTACAAATCTGCTGATGCTGACTTGTGGCCTGATGCAGACAGTGATAACGACCAAATTAAAATCCCTCTTTAGGCAGAATTGAAAGGTGCTGAGGAAGCCTACCACAGCATATTTCAGAAAAGTACCCAAGGCTGGCCATCTTTATACAACCATTAATCGTAGTTTTTCCCTATTCGGTACACCAAAGAACTCATCACACAAGTAACGGGGAAAAGATATTAAACCCTTAAACACTGAGAAGGTTTAACATATGATCCAAAAGACCAACAATAAGAGTTTCACCAAAACAACAAGGTTCTCAGAGAACACAGAAACACTGAACTTTTGAATCAGGAGAGCATTTAGAGTTTGTTTTACTCAGTATCTCACTCTCATGATTTTTACCATATTAACATCCCATCTGTACAGTTATTAGCTTAATATTTGTCTTTAATCAGTTTGACTTTCATTTAAAGACCAAGATCACATACCATAAATAGAAACTAACCATAAAAATAAATTAAATTAAGAAAACAGTAGTATTACATTCTAGAAACTGGGTTTTGCTTTGGGGTTTGCTCTTTTTTATGAAAAAGAGGAGGTTGCAAGAGAAAAGAAGTGTTTGGGACAATATAGCACCCAAGGTAGACTTTCCCATCCATATTTCTGGAAAGGCTGAACGAATCAGGATTCAGTGCTATTTGAAGCTATGTCCGTGTAGCACTAAAATCATCTCTCATTCTGGCAGTGGTCCATGTCCACAGTTTTAGGAAGCTTTCCTCAAACTCTAGCTTCTCACATGATTGGCGAAAATAAAACTCAAGAAGGGAAACTGCCTTGCCCAAGGCTGTTGGAGGGACCTGGCTGGTGTCTGCCCACAGCCCCTCAGGCATTTCCATTGCCGTGCTCTCTAGAGCAGCTTCCCACTGGCAGCATCCCATCTCTTTGCCTAGGGGCTCCTTCCGGTGGAGGGAGCCCACTCTGCATGTGCACTCAGGGCAGGCCAGAAGTCCTGGAGAATTAACATCCCCAAGAGCAGTTCTCAACAAATGACCAACAGGAACCGGTGTATAAATACCCCAGCTCCCTCTCCCTCCTGTCAGGGAGGCATGCCGTCCACTCTAGCTCCTGGGGTTCCCACAAGGGATGTGGCTCCATTTACTCACAGAACTAACTTGCTTGATAGCGCATCTTTTATTGGCTGTTCTCAATCCTAGTCTCACTGCCCCATTCCTTTATGTGTGTTTCCGGGGGTCACCTCCCACATAATCTACTTGCACTTGGATCTGTATCTCAGGGTCTGCTACTTAGGAAACCCAAATTAAGACAATTAAGTAGTAAATGAGCAATAGAGTCTGTTTCTTAAGCCCAGTTTTCCTACCTCCACATCTAGGATGGTCTTTATTTGTCTCCTCCTTGCCATTGCTTCCTTGCCCCAAGGTCTTTGGACTAACTGAGCCAAATCTAAAAAGATGGTGGCCCTCAGTCATGAGTGTGCCAGTTAGAAGGTGCCCAGGGCTCAGGGGGTTCCCAGGAGATGGAACTTGCAGTGAAAAGTCCTAGGCAAACCAGGACCCATTGGTCACCCTAGTCAGCTACCACCTTTCCTGTGTGGAGGGGGCTACAGTTCTGAATTTAGAGACCCCAGCCTTCTGTGTGTAACAAATAGGTACAATCCATAAAACATGACTTCAGTAATGAAGCATCTGGAGTTCCCCAAGTTATGCTACATATTCAAGTGGCATCATTGACGATGCTATACTCTACTAGGTATGCGTTTATTTTCCTGTGTATTAGAAAAGTATTAGGGAAAATTTAGCACAGTAAATCTGTGATTTTATAGACATTCATGTCAAAGAAGATGCTCAGATAGTTATTTACTTTCTTAAGTGAGTTCATTAAATAAAAATAAATAAATGATAGTACACATTTTATGTACCCATGGCAAAAAGTCTTGTACAAGTTTGGGGAAACTGAGCTATCTAGATAATTCTAGAAGTCATATATTTATAATTTTTTAGGTAAATTAAATTCAGTCTTTTAATCTGTTAAGTAACTATCTAATCAATTGTCCTTAAGTAACCATTCCTCTTAATCTATTAAAAATAAGGATTCCTAAAAAAAAAAAAGAAAGAAAAAAAAGGATCCCTATTTGTCAGAATCACAGACAAATGAATCCAACAATCTCTATCAGGCAGCATATATCAAAAAGCACATTTCAACTACCCTATTTGGGGGACCCTTACTATATGCGGACAGAAAGATTCAATTACTGAGTGAGTTTCAATTACTGAGTAACTGCTGGGTGCCAGTCATTGGACAATCAGAAAATACATACTGAGCACACACGCTTTATGGTCCTTTATGCAATAGGGAGGGAAGCAAACACAACCCCTGCCCTTGGGGAGTTAACAGTCAAGAAGGCAAGATAGACGTTAATTGAATACTAGTTACACAAATAAATATGCAATTATTGTAACTGAGGTAAAAAAATAACATTCAGCATGCTGTGTTCAGGTACGCAAGGGAAAATGTATCTTTATTTTCTATAACAGACCCCGGGGGCAGCGGGGTGGCCAGATGAGGGGGACATGCAGAAATAAAAATTAAAGCTTGCTCATCAAGGTATCTCTGTCTCTTCTGGTTTAAATGCAGCCTCATTGAGTTCAAAATAGTATCTTTCAAGTAACCTTCTCTCACTTTTGGCTAAATGTTGCATTTTTCTGGGTTTCTCCCCCACCTGCTCTGTAAGATCAACTTTCCTCTCTGCAAAAAGGTGTAGTACTCTAAAAAAATTAACAACTCAAGAAGGGACCCTGTCTTAGTCTATTCAGGCTGCTATAACAAACCATAGGTTGAGTGGCTTTAACAACAAGCATTTATTTCTCATGGTTCTGGAGGCTAGAAATTCAAGATCAAGGTGCTGGCATATCTGGTGTCTGAGATCCTGCCTCCTGGCTTGCTGCCTTTTCCGTGTGTCCTCACATGGCTAAGAGAGAGGAAAACAAGCTTCCTCATGTCTCTTCTTATAAGGGCATTAATCCCACCATGATGGGTCCATCTTCATGACCTAATGACCTCCCAAAGCCACCACCTCCAAACTTCATCACACTGGGGATTAGGATTTCAATATGTGAATTTGACCCATAGCAGACTCTATTGATCATTTTCTATGGCTCTTCTTTCTTGCTACAGAGGGCCACCCTTCACCCTTCTCTACCCACCATTTCCATCCCAGCCTCATGGTCCATGGTCTGAATGTATGCACTCCCCCCAGAATCTCAGAAATAAGGCCACACCGCTTATGTCACAAGGTCACTAATTTAAACTCTACCACTCAATGTAAATAGAGCATCGTTGTTTTCTATAACTGGCCTATTCTTCCTCTAGAGCTTAGCTTTCCAATATAGTAGCCATGAGCCACATGTGACTATTTCAATTTAAATGGTACTTAAATTTAAATAAAATTACAAATTGAGTTTCTCAGCCACACCAGCCACATTTGAAGCTCTCAATAGCCCATGTAGCTTGTGGCTACTAAAATTGGACATGAAGATACAGACCGTGTCCATCATCACGGTCTGTATTAAACAACCCAGGTCTGGTGCACACAAGAGGGAAAAGCAAACAAACTTGCCCATCACTGTATCTTAGCCTCTTTTAGTTTTAAGACAGTCTCTTCCCATTTAAAGGAAGTTTTTGAGTAAACTTTGTTTTTCAAGGTTTCTCCTCTCTCATCTTCCAGCAGATGGTGTCTGGATCAAAGTCTCTCAGGGATTCAGCAAAGTATTGAAGGTAAAGCTGGACATCCGCAAACCCTGGAACCTGAGGAACTGAGGTGAAAGTTTCTCCAGATGTGGGATAAGGAAGCCCACAGATGACAACTGAGTTATGCCCATTTTATAGGTAAGAAATTGTTGCTCAGAAGTGTAAGCTATTTGCCTAAGGTCACAGAACCAGTGAGAGGTGGAGTCGGAATTCAAACTCTGAGATCTCAGCTCTGTCCACTCCATTGCATTGCCTTTTATATTCTTTACAGTGCATTCAGTCTCCTTGCTAAGGGCACAACCCAACAAAGTCTTAGTTGATCAATCCTCAAGAGGAAAAATCTGTGCCAGTTTTCCCGTGGTCCCCAGAGTCCAGGACGGGGAGATGCGTATACCTGATGACTCCTGGAGAGCTCAGAGCACAGGCAGCTGGGGTAGGAATAGCCCAGCCACCTGATCACACAATCCGCTTAAACCCAGTTAGGCCTGTTGTTCTCAGGGTGCTTCTCCATCTCACCAACTCTTCTACTGCTGAGGAGCTTTAAGTGTATTAGACTTGCCCATATAACATCTAGAGATCCTGAATTTTATGTTGTCAACTCCTCATTTTGGAATAGTATTAAATGAGCACAAATCACATGCCAAGCACTGTGATAAGTACTTTCCAAGGTCATTATCTTCTATGGTCGTCACAATAGTCCTTAGGAGTTTATATTATTATTCTCATTTATAGCTGAGGGAATGAAGCTTAGTTTCAGCCACTGACCAAGATGCAAACACAAAGCTGTTTGGTATCTAAGCCATGCTTTGCCACAGAAGGAAATCAAAATTACCTTTGAAGACATACCTCTGAAGTAGAGATCAAAACTGTGGGAACAAATTATAGCTCTGTCAGGCACTCACTGTGAGATTTGGTGCCAGTCATTTAGCCTCTCTGAACCCACAGTTCCCAGTCTATAAAATGGGGGTGGGGATGACTGCTCCCCACTCCAGTGTGGTTAATGAGAAATGTATATGCTCTTTCCGTTAGAGTTATTTGGTGGCAAGCAACAGAAACTGTTTGACCACTGTTATTTGGCCAGCAAAAGCAAAAAGGGAATTCACTGGAAGGAGATTTGGGAGCCTCCAGAATTTATGGGAAGGCTGCAAAATGGGGCGTGAACAAAGTTCAGGAACAAAGGCAGGAGCTAGTGCAGAACAAGAGTCAGGGGTCATTACCCTTGGACCATCTTTCCATCTCTGAGTCACTTCACTCACAATTCAAAGTCCTGGGTTAAGAGAATCTGATTTACTGACCTTAGGTCACTTGTCCACCCTTGGCTGCACTGGAATAATTAGAAGTTTCTGGAAGAGACCTCTTTGGCCTCCACAGTGGGAAGTGAGAACCCTTTGATTAACCATGCTCATGAGGGAAAGATAATATCTGAAAATGAAAACAGGATACTGTTGGAAGAGGGGGAAAATCCTGGGGTTGACTATAAGATAAACGGTCACAGAAATGTAAAGTAGTGGTAATAGTACCATTTTTCTTATCCTTACCTGGAAGCCCTGCTGTACACATTTGGGGGAGAGGGGGATTGGGGAGGGGCAGTATTTGCTCCCCTAAAGGACTTCTTCACACTCCTTTTGTTTCCAGCATTATTGCAAAAATTTATATACTTAATTGCAAACATAGGCTCTAAGTTTTGATTTATACAAATACAAATTCTTCTCCCAAAAGTATCAACCATAAATAGCAAAAAGATAAGTAAATAAGAGCATGTTAAGCATGAGGAAATCCATGGGCTTCATGACTCATGTATGAAATTCCTGATGATAAAAACATGATCATATGATCATGCATTTTTAAGGCAAAAATAGTAGATCATGTGGCTAGAATCAATGTGAGGCATGACCATTCAGTTGGGAAAGAAATGTTCTTTTTTAGGTTCAAAAGAGAATGAATCATGGCCTGAAAGTCCAAGAACATAAATTTTACCATCATCATTTACAAAATATTACTATTGAAACCTAGGCCATTATGCAAAAAATACAGGTAGTTCCTCAAGGGGAAATACTTCAAACATTAATGTAAATAATAATGTTTTAAAGTTAAAAATGTTACCAAGAATGCAAGACTTATATACATAATAGTTGACTTTTTGTTTTTTTAAATGCCATTCCAGGAAAAAATGTCTTCTCTTGGGCACATATATAAAGGTTAAGAAATATTAGCAGATCATATGTATTACTAGTTTTGTTTTTCTACCATAAAACAAGAAAAAATGTAAAACAATTAAAAATTTTTTCATGCTTCATCCAAATGATATGTCAAAATATGCCCAAAAGAAAATATTTTAAATAAACAATAAAGTTAATACAGAAGGCCTCCTACTTCTGTGAATTTGTTGAAGAAGGAAGAAGAAGAGTGGCAGGGGAAAAGAAGAAAGAAAATGAAAAAGAATAAAAAGAACCCGAAGTTGTAATGCTAAAAGAACACCTTTACAACTCAAAAATTCATATTTGGTTACACTGTAAATATTAGAGCCAAACTGAAGTAAGTCACCTCTGAGAATTTTTTTTGATGTTTGATTGACGGTATTTGAATAATCCATTTAAACAAACGCCAGGCCAGTTGAATTTCAAAATGATTCAGCATTGCGTGAGGCAAAACTGTAAGAGGGACTTACTATTTTAAATTATATGATATGTTACTATCAATAGAAGTGTATCCAACATGTGTCTAAATTTTGCCTACACAGCTAGAAAATAATAGATAACAAAAGCTTTTAAGAAGTACACATTCATATACATATATCCCCATATCCCCTCCCTCTTGCGTCTCGCTCCCACCCTCCCTATCCCACCCGTCTAGGTGGTCACAAAGCACTGAGCTGATCTCCCTGTGCTATGCAGCTGCTTCTCACGAGCTATCTATTTTACATTTGGTAGTATGTATACATATAGCTGATTCACTTTGTTATACAGCAGAAACTAACACAACAATGTAAAGCAATTTTACTCCAATAAAGATGTTAAAAAAAAAAGTACACATTCATACAAGTTCCATTTTGTATTATCTATTGATACTGTATCTCATGTTCTAATACAGTGGTTGTTCCGATGACACAAATTACACAGAAACTCACTATTTTCCCCCAATTTTACCCATCATTCAAATTCCAAGTCAAAGAAAAAGTTCCTCTAAATGAATTTTAGGACCTCCTTCCCCGTCTGTTAATTTTTTTTCAAGGCATTAGGCAGCTAACAAGAGAAAAATACATTCTATACATTTCACAGTTATTTGAAAATATTATGCTAGTGGAAAAAGCTGTACAGTACTGTCTTTATCAATAAACGTCACCCAGTGTAAACACCACAGTGCTTTATCTGTAATGCTTGGACTGGAGGAATAGCATAAGATTTGTAGAGTAAAATCTCCACCAAGAATATTACACTGGGTAAGATTTTGGTGTGTATGCATTAATAAATTTCTTGTCAGTCTGGCCCTTAGGATTACTCTTCTGTCTGAATTTTGGTTTTGTTTTCTCTCTGTCCCTCCCTCATGGAGTTGAACCTGGAAATAGCATCACTCTTGAGCTCGTTAGTTTGATAAACTGGCTTAAGTGTGCAGCGATAGTGGGTACCTCCAGCACAGAAGCATTTATGGGTCTCCAGGGAATTCTGAAAAACACCAGGAAGTGTTTAGGTACTGAATCACAGCCAAGTGTTCTGAATCTTTAATTTTTTTTCCTATGAGGATGTCAGCACTAAAACATAGAACATGCCTTTCCCACTTGGTGTCTATTACTTGTAAAGCATTCAAGAGCTTACAGGCTAGAATTACCTCCTTCCCAGGCAAGAGAGCAGGCAAAAATTCTAAGATGCATTAACAGTCCCTCTGCTGGTCTTCTTTTACATTTTTGACCCAACAATATAATAAAAATGACTAAATACTAAACCTGAGCATTGTGCTTCTGAATCCATCATATTTTTTATCATATGTATCCATGCAGTGTTCTCATCTTTGGTGGTTTAGGCAATGCATGTTGAAATAAATTTCACACGATAACTAGTTTGTTTTCAGATATGACACGTCCATCATCCAAATAACCAGGCAATTATGACATTGCAAACCTTTGGAATAAATGATTTGTTTTAAAGATGGTTTAGGTTACAGTTAAAAATTAAACTTCACAGCAAAGGCTGGAAAAAACAAGACAAAATTAATGTTTGTAAATAAGAATTTAAAACTGAAATTTGGGTGGAAATGACTTGTTTTGTTTTGTTTTAATTAAGCACATGTATTATTTATGTTGGAATACCTCAGACAACCGCTGGCGGGGGAAAGAGGGATTACAACTGTATTTTCTCAGATCTTAGCTTATCTATCTTTGCTTGCTGACTGCATTAGCATTTTTTAAAAATCACCGCAACAATTGAATATTGAGATATTTATCCATAATCAAATAAGCAAAAATGTAGGTACAAAGATGTTGAATTAACCAAAATATAATATTAACAAATTGGAGACAACTGTCCATCAATAGGGAATGACTAATAAATTTTAATTAGAGTCATATAATCGGGATATAGAATGCTTTGCAGACGCTTTGAAAAATTGAGCAGATCTGCTTATACCAGTGTGGAAGTTTATCCGTGACACAGAGTTGAAGACAAAAAGCATTCTGCATTCAGTAAGAATAGTAAGATGTCATTTTAAAATAAGCATTCATAGATATATTTGAACATTGCTTGCATTTTTATAACAAAAATATATTATTTGCTCACTGTATTATTTTTCAAATGATTATTTAAAGGGTCCAGAGGATACCAAAAAACCTGTTAATAGTTATTGTAGTGAGCAGGATGTGAGAGAAACACATTCACTCTTTACTTGTGTCCATATTACTCTTTTTAAACAAAAGACCCCATATTGCTTTAAACAACACTCATTTTGTCTATACCCTGGTTCAGCAAAGAATGAAAAATATGTCATTTATGTGAGGTATAAGGGGATAATATTAAAATAGGTGTGAGTAACAGGGACTAGGGAAGGAAAAAGCATGAATATCTAATGAAAGAAATGTAAACTAATATAATAATAATATCTAACTTGGCAAAAAGGGTATTTAAAGTATTTCAGTGGACGGTAGGAACAGAAGTTGGCACAAATTTATAGAAGGCACCTCAGCGTTACATAGCATGAACTTCACAAACATTTGTGCTCTTGAATCCAATGTTTTAACTTCTAGAAATTTAGCCTAAGAAAAGGGTTGATGCTAACAGCACTACTTTAAAAAGCGAGGAGCAGGAAACAACCTATATATCTGGTCAGAGAGGATTAGATGATTTTATTATTATTATTGTTATCATTATTGTTATTATCTTACCTTTATTGATTATAATATACTAGGCATTGAAATATGCTAGGCATTGTTCCAAGGGTTTAATGGACCTTCTGCCATGTACTCTTGTAACAATCATATGAGATATACACTGTTTCTTTCTACTTTTATAGGGAAAAAAAACAGAGACATGAGTTGTTCCATAACTTGCCCAAGATCCGCAGCTAGTGAGGAGTAGAGGAGGGATCAGAACAGATGGATAAGATGCCACAACCTGTGTTCTTAACCAACACATTAATCTATATTCATCTGACGGAATACCAGGTAGCCATTAAATATCATGGAATATTAACTGACCTGGAAAAATTTTCATGATTTCTTGTTCCATAAAAAGATATAATTCAACAATGTGTATAGTATATACTTTGGAAGTACACATTCACATACAAACATAGAGTTTTCTAAAATTAACATATATCCCTTTTATGATCAGAATTAGACATAGAAGAAGTTATTTTTAATCATTTTATGAATGTTTAATGACATAGTAAGCAAAAATAGAAGGTGCCAATTGCATATATTATAAAATATGATCCCAAATGTTGAAGCCCCAAACCCCCATGCCAGTGGGCCTTTCTAATTGATGTCTTCATCTGCCTCTGGCTGATATCTTATACATACACACAAACACACACACCCACGCATGCATACAGACACACACACACAAAGGCCAAAGATGGGAGAGCAATACATAAAAACATTATCAGTGGTCCTCTTAAAGGTGGGATTTAATCTTTTTCATTATACTTGCAAAAATATTTTCCAAATTTTTACAATACAAATGTAGAATTTTTAATATCAGAAAAATGTTATAATTCTTATATTTATATATATAATATATATATGTAAAGCAATACAACAAAGCTTTCTCTATTACACATCTATTTGTATTATATTCGTAAAGTTGTATTTTGTATTGAAAAAATTCAAACATACACAGTAGTATGACGCCCCATATACTCATTATCCAAATTCAAGGATTATCAAGAATTGTTAAGACTGTGCTGCATTTACTTCAATTTATCAGGAAAGAGCTCAGGAGCAGGGCCAAGTTTAGGGTGAGGCAAGTGAGGCATTCACCTCAGGTAAAGAATTTAAGGAGGCACCAAAAAGCTCAGTAATCAAGATAAATAACATTTTAATGCAATATTTTTTAAAATTAATCCCAAAAATCCATGATGAACAAATATTTAAAAATTAAATAAGGGCAGGATGTATCCCTCCACTTGCAAAACTCATTCACCCTAGTCCCAGCCCCAGCTTTTAGAAAGGGCAATGTGAGTGGAGGAGGGGGGGAAGGAGGAGGATGAAGACAGGAAAAGAGAAAGGGCTCAGTACTCAGAGGGAGGTCCTAGTGTGGGAGAGAGAGGAGGGGCTTGCCCAAAACACACCCAGAAGACTGGAGGTGAGCTGGCCCCCCAAAAAGGGAGGCAGGCTTCAAACCATCCAAGGATTAGGGAGGTACCCTGAGAACAGTCTGAGGTCTCTGGGCTCTGGTAATTTCTAGTAAGAAATTTTGCAGTACTATCAATACCATATCACAGTAGAGAGGAGTGTGGGAGCTAAACCTCAGTCTGCCAGAGCCCCCATTTACATCCACGATGCTTTTCACCAAATACATCTCCAATTAAGGAGCACTATGGAAATACACACATGAAAAATTATAAACTAAGTATAATTACAAAAAGAGAGAGAGATTCAGTTCATCTCTTTGTATCATCTTAGATGATGGCAAAGAATACTACCAAAATCGTGAAGCCTAAATTAGGAAGGATTCTTTGAGGATGTACATTTAAGGTAATATTTAAAGAATGAAAAGAAGCACATGTGCTTTCCATTTTTAGCTGCATAGATATCCTGGCAAACAAACAAAATTAGAAGATGGTACAATCCTTATCATGACAGACAAAAACCCTGCCCCCTCTCCCACCAAAAAAATAAGTTTTCATGAACAGAAAGTTCTGGTGATGTGGCCGTTGACACCTCCTAGCCACTGGTTTGAAATCTAAGATAGTCTGGAATTTCCCTGAACCTTATGGACCACCAAGTAACAGATGTGGACAAAAAGGAAACTCCCAAATAATACATTTCAGAAGAAAAAGTAAACATCACTTCAGAGGTTGAACCTCAGCTCTGACAATATCCTTAATATTTCCTGCACACTTCCCCCAAGTTAATAATTATACATATTAGGAAGGAAGCAGACAAATTACTGTTTTAACATAATTAATTTGACATTTATTCATTGTTGTAAAATTATTATTGTCACATAATCATACTTTAATGTGCACATGTCAATAAGGCAGACCAAGGATGAGGATTTTAAATAGTTTTAAGAAGGAAGACAATTAACTTTTATGATTGTTGCATAAACATTGCATTAAGTGTCAAAGTAACACATTGGAGGAATTCAAATGGCTTCATAAAATCGAAGAGTAGGAAAGTCATAATTACACATATCAGAGAATGATTGACTATTCTTTCTACAGAATTCCTTTGCTGAAGATTAACAAACTTAGTTTTTGCCAGAATGTTCCAAAATTTGCACCATCAGTGGGGACAGGAGATAAATATGATTCTATTTTAATTGTTCTGTGTTTATTTTAATTTATCATAGAAATATGACGAGCGTGCCAAGCCTGAGACGCCACAGTAGTATTACTTATGATGAACATTTGTTTTAAAAGAAGTTCTTATTAAAAAAAAAAAGTTCTTATAAATGAAAATAAAACTAAGTCATTGTATAAGTACTACACAGACTAGAACAGATGGTGTGAGTATATAATGTCTCTGAGCACCCCTTTCCCGTTTCCCTGCACACGGACTCTCAACTTGTACCTACTTCCGGTAGCCCTGCACGTGGGTTTTTTGTCCACTTCAAGCTGCCAAAGGAAGTTTTGCCTGGGATCAGGCAGAGCTAGAAATGCCTTAACCAAGCCTTTAACTAATGACCAATAGGCGCAAGGGTATAAACCAGGTTCATCCAATAGAAATATAATGCCGTCCACCTGTGTCATTCAAAATTTTTCTAGTAGCTACTTTTCCCAAAAGCACAAATAAACAGGTAGAAATAATTTTTTTTTTTTTTTTGGGTGCCTTGGGTCTTTGTTGCCGCGCGCGGGCTTTCTCTACATGCCGCGAGCCGGGGCTGCTCTTTGTTGCGGTGCGCGGGCTTCTCATTGCGGTGGCTTCTCTTGTTGTGGAGGACGGGCTCTAGGCACGCAGGCTTCAGTAGTTGTGGCTCGCGGGCTCTAGAGCGCAGGCTCAGTAGTTGTGGCGCAAGGCCTGAGCTGCTCCTTGGCATGTGGGATCTTCCCGGGCCAGGGCTCGAACCCGTGTGTCCTGCACTGGCAGGCGGATTCTTAACCACTGCGCCACCAGGGAAGCCCTGAGGTAGAAATAATTTTAATTATGCATTTCATTTAACCCATTACAGTAAAAATATATCATTTCAACATGTAATCAATATTAAAAATTACTAATGAGGTATTTCACATTCTTTTTTTGGTACTGAGTGTTCAAAATCTAGTGTGTGTTTCACACTTACATTTCAATTTGGACTAGACAACATTTCTAGGGCTCAGCGGCCACATGTGGCTAGGGGGCTGCCATATTGAACAGAACAGATCTAGACAGGTGCTGTGGACTGAATGTTTGTGTCTTCCCGTTTCTCTCTCTTTCTCTGTGTGTCTCTCTCTGCCATGTGAGAATACAGTAAGAAGGCAGCTATTTGCAAACCAGGAAGAGATCTCTCACCAGAAACTGAAGTGGCCGGCATCTTGATCTTGAACTTCCCAAACTCTAAAAATGTAAGAGACAAATTCATGTTGTTGAAGCCCCCCAGTCTAGGGCATGTTTGTTACAGCAGCCCACGCTGACCAAGACAGCAGCTGGGCATGAGCAGCATGCCCCCAGAGCTCCCTGGGGGACTCAACCAACATACATTTTGGAGGGTACACAGTTCAACCCACAACAGAAGCTGGGCCCTAAACTAAGTTATTTGTGTGTCTCTTTAAGCATTTCCCAGGTGGGAAGCCTTGAAGAAAAAAAAAAAAATGTGCAACTTGTGCCAGAAATGAGCTGTTATGAGACCTTATTGAAATCTTCTTGATCAATTCTGCTCACTTTTCTTTCTCCTTTTAACTCTAGGCCCGGTCAGCCAAGTGTACACACCAAAGTCATCCTTTTCTTTTTTTTAACTTGAGCCAAATATGCTAGGACACAAGACTAAAGAGTAATGACACCTTGAAGTGCTGAATAAGTTTTTTGGGAAAAAAGGTCACATCCCCGCCAACAAAAAAACAAAGCAGCCAATGAAATCTCTGGTAAAAATCAAAAAGGAAGTCAGTTGTGATGTTTCAACCATCGAGTCCTCTTTGCAATGTGGTAAAAGAGATTAAAGTCAGTAACCATCACCGTATAACTTTCTTCTGTCTCTGACACCTCCTGGACGTGGCCTCATTAACACCAACTTTATTTCCTATGACTACAGGAGGTCTCAAGAACCTTTTATGTACTGTGGTCAAACAGAAATGCTGACCCAACATGATCTTTGTTTCTCATAATTTTAGTTGAATTTCTGTTACATTAATAGGAGCTTGGGGATTTGAATGCATTTTGAAAACCACATAAGTGATCCTGATATAATAAAAGCTTACTTTAATTCAGGCTGCAGGCTTCATTTGGAGTTATTATGTTAGTGAGTTTTTCAAGCACTTCTCCACACCAACCTTTTCATCTGAGGCACAGGCACTAAAATTCCCTTTGTGTCCCAAAGCAGAGAGAAGTTTCCTCTTGCTGCTGTACCAAATTACCACAAACTTAGTGGCTTGAAACAACACAAATGTACTATCTTACAGTCATGGAGGTCAGAAGTCCAAACTCAGTCTCACTGGGCTAAATTCAAGGTGTTAGCAGGTCTGGTTCCTTGTGGAGGTGTTAGAACCAGTTCAAAGAAGGATCCAAAGAACAAACACATTCACAGACCAGAGATATTGAATGAATGTGTGAAAAGAGGTGTATTGGCTTCCTAAAGCTGCTATAACAAATCACCACAATTTAGTGACTTTAAAACACTAAGTGGCTTATTAGCTTACAGTTCTGGAGGTCAGAAGTCCTAGAACCAAGGTGTCGGCAGGGCTGCATTCCTTCTGAAGGCTCAATGGGAGAATCCGTTTCCTGGTCTTTTCCGGCTTCTAGAGGCTGCCTGCTTTCCTGGGCTCGTAGCCCCTGTCTCCACCTTCAAATCCAGCAGTGTAGCGTCTCCGAATCTCTCTCTTTCTCTGACCTCTTCTTCTATCACCACACCTCCTCCTGCCTCCTTTTTATATGGACCCCTGTGGTTACACTGGACCCACCCAGACAATCCAGGCTCATCTCCCCAACTCAAGATCCTTCATTTAATCACATCTGCAAAGTCCTTTTTGCCAAGTAAGGTAACCGGTCCATGGTTTCCAGGAATAAGGATTTGAACATCTCGGGAAGGGGAGAGCATTACTCTGACTACACAGGAGGAGAGACAGGAAATTTGAAACCAACTTGCCCCTAATACAGTGTCAGAAAAGGAGGGGCGTGTAGAACTCCATCGACACACACACTCCCTCACTGAACCTCAAATCTCACCTCTACAGAGCCCAGTTCTAGGGGTTCAGATTATATACCTTTCCAAGGGTAAAGCCTTTCCTTAAATTTTTCATTAATTAATACATTTAAAATTTGCTTTAGTTTACAATACAGATAACTTGATCTTTTTCCTTTAAATGTACAGATCTACATATTTTAACCCATGTATAGATTTGTGTAAGCACCACCACAATCGGGATACTGAACAGTTCCATCACTGTCCAAAAAAGACCCTCATGCTGCCCCTTGGTAGTCACACTCTCCCCCCACCCTTTAAAATCTTAAAATCTTTAAAGTGTGTTCACTTTTCTACCAGTATGAGAGTCATGATTTTAGCTTTTCTGAGAATTCCCTTGCAACACTGAGAATGCAGTGAACAAGTGGTAACTGAATCAGCAGCTCCAGGAAAGCCAAATCCTGAGCCGGCAGTGGGAAAGGCCAGAAAGGAGTCCGTGTATCCTGCGGAGCCCTGGAGACGCTCAGGAATTAGTGGCACCAGACACCTCTGCAAGCTGGAGGTGAAAGTGTGACCAAAAATAGGAAGAGTGCGCGAAAATCTGAGAAAGAGTCCGATCCCCATTCTCCCCTCCCCCATGCCACATGCTGGGCATCAGACTCCCTTCAAACCTGGTTAAATGACTGGACTTTGTGCCTTTGAGAGGATAAAAGAGAAAGAAGGTCTCTGGACAGGGACTAAACTGAAAATAGAGGGGACAGGGGAAAGGTGACATTCTGATTGCTGAGACCCCGGCCTTCCTCCCCACCCTTTCCAAGACCAGGCAAGAAGGCTGAACTCCTCCAGGCAGGTGAGTGGACAAGAATTCCCTGGAAATTTTGCCCATAAAGAAGAAAACCTAAAGATACTGATATGTGAGTGTAGGGAGGTGGGTGATGGGCAATGACACAGCCCAGCAAGGTCATTCCACAGCGATGCTCAGGCTGCCTCTTTCTAGAAGACAATTGGACAGCCAAGGAGTACGAGACCTTTGAGGAAAACTGAAAGACACAGGCTAAAAGAACCAAACAGCCAAAGGCAGCCCACACGGAGGAAACCAAAACTCTCTCTCTCTAAAACATTAACATCGTCGATAAGAGAAAATACTGCAGCCACAAAATAAGAATCAGAGGTCATTTTTTTTAAATTCAGGTAACAAGGAAGAGTTCTGGGAAATTAAAAATATGAGCACAGAAATGAAAAACTAAGTTGAAAGCTTGGATGACACAGTTGAAGCAGAAAGCAGAGCAAAAAAATAATAATAATAACAAGACATGGAACTTGGAGAGAAATGATAATTAAGAAAAGGAGAGGACCAGTGCAGGAGTTCCAATGCCAAATACTGGGAGTTCTAGGAAGAGAACAGAGGAAACAGTGGGGATGAAAAAAAAAAAAAATTCAATAAAATTCCCAGAACCAGAGGACATGAGTTATTAGACAGCAGGGATCCATGCAATAGGTGGAAATAGACCCAACCAATAAATACCATCATTAAAATTCAGATTACAAAGGGACAAGGAAAGGTAGAAGCTAGTGGAAAAAAATACGAAGTTTGCATCTAAAAGTACAACAATCAGAATGGCATCAGACATATCCTCAACAACATGGTAAACTCAAGGACAGTGGAGCAAGGCCTTCAAATTTCCGAGGGACAATTATAGTTGATCCTCATTATTAGCGGATTCAGTATTTGGAATTTATCAACTCGTTACAATTTATTTTTATCACCAAAATCAATACTTGAGAAGCTTTGGGGGTCATTCAAAGACGTGCAGAGCAGCCAAAAAAATGGAGTCACATGAAGCATGCATTTCCAGCTGAGGCCAACCAGGGCAATGCTCTACCTTCTTGTTTCAGATCTCATACCTAAGCAAGTGGCCTCTTCACAGTCTATTTAGGGCCACATTTTTTGTGTGTGCTTTTTGTTAGTGATTTCAAACTGTTTAAAACAGCCTCCAAGCCTAGTGCTGAATTGCTATCTGGTGCTCTAAGTACAAGAAGCCTGCCGTGAGCCTTGTGGAGAACATCGGTGTGGTAGGTAAGCTTTGCTCAGGCATAACTACGAGCTCTGTTGGCAGAGAGTTCAACGCTAATGAATAAACAATACATATTAAATAAGCTGTCTTTCAACAGAAACACACATAAAGTTATGTATTGATGTGTTGATGAAAATGTCATGACCAGGGACTCAAAGGAACCCAACTCTGTATCTCCTCTAGAAGCAGTTGTTCGGTTTTTGCTAATTTGGTAGTCATGGTGACTGCAGGACACAACTAACTCAAACACCAAGAATCAATTAGAATTATAACCTACGATGTTTCTTTCGTTTTTGTTTTATAATACAGGTAATGACTTTTTTCTATCAGTGTACAGTTCTATGAATTTTAACATGTGTATAGATTTGGGTGACCACCACCACAATCAGGATACTGAATATTTCCATCACCCCCAAAATTTCCCTGGTGTGGCCCATTTGTACTCAAAGCTTCCCCTCACCCTTAAACCCTGGCAATGATTGATCTGTTCTCCATCACTCTATCATTTTGTCTTTTACAGAATGTCATATAAATGAAATCCTACAGTAAGGAACATTTTGAGACTGGCTTCCCTCATTCAACCTAATGTTTTGGGATTCACCCAAGTTTTTACAAGTAGCTATCATTTGTTCCTTTTCGCTGCTGAGTAATAGTCTACGTAGCCTAGAATTTTAAACTCAAATCAATAAAGTGTGAAGATACACAGATCTTAAAATGTACCTTCCTTATACTTTGTCACAGGAATCTACTACACACACACACAAAAAGGAGAAGTTAGGGAATAAACCAAGAGGTGAAGACATAAGATCTATAAAACCAGGGGATCTGCCATAAGGAAGAAACATAAGAAATTCCCAGGATGATGGTGAAGACAACGTCTTAAAACAATAGCTCTTTAGCTGCTCCAATCCACATTGAAGAAACTTCTTCAGAAGATAAAATCGATAGAAGTTGTAAAGTGTTTGAATACATTGAGAAGAGATTTACACAACTGGTGGTGACTAATTCAGATGAATTAATACACGGAAAAGTAAGCAGACAAGCAGAAAAGGAAAATTATTAACTCTAATGAAAACAAAAAGGTGTGCAGAACAGGAAAAGTAATCAGAATACCCTATGGTGTAACTATGACCACTGAATATTTGTCTAAACATAATTACACTGTAATTCCTTCGGGGCCTGGGAAATAGGGGTGGGGGGATCACTCTTGTTCATAACAAGCCTTGCAGAATTATTTAACTCTTTAAAATATGTGCCTTTATAACATAGATAAAAATTAAAACTAAACTTAAAAATTTAACTTGATGAAATATATATATTTTTTATATAAGGCCCGAGAGAGAGAGAGAGAGAGAGAGAGAAAGCCATTCCTGATAATACCATCCTTGAAGCGGAAGTCAGTAATTCCCTTCTTTGTCTATAGCCAGTTCAAATTTGGATTTCATTAACAAAAGAAAACTGACAAATACTAAAGCTATGGACCCTCCACACCAGGAAGCACCATGTCTTCATTGTGGTCCTCCATTGAGCAGCTGGGACGGTGCAGGATGTGCTGAATGTGGTCCAGAAGGTGCTCCACCAGCTGGACGTCCACGTCAGCTGCAGAGCTCGCTGCTACGAACAGTGTGGCCAAGGCGTCCTGGAGCTGCTGGAGGAGCTTGTGTTCCAGATGCCCAAGGAACATGGTGCCCAAGCCGACCAGCATGGGGTTGGTTGGGGGTCTGGCCAGATCTCCTAGCTGGTCCATTTCCAGGTACGTAGTGGTCCTGATCTCTGCCTTTATATAAGTTAGTTACTTCACTGCGTCCTCAGTTGTGCCTGTTTAGTGGATGCAGGCTACCAGCAAGTGATTGCTTGAACCACACCTCTGTGTTCTGCTGGTGGTAGTTCATCATTATTGTAAAATATACGATATTTCACCTTTAAGTCTGATTGGACTTGAAAGCCATTTGCACTATCACAAGAAATTCCAACATTTACCAGTGACAGGAAAGGATATGCTTGCTGTTAGAGCCTTTAAATAAAACGTTAGTATTGGAAATTTCTGAAAGTTTGTTATAAAAATAGTGTATGTTTTGGGCTTCCCTGCTGGCGCAATAGCTAAGAATCCACCTGCCAATGTAGGGGTTATGGGTTCGAGCCCTGGTCCAGGTAGATACCACATGCGGCGGAGCTACTAAGCCCGTGCGCCACAGCTACTGAGCCCATGTGCCACAAGTAGTGAAGCCTACGTACCTAGAGCCCATGCTTGGCAACAAGAGAAGCCACCGCAATGAGAAGCCTGTGCACTGCAACGAAGAGTAGCCCCTGCTCACTGCAACTAGAGAAAGCCCGCACACAGCAACAAAGACCCAACGCAGCCAAAAATAAATAAATAAATACATAAAATTAAAAAAAAAAAAAAAAGGACACTTTCATCCACTCTTGTCTCTTAGGAAATTCCAAGGGGTTTTAGGAGCTCCATGCCAAGAAAAGTGGAAAACCAAACACATATTTCTCATTATAAATCACATCATACATGTCCACTGGTAGACTAATCACTAGTGAAAGGAAATGAGTATTTTCACGTATAGCTTAGAAGGAGGCTGGACACAGCCCGAGACAAAAGCTAGTCCTGACCAATGTAACCAGTCCGGCAGCTCCAGTAAACCCACTCCTGTCCATCTACTGAGAGGACTGACATTATCTATGCCTTGAGGCATAGCTGAGAAAAACTCTGTGTAAGATGTTGGCAGCCAAAGGCATCCTAACTGAAACAGGCCAACAAGTCAACCAGTGGTTACAAAACACTGTGGTAAGTGCTAGAATATGGCCACACAGAGGGATCTAGGGAGAGGCTCCTAAATCGACCTAGGAGATCCTGAAAGAGGTTCCGTAGAAGGGGACCTTGAGCTCAGATTAAATAAGGAGATATGATCCTGGTACATAAAGTGAGAAACAGAATTTCAGATGGGAAACAGAATAGAACGTATATGGTACAGAAACTTGGATGAGCTTCAGATAATTCAGTATGGTAGGAGATGCTGGCTTGGTCTGCGTCACATGACCACCTTTGTGACATTTGGGCTGGGGGGCTGCGATTAACATTCTGTGGAGTAAGGGGAACCTTTCTCAAAGGAAGTCATGGAAAGAAGCAATCCTGTTATCAGAAGTAAGAAAAGGATACTAGGAAGACCAAATAAAAAAGTCCAATAGAGTTAGCTAAATAATAATACACTGAATTAAAACCTAGGTCTACATATCTCCTGGGTGATACATCATCTGAGAAAAAGTAGAGAACATTTTCTGTGGCAGACAGCTATCCATCCATCAAAACTTACCCCACTCCCACTCTAGAAGGTCCACATCTCCTTCAGGGAGACCCCCTTCCACTGACAGCAACACCCATCTTAGAATGGGGAATGAGAAATTAGTTTCTATGACTTTGGGCCTTTGTATTTTGGGGACTATTGATTTTGTTAGCAAGTGTAGCCTAACTAAAATACTTACTGGGACACTTTAATGAAAATCTGGATTATCAATACAATTGTGACATGACTACCTTCTGAATTGGCTGTGAACTTGGATGGGTCAAAAGCATTTAAAAGTAACGAACATTTCAAGATTTTTTTGGCAAGACAAAAAGAATATGATGTTATCACTGGGGTGGGGAGAAGGTAATGTGAGAACTCTGTACTGTTTTTGCAACTTCTTGTGAGTCTTAAACTATTCCAAGAAAAAAAGATATTAAAAAGTATTCAAAAAGGTAAAAAATAAATAAATATTTTCAAATTTCCACCAGCAGCTTTGGATTCCCACAAGGGAAGGACCTCAGTTTCCCATTCTGTAAAATGAGAATTACAGCAGTGGTTTTCAAACCATAGGGTCACTGAGGGTGTTTCAAAAGCTCAGCAAATATCTGATTTGAATTTTATCTTTAACATATTAAAACTATTTGAAAACACACAGGCCAAAGCATTACATGCTAACTTTTAACACAATGGGGACCCCCGCAAGTTCACATGAACTGTCACATTAGCTCTTTGACATTCAGACTTTGGAACAAAGTGTCTTCTTTGCCATCTATGCATTATATTTGAACTTCTACTGAAACAATAATTACTCATTTTGTAACTACATTGTTCTGTTTTGTTGCAGATAGGTGTTAGGAGTTTGTTTCATTTTGTTTTGTTTTGTTGCTTAAATTCAGAACTGTATCATAATTAGAGAAATGCAAGTTAAATTTACAACATAGCATTTTTTTTTTTTACCCACCAGATTGACAAAGATCAGAAACTTGATAACACTGTGTGAGTTAGGATGTAGGAAAGAGGTGTCCTAACAAGTTATTGATGGGAGTTCTAAGTGCCATTGGAAAGCATCAAAACTTTAAATGCACATACCCATTGACCTAGCAATTCTATTTTAGGAATGTATCCTACAGATATACTCTCTTCTGTACAGGCATAGATACAGATATATATTCATTGCAGCTTTGTCTGTGGTAACAAAAAAACAAACTAAATGTTCATTAACAGGGAATGTTTAAGTAAATTTTAGTATATGTATATACACAATGGAAACCTGAACTCTTCCTAAAGCAATGAGGCAAATCTAGATCCACTTGTAAGCAATATTTTCCAAAATACATTGTTATGCAAAAAGAAAAGCAGGCCGTAGAGTGTTGTTTGCATTATGGTATTATTTGGAAGAAAAAGAAATGGATGGATATACAGATACCTTTCTGAAGAACACCCCAGAAACTGGTAATAGTGACTATTTCCTGGAAAGGAAACTGGGGGGCTGTGAGAGGTTGAAGGGGCGCCCACTTCTCACTGTATACCTTTTTATACTGTTTGAGTGTTTTCATGTTAAGATATTAACTATATAAAAGAGTGAAAAAATCGAGCATGTGTATGCTTGCTTGTATGAAATTATCTAAGTGAATATACTATTAAAACACAGGTGTGCCACCCTCAGTTAGATGCCAGGCAAGACTCAAAGCCAGTTCTCATCAAAATAATTGGTTGTATAATCACCACTTAATGCCTGACAGGTTGAGTCTTGATTATATCCTATTACAGTAGGTTTTAGCACTTATTTAACTTTCAAGTGTTTCTTTATTGACCTTCATGTTTATGTAAGGACTGCACACAGTTGTTAAATATTGTTAGTGAATCAATTTTGGAATATAAAAAATTTTCCCCTGGTCTGCTCCAAGATTTCAGATCAGGTTTCAGTGAAAAGGTCAGGAGGGGCTTGCTAGTGTCATCCACGACGTGTCTCCATGCTACGTGCCTGGAGCCCACGCCCCAAGATTCTATTCCAATGCATCTGGGTGGTGCCTGAGTTTGTGTGTTCTCAGCAAGTTCCCTTGGAGACTCTAAGGCACTCTCCAGTCAAGAATCACCTGCCGCGTCCAGAAAAGCAAGAAGAAAATTATAAGCCCCACAAACCTTAATCCAAACCTTAAACCAGAGCCCAGCCAGAAAGAGAAAGCAACTCTGAGGATTTAAGTAAAGTTGATGTCAGGAATTGATTCACAGGTGATGAAAGGGCTGAAAGGCCAAATGGGAATGGTTAGGCAACCAGAGATTAGTAACGGCTGGAAGTCACTACTCCTGCTCCCCAGGGAGAAGGCTGGGGACCAAGGGAGGAGGACATATTTTCAGACACCAGGAACCAGTCACCTGCCAGAAGCTGAGGCCACAGTGGGCCCTTCTGGGATCTGGGGCCATAGCAGAGACACAGCCACTGCCACCCAGATAGGGAGAGTGGGGGAGAAATACTCTGGTTTCTCCCTTCCACCCATTAGGCAAACCCAACAGGAAGCTAGAAGCCCCAGGAACCTGGAAATTACAGGGGTCAGCTCCCCTGACATGCAGAGCTGAGCGGGGTGGCAAGGAACGGATCAAAGGGCAACAGACTCAGGGCCAGCTCACCAGCCTCGGTTAAATTTACAGGTGAAACTTTAGGCCAAAATTTTCTGTAGCACTTTTGAGGAAACTGAGTGGAGAGGTTGCTGACACAAGTACTTCTGAAAAATGCAAAGCTAGCCATTCTCGTTAGCCTTTGTCTGGGAAAATAAAGGAGACTAAAAAGATATTTGCATACCAGTTACCACACAACTTAAATGGAATCTATAATTTTTCTAGATTCTGTCATTGTACCACACTTTTGTCTCTCTGTTTACTGAAAAGGGAAAAATGCTCTTCTGTAATAGTCAAAGGTTTGCTTTAATAGTTATCTTCCAAAGTAACCGTGATACTAATCACCCACCCATCCATCACTTTTTAGATACCAGGCACTGTTATAGACGCTGGTATACAACAAGGAAGAAAATAAAAGTTTCTGCCTCAAGAACTTAAATTTTAGTCTATTGTGCATGGTTGCCATAGGAAACTAAATTTGTTAAAATGTCTACTATCAAAAAAATTTTTGATCACTTGAAATTACAAATGATTTTGTTAAGAGAAGGATATCTTTGCTCACAAAACTTATGACAATTAACCTAGTGACTATGGCCTCATTATTCTTGTTATGATTAATATTATGGGAATTTTTAAAATATTGTGTATTTTCTTAATAATTGAAGAAAGTATCTGGAAATCTCCTGCCAGGAATCATTTAATGAAGGATATAATTCTAATTGATTGACTTTGAAGCATATGCAAATCTCTGTTCTTCTACAGTTTCTGATACTTGCCCTCAAGGATTCTTAACTGAGCTGGTCCTTTATTGGCCTTTTGACTGGAGGAAATTTATTTAACCTTTAAGAGGCTCAGTTTCTACATCTATAAACTAGTACGATAGTGTCTATCTCTGTGTTGTTCTGAGGATTACATGACATAGCACAGGTAATACCGGTAATTCCTTGGTAGAGATTTTTAGTCAAAAGGAATATTTAAACCATAGGGGGGGTAAACCCCTTTTTCTATCAGAAACATGTTGGAAATTTTGTATAAATACATTTTATTTGAATGTAAAAATTCAAATACATGCAGCACAAGGGCAATGATCTAGGGGAACTGATACTCAGTCTTGATATCAAGAAGTAATAAGGAGGAGTGGAGACTGGGGTAAACTGGAGAAGTCAGGCTTCATCCAAAGGAGCGGCTTCTCAGACCTAGCCAAGCGCTACCATGTGATATTCCAAGCCCAGATTGGAGTGCCCACTGAGGCAAAGAGATTTTTATTTTTAATCCCACGTTCATTAGGATTTATTGAATGTAAGGGGCAAGGGAAAACAGGTAATAAACAAGTAAATTGTCATCTATCTCTATAGACAGATATACAGATAGACTGATGGATTGATAGATAAATACAGATAGATATTCCAGATATACAATGTTAGATGTGATAAATTCTAAGATAAAGCAGACCGGAAGGAAACAGGGAGCCACTGGGTGGTGGAGGAGGGACTGCAGGATTAGAATGGGCTAGCCAAGGAGGGCCTCTCTAAGGATGGGAATTTGAAATCAGGACCTGAAGGGGTTATGGAAGGTGGCAGGTGGATATAGAGGGAACGGTAAGCACAAAAGCCTTGAGGCTGGAGAGCGCTTGGGGCTGCGCCTGAGGGAAGGAGAGAGTAGTAAAGAGATGAAGTCAGGCAACCGGTCAGATCAGGGAAAGCAGCGTCCACCAATAGCAGGAACTTCACCTTAAAACTTAAAAATGCTCATCCTCGGGCCTCACCCTAGGCGCACTGAGTCAGAAACTCTGGGGTGGGCCCAGCAGTCTCCGTCCTAACAAGCTCTCCAGGTGACAGTGATGCACAAAAAAGTTGGCAGACCCCCGGAGCAGGGGGCTTACAGCGATTGATCCCAGTTGTTACTCAGGCACGTGATCACGGTCCTCTTTATTTCATTAGCTGGGCAGGGGACCCGCCCAGCGCTCTGCTGATTTGCCGGGCGCTGACGCTCAGCCGGGGTTCACCCCAAGCCCGCGGCGCCCCGCGCACCCACCCAACTGCAGCCCGACTCGGTCCTCTCTGCAAACCACCCGGGCGACCCGGGGGCGACACGGCTGCCCGGCCACAGTGGGGACCAGACGCCCAGGGCTGCAGGTGCAAAGGCGCCAGAGCCGGGGAGGCCAAACGCGCCGGCCCAGACCGCAGGGGTGTGAGCGGGGCGCCGGCTGCCGCAGCCCGGGGTGCGCATCCCTCTCCGCCCGTGGTCGCCCAACCCGCGGAGACGCGTGTGCGCCATCCGGCTCCCGGGGGAATACGCGGGTGCAGGGCCTCGCGGCCCGGGCATCGGGATTGGCCCGCTGCTTCCCCCGGGAGCCGCTGATGCAAAGGCAGGTTGGGGCGGCCGAGCCCGGCCAGCGCCCTCTAGGCAGCGGAAGTGGAGCTTGCTTTACATCCGTCCTCCCCGCCTCGCAGAGTTGGGAGAAGGAATGCTGGGGGGTGTGGAAAAATAAAAGGAAAAGTCCTTGCACCATGTAGACCCGCGCCCCCCTACCCTGGCACCCCGGCCGGCCGGGAACCTCCCAGTCTGCGGCCATGAACGCGAGCAGCGAGGGCGACAGCTTCCCGGGCTCGGTGCAAAGTAAGTGCTTTTCCGGGCGCAGCGCGCGCTCCGGGGCCCAGTGCGCGCTCCGGGGCCCGGGCCCAAGCACGTCTGCGACGCAGCTAGCAGGCCCGGGGCCCCGAAATCAGGGTGACGGCCCGGAACCGGCGTCTCGGGGACCGCGGCGGGCGCGCCGTGCGGGAGGCGCCGGAGAGGGCTGGGGGGCCCCCAAGCCGGCGTGAGGGGGGCCGCTCTCCAGCCTCCGGAGATCACTTGGAAGGGAATGGTGGGGGAGGGCATGCCGTTCAGACAGTCGTCACCCCCTTGGGGCATTCCCCGCCCCCCGGCGGAGTTTGGAGGTAGATTTGGGGTAACCGCGGCAACGCTGATGGGGAAACTTCTGTCTCGGCGGCCCCAAATTCTGGAAGTCTGAGGCTCGGGGACTTTCACGAGGTCTGCCGGCTTACTGCAAAGCCTTTTCCACATTAAAGGTGGAGATCTGAATGGGGAACGGGGCCGTGGTCGTTTTGAGTTTGGGGTTCATTTTAATTTTCTTGTTGAGGACAGCCTTTTTCAAGCCCCTGTTTTCGCCCGGAGCATTGTTTCCCAAAGTGTGGACCAGGGACTGAGAGCAAACCAGCCACCTGGGAGCTCGAGCGCTTATTGAAAAAAAAAGAAAGAAAAAAAAAAGCTCTCTGCGCCCCACCCATCAGGTGGAGGGGTGGGCTTGAGGGGAGGAGGGCGGCCTTATCCTGGGCGATTCTGATGCACATAAAGTTTGAGAACCCCTGGCACCTAGTAAGCGCTTAGCTTGTTAGCTGTTACTGTTTACAATTTTGGAGACATTGTTTCCCAAACTTGGCTGTGTATTCCATGCATAACTTGTGAAAAGTGCAGATTTCCCTAAACCTCAGCCCGCATTCAGCCCACCACCATTGTGACTCAGTATCTCCGAAGTGGGGCTCACACGTGGCCATATTTAAACAACGCCCCCCGCCCTGCCCCCTTATTCTGATGCGGAGACAGGTTTGGAGAACTTTGCAAAGATAAAGGAATTCTTTTTGTTGGTGATACGCACAAATTGTGCCCATTGTTTGTTACTGGGTCTCAATTAATACAGATTTTCAGAGGGGATACTTTCAAACTCAAATAGGGCACCTCAGTAATAACCCCACCAGGTGACATGCTGGGGGAGGGGATCCCTGTGCTGGCCTTTTACAAACACCATCTCATTTAATCCTCATAACCATCAACCATCGTATGAAGCAGAAACTTCTCCCCATTTCTTCCTGGGTATCAGTCCTATTTGATCATTAAGGAATCCTCAGCGATGCAACCACTACATCTCTTGGTTCCTTGTCTTCCTCTCAGCTTGGGCACCTTAGTAGCTACAGGAAGGCAGTGTTCCAGAGGAGAAGAAAAGTGTCCATTCCTTCCATCCATTCCTTTCGTTGTTTGCAAGATGGCTTATAAAACATTACCATGGGGCTTCCCTGGTGGCGCAGTGGTTAAGAATCTGCCTGCCAGTGCAGGGGACACGGGTTCGAGCCCTGGTCTGGGAAGATCCCACATGCCGCGGAGCAACTAAGCCCGTGAGCCACAACTACTGAGCCTGCGCGTCTGGAGCCTGTGCTCCGCAACAGGAGAGGCCGCGACCGTGAGAGGCCCCCGCTCACCACAGCTGGAGAAAGCCCTCGCACAGAAACGAAGACCCAACACAGTCAAAAATAAAAAACAAAAACAAAAACAAAAACAAAAAACATTACCATGCTCAGCCCAGAGGATCTCTTCATAGCAAGTCAACCAAATTGTATTTCTGCGCAGAGATGTCTTGTCTTGGTTGGAAGGGGGAAATTGGACGTAAAGCAAATATTTTATAAATTTTCCAAAAGGATTGTGATGCATGGATGCCAACCTTACGTGTACAAAGGCAGTTCTCGTACTGTTTAGACTGGGGAAAATTGGGAATAATACACAAACCTTATAGACACTGAGAAATCATGAGGCTTGGAAAACATGGAATAATGTGTTGTCATTAAATAATTATTTTATAGAGATTTTAGTGACACAGCACAGTGGTTGTGCGATAGCATGTGGGAAAAAGATTAATTTACAATGCACTAGGATCTTAATGTTTAACTGAAAATGAATGGAAGAAAATATTTTGTAATGTTCAAGGTACGCATGGGTGGAAAGATTGTGAGTGATTGCCCTCCTTGCTTCTTCTCTTCCAAATTTTGTTATAAACATGAGTTTCCTTGTAATAAGGCAAAGAAATTTTTAAAAATAAAAATTAAGGTAGTCATATTAGAGACTTATTAATTGTATTTCTTTATTTAACAAACATTTATATAGCACTTTCTAATATAGTGCCAGGACTGTGGTAAGTGCTTTGCAAATGTTAATACAGTATTAACTCTTTGTATTATTACTATTGTGAAATAACGCCTCTGTCAGTTAGGAATGAATTTTGCTTACAAGTAACAAAACTGAACTATACTGGCCTAATGAGAAGTCTAGAATTGGTTGATTCCAGGGTTGATTCAGGGGATCAGTGAAGTAAGCTTTTGTAGAGATCTTAGCATTTATCTCATGGTTACAGTATGGCTGCAGAAGGTCCTGGCATCACATCTGCATTCAAGGCCAGAAGAAGAGGTGGACAGTGTTAACCATGTCAGATCCCTTTTTATCACGAAAGCCACACTTTTCCCAGAAGCTCCTCCAGCACTGTGCTGGAGGGTTTCCCAAGTATGTAGTGGACCAAGATTATTTAGACTAGTGGTTCTCATAATGGGGTAGGGGGTTGGAATAGTGGGGGCATTAGTTTTCATAATGACTGGGAAGTACAACTACCTTTTAGTTGGGATAGGAGATGGCTGCTGGTCCTTTGACCTGTAGGGTAGCCCTGCACATTGGAGAACCTTCTCACATAAAATACCACTAGTGCCCCATAGGCAATGATCAGGAGCATCGCTTGGGTCTGGGTACATTGCTGCTAGGGCAGAACTGGGATTCTGTTTGCAAGAAGAGGGGAGTGGAACAGATATTGGGCCAGCAACTAGCTTTGTCTGCCACCATGCCCTTTTTTCTTACCATGAATCTGGTTTGTGTTGTAATTTCAAGCTGTTTGGAATTAATCTGTGACTTCCCCTATGTCCCATGGAGTTCCAGGTGGCACAACAGTGCTGGTTGAGCTGACTCCCGACATCCACATCTGCGGCATCTGCAAGCAGCAGTTTAACAACCTGGACGCCTTTGTAGCTCACAAGCAGAGCGGCTGCCAGCTGACCGGCACATCTGGGGCGGCGCCCAGCACGGTACAGTTTGTATCAGAGGAGACAGTGCCTGCCACCCAGACTCAGACCACCACACGAACCATCACCTCGGAGACCCAGACGATCACAGGTATGGCTGGGGGATGGGGGAGTCACTTAGAGTTGGCCTGGCTATGTCCCAAACGCCTCCACAGAACTTGTTAAAAATATAGATACTCAGGGCCAAGCCCCTAGGGTTGCTAATTCATTATTTTTAACAAGCTCCACTGGGAAGCCAGCTGCCCAGCCAGGTTTGGGAACTGCTAGGTTAAAACATTAAGTGGTAGCAGTTATAAATTGTTGTCATGTGGTAAACAAAACAAACAGACAAAAACCAGGTTTCTAAAACAAAAACCTATATACTACGAAAAAAATACTCGCAGGAAATGGTAAAAAGGAAAAGGTGGTAATTTGGGGTGGTGGGAATATGTGTGTGATTCCTGAATTTGCATTATTTGTCTAAAGGGACAAAAAAAAAAAAGGTTTAAATGTTTTTTTTTTAGTTTTTAAATCTATAAACAGGCGTTGATGCCTCCCCTCCCTTGTGCTACCAACCAGGAAAACAGAAAAGTTCATCCTAGTTCTTGGTTGTGTCCAAAATAAATTGCAAATGGATCTAAAATTTAAATGTGCAGCATGAAACTGCAAAAGTTCTAGAGTAAAAATTATACACACACAGAGACCCAAACACTTAAACACACACACACGCGCGCGCCTATACTTATACCTACTTATACCTAGTAATGTTAATGAGAGAAGTAAGCTGTGCATAAGGCATTAGGGAATGGTGAGGACTGTGGTAAAGTAGAGAAAGCTGCTCTTTGGATCCAGTCAGATATTTGGGTTTTTCTGAGAAACTGAAAAATGTAAAATTTCCGAAATTTTAAAACTTTGTTGGCCAAACAGAATACATCTGTGAGCCTGACTGAGCACACCAACAGCTTCTAGCTTGTTCTCAGTGTCTTGCAAGCAGTTAATCTGGAGCTGAGGTGTGGAGAACATCTGAAGTGGGGGTACCAACTTTCGCCCTATCAGTTGTACATTGGTGTGGTGTCTGAATTTTTCAGCAACAAGCAAAGTTTTGTGGTTGTTTCCTTAATGCCTCCAAAATAATGTTTCTGCTGAATTCCTTAAGCACTGAAATATAATTGATCACCTCACAAACTTTAATAAGATTACCTTGAGGTCTTCCCACTTTCTCCCGAATTTATTTTAATTCTTATTTTAAAGGAAGTCACCAAGAAAATGTTAAAACTGAAAACCACCTTAGACATGAGCCTGGTACAACCTTCTCCTTTTACAGCTGGACAAAGTAATGCTGCAAGTGGGGATGAGACATGGCCAAGGTCCCACCACAGGTTCAAGACGGTCCTGGGACTTAAGTGCTTTGGCCCTTACCCTCGTGGTCTTCTCCCTGAAGACTTCGTGTTGGGTTCCCTGTCCTCAAACACAAACACCCAGTAACCCCACACACTGGGTGTGAAGCCTGGGACACAAGGCCCCAGCGTGAGGAGACCTCAAGGCCTACACTTTATTTGTGGCCATTGCATCTTTCTGGGTTCCGAGCCTTCGCTTATGCTGTTCCCTCTGCCTAAAATACCTTTCCTGCCTGGCTGACACCAACTCAACCTCAGAACTTTAAGGTTCGTGACAGACTGCACACAGAGGATCTGGCTTCATCTCAGGACATTCCCCTCCCCTCTGAATTGCAATAGCCTTGATGATGTCCTTTCTGTTTTCCAAATGTGCCACATTTCCTCAAGCCTGGGAGCCTTTGTAGGTGTTGTTCCCTCTGCCTGGAACTGACTCAATTCTTATGCGTGTGTCAGAGCTGGGCTTAAAGGCATTTCGTCAAAGAGCCCCTCTTTGACAACACACATGCACGTGCACGGTTCTCCCAGGCCAGGTCAAGTCCCAGTACTTAAATGATTATTTGCAGAACAAACTTCAAGGTCTGTCCCTTCGCTGAACCTTAAGCACCATGAAGTCAGGAGCTGCACCCCTCGTGTTCACTGTGGTTCCCCGGCACCTTATTCTAGGCACTTATTCTTTGTGGAGTGAATGCACAGTTACCCAAATCTCACATCCATCAGTGAAGCTGACCCCACACCAAATAACTGCCCCTTCTTTTGTCCTAGTTCTTTGCTCAGAGATGTTCACCCTCCTCTTAGCATTTCCACTACCCTGCCGTCATTCTCTCTGGCCATGCCTCAGTTTTGCCAACTGCCCTCTACGCTCAGGCCAGGCCTGGAGCCCTCTTTGTGCCCAGCTCATGGTGGTACCTACTGCACAGAGCTGACAGGAGCTCCAAGCTCCAGAGACGGACTGCTGGACATTTATCCCAGTCTGCCGTCCTGGCCTGTGGACAAGTCGTTTACTCTGCTTAATATTCCTCACCTGTAGAAATGGGTTATAATGGTACTTAATACTATTAGGTAGTAGAATTAGGCTCCTAATACCTAATATCACTGGGTTATTGTGAGGACTCTGCAATAATCCACATAAAGGACCTGGGACAGTCATCTCAATAAACGACCGCTTTTATTAATGCAGAGATGAATGCGTGGGGTGAGGTTTGCAGGATGCCGAGTCTCTGCCTGACCAGGATTTGCAGGATGCCGAGTCTCTGCCTGATCCAGCTGCTCTCCCTGATTGCGCCTGCATTTCTGCCACAAAACAAGCAGAATCTTGCTTTTTTTCCCTTTCTTTAACACTATTTAGTTTGGTTTTCTGGGCCCAACTTCCCCCGGGTTTGGGCTTCAATGTTGCACTAGCCGCAGTTTCCAGACCTACCTGTGGACCAGGATCCCCGGGGAGCTTGTTAAAGATACTGGTGCCTGGGCTGCACCTCTGAACCCAAATCGCTGAGGCTTAGGCATCTGCATTTTTAACAAGCTCCTGGGGGATTCTGGGCCTCGACCCAGTTGGAGAGTCGCTCACTGCCCGAAGCCACAGTCTGACCCCTCACCCTGGCAGATTCCTCCAGATACCCACACCCAGATATTGTCCAGGGCAGTTTGTCCCTCTTCAGTCCTTGATTAAACCAAACCCTTCCTCACTCAGCTCATATGTCTCATCTCAGCCCAATAATAGTTGGATGTAAAGTAAAATTTATTCTCTGTCTGCTAGCTTTGAAAGCTGCCTACTGTTTGGCAGTTAATTTAAGAACTTTTCTATAAAAGCAGTAAAATTAGATATTGATGCTGGCAAAAAAAAAAAAAAAAATTAGCATCCAACATGCATTTTCTAAGTTCACGGCTTAAAATCATGGGGCTTTGGAGTCAAGTCCCCAAGTTTGAGTCTTGGCGGCACAGGGCCTTAAGAGCTGTGTGACCGATGCAAATTATAATAGCTCTTGGTGTCTCATTTTTGAAGTGGGGACAAGAATAAATAGAAAGGCCACAGAATTTGGTAGTGAAGAGTCTAAGGTCCTGAGCCAGACTGCCTGGGTTCAAATCCCAGCTACATCACTTGCTAACCAAGTCAACCTTGGGCAGGTGACTTAGGGTTTCAGTGTCTTCGTTTCCCCAGCTGTAAAATGGAAGTAATGATGGTTCTCACCTCAGAGGGTCCCAGCCAGGCTGCCGTGGGCACCTCCATGGAAGATACTTAGAGCGGTCAGGGTTTAGCTCTCATTACTTACCGAATCAGGGGCTGTGAAAATTAAATGAAACAGCACACGGAAAATTTTGCACAGGGCCTGGCTCATGGCAGGCCCCCAGCCAATATGAGTTGAATTATCACTGGACCTAGAATGATCTTTCCCACCTCTTCTCTTAATTCCCACTTTCTTAGGTCCCAGGTTAAAAGTCACCTCCACCTAGAAGCTAGCTATGATTTCTCCCTCCCCCCCTAAGGTTAGGTTCTTCACTGCTTCCTCACCTAGCATGTATCACAGTTGCAATTGATTTGTTATTTCGTAACAAGCAGTCTTTAGCCAGAGAAGTGAATTCAGATGCCCCTGGGGATCAGGCAGTGGCAGCAAATGCAACCGCAGATCCACTGTGATGGAGGGTGGGCGGGGCTTTGGACAATAAGGAGAGGAGGAGGAAAGCAGCCCCTGAGAGCCAGGAAGCAGCGTCAGCTGGGCCTTGGTGTTGCTGGGAGCTGGGCTGACTCGCTGGTGGGCCGTGCTGTTCTCCTGTTGAACGCAAACAGGTTCACAGAACGTCTGCGTGAGACGGGGCCACTCTGTGGTGGGACAGGATGAAAACAAAACCCCTCTGTCATCATACCTGAGCCACAGAATACCAGACATCCCCTCCTCCCCCACCGATCTGAGTGACACTGCTGCTTTACCTATTACAGCTTTAGCCTTCTCTGCTTCTCGGTAATAGTTGCTGAGATATCAAATCGTAGACTTGTCCCCACTTCCTGACAGCCTCCAATGCAGGCTTCCTTGAACTGTCCCCCCAAAATCATCTAACATGAGCCCCAAACCTCTAATACTCTTTTAAGTCCTTTCTAGCACCCTCTTACTGAGACCCTCCACGGCTCCCGTGGTATGAGATTTCCTTCATTATAATGACTAATCAGCCTATCCAACTACAGGTGTGTCTCTGGTGGTCTTTGGCCAGAGGTCATTGACCTAGGGAAGACCCAGCCCACCTAGTTGATTTTGAAAGCCTGAAAAAAAAAATTCTGAAGGCTCAATTTGGCCTGTGGGCCCCCAACTAGTAGTTGAATATCTAGTTTACTAGACTGTAAATCTCCCTGGAGCAGGAACTAATCAGTCTTGTTTTCCTGCCACCCAGCACCAGGCCTGGCATATCCTAGGCACTCAATAAAAGAGTTACCAAGTGAATGCAGGAAAGGGCAGCTGTAAGGATTAACTTCATTAATGTGCATGTAGTTCATGGCGTGGCGTCTGCCCCATCATCAGGGCCCAGTGAGGGCAGCTCTGGGACTGTCGTGTGTGCCAGATGCTGGAGCCGAGATAATGGAGGTGCTTCCCTTGGAGAATTCCAAGCTCATCAGGGAGGGGAGGAGAATTTAGCTGTAAGACATACAAACCCAGCCATCTGTGACAAGTACAGCCTTGTGTAGAGAGTTCATGCAGTAGATTGGTCCCAACGGGGAAAGCCAAGGGAAGAAATGATGAGTGAGATCAAATGTATAATAGGCCTCGAAAATCTCACCTGCCTTGGGGAGGAAGATGGGGGGCGGAGGGCGGGGAGCATTTCCTCCTGGTGGTGTGGAGGTGGAGAAGCTGATCTTGCTTCTGAAGGCGAGATGTGCTAACAGTGGCAGGAGATGACACAGGGCGTATGGGGCAGAAGCCCTGCTTTGATCTGGCCTTTAGCGTGAAGGAGCTGGGGAGCCACTGAAGGTTGCCGAGCGTGTGAGTAATTTAGTAAGACAAACGATGTAATGATTTGCGGGGAGAATCCGGCAATAATAATGATAGCTAATTCTCATGTACTGCTCATTATGTGCCATGTACTTTTTAAGTACTCTATATGAAGTAGTTTTTCACGACTTAAATTGTTACGAATTTAAATTTAACATTTCATTTTAAAAATTAAATTTTCACAACATAAATTAGGTACTAAGAATTATTATCCCCATTTTACCCATAATGATCTAAAGCACAGAGGAATTAAATAACTTGACCAAGGTGACAGAGCCAGAAAGGGGCAGAACGGGGCCTGAAAGCCAGGCTACCTGGCCGAGGAATCTATGCACTTGACTGCACCACCTCACCCCTTAGTAAAGTCCTCACTGCAGTGTTTCTCCAAAGAACCACATGGAGTTTTGGTGAAAAATGCAGACACCCAGCCCCCTCCCTTAAGTATACCATCTGGGTGGGTCTGAGCAGGGTCCTGGGAATCTGGACCAGCCAGTGAGGGCTTGGGTCAGTTCAGATGCTTTCAGTTGCTCTTAACAGCACTAAACTACAAGAGGGCTGGATTGTAAAACATTCCTTATCTCAGGACAAGAACGGCAGGGCAGACCCGGGGTCTTTGCATCTTCTTGCTGTCCTCGGCAGTAGTCCTCCTCATGGCCACAAGGTGGCCGCTGCTGCTGCTTTCAGCCTCAAGTCTTCACTCAGCCCTGCCCATGGATGGGGAAAGGGGCGGCTTCGCTTTACCGGAGAGGAAATGCTTCTCCAGAAATTCTAGATCCCATTGGCTAAGATGCCCCGTTCCACTGTCTTGGAAGAAGCCAGGCCAGCAAGGGACAAGGAGGAGGGGCTTAGCAGTGGAATCCAATCCCAAGGCCCCTCTGGACAGCCACACTCCTGCCACTACCCTGTTAGAATAGTCTAGAGCAGGAGTTCTCAAAGCTGGTATGCAGAAGAATTACATGGAAAACTTGTTAAAAATCAGCTATAAATATACCCAGACTGTACCTAGATCTCGGCATCAGAATCTTTGGTACATGGTCAATTTTGAGAACCACTGGACCAGGAGAAAGGCAAGAAAGGATGGAAATCTTTCAGTGGCAGTGTCAGGCACATAGTTGCTTCTTTTTTCAGAATGAAAGTCCACGCCAAGCCGCATATCTTCGCCCCAATTCCTAATTCCAGGACGGGGGACAGATGGGCTGATGTGCTGGGGCAGGTGTGGACCACATTCGGGAAAACCCTTTGGAAGAGCATGAGAAGACTTTTCCTTCAGAGAGAGGTGGATTTTTCTCCCAGGAGGTGAATTCTGAGTTTGCATTTGAATCAAGACCCCTGAGTGTGAGTCCTAAGCATGGCCTATATTGGAAGAAACAGGAACAAACAAACGATAGATTTGACGATATGACAATGAAGCAATATCCTTAATCTGTAAAGATTGGGACTTCCCTGGTGACGCAGTGGATAAGAATCCGCCTGCCAATTCAGGAGACACGGGTTTGATCCCTGGTCCAGGAAGATCCCACATGCCGCGGAGCAACTAAGCCCGGGTGCCAAAACTACTGAGCCTGTGCTCTAGAGTCCGTGAGCCACAACTACTGAGCCTGCACACCACAACTACTGAGCCTGCCCTCCAGAGCCCACGTGCTGCAACTACTGAGCCCACGAGCTACAACTACTGAAGCCCGCATACCTAGAGCCCGTGCTCCGCAACAAGAGAAGCCACCACAATGAGAAGCCCGCACACCGCAACGAAGAGTAGCCCCCGCTCGCCGCAACTAGAGAAAGCCTGCGCGCAGCAATGAAAACCCAACGCAGCCATAAATAAATAAATAAATAAATAAATAAATAAATAAATAAATCTGTAAAGATCATTTACAAGTCAATGAGAAAAACATAAAAATTCAATAGAAAAAAAAAGCTAATAGCATGAATAGGCAGTTCATAAAGAAAGTATATGAATGAATAAAATATAGTGAAAAAGAGATTCATCTTCACCAATTATTAATGAAACGCAAATTAAACTAAAATGATCTCATTTTGTCCTGTCAGATAGTCTGTGTGATAGCCAAGGTGAAGGGGAGAATGTACATTGATTTAGATTTTCTGGAAGGATCTCATAATTATGAATCACCAAGCAATAAAATGACCATTGCATTTTGACCCGGTTCTTCAGCTTACAGGAAGGTATCCAGAGAAACTAGAGATAAGTTAAAATTTTTGGATAGGTATTATTTATAAAGGTAAACACCTAGAAACCAACTCATTGTCCAAAAGGGGGGAATGGTCAATTTAACTGTGACAACCAACATGGTGGCATATTATGTAGCCATAAGAAATTGTGTTTTGGATGAATGATAACGTGGCAGAATGCTTTCACGTAGCAAAATTGTTTAATAAAATTGCTTGATTGTTTAATAAAAAAGAAAAGAATACAAAACAATTTAAGCCATGACCCCAGTTTTATACTTTTAAAATCTGTTTACAAAGGCTACGTTAGCCATTTGGTCCATCATTAATTCAACCAGTGTTCTCTGAGCCCCTGCACTGCCAGCGTCTGTGTGAGGTTCTGGGAAACAGTGATGGAGAGAAACAGGTGTTGTCCCCACCTGGCTCATCCAACCAAAGGAGGAGAGGATGGTCATTAAATACTTTCCCAAATAGCTATTTAATTACAGTAGAGATAAGTACTTTGGGGGAAAAATTCGGTATTTAATGAGCATATCATGCAAGGGGGTATACTGCTGTATGGGGACAGAACTGGGCAGGTTTTCTTCTATACACTTTTCTGTCCTCCCTAGATTTTCTACAGTTGGTGTTTACTTTTGTTTTGAAAAAATAATACATTTTTAATTTTAAAAAATAGAAAAGGATTTTAAAAATGGAGTTTTTAAGTCGAAGAAGAGAAGGGAGAAGCAAAGTGGCTTGGGAGACGTGAAATCTTCAGCTATTTGAAGAACAGTTTTGTGGGAGGAGCTACAGTTGGCCCATGTGAGCCCAGCGGGTCTAAGACACCAGTGGGTCCTAACCACAGAGAGAGATTTTGGTTCCATGTGACGTTCTTACTTTTTAAGCAACAACATAAATGAATAACTGAACACCCAAGGTGCTCCTGCTACAGACCGGGACTGCATATAACAAACCGTGCGTTTCAGATGCGCACCTGGGCACACGGGCAAGCCAGGGAGAGCCCCGGCGGCAAAAACAAAACCAAAGGCAGGCGTGAGGCTGTGAGCTGCTGGGGGTTGTTGGGGGAGGGCTTGGGGGGGCGCTGATCTCACTAAGCACTGGACTTGATTATAAGAGCCGTTGAGAACATTCTCCCCTGGGGATAGGTCACGCCTCCGCTGGAAGCAGTTCCCCCCTCAGCAGATCTGGGTGCTTGGGGTTGCCCCTGCTGCCTTCACTTCTGCCGGACACTCAGATTTCCCAAGGCCACTGCCACTGTTTATGCCAAATCTGAAGACAGACAAGGGACCCCCCCCCAAATGATCCCTGCATTTGGGTGCCTGACTCCCTTTGCTTCCTGCCGCCTCCCCCAAGACACCAAAAGCACAGGCAACAAAGGCAAAAATGGACACCTGGGACTGCATCGGACTTTTGTGCATCTAAGGAAACAACCAGCAGGATGTAAAGGCAACCTACTGGATGGGAGAAAATATTTGCAAACCATGTAACTGAGAAGGGGTTACTATCCAGAATACTCTCGTGTTTCCCCTTTGCTGTGACTCACCACGAAAGGGATGCTAAGGCTTACGGTGGAGGGGCAGGTGGACAGTTAGGGGACAAAGCCCCATCAGTCTCCCTGGAGGGCGAGAATCCCAGGCTCAGGATCATTCAGGACCCAGCACTTACCTCCCAGGAGGGTTACGGACTTCACAGCTGAGCTGAGCCGAAGGGAGGGTCTGGCCACTGTCACAACCCCTCCTCACCCCAGCGTCTTCCAGCCTTTTTTTGTTCAAAAAGTGGTAGAGCAGAAAGTTGGGAAGTCATGGTAGCGTGAACAGCCATCCTAGTTTTAGCACTGAAGGTCCTGTATCCCGGGGAACCCTCAGTCCCATGCAAACGAAGGCAATTGGTCTCCCTGAGTCTTGATCATTCCCGTTGAGAGTTTGGTGCCCAGTTCTGCTGAAGTGTAGTAACTAACATTTACTAAGACTCAGCTGTGGCCATATCCTGTGCTACTGATGCTCTCATGAAACTTTGCGATAACCTTACGAAGTGGGCACAGTGATTATCTCCACTTACAGGCGAGGAAACTGAGGCTCAAAGAAGTCACGTGACTGGCCTGAGGGCCCACACCTAGGAAGTAGCTGAACCTAGACTTTTATCAGTTCAAAGATACATTGTAACATCTGAAATGGGGGTGCACCTTGGAATCAGTGAGATCGCTGCCAGCCAGGAGGCAGTCACCAAAAAATTGTCTTTGCACGCTTGTAAACAACCTTGATTGCATTGTCATTGATCACTTTTTTTGTCCCTTTGGCAGAGTTGTGTGCATTTTTTGGAGCTACATTTGTTGGGCTTAATTGCTGTTTGAAATGTCTTCTGAGATATTGCGGGATGATTCAGATAGAAGATGAAAAGTAACTGTGCCCAGAAATATCTGGAAACAGTAGCAGGGGGTCAATTTGATATTAATGAAGCAACTATTTGTTGTTGGAGGAACAACTGTAGTTTTTGCAAAGCAACAACCAAGAAAGATGGAGTCCCTCAATGAGACAAAGCTGGGTTAAGGTTTGCTGCTGAGATGCGTGGAGAAGGATCCCTTACACCATTGGTTCTCAAACTTGAGCATGTATCAGAATCATGTGGGCCGCTTGTTAGAACAGATTGCTGGGTCCACCTGAGAGTTTCTGATTCAGTAGGCAGGGGCGGGGCCCGAGAACTGCCTTTGGAGCAAGTTCCTAGGTAAGTCCAGTGCTGCTGGCTGGGGACCACGCTTTGAGAACCAAGCAGAGCAGAGAAAGCAGGAGCAACAGCTAATCCGGCAGAGTAGATGAAGCATCTCAACAAGAGGCAGGTGTGGTTGGTTAATGCATCAAAGAGACTTGGTATGAAGATGGAACGTCAGTTTGTCAGACTCTTTCGGCCAGCTTTAAACAAAAGCCACTTAACTTCCCCCGACATATTTCAATTGAGGAAAATGGAAACCATGATTTTGCTCAAATACCAAATGCTGATAGAATCCAGCTATTCTTTGACACGCATTGGAATGAAGTTGTCGTTGCCAAAGGTGCCCGAGGAGTACAGGTCAGGAACCTGAGTTTCCTATCAAGTATCCAAAGAAATCTAAAAGAATTCATTCAATAAATACTATAAAATGTCTAAGGAATATCTATACATATATAAATACCTAAGGAATATGAAAACATTGCCTTATAATGTGTTGAATAGGCAACTTTTAAAAATTTATTGTGTATAAAATAATGCTGCATCTTACAGTCTATAACATCTTAGATTCAAAGAAAGATGATGTTTGTTTTAAGAGAAACTGTAACTAACACCTCAGACCTGTGGAGGGAGTATTACTGCTTCAGGCAAAGCCAAAATAGGGAGTAATGTCAGGCCCATGTTGATTTAAAGAAGTGTACTCTGTAAGTACAATGGTAGAAATGTCAAAGGTGGTGCCTCAGTGACTGAAGTTTGGAAACAGAATATGACATTGGCTCTCAAAGCCATCATTAGGGCCTCTCAGCCTGACAAGTTCATCTAATGAACAAGCCCCCATGGCTGTATTTACTCCTATTTGAAGCCAAATCTCCATGTGACAATTACATGTAATAAAGGAAGAAAGAAAATACATATTCCCAAACCATAAATTTAATTAACAAAGTAGTCAAAAAAATTATAATTGAAAAAAAGAAAAAAGAAATTTGAGACTGCCTATTTTACCTGTTATAATGACAAGGTTAAAGACAAAGATGATAAAGATGTTTGGTCTCCTTTTTATTCTTTTTTCCTCAAAATTTCAGTAAGAATACAAGGCTTGTTTGTTTGTTTGTTTTAGGAGTACTTGTGTTAAAAAGTATTTATGTTTAGAGAGTATTTGTAATTTTGCCCAGAATTCCTTCAATCAGTTCCTTTCCAGTTGTTTGTTAGGATTTTGTGATAAAGCTTATGAAAGTAACTAATGCTTTTGGCTGAAGTTAACAGAAAACCTACCTGGTAAATGGTAGGGACATTTCTTTTTTATTTAGTAAGTCTAGATTTGAATGGTTTTCAGGGCTCTGGCTCAACATCTGGTTTTCTTGCTCTCCCTTTATGGTTACAGAATGGCTGCCACAGATCCAGACATCACGTCCTCACTCCAGCATGTCCAAAGACAGAAAGTGGGGCAACCAGGGCAGCAAGAATGAGCTTTCCTCAACTACCTCTCTTTCTGCCCCCACCTTTTTTTCAAATCAGGGAGAAAATCTTTTCCAAAAGCCCTGCAGCAGATGTTCTCTAGTGTCTCATGGGCTAGAATGGGGCCACATGATCACTCCTAAGCAGCACGGGAGACTGGGAAAGCAATCTTAACATGTTCATTCTCTACAAAGGAAGGTGGGCAAAGGGAATATCTATTGGGTATTCATATTATGAAAATTAATAATCATCATATCTTTTAGTTTCAGCTCCAGAATTTGTTTTTGAACATGGCTATCAAACGTATCTACCCACGGAAAGCAATGAAAACCAGACAGCCACTGTCATCTCTCTCCCTGCCAAGTCACGAGCCAAAAAGCCCACGGCCCCAACTGCTCAGAAGAGGCTTAACTGTTGCTATCCAGGTAAAGGTGGCATCATGTCCTACTTTTGTAGAGAATGTGACATTTAACAGGTCCAGGACTCGAACTCGTGTATTCCTGACAACTGGACGTAGATGTGCTCCAAACTGCTTGGCTTAAAAAAATCAACCCACAGCATTTGCATCATCACATACGACCTGTCTCTCACTGTCTCTGGGCACCATGCACTGGACTCTAAGACTTTTATAGCCATGGGCCTTTCTTTGAATGGGACTAGTGAAAATTTCCGATTACTGTGAATTTTTCTTTCTGTGCTATAACTTAGGAAGACATCCAGAAAAATTATTCCTTCCTTACTTTAAAAAAAAAAAAAAAAATCCTTTAGGGAAGGCAAGGAAAATTTCAGACTTAAGGAAAAGTTGAAAAAATAGCACAAAAAATTTCTGTGTACCTTTCATCTGGATTTCCCAAATATTAACATATTACGTTTGCTTTGTTGTTCTTTCTATATATACATATATTTCCCCCAAAGTTGCAGACATGATGTCCCTTTACCCCTAAGTACCTCAATGTATATTTCCTAGAAACAAGAATATTCTTTTATATAACCACAGTACAATCATCAATATCAGGAAATTAACATTTATACATACTATTATCAAACTGCTGACCTTATTAAGATTTTACCAATTGTCTCACTAATGTCCTCTGTATCAAAAGAAAAACTGGTCCAGGATCCAGTTCATAATCACACACTGCATTTAGTTTTCATGTGTCTTTAGTTTCCTTTAATCCTAAGCTTTTGTCTTTCATGACCTTGACAGTTTTGCAAAGTACAGGCCAGTTATTTCATATTGAATAAAACGTTCGTCACTTTGGGTTTGTCTGATGTTTCTTCATGATCAGATTTAGGTGAAGCAATTTGAGCAGGAAGCACAGACGAGATATTATGTACTTGGTACCTGGTACCAGGAGCACACTGATACCTGTTGGTCCCGTTATTGTGGGATTAACTTTCATCACTTGGTTAAGGAAGTTTCTGCCAGGCTTCTCCATTCTAAAGTGACTGTGTTTCCCTCTGTCATTGATCTTTCCTTGCCTTCTTAAGGTTGCCAATTCAAGACTGCCTATGGCATGAAGGACATGGAGCGTCATTTAAAAATCCACACGGGTAAGTGTTTCACACACATCCCTTCTCTGTGCTGGGAGCTGGGGATCCGGACAAGTCAGACTGATATGATGCAGAACCTCACTGGTCATCATGGGAATACAAACACAAATGAAATAAAAACGAGATGCTGTTCCTACACATGCTTTTGGCAGAAAATGTTTAGAGCAATAAAATCCAGTGCGGGAACAGATATGAGAAAACTTAGAAGTGGAAATGTGAACTGACAGACATTTTGGAAATTGATCTGCCAGAATTAATTAAAATTTAAATGCACATATTCTTCTCATTTGGAGGAGATGATTCTGTAAGTAAGTTGTGTGTGTGTGTGTGTGTGTTTGTGTGTGTGTGGTGTGTAATGACTGGTAAACAGACGAAGAAGGGGGAGAATAGTAACTTTTCATTTATGTATCTTTACACTGCATCATTGGATACCTGAGTGTGTTAGTTTTGCAATTTTGAAAGGGGAATTTAATAAATACTTTTTTTAAAGGAGAGAAAAGGATTGCGTGGAAAAAGAAAACCGTGATTATTTCTGGTGATTTTAATTTTCTCTAATGTATTATTTTTATGTCTCCCAGACCTTCTGCATAGAGAAGGAATTGCTTTTAGACTATTTTTAACAAAGTATTAGATGCTCATAATTCAGATGATACAGTCATATATAAATTCAGTGAGTGTCAATGTGCATAAGGGAGGGACACTGAAATTTGGCGTGGGCATCCCTAATTGCCCAAATTCTGCTACTTAGCCTCAGATAAAATATCCGGAAGATATAAAATGTCCAGCAGTTATCTCTGATATTCCTTGGCCACGGCCAACGATTGCCGTGTTGCACTGGGATCACCATCATGTCTAATCAGCCTCACAGCGTCATGTCATTTGGATTTCTTCTAGGTATCAGAATCTGAAGTTATTAAGTTTTAGGTATTGGTAAGCATTCTCAATGTAACAAGCAATGAATCTCTCCTGGTGGGTGCCCTGTGTTGAAGTTCCATCAGTCACACGTGGCATATTCATCATTGTAAGAGTAAAGTGCTGTCATTATTCATGATAATTGGGGAAGCATTATAAAAATATAAGTGAGGACAACACCCTGGAGTCCATCGCTGCAAATCTTCAGGAAGCAGCCTCTACTCACAGCTAGCCAAGCTTGGGTTTGTAGGATGGTTTCTGCATAACTGCAGCATCTCCGTCAACATCTTCAAGTCAGAGAGTGGACAAGGTGTACTTACCTTAGTTACTTTCGGAGAAGAGGGCGTGGCCAGGAGCAACAAGAGTGGGGCTCTTTACCAGCAGAGCTGGCCGAAAACCATCCAGCTCCACCGACATCCGGCATCTGCTCGGTGTTGCACATACACGGGATGGCGCCCACAGAAGCTGTTTAGCAGCTGACAGTAATGAGAAATTATTGTTCCTGGATTTTTTAATTTGACTGTGAACATTTTTAATAATAAAATTACAATCTTTAATACACTTCTAGATGTATTCTTAAATCCCAGATGTTTATTCTATGAGGATAGTGATCAACTTTGGCTGACAATTGATTTTAGCACTTAGCTCTTTAGGATTTGGCCAAAATACATGTTTGATATGTAAAGTAAAGAGTGAAAATCCTGACTCACAGCCCACATCCTTCTCATCTGACACATGCCCAAAAGTCACCAGTCTTAATAGTCCAGTGTGTCTCATTCTTAAATTTTGGCATGTCTATACCAGGCTTAAACACACAATTTACTTTTTCCATCTCTTATTAAGTTAATAATACATACACTATCACTGCAACTTTCTGTTTCTCCTTTAATGCTGGATGTCTTTCTATGTCCTTATGCATGTATCTACTTCATTCTTTTCGATGGCCAAGTAGGAAATTGGTTCAATAATTTATAGTACATCCATATAGTGAAATACTTCAGCCTTAAAAATCATGTTGTAGAAATTTAATGATGTGAAAATGATTGAAATTATTTTAAGTGCAAGAAAGTAGTCAGTGGAGAGGCAGTGTTGCATTTGGCTAAGAAAGCAAGACTGTCCTGGGTTCTAATCCCAGTTGTTGAGAGAATTAAGTAAAATCAATCAGGGGCACAGTACCTTTCAAAAAATAAGTGTTTAAATTGACGTTGGCCAAGAAGGTTTTTATACCCCAAAATGTACACACACACATACAAGATAATTGGAAAAGTATACATCAAAAAATTAGCAGTTGTTCACGCGTGGCAAGTTGACAACGTGCGTTAGTGAGTACAGATTAAGCTGCTGTAGCAAAACAGCCCAAACACCAGCTCACACAAGGTAGGGGTTTATGTCTGTCTCATGTAACTGTCCAGAGGTTAGCAGGTGGTCTAGGCAGGTAGGCAGCTCTGTCCCCATCATCCAGGGACTTAAGTTCTCTCTATGTATCACAGTACGTTAGGTTACGTATCCACCATCTGCAGGTATGCTGTCCTCACCTGCCTGTTCACCCTCATGTCTTGGTAACAGCTGGCAAGACAGGTGGAAAGAGAAAAAGTAAAAGGCAAGCCATTTCCTTTTACGAAAGGGACACATTTACCTTCTCTGCCATTTGATTAATGAGGACTTCATCGCAGAATCACCCCTGGCTGCAAGTGAGGCTGAGAAATGTATTCTTTGGCTGGTCAGCCGTGAGCTCTACTAAAACTTAGAGATTCTGAGTTTTAGGGTGTGTCTGTTATGAAAAAGAAAAAAGAACTAATGGGTATGAGACAGTGTTTCTTATTTTACTCAGCTGTACTTTAAAATTTTGAGTTGCCTTCTATTTTAAATTGATAAAGAATTCATCTTCAATGTAGGAAAAATTAGAAAATACTAATAAACAACATAGAAGAAGCAATTCCTCCTCTCCCAAGACGTTAGCTCTTTGCCCATCATCCGTGTAGTTTTGCCGGGGGTGGGGGGGTTCTAAATATTCTTGGGTGACTGTGTCTTACGCTTTTCATAAGGCAGTGGGAAATAAGCCTTTTTCCTTTTTCATCTTGTTTCCTGATGCCGTCTGTGCACGTCTGAAGGAGACAAACCCCACAAGTGTGAAGTCTGCAGCAAGTGCTTCAGCCGGAAGGATAAGCTGAAGACCCACATGCGGTGCCACACGGGCGTGAAGCCCTACAAGTGCAAGACGTGTGACTACGCCGCGGCGGACAGCAGCAGCCTCAACAAGCACCTGCGGATACATTCCGACGAGCGGCCCTTCAAATGCCAGATCTGCCCGTACGCCAGCCGCAACTCCAGCCAGCTCACCGTGCACCTCCGGTCCCACACAGGTAAGTCCTTCACGTGGTCCTTACGCTGCGCCCCCAACTTCCTGTTGCTTAAATCACCAGCGCCTTCAAGCACTGAGTCACAACCTAAGTAAAGGACCTGGGCACGTTAGTTCATTCCATGGTTTGCAATTCATCTGCTCAGAGGTCGCTTTCTCTGTAAAATAGGGAAAAACATCAAGGTTGTAACTTTATACATATCTTTATGTAGCTTTAGACCCTATTCACTAGTACTTAATTGAGGAGGTGCGCTAAATGAAATACAGATATAAGCAATGCATTTTTAATCAATGTCTGCATAACGTATGGTTAGGCATTTCAGTCATCTTTTAAAGACTACTCTTATCAGTTCAGCATGGGACAGCTTGATGAAAAAACTCAGCTGAGTAGGTAACTTAACAAATGATGTATGTTTTCCTTTTAGCAAGTGTGTCTCTTAGCTTTTGATACAATGGTACTGTGTAACCACCACAAAATCTCAGCAGCATATTATAAAAGCATTTATTGCTCACATACTTCAGGTCAGCAGGGAGTTGGCTAGACATTCCATTGATCTTGGCCGGGCTTAATCACATGTGTGGGAAAGGCTGGGTGTCCGCTGACCTTGGCTGGGGATCTGCTGGCTGTCTCCTTGCCTTGGCTGGGGCAGTCTGGCTCTGCCCACATGTCTCATAGCCTCCCTCTGGGCTACTCCAGGTTTGTCCTTCTCATGACAAGGGCAGACCTCTGCATGGAAGACAAAACAAGTATGCCCCAATGTGTAAGCTCATTTTGAGCCTCTGCTTGCATCCCATTGGCTAAAGTAAGTTAAATGGTTGGGCCTGGTGTCAAGGGGTGGGGCTGAGCTCACCCACAGTGGAAGGTCATCCCAGGGTTACATGGCAAAGGCCATTTTTGCACCAGCCATCATTCACCAGTTCACCCCACCATCATTCACATCTCTCAGACATGCAGATGCATTCATGGCCTCCCAAGACCCACACAAGCCTAGCCAGTCATAGGATCAGGCTTAAAGACCAGGAACTTGCAGTGTCCATCAGGTATAGATATGGCTTCTCTTGACCTAGAGCCTTCTGCAATAAAAAGACAAGCTGTCTGTCCCCACGCTCCCAACATGCGGCGGTGAAACGCAGCCAGGATACTTATAATATTCCTGCTGTTCCAAAGGGGACGAACAGGAGGCGCTTGGCAGTCACTGGTGCACAGATTTCTGAAATCCCTCTGGGCAGATGTTTCTAGGTGCCCCCACTCTGGGAACAGGGAATGTTTCTTGATTAGGCATTGACTCGGCTGCCTGGCTTTTGACTCTGCTCACTGGAGCATCCTTTCATCACCTCCCTTAACCACTTCTGAAAAGGAGTGGAAAATGTGCCTTTGAGAAGCTTTCTCAGCCTGCTTCCTGCCTACCGAAAGTTGGGATCTTTTTAGATTTTATTTTAGTCTCGACTGACAGCTTTGCTGATAGAGCTATCTTAAAAACGTTGTGAGTTTCCTGTGTATCTGTGTGCCAAAAGCCACACCCATAATTCTTTTGGAGACTTGCCTTTCCTCTAAACTCAATTATAGGCACTTTTGGCAAATAATGTTCTGTAGGTTGAAGCCGGTGAGACTTTTAGGAATCCTTGTCCAGCTGAGAGGACTTCCTTGGCACCAACTTTATTCTTTTGGAGATTTTAACAAAGAACCTTATGCTTACACCCTTCATTTCTCATTCGTTCTTCCCTCTGCGATCAGTTCTCTGGATATGATCTTTGTCCCCAGGCTTTTGTCTTACTTTGAAAATCTTTTGCTGGTTGAAGATGGGAAACTTCATCTAACCCAGCACATCTTTGATTTTCTGTATTCTCGCTAAATTCCATTTTGAAAATGGCCAGTTCTTTTTTGAATGTGTCTCTTTCTTGTGGGACCTTATCATATGCAGCTTGTAAGACATTTTCACTGTTCGGCCTAGAACTAATGAATCTCTTTCCTCAAGTCCAGAATTCAGTGGGTACATTTTCTATCTTCTAAGTTACGACAGGCGACAGTTTTCCCAAATGCTTGCCATGAAATGTGTGCACTGCCACTTTTCCAGCCTTTACCTGCCCCCCAAACCCAAAGCTACGTATTTCAGTTTTCTGTTACGGCAGCGCTCTGTTTCTCGATGCCAATATGTATATCAGTTATCTGTTGTCACAATAATGCAGTGTAACAAAAACCCCCACAGAACCTCAGTGGATACAACAACATGCCTTCTCTGTTCATGTTTGGGAATCAGCTGGGTGTCATCTGGGCAACTCTGCTGGTCTTTGCTGGGCTCACTTACAAATCTCAGAATCTGCTGGCTGTGGGCTGGCTGTCCACTGGCCTTGGCTGAAACAATCCAGCTATGCTCCACGTCTGTCGTCCTCCTCCTGGGATCAGCGGGCTAGGACAGGATTGACCTTCTCCTGGCGATGGATGACAGAGGTACAAGCGAGCAAACCCCGATTCACAAGCCCATTCAAGCCATTACTTGCATCAAGTCTAGTTAACATACCATCAGCCAAGTCCAATGACGAGATAGAGCCTATTTTATTAGGGGTCATGGCAAGTCATCCTGCCCCTGTCGGGAGAGCACGCATAATTACATACCTGGCAGAGGCCATGGCTACAGGGAGCGATAGGAGGTGGGGAGGTCTGGGGACTTTAATCTACTACAGCAAGCTAAGACATTGGCATAACTGGCGCCCATCTGATTTTCTTCAGAAATCTCCTCAGCCTAATTTAGAGGCGCTGAAGGATTCATTTAGGGAAGTTGTTCAGAATCATCTTGACTTAGGAGGGTAAACTTAACCATTTCATTTATAATAGCTTCTTTAAGTTGGTCTAGAAAATGTATTTTCTAAAAATTTAAATGTATGCTGTTTATGTAGTATCTCCATGGAATGTTCATTTCCCTTTTATAAATCTGTGGCACTTGTAAAATTTTACAAATTGTAAAATTAATAGGATTTTGTCTTTACCCTTCCATCTCTTTGATCGACTCTATTGTCTCAGTAGCAACCTAAACTCAAGAAAGATCTGTCAGCTTAAATATATCAGTTGCTTGTTCACGGAGCAACATTCATTAAGTCCTCACCAGGTACCAGACACTGTGAGCGTCAGGTAGTGGGCAGGAATGGACGTGGTCATTAGCTTTGGGGACCTTATGGTCCAGTGGGACTGGTACTGACCAGTCTGCCTCATTTAAGAAATAAATCTATGGTGAAAAGGAAAAAGAAGATAATGATGATGAAAAGTTTTAAACCCTTTGCCTTCACGTCAAAAAGTGTTGTTAAGCTCTGCGACTCAGCTGTGAGATTTGGTTATCTGGTTTTTCTGGGTTTGACCTCTGCTAAATTGCTTTAAAAAAAAAAAAAAAGGCAAACAGATCGTCACTAATTTGGGCAGTGATGTAACTGGAAGACCTAGTAGAACATTCTAGAGCAGTGATTCTTCTTCTGAGTCCACAGGCACCTCCACCCAGGGATCCATGAATAGAATTTAGGAGGACCCCGAGCTTGGATGAGGAAAAAAATTACATCTTCATTTTCACTCATCTTACTGAAATGTGATGTGTCCTTCAGTTATGAAAATAGGCATCCAGTCTGATTACAGTGCGTGTGAACTTGTCGCCAGTAGAAATCACGGATCTTTTTTTTTTTTTTTTTAATTTTATTTATTTATTTATTTATTTTTGGCTGTGTTGGGTCTTCGTTTCTGTGCGAGGGCTTTCTCTAGTTGCGGCGAATGGGGCCCACTCTTAATCGCGGTGCGCGGGCCTCTCACTGTCGTGGCCTGTCTCGTTGCGGAGCACAGGCTCCAGACGCGCAGGCTCAGCAGTTGTGGCTCACAGGCCCCGTCGCTCCGCGGCATGTGGGATCTTCCCAGACCAGGGCTCGAACCCGTGTCCCCTGCATTGGCAGGCAGACTCTCAACCACTGCGCTACCAGGGAAGCCCACAGATCTTTTTATAACATGTTTTTGATAGATCCAAACATTGTTTACACTCTTCTCTATTTAGAAATTGGTGTAGTCACTAGACCCACTGCTAGAGCTTGTTACTTAATGCACACACATTGCCAAATCACAAATTTTTTCTTTTAATTTTTTAATCATTTTCAATAGAATTAGTTTCCTTTGTATTCCTTTTGATTTTTATTTTAGTTTACTTTGTGCATTTGAACATTACCCCGAGAAAGCGTGCATGGGTTTCACTAAACCGCCAGAAAGGGGTCCGTGGCATAAAAAAGGTTGAGAGCAACATTCTAAGGCAGAAGTCAGCAAACTTTTTCTATAAAGAGCCAGATAGTAAATATACTTTAGGCTTAGCGGGCCATACAGTGTCTATCACAATTTACTCACCTCTGCCAGTTGTAGCATGAAAGCAACCAGAAACAACACACAACAAATGGGCGCGGCTGTGTTACAATAAAACTTTATTTACAAAAACAGGCTGTGGGCTAGATTTGGCGCACAGTCTGTATAGCTTACCATTCCTTGTTCTAGAGTTTCACGTGAATGATCTCAGTGGCATTTAGTCATGCAAAGCATTGTTTAGTTTGGGGCTTCTTCCTTTTCTCGAAGCTTGTTTAATTTGCTCCATCATTAATTGCACTTATTAAACAGCTCATGGTGATGTTATAGGTCTTATACCAAAAAGCCAGAACACAGTCCCACTCTTTGGAGCTTATGGTAAGAAAGCGAACATTGGTCATATGTACAGATAATCACCTAGCATCCAAGAATACCAGCTTTGGCTACATACTCTAAGATGTTAACCAGTATATGACATTCTGGAAAGGGTAGAACTATAGAGACAATTAAAAATATCAGAGATTTCAGGGGTTCAGGGAGTGGGGTTAGGGGTGAATAGGTACAGCACAGGGCATTTTTAGAGAAGTGACACTATCCTGTATGCTACTGTAATGGTAGATATGTAATAGTATACGTTTGTTGAAACCCATAGAAATACACAAAACAAACAGTAAATCCAAATGTCAACTATGGAGTTTAGTTAATAATAATCTATTAATATTGGTTCATCAGTTGTAAAAATGTACTGCATTAATGCAAAATGTTAATAAGAGGGAAACGACGTGCAGGGGAGAGAAGGAGCATATGGGAACTCTGTACTTTCTGTATAATCTCCCCAAACCTAAAACTGCTCTAAAAAAGTAAAGTCTTTTAATTAAAAAGAAAAAAAAAAAGAATACCCGCTTTGGAATCAGCCTGGGTTGGAATCCAAGCTCTGCCACGTACTACCGAGTGACTGGAAACAAGTGATAGAGTCGCTCCAGGCCTCAGCCTCCTCATTTGTACAGTAGTGTTGAGAATAATATTGATAATAGTACCCACCTCATGGGAATGTCGGGATCATCAAATGAGACCATTCTTGTGGAATGCTCAGCAGGGCGCCTGCCATCCGGGAAGCCACCGAAGAACCTTAGCTGCTGTTGTTTTCCTTGCTTAAACAATATTGCAATGGGCGGGGTCACCAATTCGCTTGAATTATCAGATGATTGGGACTTGGCATTCACTGAGGAAATAAATTTGGAATATCATGTCCTTTCAGATGTTGCAATTTCGCTTTTCCTGTTCATCTTTCACCGAACATGAATTAAAAAAAAAAAAATCAAGCAGCTGGATTTTGTAACTTCACAAGTAAAGAACGCAGCTGGCAATGTGGGATAAATAAATTGTGCGCAATAAACACGTCTTTATTAATAAAAATCTGCATGAAGTGTAAGCTGGGCGTTTCAATCATTGTAAAAAGAATATTCTGATGAGTGAGCATGGAGCTGACTGATTTGAAAATGTGCCCTTGAATCTGTTACAACATGTAACTCAACCAAAATCAACGGATTATGCAAAATTATACAACCGTGAATGGTTCCCTAGCAGAGCGAACACAGTAACCATAGGAACGATAGCTTGACTGTTTTCAAGGATATACTAAGTGTACTCGCAAGTCTTAGTTTTTTTACTGGGGACAGTTAAATAGCTTGATTTTCAATCTCCGTTTTTCTTCTGGGTGTTATAATGGTGGTGGTGGTTTAAGTTTGGGAAAAGGAGAGAAGCCCCCGACCCCTCTTTTTTTTTTCTCCCAGGGGCTGCTAGGAGCTGCAGTTAGAAGGTCTCCACCCGCCTGCCTTGGTATAAGCGATTTTCTGGTGTGTGCTTCGGGGGGATCCGCTGTGGTTGTTGCCTGCCTGTTCTTATCGAAACTCACCTTGTGTTGACAGGGGACGCCCCCTTCCAGTGCTGGCTCTGTAGCGCCAAGTTCAAAATCAGCTCGGACTTGAAAAGGCACATGCGCGTGCACTCGGGGGAGAAGCCTTTCAAGTGCGAGTTCTGCAATGTCCGCTGCACCATGAAGGGGAACCTCAAGTCGCACATCCGCATCAAGCACAGCGGGAACAACTTCAAGTGTCCGCACTGCGACTTCCTGGGGGACAGCAAGGCCACGCTCCGCAAGCACAGCCGGGTGCACCAGTCCGAGCACCCCGAGAAGTGCCCCGAGTGCAGCTACTCCTGCTCCAGCAAGGCCGCCCTGCGCATCCACGAGCGCATCCACTGCACCGACCGCCCCTTCAAGTGCAACTACTGCAGCTTCGACACCAAGCAGCCCAGCAACCTGAGCAAGCACGTGAAGAAGTTCCACGGCGACGTGGTCAAGACCGAGGCCTCGGAGAGGAAAGACACGGGCCGACAGAGCAGCCGCCAGGTGGCCAAGCTGGACGCCAAGAAGACCTTCCACTGTGACCGGTGCGATGCCTCCTTCATGCGCGAGGACTCGCTCCGCAGCCACAAGCGGCAGCACAGTGAGTACAGCGAGAATAAGAGCCCGGATGTGACCGTCCTGCAGTTTCAGATCGACCCCAGCAAGCAGCCCGCCGCGCCCCTCACTGTGGGGCACCTCCAGGTGCCCCTCCAGCCCAGCCAAGTGCCCCAGTTCAGCGAGGGCAGAGTCAAAATCATCGTTGGCCATCAGGTGCCCCAGGCGAACACCATCGTCCAGGCTGCGGCGGCCGCGGTGAACATCGTACAGCCCGCCTTGGTGGCGCAGAACCCAGAGGAACTGCCCGGGAACAGCCGGCTGCAGATCTTACGCCAGGTCAATCTGATCGCCCCTCCTCATTCCTCGGGGTGTCCGAGCGAGGCGGCGGCGATGCCCCAGCCGGCTGTCCTGCTGACCACTCACGACCAGACGGACGGAGGCACTTTGCACCAGACCCTCATCCCCACGGCCCCGGGCGGCCCCCAGGAAGGCCCTGGCAACCAGACTTTCATCACCAGCTCGGGCATTACTTGCACTGACTTCGAAGGCCTGAACGCTCTGATTCAGGAGGGGACCGCTGAAGTGACTGTGGTCAGCGACGGAGGCCAGAACATCGCCGTGGCCACCACGGCTCCGCCCATATTCTCCACCACCTCTCAGCAAGAATTACCCAAGCAGACTTACTCCATCATCCAAGGAGGCGCCCACCCAGCTTTGCTCTGTCCGGCGGATTCCATACCAGACTAGTGCTTATAAAACAAAAGAAAGGGGGAAAAAGGAGTGACCAAAAAAGAAGTCAGAAATGGAATTCTGTAAGAGGTTTGCCCTTAATGTTTTTAAGGATTGTTGTGAAAACACCCCGCCCCCATAATAAATTGTAATTTTATACTGCTTACTGAAATTTTTTTATGCTGCGATAATTTTGAGACCTCTGAATCGCGGTGTTCTAAGTGCTGTGGAATCTTAAATACTACCAAGATGATCCCGATTAGGGGTTGGAATGAAATGAATTGAGTAGTGAATACATTTGTTTACTTCCAACTTGATTTGCCAACTCTAATAAAGGTTTTTTCCATCTCATTAAATTTGTGTAGTAGATGGTGCTTCTCAGCCTCTCTTAAGTCCCCGTTCTGAAATACCCCCAATGTTTGGGGTAATAGTGTTTTAATACATGGATACAAATCTATCGGCATGAAGGACCATTTTCTACATAATGTTACATGGATTTTTGATCAAAAAAAAAAAAAAGCTTTAGCGTAAATGAGGGAAAAAAAGGAATGGTTTCCTAATAAATTGGTACGTCATTAAAACATAACAAATGTTAGTGATTCTTTAGAGTCACAGTATGATTTGGGTTATTGGGGTTTGAATTATATAATTAAAGAGAACTTGAAGAAGCAAAGGTTCTTAGTCCTCTCTCATAAATAGTATATAAATGCCTTACCTTCTTCACAGTCAAATCAAATATGTGTGGTGCCTAAAGTGACCCAACTATCATTTTTATTTTGAAACTTGAGAGTGACAAACCTGACGTTTCTGTTTAGATGGTAATATAATTAACCTTTAGGTTAGGTTAATTATAATATTAACCTTTAGGACAGTTTTCTAGGATGGCATTGTTTTAGATAGTAATATACGTGCAGTCCCAGGGATCAGACGAGAGGGATTGGAAAAGCACCTAGGTCCAAAGCATGGGCTGTATTGAGGAGAGGGAAGTTCAAATTTCAGTCTGTTTTGAATTGAAATGCTGTGTGATCAGTAGGTGGCGCCAGAGAGCGATCTCAAATTACCCGTGCTTGGATCCAAAGACCTGAATTTGGGTCTTCATCTCTGATTTCCAGCTTCTAGCATTATCTTCAACTCAGGGTGGGCTCTTAATAAACACTGCATAAATGAAACATGCTGTCACAGAGCATGAGCAAGGATTGGTGAGGAGGGGAGGTTACTCTTGTGAGAGAAGCATATTTAAAATGTGAGAACACTTTAGATACATTTTTACCAGAGTAACCAACATTTTAATTTTATTCCCTAACACACAAACTTATTAAAATTCTCATGCATATCAATTCACTTTTACATAAAGATATTATTCCCTCCCGCTTTTTTTTCTTAATAACAAACTAAGGAAATATGGAAAATGGTGATGTTGAAAACCTTGAGAATTGCCTGTTAAAAATAGAAGGTCAGCATCCCTTAGGACACACATACAGGGACTTCCCCAGAGAGCCAGTGGTTAAGATGCGGTGCTTCCACTGCCGGGGACGCGGGTTCCATCCCTGGTCGGGGAACTAAGATCCCACATGCTGCGCAGCGTGGCCAAGAAAAAACAAAAACACATACATATATATATATATATCCTCAAGCTGGGCTTTGTCTTCTTTCTTTTTATTTTTGATCCTTCTTCTTCGCCAGAAATTATTTTCGTATCAGCAGTGATGATAACGCATCATAACTATGGTTTGGTAAGAAATCAAAAAAGCTTGCAGCTTACTCTGTTAGTATTTTAGTAATTTTATCACTTAAGAATTATTGCTTGCAGTTCTTTAGGAAACTATTCAGCCATTGGATTTTACCTGGGAAACTTCTATTGTCATGAACCTGTGTTCTACATCTTTCTTTTTTCCCAGTGTGCCCCTAGTTTCAACTTTTAAATGATTTTTTTCCTGATTATAAATGTAATGTGTATTCAAGAGACAAAATATGGGAAACACGTTATAGATCTTCCTTGACGTACGAACGGGTTATGTCCTGATAAACCCATTGTAAGCTGAAAATATCATTAAGCTGAAAATGCATTTAATACAGCTAACCTACCAAGCATCATAGCTTAGCCTCACCTACCTTAAATGTGCTCAGAACATTTACATTAGCCAACAGTTGGGCAAAATCAGCCTATTTTAGAAGAGAATATTGAATAGCTCATGTAATTTAATGAATAAGGAAAGTGAAAAACACAGATTGGAGGGGTACGGAATGGTTGTAAGTGTATCAGTTGTTCACCTTCGTGACCCATGGCCGACTCACTGCCACTGCCCAGCATCGGGAGAAAGAATCAGACCACATAGTGCTAGCCCAGAAAAAGATCAAAATTCTAAGTATGATTCTCTTGAATGTGTATTGCTTTTGTACCATCGTAAAGTCAAAAAATTGTTAAGTTGAGCTATCGTAAGTTGGGGACCATCTGTATGTATATTACTAAGAAAAATTTAAAAGTCACTAATAATTTTACTACCCAGATGTAAAAATTGTGACCATTTTAATGGACTTCCTTCTAATCTTTTTTTTCTATGCTTGTGTATGTTTTCTATTTTTTAAATTAATTAATTTATTTATTTATGGCTGCATCAGGTCTTAGTTGCGGCATGTGGGATCTTTCATTGTGCTGCGGGCTTTGTTGTGGCATGCAGGCTTCTCTCTAGTTGTGGCGTGCAGGTTTTCTCTCTCTAGTTGTGGCACATGGGCTCTGTAGTTTGCGGCACGCGGACTCTCTCATTGAGGCGTGCGAGCTCAGTAGTCGTGGCACGCGGGCTCAGTTGCCCCACGGCGTGTGGGATCTTAGTTCTCCCACCAGGGATTGAACCCACGTCCCCTGCATTGGAAGGCGAATTCTTTACCACTGGACCACCAGGGGAGTCCCGTATGTATGTTTTCTACTCCAGTGACAGAGTTGGGATTGAACTGAGCATACTATTTTCTTTTTATATACTGTATTTCTCTTTATATCATTATATCTCCACGGAACTGCTGCCCTCCGTATATACATATAATGCACATACACACACATGCATATTTGGATTTTTTTAACAAACTACAACAGCAAAACTTGTTCCTTGTGATAAACTATATATAGAATTGTACAAAAACCAAGCCAATAATCTCCAGCCTATTCTCACCCCACCCAAGATAAGTAAGGTCTCTGTGTTCATACCAACTTAAAAGATAACCTAGAAAAGGCTTTCCCTTATTTTTATAGTAATTGTATCACACTATGTACATTTCTCTCTACCTTGCTCTTATTATTCCATTTATTAACAGTACTGTGTGTCAGTACAGCTATGCCTAACTTTTTTTTTAAGCAAATGGTAGACTGTGACTTACCATGTTACAAGCACCATGCTTTATTCACCCATCTCCATATTCATGGGTATTTTGGTTGTTTTGGGGTTTGTCTGCCATTACAAACTGCCACAGTAAACATCCTACATAGTTCCTCTTATTCAGTTGTGCTTTCTTTTCTTTCTGTAGGTTAGACCCCAAAGTGAGTTTCAATGAGTTTCTGTAGTTTGTACTTGCATTGATTCAGACAATTTTTTCAAAACGATAGTCTCATTGGTGGTGTGGGCTCCAGCTATCACGAATCTTGTTATCAATCTTTCGAAGTTTTGTAGGTCTGATGTGTGAAAATGGTAATCTGGTCTTTGTGCGTTTCCTGAGCTGGTGTTTTGATCTGCATCTCTGTGACATCTCTGCATAGACTTGTTGATTATTTGCATTTTTCTTATCTATGAACTTTAAACTCATACTCTTATTTTTCTCCTTGGGCTGCTGGGCACCTGGGGATGTGAACCCCATGTCTGTCAAATGGTGCTGAGTTTTCTCCCCTCCTATCCTTTGTCTTTTGACTTTCCTCATGGTGCTATTTCCATATAAAAATAATCATTTTGTATGCAGTCAGATTCTTCTAGTGCTTTATTTGTGGCTCCTGTAGTTTCTAAGAAAGTCCTCCCTTCCCTTGAGGTTTTTTGCTTTAATATTTTCATTATTTGTTTTCAGTTTCTGCAGCCAGAATTCATATTTATGTGTGTATGATACAGGAGTTTAGCTGCCCAATTATACCAGGACCATGTGTTAAATAAAATATTATTTTCCTTGGAACTGAAATCTTAATTTCACCTTTAGATGAAGTTCCCAAATATACTTGGCTCTATCTCTAGAATCTCTGTTTTGTCTCACTGATCTTTATATCTTCTCTGGGTTGCCAACATTACATATTTGATTATATTAGCATTAAGGTAAGCCTTAGTATCTTTTAGACTTGCAAAGCCTCCCCGTAGCTATTATTTTCCAAAATTTTCTTAGCAATTCTTAAATATTCATATTTCTAAACAAACTTCATTTTGTCCATTACCCCTCCCCCCCACAAAAAGAAAACCTTTTGAGGATTTGTATTAGAATTGTATCTGTATGGTTACATGAACTCATGAAAAGAATGACTTTTTAAAAAATGTTAAATCTGGGACTTCCCTGGCAGTCCAGTGGTTAAGACTCCCCGCTTCCACTGCAGGGGGCATGGGGTCGATCCCCGGCTGGGGAACTAAGATCCCACATGCCACACGGTGCAGCCAAAAAAATAAAAAATAAATGTTAAATCTTCCACCCAAAAACTTTTATTTAAACCCTGTTATAACCTATAGTTTTCTTCATATACAGTCTATTCTTATTAAATAGGGCCTGTATTTTCTTGTTGTTTTGAATTCTATTGTTAACTGTAAATAGGATTTTTTTATGTTAAAATAATTATTTGTTGCAAGCATAGAGAATAGCTATATTTGGTATACTTGTCTATATTGTACTACCTTAGAAAAAAATTTTTATTGACAGTAAGTATTTATTAGAAACTCTTGGTCGCTGATAAATATGACTTATGATGGTTGTGGTATAGTCACCTCATTCCCAGGTGTTTTTTTCTTGTCCCTTGCAATACTTATACTACTTATTTTGCAGTCTTGTCCTATTGTATTAGTCAGAACCTCCAAGCAATGTTGAAACAGCTGGCATCCCTCTTGCATCTCTACTTTTAACTTGAATGGCTTTAGAATTTCCCAATTTAATATAATATATGCTACTCCTTGGGTGACAGTTTTTATAGTACTTAGTCATTTTCTTCTCCCATTTTCAGAGTTTTTATCGAGGTGGGTTGCTGATTATTGTCAAATATCTCTTAAATATCTCTTGACATAAATATTTGGGTTTTGTACTTACATATGCTGATATGTGAATTAGTGTAGGACATAGCCTGGTACTGAAGCCTCTTGCATGCCTGAAACAAACCGTCTTGGTCATGTTGGATTATTCTTCTAATACATTCCTAGATTTCATTTACTAATATTTTCCTTGAAATTTTTATAACCATATGTGTAAGTGCAGTTGAATGCTGGTTTTCTTCTTTGTTCTCTGACTTTGCTTGTTTGTTTGTTTTAGGTTATGTTACTCTGAAAATAAATTGAGGCTCTTTCCTCCTTTTTCAGTGACCAGCAATAGTTTGTTATTTCAGGAATTATCTGTTTATTTTCTGGGCTGATACCCTTTTTCATTGTACATTCTTAACAAACTTTCTATTTTTTTCTGTAATTAATGGTCTATTTGGACTTTATGTCTCAACCTGATAAATTTTGGTAATACATACTTTGCAAAAGAAAAAATCATTCATTTTGCTCTGTAATTCCACTTAACATTCTCCTAAAATTATTTTAGAATCTTTGGCTTTTTTTTTTTTTTTTTTATCTAACAGTGCTCTTGTTACTTTTTTTGGGGGGGGTGGGGTTTTGGGGGAGTTTGGGGGGCTTGGGGTGGGTTGTGTTTTGTTTGTATTTTCAGTCTTCTCTTTAGGGAGTTTGCCAGGAGTTTATCTGTTTTGTCATTTATGTAAAAGTAAAGCTTTTGCTTTTATTTATTCTCTCTTTACTCCTCCATTTTATTCATTTCAGCATGTATCTTTATTAATTCTTTCCCCTGCTTTTCTTTCAGTTTATTTTGTTAGTCTAATTTCCTGTATTAAGTTCACTTATTTTCAGCCTTTAATAATGGGAAAGCATTTAAAGCTGTATATTTTCCAGTATGACTTCACCTATGTTAAAAGATCATTTTTTTCAAAGTTAAATCATGACTGCCATACAAATATAAAATGAGCATGTGTTAGCAATTTTATTTAATTCATTAATTAATGAGGAAATCAGTGAGTTGTTACAACAGGTTTGAAGGAGAATTCAATGAATGCTTACACAGGCAATCAGGAATGCTGAAGCAAATTTACAGACAGATGCAAAACTGGTTAGGGTCTACAGGGCAACCATCAGTTGCATTCCACCCACAAAATGTGTTTACATTCTTATATGTTTTTTGCATTATTATATGTTTCTGTAACTCACAAAGTTGTAAAATATCCCAAAAACACTAAAAGGCATTGACCGCTATAGAATTAGATAACCCAGAGCTGGGATATGACGGGACAACCAGTAATCTTTTTTGCCTATTTCCAAGTCTTTCAGAAATTTTCATGACATCCATATCCCTATAGATTTTTATATGAAGTGTCCTTCTTTCGTAAATTTCTAGATACTTCGTTATTTCAGTTTTAGGGTTGGTTGGTTTGTTCGGTAAGTCAGGGGGATAAAACCCAAGAGTTATATAAGGGTTTATTTTTTATTTTGCAAGTAGTTACAGTTTGTGAAACTATATTTTCATTTTTGGTTTCTGATATTAATGAGTTTTGATCTGAGAATATTACCTGTAAAATATGCGCTTTTTGTAATTTATTAGTTTTCTTTATGGCCATGTACATGACCAATTTTTGTAAATGTTTGGTGGAGATCTATGAATCAAGCATGTTGACTTTGTTATTCAGACTTTCTAAACCCTTCTTAGTTTTTGTCTGCTTGATAAACTTTGAAAGAAGTATTTTTAAGCCTCTTACTATGGCTGTGTTTTTTTATCATGCTTTTCTTGTATTACTGTGTTTCATTTTATTATATTTTGTCATATGTTGTTTGATGCATGTAAGTTTGTGGCTACTATGTGTTCTTTGTCAATTTTACATTTTACCCTTTAGTATATGCCAGATCTTTCTATTTAATAGCTTTGGGCCTTAAATTACACTTTATTTAATAACAGTATTCTAAATCTTATTTTATATTTTATTACATTTGTTTGGTTTATCTTTCCCACTCTGTGGTTTAATATCTTCCTTTAATAGCATCTCTTTGTCTTTGGTTGGAGAAGTCAAACTGTTTGCATTTCTCATAGTAACATATACTTGGTATTATTCATTTCTGTCTTATTTAATATTTACTATTTATTAAACTTTGTAATTTTCTCCTTTTTCTTTTCTAACTTTTCACTTTGTTCTTGAAAGTTCTTATATGTTTCCATTCTGCTAATAGTTACTTTCTAAACTCTAGCAATTATTTTTAAATCGATTCCTCTATTGCTATATCAGATATAAAGATCAACTAGGCCCCAACCTTTCATTAAGAAGTCTCCTCCTCACAAGAGGAGGCCGTTGGGCCACATCTCTTTTTACAACCCCTCTCTCCAAATCCTGGGTGTTGCTGAGGTAGCTTATGAGTTTACTTCCAGGCTTTTGTTAAGTTTTGCCCTACAGTATGTCTCTTATGTTCTAATTCCCAAATCACCACATCCACTGAGATTTAACCAAAGATTACAACATTCGTTGTTCACCATAATTTCTTATACTCTTCTTCCCGTATTTCACATCTTTACTCTGAGTTTATCCTTATTACGTTAATTTCTTGAGTATATTCCTTAGAAAGGGCACATAGGCTGGTATTTCTTTTGTCCCAGCAGATGAATGATACCTTTGCACAGCAGATTCTTTTCTCTTCAGTAATCTTTAAATTCTGTTCTCGTGGAGATGAGAAGTTTGATACTTATCTGATCCAATTCTTGAATGCCCTAGATCCAGCGACCAGCAAAGTTGAGACAAAATGGTAGTGTTGCCCGGAAAAAAAGTTGGGAGGTCTCTCACCTCAGCCAGTCAGGTTGAGAGAACCAATCTCTGAAATTTCCAGAACAGAGGGAGGGGATTGAAAATGGGAAACATTACCAATCTTGAAAAATTTTTGTTGTTCATTTCATCCCACTACTCAGCAACAAAATTACGGTTCTATAAATTGAAACACAATTTTTATTCCCTTTGACTGTAGGGCTCCAAGCTTTAAACATTTCTTTTACATCAATTTATCATTCAAAACAACTTTTTGTTGTTGTTATGTTGTAAACTACATAAATATATTACACATTTTTGATAAATAATTAAAATAAGCAAAAGTATATCTTAATGAGATTGATAGGCCTAGTTTTTAATCAGCTTATATATCTGTGATGAATATTACTTTAAAAAAATTTTTTTTTTACCAACTGCTAGAATGAGATACAGATCTCTTTCAGCTATAGTCCCAGTTTTCTTTTTTTATTGATGTAAATGCTGAGAAGTCTCATTCACATAAATAAGGATAGGGACATAGAAAGTGTATTGTTACAGCAATGCTTCTCAATTATTTTAATTCCTTCTGAGTTAAATGCCAGAAAATCATACAATGATCAATCATAATTATTTGGGTCAATTTCGTTAAAAGCAAAGAACTGAAAACCACCTGGGGTTTCTTTCCCAGTCATGGAGCAATTACTTTCTCAACCTCGGCACCATGAGTCACCTTCTGGGTATATTCTTAGATGATCAGTTTTAGGGAAAAGTACACATCAAAGTTGAGGATCTGAGAATTGATTTCCTCAATCATGCCCATACACGTCTTGAGAAATCTTTGTATATTCCCCAAATACAAGAACCCCAGCTGAAGGCCCTTGCCCTGGAGCAGGGTTCAGCAAACTTCTTCGGTAAAGGACCAGGTAGATGCCGCGGAGCAACGAAGCCCGCGCTCCACAACTACTGAGCCTGCGCTCTAGAGCCCGCGTGCCACAACTACTGAGCCCGCGTGCCACAACTACTGAGCCCGTGTGCCACAACTACTGAAGCCCGTGTACCTAGAGCCCGTGCTCTGCCACAAGAGAAGCCACTGCAATGAGAAGCCCACGCACCACAACGAAGAGTAGCCTCCACCCGCCGCAACTAGAGAAAGCCCGTGCGCAGCAACGAAGATCCAACGCAGCCAAAAATAAAGAATAAATAAATAAATAAATTAATTAATTAATTTATTTATTTATTTATTTTTAAAAAATAGGACCAGGTAGAAAATATTCAATATTTTTCAGCTCTGTGGGCCACATGGTCTTTATTGAAGCTCTTCACCTCTGCTATTGTAGCATGAAAGTAGCCAGAGACAATAGTAAAGGAGTGGGTGTAGCTGTGTTCTGATAAAACTTTATTTATGGACATTGACATCTGAACTTCACAAAATTTTCAAGTGGCACAAACTATTATTTTTCTTTTGTTTTTTTCCAACCATTTAAAAAAAATGTGAAAACCATTCTTGGCTCACAGACCACATAAGAACAAGTGCGTTGGACCATAGTTTGCCAACCCTTGCCCTGGACCCTGCACATAATAGGTACATAACAAATATTTATTAAATAAATGGTACTAATGATTTTCAATGATAAAAAACTAACATTTATTGACTCAGGATATGCCAACACAATGCTAAATGCTCTACCTAATAATCTCATGTAATCCTCCCAACATCCCATGAGGGAGGATTGCTATTATTACCCACATTGTGCAGAAAAGATGTTTCCCAACTTGCCTGGTTTAAGAATCACCTGAAAAACTTGTTAAAAATGCCCACAGCTACAGCCCAGCTTTGGAAATCCCAATACAGCATATCTGGGTGGGACACCTGAGAATCTGTATTTTAAATCTAGGACCTCTGGCTATTTTTCTGATCCAGACAATATGGGAAATACCACAGTAAAGAACCAGAGGCTCAGAAAAGGTATTGTTATGATTACCCAGGGTCACACAGCGATTAGGTGATGTTTAAACCAAGAGCCAACACTCAAATCACCTGCCCTCGTTCTAATCAGCATGTTTTCTCTAGTCATGACCTTCACCCAACTTGCTATATCTGGGCTTCTTTGCAGGAATTCATTTCCCCTCTACTCCCACCCACCCCTGGATCTCCCTGGAATGTTAAGTGGGACTGGGCAGGCCTTGCTGGGGTGCCTGCCACGCCCACCCCCAGATGTGAGTTACAGGCCTGTTTTGTTGCATGTCAGTTTACCACTGTAATTTGGGAAGTTCAGAGTTACTATCTTTGCTCTGAACTTCTTATACACACCAAAATATTTCAGTTTTGTGTCCCACATTATTCTGCTGTGCTTGATCTAAGAGGTCAAAACATAAGCCTGCTAGCATCTAGTTTTACATAGGTTTTCTTGGGGAAACCAAGAATTCAAGGGTTGTGTCCTAGAACAGGGTTATTATATTGATACTTCTTTGGGGGTTTTTGTTTGTTTTCTTGGCTTCAGAAGGATTCTCTGAGCAATAAAAACTGAATGCTTACAACTGAAATTGATCTTCGGTTCATCAGCCAGAATTGGATCTTCTGGAAAGATTTCAGTTGAAGATCTGGAATAAAAACTATGATAGCTTCTCTCCCCTGCCCTTCTGTTTCCTTTACTGCTGTGACACTGTCCTGTCTTTAAGAGGCTGTGTGAGGAACGAGATTCGACCCAGGGGGCTCTCCACAGCGGGACTGCCTAATCTCAGGCAGGAACTGCAAGGCCCATGACTACAGCCTGCAGAGACGCTGAAGTCTTGCTTAAACCGACCCTTCACGCTTTAAAATGCTCTTCCGCACTTTCAGTGACATGGGGAAACCAAGCAAGAAACAGGTCACGTGACTTGCCCAAGCTCACTCTGCTGGTCACTGGTCTTTGCTTTTGAGCCCAGGCTCCTACCTCCTTCCTTCCCTCACCCCTCCTTCCCCCAGCGCTGAGTGTCTGGCTAGTGGGTAATAAAACAGAGGCAAGAGTACCCATTCCATTTCCTTTGGTTTAGTTTTCTCATTTAGCTTGGTGCTTCTGACTTCATCCTGGCCCAAGCCAGAGGACAAACTCTGAGAAAAGGCTGTGGTTTAGTATTGAATTATTGGGAGCCAGCAGGGTCCCACTGCCACTGTCCTGGACTAGGGGCACATTGCCCCTTCATACACACACACACACACACACACACACACACAGAAAAAAATAATATATATATATAGAGAGAGAGAGAGAGAGAAAAACTTTCATTTTACAGCTGTGTGGGCACAAGGAGTAATATAATCTAAACTGGATTATATTAAAATTTTTTTCTTCTGATTTTAAAACAAATTAAAGCTCTTCCATGGGCCCCTAATTGGAGATGTCAGCCCCTGGGGGTGGGGAGATTATAACCAAGACATGAGGAATGTTAAGAGAAGTTTTCATTCTACAGGGAGAAGAGACAGGTTGGGCAGAAAGATAATTACTTATCTTGGTTTTGCCTAGTTTGTTTTTTTATAACAGCTTTATATTGAATTCTATTGAGATATAATTCAAATGCCATAAGAAGAATTATATTCTTTTAAAGAATATAATTTAGTAATTTTTAGTGTATTCATAAAGTTGTACAACCATTACCAGCATCTAATTGCAGAACATTCTTATCACTCCAGAAAGAAACCCTGTACCCGTTAGCAGTCACTTCCCATCCCCGCTCTTCCCAGCCCCTGGCAACCACTAATCTACTTTCTGACTCCGTGAGTTTGCCTCTTCTGGGCATTTTATCAATACATAATTGGAATCATACTATATGGGATCTTTTGTATCTGACTTCTTTTACTTAGCATAATGTTTTCCAGGTTCGTCCAGGTTGTAGCGTGTATCACTACTGCATTCCTTTTTTATGGCCAAATAATATTCCATTGTGTGGATAGACCACATTTCATTTATCGATTCATCGATTGATGGAAATTTGGGTGTTGCCATTGTTTGTCCTAGTTTTAAAGATAATCGTGTATTCAGGTTTTGGGAATTATTTGTGAATCTTTGTCATGATACCCACTACCTACTGAACAGTTACTCTGTGTCACTCACATTAACTCTTTGAACATCCCCATCAGCCCTGTTCAGGACCTCTTACTAGCGTCATCATTTTAGGGTTGGCGAGGCTGAGCAACAGAATGGGTGAGCAGCTGGCCCTGGGCCGCACAGCTAGTCTAGTTGATTTGGTTGGACTCACACCGTGATTAAGATCCTGTTCTAGATTCTGATCCTGCCAGAATCCCATGTTGCAATGTAGTAATGGGCGGAGCACATTCATCCATCTTTGCATGAAGACAAAGCAGTTGATTCTAGCCCAGTGATCAGTATGGAAATAGTCAGGCACGGCAGGGAAATGACACACTGTTCTCTCAGATAAGTAGCAAAGGTGGAGCCTGGCCAAGGAACTACTCTGGTCTCTTAGCAAACTAACGTTTATTGAGCACTTACTACACACCAGGTATTTGCTAAGCATTTAACTGCTGTGCCTCCTATAACCAGCTCTCAAGAAAGCAAGAGTGGGGGCTTCCCTGGTGGCGCAGTGGTTGAGAATCTGCCTGCCAATGCAGGGGACATGGGTTCGAGCCTTGGTCTGGGAAGATCCCATATGCCGCGGAGCAACTAGGCCCGTGAGCCACAACTACTGAGCCTGTGCGTCTGGAGCCTGTGCTCCGCAACAAGAGAGGCCACGATAGCGAGAGGCCTGCGCACCGCGATGAAGAGTGGCCCCCACTTGCCGCAACTAGAGAAAGCCCTCGCACAGAAACGAAGACCCAACACAGCCATAAATAAATAAATAAATTAATTAATTAATTTTAAAAAAAAAAGAAAGAAACCAAGAGTGGACCAGAGGAGAACTCTGAAATTTCTTCTGACCCAGTATTGGCATCCCTTAGTTCTCAGGAAACACATCCATCCATACATACATCACATTTACCTTTTTTTTAACGTATATATATAGATATGTACTTGTATTTTTAAAACACGATTTCTTAGGATAGTCAAAATGTTTTGCAAATTATCAGTAAAATAGTACTTTTGAGTATTCTTCCTTGAAACCAATCTCTTTATTTCCAAAAGTGCTAGCTATAAAATTTTAAAAGAATTCCTTTAGTTAGTTGTTCAGTTTTTAATGCTGATTTTGTGGTTCTTAAGCAGTGATGAGAGTCATTTATCTTGGGCTATATTTTTCTGGCATTATCTTTCCCTGAGCATTACTTCGCTGAATTTTGAGGGTGGAATTGGGTGATATTTAGTTATTAGGGAAAGGGAGACAATAGGGCGAATGTTCTGAATGCCATCAGCTGCTTTGGTTTTGTGAGTTGATTGGTAGGTTCACTCCAGGTAGGTGTATAGAACTTTCACCAGGGCCCACGGAGCTATGAGGACACTAGATTCTATGACTGAGCCACTGCCTTGAAGCAGCTTATGTCTAGATGCCACTGTTTCTTGTCTTGTCATTGCCTCTACCAAAACTGTGGATCTTGAGGGCTCAGACTGGTTCTAACCATGCTAACCCCTGGAAGGAAGTGTTCAGCAAATGTTCACTGAACTCATTCATTCATTCAGTGTTTCTTGAGCACCTACTCTGTGCCAGGTGTGGTTCTATAAACTTGGGAGGTATCAAGAGCAAACAAAGAGTAATCCTTGCCCTTGTAGTCTACCTTCTAGTGTGGGGAAAGAGACAGTGCATAGAGAACAGAACACATATGTACATTTTACAGTGTCTTAGAAGGATAAGTGCTGTGGCATGGGGGCAGGGTTTGACAGGGGAGAGGGGTTGCAGTTGTATATAGGATGGTCAGGGAAGGCCTCCCTGAGAAGTTAAGACTGGACTGAGGGAGGGAGGGAGCCATGTGGGTATCAAGAGGGAGAGAGTTCCAGGCAGAGGGAACAGCCAATGCAAAAACCCTAAAACAGAAATGTGCCTGGGGTGTTTGAGGTTAATGTGACCAGAGAAAACAGAAAGAGAAACTGGTAGAAAGTGGGTTTGGGAACAGTATGATTCTGTTTTTTGTATTCTGCCACATTTTAAAATAACTAAAACAATAACAACAGTTGCATTCATTCAGCAAATACTAATTGCATATGATGGTAGTGACACAAGGCAGGCAGGGTCCTTGCCCTCTGGGATCTGACAGACTAGTAAGGCAGATGGGCAAGTAAACATTTGTCACAGTATATGAATGCTGTATCAGGGGGACATAGCAGGACGACAGGGAACCCATATAACCCAGGTTTGGAGGGCCCAGGGGAGGCTGCTCATGGAAAGTCAAAATGATAATTGAAATTGGGAACAGAGAAATGGGGGGTGAGCATTCTAAGGTGGGCTGGAACACATGAAGCCCTGGAGGAGAGAGGTCATTGGTAATCGGAGCATTTTTCTAGAAAGGAAAAGGCAAAAAAAAAAAGGTGCTCCTTGGAGAATGTTAACTCCTGGGAAGTTTGTTTATTTCTAGAGAAGCGACACCACATTTATACCATTTATATAAAGTGATCATATAGTCCATCATCCAGACTGGGACATCAGACTGGGACACCTTTGAGAGTGAGGTGGCAAGCACTATGGGTAATTATGCTGGGAGAGCAGGTGTAAGTAGCCTCCGATATGCCCTTACCACCCTTACGGATGGAAGGCCAAGCCCAGAAGCTGTAAAATAATGCCTAATGCTTCTCCCTAGTGGTGGAATGCAGCAACACAACACAAGTCAAAGATCAGAGTTTCCTATCCCGTGAGTCAGTTTTCCAAGAAAAATAACAAGTCACATGCCACAGAGCTAATCAGAGTTTGGGTTTTGACCTAATGCTTTAGAGATAAATGTATTACTATAAATGTATCAAGTCTTTATCCATCTGTTTATTCTTCACTGTGTGATTGTATTCCTATTTTCAGTGTTAGTGGCTGTGGTAGATTAGATTTCTGTTTTCAGCCCAACACATCCTCCGTGGTACAGAATCATACTTATCCACCCTTGCACATTGGTATCATGGTGCGTAGAGTGGCTTCCTGGCCCCATTGACTTTGGGTGAAGCTGTGTGATTTGCTTTGCCCAATGGAATATAGTAGACCCGATGGGAAGAGGGGTTTTAACTGTGTCTATACAGTTTGGCTCATCCTCTTGCTCTCATGTGACCTGTCATGAGAAGAACATGCTATGTGTAGCGAAAGACCCCAGGAGACACGAGCAAACACGTGGAGTTGACCTCAACTCAATCGAGTAGAGCCACAATGACTCACAGACACATAAAAAAGAACATAATGGGGCTTCCCTGGTGGCGCAGTGGTTGAGAATCTGCCTGCCAATGCAGGGGACACGGGTTCGAGCCCTGGTCTGGGAAAATCCCACATACCATGGAGCGACTAGGCCCGTGTGCCACAACTACTGAGCCTGCGCGTCTGGAGCCTGTGCTCCGCAACAGGAGAGGCTGCAACAGTGAGAGGCCCATGCACCGCGATGAAGAGTGGCCCCCGCTTGCCACAACTAGAGAAAGCCCTCGCACAGAAACGAAGACCCAACACAGCCATAAATAAATAAATAAATTAAATTAAATTAAAAAAAAAAAAGAACATAAATACTTGCTGTCGAATGCCACTGAAATTTTGAAGTTGTCACACAGCAAAAACTGACTAATACAGGAGACTATTAGTAAACGTACTCAACTTACCATTGTCTACTGAATTGCCATTTCCAGTGTTTAGCATTTACTTGAATGAGTGAAATAATGTTTTCCCTGCAATACCACTTTAGAATCACTTTCAACACAAGTATGATGAAAAAAGTATTTGTCCTTGTAAAATCTGGATGCAAATCCAGCAGGTCTCTTCTTCCCATCTTGTCTTGCATCCTTTTTTTTTTTTTTTTTTTTTTAATTTTTGGTCAGTTCCCTTTCATAGGAGAGAGAAAGGAAACCTGCCCAGAGGACTCCCCACCCAATCTACCCAAGACCTGTTAGTCTCCATAAGGGCCTCTTTTGTTAGAGGCAACATTTTCCTCACTGGCTCTGAGACTCAGTGCCTTCCAAGAGAAGATACATGAGAGGAATAAAGTGCTGGAGATGCCTCAGCTTTTAAGAGACTTTACACCTTTTCTTAAAGAGGATTCCATTCATTTCGAGCTAACTCTAAGTTACCATGTGTCTTCAGAAAGATTTGCAGAGTTCAGATTAATTTGAAAGATTGGTATGCTGAAGGCTCAATGAGAACTTAAATTTTTTTTCAGTATTAAAGTTCTTGCAAGTTAGCAAATCGGCAGTCATCTTTACAGAGCTTCTTTCCACCTAATCCAGTGTAGACAGCATAGATACACCCAAATTACCTGTAAGCAGGTGAGTAAGTACTGTCATTCAAAGACCTTGCAAGCCTGGGTTGTACAGCAGGCCCATGGAGAAGTGGAACAGTGGATGGTAGTGGTTAAGAACAAGGGCTCTGGAGTCAGAAAAAGGTGGGTTCAAATCCCAGCTCCATATTTTCCTAGAGATATGACCCAGACAAGTGACCCAACCTCTCTGAACCTCAGTTTCTTCTTCTGCATAATGGGGATAATAACAGTTCCTACCTTATAGTGTTGTAAAGAAGGATTAAATAAAATAACACATGTTAAATAAAATAATACATGTTAAGATATAGAAAACAAACTTGTGATACCAAAGGGGAAAAGAAAGGGAGGAGGGACAAATTAGGGGTGTAGGATTAACAGATACAAAATAAAATAGAGAAGCAACACAGATATACTGTATAGCACAGGGAAGTGTACCCATTATCTTGTAATAACCTATAATGGAATATATCTGCAAAAACACTGAATCACTATACTGTACACCTGAAACTAACACAATATTGTAAATCAACCATCCTTCAATTTAAAAAGAAAAACAAAAATAATAATACAGGTTAAGTACGTAGCACATAGTAGGCAGTCAATTAATGTAGCCATATAGGTAGCAGCGCTAATGATCTGCTTTCTCAGTTTTTCTGTATCTTTGGTTAAGCCGTCAGTGGCTCACCTGTGTCATCATCAGGGCTGCTCAGGGTCCACCGGCTTCCTGTGTAGAAGGCATCTGTCATTGTGCTCATCCAGGTGGAAGGCAGTGTCCTACGCACCACTGTACAAGCCGGTGAACATCAGCTACTCCCACCACTTCCCTGCAGCTTGAGGACAAGCACAAGCCCTGGGCTTGGCCAGTCAGGTATTCCTGCCTAAGACCAAGCAAGCAGCACAAACCATAGGGAGGTATTAAAATTCATTCACAGCAGCAGCATTTCAGCAGAGGTTCAAACAGTGTGTGATGACGGCAGCAGCGGTTTCTGGGAGCAGTGGGGCCCAGCTTAGCGGTTTCCAGCATCAGCATCAGAGATGTGCCCCTGCAGCATCCCAAACAGACGTCCTTGCAGGGCACCTCGTCTGGCCTGCCTCACCTTCTGCCCATCGCCTTAGCTGGGCTCTCAGGTCCCTCACATGCTGCCAGTCAATCAACCCCTGTTCTGGTTCAATTGCCCAGCAGTTTCTGTTGCTTGTAATCAATGAACTCTAACTGATACACTCCCAAAGAGGGAAGCTCTGACGGGCTCTATTGTCATTGACCGATAGTGAGGACTCCAGTTGGGCAGAATTGGGGGCCATATCAGTGTAGAAGTCATTGCTTTAGACTCAGCCTTTGCACTTAGCTAAAAAGCCAGCTCAGATGTTTTCAGTCTAACAGTGCAACCCTTGGCACCTTTAAGCAGAAAGATGTCCCTATCACCACCATGGGAATTCTCCTTCCTTCTGAGAGCCTGATGGGTACCAGTGCTTCAGGGCTGGCCTTTGACTTCATTATAGAAGGGGAACTTCTTAAAGGAAAAATGTCCAACAATTTTTTTTTCCATAAAACATTTCAAACATACAACAAAGTTGAAAAGAAATGTTTGGTGATCACCCACATTCTTTCCACAAAGATTCTGTCATTAACATGTTACTCTTTTTGCTTTATCATATATCTCATTACAATATTTTTAATTGAAAAACTAATACATGCAAAGAGTGAAAAAATTCAAACATTCCAACATGGTATATGATGAAAAATTATTCTCCTTTCCACATCAGATCCCCAACTCACTTCCCCAAAAGCAATCACGTGTTTACATATGCTTATATGTATAGTTTTTGTTTCTTCTTTTTCCTGATTTCCTTTTAACGGCCCCTTACTCAACTTACCGTATTGTCGTTTGCCTTTCTTTTTTCTTTCATTTAACAATATATCTTTCATTCAGGATTCATTTCATAAAAGCTTATTAAGCACCTACTCTGTACCAGGCACTTTTTCCATAAACCAGGCACCCTGAATGGGTGGAGTAGTTCTGCTCTCCTCCCTCAGGGCCAAAAATTCAGAAATCATCCCATGTCACCTCATGTGAAACTAGTTAATTCTTTTTTCTTTTTTTTTTTTTTGGCTGCATTGGGTCTTTGTTGCTGCGCACGGGTTTTCTCTAGTTGTGGTGAGTGGGGGCTACTCTTCGTTGCGGTGTGCAGGCTTCTCATTGCAGCGGCTTCTCTTGTTGTGGAGCACAGGCTCTATGTGCACGGGCTTCAGTAGTTGTGGCACATGGGCTCAGTAGTTGTGGCTCGCGGGCTGTAGAGCGCAGGCTCAGTAGTTGTGGTGCACGGGCTTAGTTGCTTCGCGGCATGTGGGATCTTCCCAGACCAGAGTTCGAAACTGTGTCCCCTGCATTGGCAGGCAGGTTCTTAACCACTGTGCCGCACCACCAGGGAAGTCCGAAACTAGTTCTTTTTTTTTTTTTTTTTAATAAATTTATTTATTTAATTTTGGCTGCATTGGGTCTTCGTTGCTGCACGCAGGCTTTCTCTAGTTGCGGTGAGCAGGGGCTACTCTTCATTGCGGTGCGCGGGCTTCTCATTGCGGTGGATTCTCTTGTTGCGGAGCACGGGCTCTAGGCATGCGGACTTCAGTAGTTGTGGCACGTGGGCTCAGTAGTTGTGGCTCGTGGGCTCTAGAGCGCAGGCTCAGTAGTTGTGGTGCACGGGCTTAGTTGCTCCGCGGCATGTGGGATCTTCCCGAACCAGGGCTCGAACCCATGTCCCCGGCATTGGCAGGCGGACTCTTAACCACTGAGCCACCAGGGAAGCCCAAAAGTAGTTCATTCTTAAAGGGACTTTTAAACCAGGGATTAAATGCCTATAAGACCCAGGTGATAACAAAAATGTACGAAGGTATCTGCAACACAAAACAATAAACATTTAGAATCCCTGGCGGTCCAGTGGTTAGGACTCTTGTGTTTCTACTGCAGGGGGCACGGGTTCAATCCCTGGTTGGGGAACTAAGATCCCTCATGCTGCATGGCAAGGCCAAAAGAAAAAAAACAAAAAAAACAAAATTATGATGTAACAATAAACGTTTGACCACCAGGTGTGCAGGAGATCAGAAGTTGGAACTAAAATGTATTAGTTCTGGGAATTCTTGGGTATTTTCTCTGCTATAAATGAAACTCAGCTATTCCACATTTGGTTGGTTGGTTGGTTTCTTTCTTTTGTTCGGCACCTTGCCCTCTATTCTGTATCTTTTACACACCTCATGGTTTCTACTTCCCTAGGGTTTTTGCTTCCTCCTCATTTTAGGTGAGGGTAGTTCCTCTCTGGCCTTTCTCTATAGCTTGACCACATATTTCCAGCACTCTGTTGGTTACAAGGAACAGAAAACACAGTAAAACTAGCAGAAGTAAGAAGACTTCCTGGACAGATACTAGGTCGTTTCCAAAATCAAAGAAAGAAACACAGGGTTCAGGGCTGCTCCCCGGACGTTGAAACCTAAACCAGGGAGATGGTGGCGTGTAACCTCTTTTTTCATGATCATTCTCTTCACTGCTGGCCTTTGCTTGTTCTTATTCTTTCCTCCTGCAGGTGGGTTTTCTAAACTTGGTAGAAAGTTATGGTCACAGTTGGCAACCCCAACTTAACATCAGCCCAATGCAGCAAATTCAGAGGGCAGTCCTTCTGTCTCTGCTTTTGTACCTAAACACGCCAGGAATGGTGTGCCCAGTGCCAGAGCACATCTGTGGTCAGGCAGACACAGTGGGTTAGGCTGAGCCCATCCTGGTCAGTGGCCCACTCATCTGGCCATCAGTGGCTTTCCATAAGTGGCACCCCTACCAGAACTAGTTCCCCAAAGGAAGGAGGGTAGCATGTTAGACAAAACCATGAATATTCATTGCCAAGGCCCTGAGCCTCGGATCCCTCTGCTAACTACCTCCTTCTCTGTGCATTTTCCAGATTTTCCTTCGGGATCCACTCCACCCCCTCTTTCAGCCTATATGCTTCAAATGGGGCTAACACACCCCCTTCATGAGGGGAGGGCATGTATCCCATGCTTGGCCAATCATAGCACCCCGTCACCTTGGTCAAAGTTTTAAGTCCAAAAGCAAGGGTTAGCAAGTTTATTCTATAAAGCAACCGAAAGAGTTGCTGGTTTCAGCAGAAATAATTGATAGTAAATATTTATCATCTGTGTTGTAGCTACTCAGTTCTGTAGTTCTAGCACAAAAGTAGCCATAGATAACATATAAATGCATGATGCTCTGTTCCAATAAAGCCTTATTTACAGAAACAGGCAAGTGGGCCAGATTTGGTCCACAGGCCATAGTTTGCCAAATCCTGGTCTAAAGGATGAGTATATCTATCACCCAAACCAGTCAGGCACAATGTAGGTATTCAATAAAATATAGAATAATGGTTATTACATTTTTAAATAGTTTTTAAAGTTATTATAGTGTAAGGGTAGTAGGTAGATGGCTGCCAATAATAAATAATAATAACTAATAAACTTGATTCTTTACTATTTGTCAATCCCTTTACATATATTTCCCTTTTAATACTCAGAAAAACCATTTGAGGTAGGTAGAATTATTATCCTCATCTTACAGATGAGGAAACTGAGGCTCGAGGAGGTTAAGAGACTTGTTCAAAATCACACATCTCTGAAGAGCTGGACTCTGGTGAGATAATATATGTAAAATATGTTCTAAAATGCTACTTAGCACATGGTGAGCCTCTGTGGATACTCACTCTTCTCATTGTCATTGTCATAGTCATCACTACCACCACTGTTGTTGCGTCTCAGGTTAGGAGAGGTTGAGTAACCTTCCCAAGCCAGGCCTAGGATCTGCCTCTGGATGTGTCCAAGTTTAAAAGGGAGAGAGAGGAAAGGAGAAATAAGAAATGGTTTAATTATACCCTACTTGCTATACAAAGCCTTTGCATCTACTCCCTACCCATGTCCTGTCTCCAGCACTCCGCCCACCTCCAGCCAGACCGAGGTTCCTCAAAAGTGCCATAGCTGGTCTTTGCACAAGCTGTTCCCTCTGCCTGGAACCCTTTTCACCTCACTTCTCTGTCTGCCCAAGACCTGCTCTTCTTACACCTCTGGGGTTATGAATCTGCCTCTTGCAGGAAGCTTTGCCTGACCACTGTGTGAGTCTTTTTTTTCTTTTCTTTTCTTTTTTAATACAGCATGTGTGAGTCTTTATCACACTGTATTGTAACTGTCTGTTTTCTTATTTTTCCTCTTGATTACTCTGTGACTTCCTTAAAGGCTTACTGTTGCATTCCTAGAGGTTAGTATCGTACCTCACACCCAGATAGAACCCAGTTAATGTTTGGTAAACAAGTGAATGGTTCTGGAACAAGCCCTGGTAGAATATGTCAGTCAGGGAGACTGTATGCCGTAAGATATGGAACACGAAAAGAACCTGAAAATGACAGTTGGTCTCGGAGATTTCAATGTCACCAGAAAAGGATTGGAAACTCATTTTTCTCAAGAGTAGGTAAGACAAATGACCAGCTCAGGCCTGCCACACCCAGCCCCACATCTAGAAGCTTAGAATTCCTATTCTTGGATAACATTCCTTTACAGTTCAGGAACTTCCAAACCTGTGGGGGGTAGCAGGTGAATTGGAGGCTGTTTTCACTATAAAGGTCCTGATCCACATTGTTGCTTATACAGTATCCTCTTCCAGTATTTCGTCTCATCATTTCAAATTCTAATCCATGAAGGGAAGGGGCTGCAGTGGGGGAGGAGAAAGGAAAGAGGAGGAAGAACTGAGGATCTGTATCGTGATTATTTCCATTTTCAACTAAGACTGTGCCCTAGTGACTTTTTAACTAGCTTTTTTTTTTTTTTAATTTTTAAAGTTATATATGCTGATGGGAATATAAATTAATATGGCCACATTGGGATAGAGTTTGTCATTTCCTAGGAAATTTGAATGTAAGCATATGCTCTGATCCAGGCATTCCTCCCACACTGCATTTCTCAAACTTACCATGCATGAGAATCACTAAGGGATCTTGTTAAAATGCAGATTCTAGGCTTAGAGAAACTTACACATGTGAATCAGGAAAGCTGTGCAAGAATGTTCATAGCTACGTTGCTCATAATTACAAATTGGAGACCACCCACTGGCAGTGAAGGTGTAGATGAAGTGTGATACATTCACAGGGTGACAATGAATGAACCACAGCTGCCTGCAGCAACCTGTTGACTCTCACAGGCTTAAAGGAGCAAGTGAAGGAAAATTGGTCATACTATTCAACAAGTGGCAACACTAAGCAACATATTTAGGTGACAAAACTATTTTTAAATAATTATTACACAAAATTAGCGATCCTGGAAGAAGGTGGCAGAAGGAAGGAGAAGCTGATGGATAGGAATATGTGAAGGACTTCTTTAGTACTAAGAATGTTCTGTATCTTACGGTGCTGATGGTTACTCAGGTGTTATTCCTTAAATTGCACATTTATGTTTCATACATTCTTGTATGTGTGCCAAATTTTAAATTTTCAAACTTAAAAGACTGTAAAAAGGTATATAGCAAGATGTCCGTCACTCAGACAACTGCACCACAAATACTGCTGTCCTGTCCCCAGAGATAACTCATACTAGTTATGAGTTACCAGCAACTTGGTCTCCTCTGCATTCACAAGTTTATGTGTGTATGTGTGTATATGTATATATGTTAAATTTTATATAGAGAGATACTGTTACATATATGTATTTACATACATATATACACATACACACAACAGCATTGTTTGTGTTCTTTTCTGTCCTTTGAATATTTCACTTAATAGATCTTGAAAATATTCCATCAGTGCACAGAGAAACACATTATTCTTTTTATAGTCATAAAGAATTTATTCTATTTTATGATAGAACCATAATTTAGTCATTTTAATTATTAATTTTTAACCATAAAGTAGTATGTGAACACACTCTCTATTTTTAAAAAATGTGACTAAGGATAATGTTCTCTTATGCATACCTGTGGAAATTGTAAGTTCTCCAATCCTTCCCCTCTGAATCTACTCCCTGCCACCACCTTGCTTAACTCACAGCCAGTGTGCATCCTGCCAGGACTTTTGCCCTCTGGATTTTCATTTTCACCACTGAAAACATGTGGACTTGAATATGTGTTTATATCTATGTAGAACTTACTTTTCCTCTTCAATGCAGTATATCTGGAGCTCTAGCCATCCCTATAAACATAAAACTGGCTGATTACTTTTATTTGCTGCCTGGTATGGCTAAACCACAGTTGAATCTAACCATTCCCCTATTGTTGTACACTTAGGTTGTTTCTCAAGTTGTTTGTGATGACAGTAGTGTTGCAACAAACATCCCTGGACCTGTCCCCTTGTGCACATGTGCAAGCATTTCTCTATAGGAGAAGAGATGGAAAGCAGAACTGATAAACCATTGGCAGGGCATATCTAAAGATTGATTGCCAGATTGCCCTCCAAAGTGGCTATAACCATTCACACTCCCACTAGCAATGCATTAGAAGACTAATCTCCCTGCACTCTTAGTAAAAGTAGATGTTATCAGCAGTCTTAATTTTTATTGAGCTGATAGGTGAAAAAAAGGAGGACTTTATGGTGAATATTCATTCCCTTATAGTTAGTGATGCTGAACGCCTCTTATAAGTTTGTTGCCCAGAATCTGCATTTAACACGATCCCCAGGTCATTCTTCTGCACATTAAAGTCTGAGAAGCACTGGAGTCAGAATCTGCATTTTAACAAGGTCCCCAGTGATGCCCACGCACAGTTTGAGGAGTACAGTGGGGGAGGAATAGCTGGATCACAGCATACGCTCACTTTTACTAATATGTGTGGGGTTGTGTTTATCTTTTCTATTCAGACAGGATATAAAACAGTCCTTCAATGTATTTTTAACTTGCACTTCTTTAATCGTAAGTGAGCTTGGACTTTTTTTTTCAAATTCTTACAGGCATATTTTTCTTCTCTGGAAACCAGGTAGTCACTGAATCTTCTTACTTTGCTTCAAACACACGAAAGCTGATCTCCTGGGGGCTTTTGCTGTTATGGTTTTCTCTCCCTGGAACGTTCTCTCCCTGGTTCTTCCCAGGGCTGCCTATTATATGCAGGTTTTAGCTCAAAGGTCACTTCTAGCGAAACTCAGGTACCGCCCCTACTACCACTCTTCATCTCCCCACCCCGTTTCACCTTGACCATGGCCCCCACCCCTATCTGAAATGACCTGCACACTCGTTCTTTCCTTCCTTCTCTGACTGCCCTGCTGGATCTTGTTTGTCTTGCCTACCCCTCTATACCCAGCACCTGGAACAGAGCCAGGCAACAGTCTGGACTCAAATTATCATCAGATGAACAAATAAATGAATTCTTGGCAGATGAAGAAATGAGATTTGCTCCTGTCTAGCTTTACGCCCCACTGGGGCATCACTTTTACCTGGATAAACATTTCTTGATTCATTCCTGTATCCACAGCGGAAAATACTAGGTGGTAACGACAGAAGTCAAGTGAGGTGGCTTTAGGAGAACACGACCCAAGCAAGGTGCTCAGCCCCACGGGAGGCCCAGGACAATCAGAGAGACAATTATATTTGTATCTATTTCTCTTAAAAAAGAAAGCAATTACTTGACCAATATTAAATAATATTGTAGTACTCATTTAATATATAGAGAGAAACTGGTATAAAGGCATGGAAATCTGCAACTCAAGAAGGGTTGGGTAATGTCAGTACAGGCTTGTGTGCTTCCAATTTATTCCCACATAAAACAGAATATCTGTCCCAAGTTCATTGGAACCACCAATTTTTTTGTTTTTTGGCTGCGCCACACAGCTTGCGGGATCTTAGTTCCCCAACCAGGGATCGGACCTGGGCCCTCAGCAGTGAAAGCGCCAAATCCTAACCACTGGACCACCAGGGAACTCCCGGAACCACCAATTCTAGATGAGCATTAGCTATTTTTACAGATAACTGTAACTCTTACCCTACTATTATAAATAACTTAACATTTAGAGAGTACTGCCTCTGTAGTAGACATTGTTCCATGTACTTTATATATATGTATTCATTCATCCTCACAACCACCCTGGCTGCATTAGCATCGCCATTTTATCGAAGAGAACACTGGGGCACAAGGCAGCTTTCTCAAGGTCACATGGTAACAGAGCCAGGATTCTCACCCAGGCTGGCCCCAGTCCATGTGCTTCGTAATGACATGATACTGCCTCTGGAATCTTTGTAATGCTTTGTAAGATGTCGAATGACCAGGAGACTCTTCTGTATAATTCAGAGGTACACTTCACCTCTTGGCAAAATGCTTAAGTTATCAAAATTACAAATATACTCCGTTTTTATTTTACAAAGGGACAAGCGTTGAAAATTTATTGACTTTCTTTTTGAAGAAAGGGAACTACCTAACAACCATTAAAAAAAAAAAATCAGGATACAGGTGATAAACATATAAAGAATGAGAAAGTAACTAGTTTCCAAGAGAAACATGCTATGGAGTGAGTATTTGAAATGCATGTTTGGCCATGATTCCCTTGTTAGGTGATTTTGTTGCTGAAAATAATGAAAAGTTGTCACCTGTAAAAACCTCTATCTGCGTGTTTAAATTTGGCAACAGAATTTCCTAATCTGTTTAAACATCTTCCAAATAAAGAGCTTCAGTGGGTTTGAAATCCAGTTGTTAAAGATATAGTTTAGGTTAACCTCTTCAGGTTAATTTGTAGAAGCCCCAGCTTGATTATCAGGGAAAATGAAAATTTACGAGCTGGATTTCAAAGAAAATAGTCAATTTGTGTAACCGGTGAATGGGATTAAAAAGGGAGAACCATGATTCAAGCATAGCCAATGATACTTTGTTTTTTTCTACATATCCTGTGAGGGTTTTTTTTTTTCTCTTCAGTTCTTCAGTGATAACCCTTGAAATCAAGCCATTAAAACCAAACATGGTAATAAACTTAATTTAGGACCATAACGTTGAATGGATGTACTGTAAAATACTAAAACAGTGCCTTCAAAAAAGGAAGCAAGTTTTGTTTTTTTTTTAATTTATTTATTTTTTATTTATTTTTATGGCTGTGTTGGGTCTTCATTTCTATGTGAGGGCTTTCTCTAGTTGTGGCAAGCGGGGGCCACTCTTCATCGCGGTGCGCAGGCCTCTCACTATCGCGGCCTCTCTTGTTGCGGAGCACAGGCTCCAGATGCGCAGGCTCAGTAATTGTGGCTCACGGGCCCAGTTGCTCCGTGGCATGTGGGATCTTCCCAGACCAGGGCTCGAACCCGTGTCCCCTGCATTGGCAGGCAGATTCTCAACCACTGCGCCACCAGGGAAGCCCAGGAAGCAAGTTTTAATCTGTTGCTGTCATTATATTTGTAGAAAATATTGATAATTTACTTTGCCTTTTGTTGAAATATATTCAAGGAAAATGCAAATCAAAACCGTAGTGAAATATCATTGTATGTCAGTTTGATTGGCAAAAATTAAGACATCTGACAATACGGAGTGTGGTAAAGGATGTGACTCCACGGTACCTCTTACCTTGCTGGGAGAAGTGTAGATTGGTGCCTCCACTGTGGCATCATTTCTTACATAGTCACTTACAATCCAACCAATGTATACATTCATTTAAGAAACTGACACTTTTTAGAAAGATCATAGCTGCATTATTCACGTGGCAAAGACTGGGAAACAACCCAAGTGCCCATCAACAGGAAGGCAGATGAAGCAACTGTGATATTTTCACACTATGGAATATTACACATCAAACTGGTTGAACAACAGTGATAATTTGGATGATCTTAGCAATATAATAAATGCGGGGGAGGAGTAATTACTGGAAGATTACATGCCCTTTTCATGAAGTTCTTTAAAAATTAAAATTTAAGGAATACATGTAGGTGCAAAAAAGACTTGCTAAGGAAAAAAAGCAAAGGAATGAACAATGAAGGGTTTAGGTGGACGGCTATTCAATTCGGGGAGGGGATGAAGGGGGATATATGAGAAATGCAGGTTATGGTTAAGGTCCTAGCTTGGGTCAGTGAGTTCCTTGGTATTAATTATATCGTAATAAGCCAAGCAACAAACAAGCAACCAGACAAATACAGGTCAGCGACAGGTCAGGGATGACAACGGGTCTTGTACCAAAGATTGGTTAATCCAGTTGTGTGCACCTGAGCTGAAGAAATTATTTCTATCCATAGCAAATACAAACACACCTCAAGTAGTAAAAAGCGGTATCAGATGCCTCCCAACCTCCCGGCTGGGTGCATTTCCTTCTTCAACTTCCCCAGAGGCAACCATTGGCCCCTAGAGATCCTTCTGAGACATTCCAAAAGGTCACACGATAAACAGAAGCACACATATGTTTTGAAATGGCTTTACATATATGTGTACCTAGACACATATACACACATCCCAAAGAAAACTTTTAAAGTTGCTTTTTAAAAATTTATCTCGAAAATTTAACCTTGAGTGACTTCACCTGGCTTTACACAAACATCCCTACAATCAATTCACAACTTGAAAATCAACGGGAAGTTTGAGGAAAACAGCTCCTTTTTTAAGAAATATAAAAATGCTCTTCTTGCAGACAGTCCCCTAGGGTTTGTCAAGGGTAACCTCCCAGAAGGTGAATTACAGGACGCTGCGAAACCCCACAGGGCCGGAGCAAGCCACGGCAGAAAAGCTCACCGCGGAGATGTTAGAAATACGGATTCCCAGTCCCCGCCCCACGGATTCAGAGCTGAACACTGGTCTTTTTTAACCAAGGCCCCCACGTGACTCTCAGGTTCGGGCAAGCTTGGGGCACAGCCCCGCCTTAAGTAACTCCCCAATGGAAGAAAGTAAATATCTGGGGCTTGTAGGTGGCTTTCTTGCTCCCTGTTGGATGTCGTTTACCTGGTGCAAGGAGGGGTCCCCTCGGGTCTCATCAGGGGCGCAGTCAGTCTGAACACGAACGCCAATTAGCTCAACCCCCCGAGGACCACGCCTCAGTCACCTGCTGGGCGGGGCCCGCGCCCCTGTCGGCCCCAGGCCTCTTTCCTCCGTGTGGTCTCAGACCCCTGGCGCCAGAGTGCGGGGGCCGGGGGAGAGACGCTGCATGGAAATGCAGATGCCTGGGTTCCGCCGCCTGAAGCCAAAACTTCCGGAATCTGCATTTTTAACCAACTCTTCCAGGACCAGTAAGTTCACCCTGCCGTTGGAGACGCACTAGCCTCATTTAAATTTTAAATTCGAATATGCAGCCACGAGTGGAGGTCGTGCTTCTCAACCTTGGCTGCCCTTCAGAATAACCTGGGGAAGCTTTTTAAAATATATGTACACCAATGCCCAGGTTTCAGCCCAGACCAATTAAGCCAGAATCTAAAAGCGCGGCCTCTGCGGCAGGAGCCGCAACGGCATCACCTGGGAGCTCGTTAGAAATACAGACGCTCAGGCCCCACCCCAGACCCACTGAGTCAGAATCTGCATTTTAACGAGATCCCCCGTGATTCGCGCGCACATTAAATTGGAGGAGAGCCGTGCTTCTAAAATTTTAATGGGCAAACGAATCACCTGGGGATCTCGTTAAAATGCAGACACGGTTTCTCAAACTTAAATGTGCATGCGAATCACCTGGGGAGCTTGTTAAAATGCAGATTCTGATTCAGTGGGTCTGGGGTGGAGCCCGAGAGTCTGCATTTCTAACGAGCTTCCCAGGTGGTGCGGGCTTCCCGGGTGTGGACCGCGCTTCCCCTGGAGTCCCGAGGTCTTGGCTCCGGGCCAATCAGCCGTCAGGGCGCTTGATAAATCGCCCTGCTCGGCTGAGGAGCAGAATTGCCGGGACATGCGCGCTCCGGCCGACGGGGGGGGACGGGGGGGGTAATTTCCCAACTCCGGGAATTGGTTGTGTGAGGCTGGCCACTCGTAGGGACGCGCCAGAGCCCTGGTCCTCACGCCATGTCGCGGCGCAAGCAGGCCAGGCCCCAGCATCTCGGCTCCGAGGAGCCGCAGCCAGAGCGCCAGGAGTTCGCCGAGGCGGCCCCGGAGGTGCTGGGGGAGACGGGTGAGTAGTGCTGCGGACGCCCGGCCCGGGGGGCTGGAGGCAGTTTTCTCGGACGTTCCCCGGAGCCGCGCGGGTGCGAGGTCCCGGCCACCGGGCGTGGAAGGGCGGGTGAAGCTTCCAACCCGAGTTCTGGGGCTCGGGCCTTGCTGACACCGCCTTTGTGAGTTACACACACACCCCCCCCCCCTTGTAAATTCACCCTCCTCGGGTAAATTACGTCGCTCCCCGAGGGGATTCCTGCAGCCACTCCCCCTCCCCCCAAGCGCTATGAAGTGACGGTTCATCTCCCGAACACGTTGGAAGGATGCTCTGAGACCCCTTTGGAGGCTGTCTTCGGGGTGCGCCGGCACCCGGGTGCCGGACCTCCTTGGCGCTGGGCTGGGGCTGAGCGCCTGGAAGGTGGGCGCTCCGAGACCCGCGCCCCAGGCGTTTTCCTGAGGGATGGGGGGAGGGTCTGAAAAATGTCTGAGCTTCTGCCGGGACCTGGGGCTAGGTGCTGGAGAGAGACACAGCAACGAACAGGGAGGATAGAATTCCGACCCTCCTGGAGCTTATTATGGCCTAGTGGAGGCGAGAAAGATGGCACATATGAGATAAAGCGGTGGAACGCGAGGTGTGTTAGGGCTGAGCGCCGGGGGAAACATCAAGCTGGGAGGGGCTTGGGAGGGGGTTGTCCCGGGAAGGCCTGTCCGTGGAGGGCGCCGTCGAGTAAAACTCTGGAGGTCGTGAGGGAGCGAGCGGTGGAGATGGCCGAGGGAAGAGCATTCCAGGCAGAGGGAACAGCAAGTGCAGAGGCCTCGGGCGTCAGCGAGGCTGGAGCTTGGAGGCGCGTCCGGTTGAGCTTTTGAGAAGTGACGGGAGCCCCGGGCTCCGGTAAGGACTTCGACTTCTACTGGAAGCGAAGTGGAGCCATGTTGGGGGCGGGGAGTGAGCAGGGCAGTGCCGCGGTGGGATTTCACCCCGGCTGCCACCGGGCTAGAGGGGCTCCGGGAGAAGCCTAGGGACCCCGGACTACCCTAAGCCCCCCGGGGCAGTAGTTCTCACCCGGTGGGCCTTGGGGCCTCTGCTTCTGAAGAGCCTGCAGGTAGGGAGCTTCTGGAACTCGCTAAATTCTCAGGCTTCCACCACCCCCTCCGCTGCTGTAATCTCAGGGGTGGGGTGGAGTCGGGGACGCTGCATTTCTAAGGCGCTTCCCCTTCTGATTATCTTGCACTCAGGTCAGACGATGTAGGTTCCTACTTTATGGTCCCTCTGCCCTCCACCTTCCCTCCCGCCCGTGGGTAGCTGCTGCCTTTTGCTTAGCAAGGGGGTAGCGAGAGGAGTTTTTAGCAGAACTTTCTTCTCTTCTCTCCCTCCCGCGCATTTTCCTGGCTCGGAAAGGGAGAGGGGGATCTAGTCTCTCCTGCCAGAAGGATCAGACTTCCAGCAGCAGGTCTCTCTGGTGGGCTTTGATGACCATACGCTCCCAAGGAGGTAGTGGAGGAGAGCAGAAGCTTAACAAAGTCACCCCTAAACTAATAGTTTGGCATCACGCTTTAGTTTTAAACACAGTCCTAAAAATAAAACCAAAGAAAACCAACCCTTTAGATAAATAATAGCTAATTAAACAAAATGTTTCAAGAAACTCTTAACATTGCCTTTGGGGGGAACTGGGTAGCTGGGGAGTGGGGTTGGAAGGAGACTTTTCACAGTAACTTTTGGATTATAACTATTAACAATCTATTTATTACTTATTCCAATAAATAAATAAACGTTTCTTTAAAAAACAAAAAACCTAAAGCTTGGCTGGATGGAACTACTATAACCAAAATATCCTGTGTTTGTGCTCAAGGTCTAGAGTGGCGATAGGCGGGTGGAACCGGAGTGGGGTTCCACCCTAACCCTAGGGTGGGGTTCCTGGGGTGGGAGCAAGGCTTCTGCTGATCCTCTGTAAAAGAACTGGGGAGGTATTGGGGATGTTGAGTCTTTGGGGGAAGCGATTATAAAAGACAATTCCTGAATAAACCCGGGCTGTTCAAAGTGAGTGCCGTGGGCTGCTTTTTCTTCCTGCAAACAGCGCTTGGAGGGCACCTCTTGGAGCCTTGCCCTGTGTTTGGAGGGGTTGCGGAGGGTGTTCTGTGTTGTGCAGCACTGTGGGTGCCAGGGCACCTCAACACCAGCCGCCACTGTGGGGAAAAGCAGCCTCGCAACTGACATTCCGCCTCCACGCATTTTAGGTCTGTTATGATGCTGAGCTAGAAGCCCGCCTTTTTTTTTTTTTTTTTTTAAGGTTGGGCCACTCTTAATTTGCAGATGGCTTTGCAACTCACCTAGCTTTTGGAGGAGATAGAACAGAGCAGGTCAGTTGGTAGACTTCAGTCACTTCAATCATAAGAGGGGCAGGAAAACAACCTTACCGAAGGAACATCAACAGTTTCTCAAAGGGTTACTGAGTTCTGTCAGATGTGGCCCCAACCCCATCTTTCAGACTAGAAGGGTCTCTGCCCCAGCTGTACCTTTCTCAGGAGTGCAGGCTTCTGACCTTCCTTGCTTTCCTGGATGCTTAAAATTGAAGGAGGAAGTCGCCTTTAGAGGCTCTGCATGCCTCTGCCGTAGTCTGCCTTGGTGACCCTTTATAGCCTTGGGCACAGTTTTCTGATAGCTTTAACCCATCCATCTCCCTTCTACCTGTCTTCAAACTTGCATTGCTCAGTGTGTTTTCCACTCCCTGAGAATCTGGTGGCTCATGTGTGTACACATCAGTGAATAAAACCAGTAACGTTTATATAGTGCTGACTTATGTATAAGGTTCTTTTACGTGTATACATTAAAGAACTTAATCTTCGTCTAAACCTGTGAGATGGGGGCCATAACCCTCATTTTACAGACGTGGAAACTGAGGAACAGGGAAGTTGAGTAACTTACCCAGGGTCACACAGCTAGTAAAGGATAGAATTGGAATTTGGAATTTATCACCTGGCTTCCCAGTCGGTTTGCTAAATCACTGTGCTTTAGAGCCTCTCACTTAGATTTCAGCTTTTCAGTCTTCCTTGGTTTCTGTGGGATTAAAAACCCTCAATAGTTTAATGGCTTTCTTTAACATGTGAATTGCTAAACAATGCAAGGTTTTGTGTCTTCCTCTGAGGGGCAGAGTGATGGACTTCAGATCTGGCAAGTGTGGGTTCTAATTGGCTGAAACCATCTAGCCCTGCGGCCTTGAGCAGCATCTCCTCCGAGCCAGTATCTCTTCTCGAAGAGCAGAAATTCTCAAAATGTGGTCCCCAGACCAACAGCATCAGCTGGGAGCTTGTTAGAAATGAAGAATTGCCAGCTCCACTCCAGACCTACTGAGTCAGGAACTCCAGAGGTGGAGCCCAAGCCACCTGTACCTTAACAAGCCCTCCAGGTGATTGTGATGCACAGGTTTCTGAGTAGTGCTGGCTTGGAGTTATACTTCTGCCACTTTAATGAGCATAGGCATCACCTGGGGATCTCATTAAAGTGCAGATTCTGTAGGTCTGGGACCTGAGGTTCTGCATTTCTAACAAGCTCTCAGGTCACGCTGATGTTGGTGCTCTGAGGACCACCCTTTGAGTAGCAAAGGCTTAAAGAGTAGTATGAGGATATCACTTGGAGTGCTTTAAAAAGGCAGGTTCCCGGGCCCACCCCCAGTTAAGTCTGGATGAGGCTTTGGAAACTACATTTAACCCGCAATTCAGGTGATTCTGATGTAGGTGTGGAGGCCGTCCTGTGCATCATAGGATGTTTAGCAACGTCCCTGGCCTCTGCCCACTAGGTGCCACTATCGCAAACGTGTGCACACGATCATGACAATCAAAAACGTCCCCAGGTATTGCAAAATGACCCCCAGTTGAAAGCTACGGGACTAGGTCAGTTGTTCAGACCCTGTTAAGGGGCTTCAAGCACCACAGCTACTTGGATGTGATGCCTGCAGTCCTTTACCTGAAGCCCTGTAATAGCATTGACTCAGTGGAGGCCGGGCGCTGTACCAAGAATTTACATTGTTCATCTCTTGACTCTGAGGCAGGTCGGTGATACCTTTTTACAGATAAGCTTTCTGAGCCTCAGTTTACTTAAGTTGCCAATAGTCACACAGCTGGCACGTGGCTAAGCAAACCCTGTGCCTGCAACTGAAGCCCTTATCAACGTGTTCTACAGCTTCTCATGGTAAGAAGGTTTACCTTAACAAACCTAGCAAGAAAGATGGAATCCACCTTCTATAACTGGGGCCAAAAGTCCCTGACCTTGGCCTGTAATTCATAAACTAGTTAATATATTTTTTAAGACTGAAGATATTGACAGCACCTCTTTTTTACCTTGGTCTTAAATCTATTTGGAGAGAAATCACTTTACAATCTTCTGGGAGTACTTAGGCTTTGTTATAGAAATTTTTAAACCTGCATATTAGGTTGAACCGTATGAAATTATCTGATCAGTTTGGCCCACAAAAACAGCAGTTTCACCTAGCTTAGCCTTCCTAACAGAGAGAATGGTACAGTGAACTTCCTGGGCCAGACGCTCAGTTTCAGCAACTAGTTACACGTGGCCAATCTTGTTCTGTGCAGCCATTGCCCTCCCTGGATTATTCTGAAGCACATCAGACATATACAACTTATAAATAGCCATCCCTAAACTACTAGAATGCTTTTAAAAACTTTAATTTCATCTTCACACCTTTAAAAAAAATTTTTAAATTCCCTTATCAAACTTTCAGTTAGTGTTTGCACTTCCCATGGTCTTGAATGGCTTTTTTTTTTTTTTTAATAAATTTATTTATTTATTTATTTTTGGCTGTGTTGGGTCTTCGTTTCTGTGCGAGGGCTTTCTCTAGTTGTGGGGAGTGGGGGCCACTCTTCATCGCGGTGCACGGGCCTCTCACTATCGCGCCCTCTCTTGTTGCGGAGCACAGGCTCCAGACGCGCAGGCTCAGTAATTGTGGCTCACGGGCCCAGTTGCTCCGCGGCATGTGGGATCTTCCCAGACTAGGGCTCGAGCCCGTGTCCCCTGCATTGGCAGGCAGATTCTCAACCACTGCGCCACCAGGGAAGCCCCTTAAATGGCTTTTACAATATGTTTAAATTGGGATCCAAAAAGGTCCTGATACTACAGACCATCTCAAATCTTTTAGTCTCTGATTTTTTTTTTTCTCCTCCTCCATCTTTCAAGTTGAAACAGTGGCATTTTGTCCTGGAAAGCAGTGGCACTTGAAGTGTGGTCTGTGACCTGTTACTGAGTTGAGTCAAAATAAATTCAGAAATGGAGAGTAAGCACTTAAAAACAGCTCGACATCCAGCTTTCTGTCATATCTAATAATGTTTGGGCTTTTATTGTCTTATTCCACTTTTCTCATAATTTGTCTTTATTTTATAAAAAATACTGGTCTGACGGATTGGAAATTATTCTATGTACCAGGTCTTCCCCACGTCGTTTAAGAAGCGCTGCTGCAAAGTTTTGCAGTCTGGATCTTGGCAGTTGGGTCCCTGTCACGATACCATGTTCCTTTGTCCCGTGTACTTGCTGGAACTTGGTAAAGAGGAAGAGGATTGTTAAGACCAGAGTGTGCATGGCTTCTAACTTGTGATGTTTGGGTTTTTGTTTTTGTTTTTTTGTGGGGGTGTGGTAGGTGAAATAAGCCCAAACCTGCTATAAGACTTACCGTGGTGCTTATATTTGAGAAATTAAGTAACGCTTACTATTGTCTCAATTTCAGCTTCAGAACTAGATAATGATGTTCCAAAACCAACTTATCCCTCCGCTGACAGCAGTGATACCCAGAAAGCCCCTGTCACAGCTCTTCCCGCCGAGTCAAAGGAACAAACAGCGACCCTTGGGGAGAGGACCTTCAACTGCTGCTATCCAGGTAAAGAGTAAACTCGAGGCGCTGAGCCCCTTCTCTGTACGGGGCTCGGTCACAGGAGCTCGGCATCAGTTCGCTCACTGACTCAGCATGTGACTTGCCAGAATTTCAGATTCCTGGTAGCTTTCCTCTTTTAGGTTATTTATATTAAGGGAACCTGTTTTTCTTTTCTAGGTTGCCACTTCAAAACTGTTCATGGCATGAAAGATTTGGACCGCCATCTAAGAATTCACACGGGTAGGTATCCATTCATTTGCTCAAAACTTGAGTGTTGAAAAAAACCCAAGGATGTGGATATGAATGAAGTGCTGGGCGTATAGTGGCGAGCAGGACAGAAACAGTCTCTCTGCCTCATGAAACTTAGTCTAGTGGGAGGGTCTGGGACCTAAAAAGTCACAAAGGCAATAAGGGTTACTAACAGGCGAGGGGAAAAGTACCGGGACTGTAGTAGGGGGATTTGATCTAGGCTGGTCATGACGGGCTTTTCGGAGGAAGAGACTCTTACATTAAACTATGAAAGATGGCTGAGGGACGTGCCTGGTGGTCCAGTGGTTAAGACTCTGTGCTTCCACTGCAGGGGGCACGGGTTCGATCCCTGGTCCGGGAATTAGATCCTGCGTGCTGCATGGCAAAAAGAGAAAAAAAAAAAAGATGGCTGAGTAACCAGATGAGGAGAAGGAAGGGCTCCAGGCAGAGGGAACAGCGGCGCAAAGGCTTGGAGGGAGCAGGAGCCGAATGGGTGTGAGATGCAGCTGGAGAGGCCGGTGGAGGGAGGGGAGGGGCATACCGCGGCCTTGTGGCCATAGGAATCTTAGATAAGAGCAATGAAGTTGCTTCTCGAAGGTGCCTTCAGAGCACCCAGCTGCTGAGAATACAGGGAAACCATACGTGCTGGAGCAAAGGAATGCGTGATCACGAACCAGGCTCTGCACACTACGTACGGCCTGTTGTCATGCCCACTTGTCTAACTATTATCTGTGGCTGCTTTGTTACCAATAATGTAACAGCAAGCCCATGACATATTAACAATTTTATGAAAAGTAACTATTTTCTGGCCCTACAGTGGGGTTATTGAGTAGTTGCTGGAGACTGCATGTTGCACAAAGCCTAAGATGTATTATACTCTCTGGTTCTTTACAAAAACTTGGCCAACCTCTGGTCTCTAGTGTAGACTCTATAGTAGCCTGTATGAGTTGGGATACTGATGTCTTTGCTCTCAGAGAAACCAAACTAAGTGACTTAAACACAATCAGATTTATTTCTCTCAAGTACAATTTAAGAAGTAAATAGTCCACAGCTGGTGGAATAGCTGGCAGCCTAAACATACAGCTTCGTCTCCTGGTCCAAGGCAGCTGCTCTAGAACTCAGTCTCTCAACCAGTGGAAAAAAGAAGCAGGAGGAAGGGCTCACAGCATGCCTCCCTCAGGTCATGCCCCAGAAGCAGCATCTCCTGTGACTTAGCGGGATAATGAGGAGAACTTAGTCGTGGCCACATCAGGCATGAAGGGGGGCTGGAAAATGGCTTCAAGAGGGGCAGCCATACGCCCAGCTAAAACCCTGAAGCTCCATCATTAAGAAGACAGCTTTCTGGACAACTAGTCTCTACTGGAAATGGGCGTCGTGCTATGCAAACTAGACAACAAAGGGTCCACTTTGCCTGGGAAGGGTGGATCATGAAAGGCCTCCTAGTGAAGCCTTGAAAGACAAGGCTGCCAGGATGATGTCGGTAAGAGCATGCAGACTGTGGGAGCCATTTGAACAAAGATGACCGCCCCCCCCCTCCCCAGCAGGGTGGCCTGGCTAGGCAACTTCAAAGTGGGTGACTCTGCCCTGAGGATAACTGAGCAATCCTCCATTGGGGCGGTGCTACTGCCATCTAGTGGGTGGGGGCCAAAGGTGCTGCCGAAATCCTGCAATGCACAGGACAGGCCCTGCAAAGAATTGTCAGGCCCCAGTGTCAACAGTACCAGGCGGACCTAGAGAGCTAGGCAGGGGCTGGATTAATGTTTTATTGAGGCGATACAGAGCATGATGGGGATACAGAAAGGATAAGGCAAGGCCCTGTCCTTGGTGGGCTTCACTGAGTCAGGGATGCAAATGCAGGGCAGACCCGTGCTTCTCTGGTAGGTGTACACTGAGCTGCTTCTCTGGTAGGTGTACACTGAGCTGCTCCTCTGGTAGGTGTACACTGAGCTGCTCCTCTGGTAGGTGTACACTGAGCTGCTCCTCTGGTAGGTGTACACTGAGCTGCTCCTCTGGTAGGTGTACACTGAGCTGCTCCTCTGGTAGGTGTACACTGAGCTGCTCCTCTGGTAGGTGTACACTGAGCTGCTCCTCTGGTAGGTGTACACTGAGCTGCTCCTCTGGTAGGTGTACACTGAGCTGCTCCTCTGGTAGGTGTACACTGAGCTGCTCCTCTGGTAGGTGTACACTGAGCTGCTCCTCTGGTAGGTGTACACTGAGCTGCTCCTCTGGTAGGTGTACACTGAGCTGCTCCTCTGGTAGGTGTACACTGAGCTGCTCCTCTGGTAGGTGTACACTGAGCTGCTCCTCTGGTAGGTGTACACTGAGCTGCTTCTCTGGTAGGTGTACACTGAGCTGCTCCTCTGGTAGGTGTACACTGAGCTGCTCCTCTGGATCCAAGGCAATTGCTCTACTTCTCTGAATCTCTTACCCAGTGGAAGGTAGGAGTGGGGCCTGGGAGGCTCACAGCATCTTTCCCTCTGGGCATGACCCAGAAGTAGTATCCCTTGTGACTCATGGAATAGTGAGTAAGCAACTAAAGGCTGCATGAAACCAAAGTATTTCGTTCCTGTGACAGTCCAAGCATGGTGGCCGGGCCCCATGGTTTCAGGGACTCGGGCTCTTCTTTTGTTGCTTTGATATCCCAGTGATGTAGCTGTCATTGGTGTGGTCTGAGATGGCTTACTGCACCTTAAAGGCACATCCTAGAAGTTACACACATCATTTGAGTTGACACCCATTTGGCCAGAACTTAGTCACATGGCCACTCTTAGCTGTGGAAATGAAGGCCGGGAGCTTGAAATCTTCAATCTGTGTGGCAAGTGCCCAGCTACAAAGAGAAGGTTCTATTACCAAGAAAAAGAACTAATATAGACCAAATGACATCTCTGACCCAGCTGTTAGTGGGAGGCAAGGATGGCAGTATATGTGTGGGTGATCACTTAAGGACCTTTGCCAGATGGGTAGAACATTGATTTCCCAGACACTCTTTGAGATCTTGTACACTTCAAAACTGAAGATCCCCAAAGAGTTTTTTTTTTTTTTCGACAGTTACTGCATTAAAAGTTAGAACGAAAACTTTAAAACATTTATTCATTTAAAAACAGTGGACGACTTCCCTGGTGGTCCAGTGGTTAAGACTCCATGCTTCCAGTGCAGGGGGCGTGGGTTCGATCCCTGATCAGGGAACTAAGATCCCACATGCTGCACCACGTGGCCAAAAAAATAAGTAAATTTTTTTATATTTAAAAAAAAAAAAAACAGTAAGCTCATTATATATAAACACTTCTATGAAAAGTAACTATTTCCCAAAACAAAATGTGATAAGTAACATTGTATACACATTTGCAAACCTGTCTTAATAGCTGGATTCTCATCCCTCTATTCCAGTATACAGTCTATTGCCATGTGTTCCTTTGGGGTATATGAAGAAAATCTGGCCTCTCATATAATGTAATTGGAAATGGAGGAGTATTTTGATAACCTTTTCAGATAATACTACACCAAAATACAACAAATGATAGTTTGTTAAAGACTAGTTGCTGTATAGAATTTGCAGTCATATCCATAAAGTTTTCAAACTGTTAAGTTAAAATCCATTCATTAGTTTGTTTTCCACTTTGAATGGCTCCTACTCAGGCTTGATTTGATAGTCATACACTGGACATTTGGGAAAATGTAGGTTTTGCTAACTTTTATAATTGTTCCAAATGTTGACCCATTTCATTGTAACCATAGGAGAAAATCACATTTAATATTACCAATCTCATCAGAAGTATCTAAGAACTAGGATGCTGCAGGCCCAGGGTAATGGGGATATATGTTCTGAAATCCGAACTTTTCTTTTAGAATCCAAAAGTTAACCTCACAGTATCATCATTAACGTTCCTTGACATGACAGTCTCACTTAGTTCATATTTTAGAAAACATCTGCCAAATACCAAATCTGAAAATAATCATGGTTTTTCAGTTCTTTCAAGTCAAAATGGTGCAGCATAAGAAAAGCACCCGGTTTTCAGTGCAATCGTCCCACAAGCGCTTGTTCTCAAGCCAACTGGCGTATTTTGGTTTACAGCAGACTTTTTTAAAAATGTAATTGACATTTTTAATAGGGAAATTTACCATTCAAATTTCAAATATACTAAATAAGTTAAATATTAAAGTCTATGACTTACTAGCAAATATAGGAGGACAAATTTATGGGGGAAATAGACAGGCAAAAACAATTAGCAAAGACCACAAAGAAGACAGATTAAATATGACTAAAGTTAAAACTTACAATAAGATACCATTAAGGAGTTAAGACAAGTGTCCCACAAGAAATTTGCAACATGGGACAGAGTTCATCTTCAGAACACACAAGGATGCCTACAAATCAAAGATCACTCCAACGGAAAAGGATTTGAACAAGCAATCACTTAAGAAATAGAAGTGCCAATATTCACATGAAAAGCCCACAAGGAATAAAGTCCAAAAGAAACAAGTACTGTATTTTCCTCAGTGGGCTAGCTGAAAAGTACTAAATTAAGATTGTGAATCACAGAGCATCATGTATCACCTGGCACTTAATTCAATCATCCCCACACCCTGCCTCCCCACCTTCCAAGTGGGGATGTGCTTATCTTTAGGGAGGAGACTGGGATTAAGGATGGGGGAGCGAGGGGGGACGTAGGAACTGGATAGAGTGCTGAAAGGAGCAGGACTAGTTTCAAAAGAATTTTGTGTGTTCTCTCCAGGCCCTTTGCTGTCTTAGTTATTCTAATAGTTCAAGTGGATTCTTTTGAATTGTCCAGGTAGATTATCATATGCAAAGAGTGAGTTTTCCTCTCTTTCTGCTTGATCAGGAGTGCCTTGGCCTTGGTGCTCTGGGTCAGAGTTGAAGAGTAGTGGTGAAGATAAACCATCCATATCTTACCCCTTACTCTAATGAAATATCTTGATTTCTTTTTTTTGGGGGGGGGGGGGGCTGTGCTGCATGGCTTATGGGATCTTAGTTCCCTGACCAGGGATTGAACCCGGGCTCTTGGCAGTGAAAGTACTGAGTCTTAACCACTGGACTGCCAGGGAACTGCCTTATTTTTATTTTTTTAACCACCATTTGTGGTTCGAGTCCTAAGAATTCTCTCGAGATCATTTATCATGTTAAAGAAGTTGTTTTTATTCCAAGCCTTCTGAAGTTGGTTTGGGGGCGTGTTTTGTTTTGTTTGGGTTTGGGTTTTTTCATCAAGAATGATGATTGAATTTCACATGTTCTGCACTTAAGATGGTTCTCTGGTGTTTAGCCTCATAAAAGAGAGTGACTTCCAGTGTTTGTATTTTTATCCCACTCTATATTTCTTCACTTGGTATTGATATCAGGATTAATCTATCATGAAGTCAGTTGAGGCATTTTTTTCTTTCCCTCTGTGATTAAACAATTGAACATGAAAACACTTTTGCTGGAAAATTGGGTAGAATGCGCCCACAGTACTCCGTTTATGACTTTTTTCCAGAGGCTGGAGAGGGTGTAGATTAGGCTGTGATGACAGTGTCCATCTCAGTGGCCACTGGAGCCTGCCCTGCTCACCCCTGTGTCCCCAGAGTCAGTGGCAGCTCCGCGCCTTGTGGTCTTCTCACCAGGGCCTGGCTGGTGGAGCGACCGGTCTGGAATATGCCAGATAAAGGCGTTCTTGACCTTTTTTCTTGCTGTGGACTCCTGGCAGTTTTGTGAAGCTTACGGGACCCTTCGCAGAACAGTATTTTTAAACATAATAAAAGCACATTAAACTATATTTAAGTACAATTGCTATCAAAGTGTTCATTGTGTGATATTTTAATACACTAAACCCTTACTTTCCTGAAGTGTGGTACAGACCAGAAAGGTCACCACCACCTGGGAGCTCGTTAGAAACACAGAATCTTAGTCCCCACCCAGGCCCACTGAATCTGAAACTGCATTTTACTCTTTGTTTCTATGAGTTCTGCTTGAGAAATGGGGAGATGTTGGTCAAAGGGTACAGACTTGTAGTTATTAGAGGAATGAGTCCTAGGGATCGAATGTACAGCATAATGACTGTAGTTAACAATTCTGTATTATACACTTGCAAGTTGCTACGAATAGATCTTAAATGTTCTTACCACAAAATGGTAAACTGAGGTGATGGAGGTGTTAAGTAAACTTATTGTGGTAATCATTTCTCATGATATACATGTATTAAACCATCACATCATATACCTTAAACCTACACAATATCATATATCAATTATATCTCAAAGCTATGAAAAAAATCTGCATTTTAATGAGACCTCCTCACCCCCAGATGATTCATTGGCACAGAAGCACTGAAGCTCTGCAGTTAATTTTCAGATCCAGTGGCTGGTCTACTATCTTAATTGTGAAGTAGTGATGAGCGTAAAGGGTACTGAGAACTACAGCAAGTAGAATGTGGTCTGAACATGGCTCATGTCTATTAATGGGGGTCTCGGGTACCATTATTATGGTTTGTTGACTACATCCATAATTGGAGGAAATGCTAAATTCCAGTTAGAGGTAATGGAGATAAAAATTTAATCCTTTCCCATGCAAGGTCTTGGATCCCCTAAATTGTATCCATGAGGCCCAAAATAAGAACCCCTGCTCTGGTTGAGAATCCGCCTGCCAATGGAGGGGACACGGGTTCGATCCCTGGTCCAGGAAGATCCCACATGCCGTGGAGCAACTAAGCCCGTACGCCACAACTACTGAGCCTGTGCTCTAGAGCCTGTGAGCCACAACTACTGAGCCGGCGTGCTGCAACGACTGAAGCCCGTGCGCCTAGAGCCCGTGCTCCACAACGAGAGAAGCCACCGCAATGAGAAGCCCGCACACTGCAATGAAGAGTAGCCCCCGCTTGCCACAACTAGAGAAAGCCCGCGCACAGCAACGAAGACCCAACAGAGCCAAAAATAAAGTGAATTTATTTAAAAAAAAAAAAAAAAGAACCCCTGCTCTTCACAGGGAATAAAGCCAATATTTTATAATAACTATAAGTGGAATATAACCTTTAAAAGTTGTGAATCACTATGTTGTACACCTGAAATATATAATATTGTACATCAACTATACTTCAAAAAAAAAAAAAAACCAAACAACCCCTGATCTGGAATGTTACAGGTCATCTTGGGCAAGAGAAGCGAGTGTAGCCAACCAGACACTGGCTCTTTTTTGTTGTTGTTTGTTTTTGTTTTGGCCACACCGAGTGGCTTGCAGGATCTTAGTTCCTGTACCAGGGATCGAACAGGAGTCCCAACCATTGGACCACCAGGGAATTCCCAAGGCACTGGCTCTTAAAAGCATTTGCCTAACAGTGACTCATCAGTTTTGCTCCTCTTCCGTTGGGCAGAGCCAGTCACATGTCCAAGCCTGCAGTGATGGGACCATGCAGCATAATTCTCCTGGGAAGGACAGTGAATATTTGAACAATAAACAATTTACCTTGGGGTACATCTCTGACATAGCAGTTTTTCTGAATTGTTATTGCTCCGTTTTCTTTCTTGATTCAGACTGTAATTTTATATCTTCCTGGATGATCACCATTTTATTGAGTCTTCTAAACTGATTGGGGTAAAGTCCTACTTAATAATCATGATTGAGTTTGTCTATTTCTTGTCCCCTTTCTCCTTTCCAATGTCTATTAAAATGGTTCTCAACCAGGTACAATTTTATCCCCCTCCCCCCCCAGGACATTTGGTAATATCTGAAGACTTTTTTGACTCTCAGAACTGGGGAGGAAGGTGCTACTGGCATCTAGTGGAAAGGGTCAGGGGTGCTGCTAAACATCTTACGTGCACGGGACAGGGCACAGCAAAGAATCCCCTGGCCCCAAATGGTTGCAGTGGCGAGACTGAAAACCCTGGCCTATTGGTATCTTTTCTTTGAGCAAACCTCCCTTTTTAACAGCCATTTTTTGTATTTATTGATCAAGTGCTGTTCATCTTCATTTCTTCTAGTTTCTTGAGTTGCATATGGTTCGCTTGCTTTCAGCCTTTTGTTTAAAATGAACTGAAGTTCACAGACATTCTCCTGAAAAGTGACTAAGCTATGGGCTTTGATACATGGAGCTCCCCCTGTTCATCTCTTGGGAGTTTGTAATTGGATTTTGATTCTTGAGCAAAAGTTGTTTCAAAACATGTCCTACAATTTGCAAGCTTTTCTTTGAAAAACCTTTTGTGAAACCTTGTTAGATTCATAAGTTTGATTCGCATCTACTTAGTGAGTTCTGTCTCCTCAGTATAAAATTTTTAGTGGCTTTCACCATGATTTGTTTTGCCTAATATTGATATTTCTGATGTCTTTTAGCATTTTCCTAGAGTATTTTTCTATCGTTTTCTACTTCGCTGCCATTTTTGTTTGGGTATCTTAAGAGCATTAAGCTGACTTTTTTTTTAAAAAAATGTAATTGACATTTTTAATGGGAAATTTAATCCATTTGTTTCTTGTACTAAGGGATGTTTAGTTTGATATTTACCTCATTTTGTGTTCTGTTGTATCCCTTTTTTTATGATTGGTTCTCTTTGGTGGTTTGGAAGCAGTACTTTCCATTTCATTACTTGTATCCCACATCTTATCCACTTACCTTTTTGTTGTTGTTCTGACGTACACGGTTCAAGTGTGATACCCTGCGTCATCTGTCAACTGGCTTTATTTTTTCTTCCCATGGAATGCTAGTTCAAGTACAGGATATAATTTCTGTGGAACTTTGCAGATACTGTTCCCATCTTGCTACCATCCAGTGTTGTCTGAGGAGTTGTGTGCTCATCTGGGCATTTTTTTCTGAAAGCTTTAAGATCTCATCATTCCTAGGCTTCTGACACTGTCCCACAATGGCTCTAGATAAGCCATCTTAAGACACATGTCTGGGGAATTCCCTGGAGGTACAGTGGTTAGGATGTGACACTTTCACTGCTGGGGGCCCGGGTTCGATCCCTGGTTGGGGAACTAAGATCCCGCAAGTCAGGTGGTGCAGCCAAAAAAATTTTTTTAATTAAAAAAAAAAAAAAATCCATGTCTGTTTTTAGTGTTGAAATAATTATTTTCTTGAACTTCAGGTTCTTGAGTTGGGCATGCCTTTCTGTTCTGACTTTCCCCAAGCATTTGGTTATTGGGTAGATTTTTATTTGGATGTGATCAGTCTGGAGTGGTTATGGGGGGGATGCGTGGAACAGTTTGGTGGTGATGTTCTGGGCTTGGGGTTCTCTGCTCTCCAGGGTACCTCTAGGTACTTGGGGCCTTTAACATTGTTTCTCCAGCCTAAGCACGCTCACTTCCTAACAGCCTGGGAGGTAGACACCATTGCTGCTTATGGTTTAGTACAAGTAAGGGAAGGATCAATCTGACCATTCTCCATGTGGTTTATCAACTAGTGAGCCAGAAAGCTGTTCCAATACCCTTCCACCTGCCCCCTCTGATCTTGAATACTTCTTTCTTTTTTTTTTTTTTTTTTTTTTGGCTGTGTTGGGTCTTCGTTGCTGTGCACGGGCTTTCTCTAGTTGTGCCGAGCGGACTTCTCATTGCAGTGGCCTCTCTTGTTGTGGAGCACAGGCTCTAGATGCACAGGCTCAGTAGTTGTGGTGCACGGGCTTAGATGCTCTGCGGCATGTGGGATCTTCCAGGACCAGGGCTGGAACCTGTGTCCCCTCCATTGGCAGGCGGATTCTCAACCACTGCGCCACCAGGGAAACCCTGATCTTGAATAGTTCTATGACCACTCTCGTTTTCCCAAACAAGGTTTGGCCTATGATTTTCTTTCAGTCTGATACTATCTCTGTGCCTTAGGAGCCTTCAGAAGTTCTGAGCCATGAATGAATGGCACACCTACTTGTTTCCCAATGTGCTAATCTAGACCTCAGTGTCTTCCTATCTCTGGGCATTTGGTGAGAAGGAAGAAGCAGACCCCTATGCTCAGGCTACCACCTTGGTCACATCTCTTTGCAGTCATCTTGGTAGAGAAAACCCTTAAAACCTTGACTCTTCCTTATGTGTTTGAAGGAGACAAACCACACAAGTGTGAGTTCTGTGACAAGTGCTTCAGCCGGAAGGACAACCTGACCATGCACATGCGGTGTCACACCAGCGTGAAGCCCCACAAGTGTCACCTGTGTGATTATGCTGCCGTGGACAGCAGCAGCCTCAAGAAGCACCTGCGGATACATTCCGACGAGCGGCCATACAAATGCCAGCTCTGCCCGTACGCCAGCCGCAACTCCAGCCAGCTCACCGTCCACCTCCGGTCCCACACAGGTAAGTCCCACACCTCGAAACCTCGGTGCCTCCCTTGCCTCTAATTCCTTAGTGTTCATTTACTTAAAGCACAAGCAACTTAAATGACTTCAGGGTGTAAGTAAAGAAATTTGGAACTTCTGTGTTGATTGTGAAGTTTGTGGTTTCTTCTACCGGGACAACAGCTTTCAGTAAAACATGAAAGTCTGACAGCTGGGTTCTCTAACTTGACTACATAGAATACCACTGGGGATGATAATCCAATTCAGCAGTCAGGAAGCAAAGGATGTATCTCAATAAAAGTCTGATGTATAAACTAAGTGTTTCTGTCATTTAACTTAAACTCTGATTGCGTGGCTTAATTCAGAAACATGTAGCAAAATCACCTGAATGTAACTGTAAGTCACAAACTTCTAGTTCTAGAAATTAGACTTTGCAGAAAAGCTTTTCCTTCCCTTCTTTGTGAGACCCCGTTGAAATAACAAGATAGAACCAACCAACCCAACATGGCACAGAAAAATGGGCATTGGGAGGCTCATAAGGAGAGTCGTAAAATGAGAATTTCCAGTGAATTCATGGAAAATGGCAAGCAGACAGGCATATACTGACATCTAAAATTGAATAAAGAAAACTGTGTCCCAGCAGACAAATGGGAGGTAGCTATAGTGTTGGGAGCCAATCTTTCCAGCCAATTTCTCTCTGCATTGAGCGTTCTGGACTTGGAACTGGTGTGTGGGCTGCAAAGGTCAGAGTTCAGAGGAGAAGCTGAAGCCTATTAGCAAAATGGTCTAAACTATCCAGTAACAGGTAAAACCCATGACACCTATGTCTAATCCTTAAACCAGTCTACTCCTCCTAACTGTAAAATGTCAACTATGGATTATCTCATCATCTGCAGAAAATGAGTGGTATGAAATGTGCCAGATCTAACAAATAACAAATTCTGGAGATAACAGAGTACTTGGGTAACTTACAAGAATTTTTCAGTTTTCTTTGGTATCTACCCACCGGCAGAAATGTTGCATCCAAGAAGAGTTTTATGAGGAAAGGTAGTCAGAACAAAGAGGTATGAATTGAATCTAAGGTTGCTGGCTATAAAGTTAAACTTTCCAGAGACCAGGAAAAAAGTTGGAGAACTGATGATAAGAAGATAGAAGTCTGGTTTCTGATTAGATCTAGGAAGAAAAGAGAAGTGAGAAAATCAAATGAGAAAAATTTTTCAATTCTCAGGGACCATGAGAGATGAAAGGGCTTACAAGATGCCACACAGGACAAAGGGAATGGCTGGAGAGATCCATACCTAGAAAGACTTTTCAGTAATATTGGCTTCTCGGAGATAGTGGAACAGTGCCCACAAAGTTGAGAAATGATTTGGTATATACCAAATCTATACCCAACCAAACTATCTCAAGTGTGAACGTAGACTAGACAACAATGTGCAAGGACTTGAGACTTCACTCCCAGCCACCAGGCTAGTGGAAGTTACTGGAAGATAAATTCTAGCCAAACAAGGGAGGAAACAAAATTTGGCATGAGATATTTGATATGTGAAGATCTGAATGAAGCTGACTGGGGTTGCAATAAAGGGAAATATCAGGATGATACTTATATAGAAGGTTAAGAGGAAATTCAGCAAATCAGAAACTCAAAATCCATGTAAAATGTTACATAATTAAGAGACTGGATGGCTTTTGAGATGATGGTGAGATTCTTTTTTCCCTCAATGCACAAGCCAAGAAGCAGGATAAAATGTGACCCCCAAGTGAGCATGTAAGAAAAGAGAATTAAGGGAAGGGCAAGATAGGGGTATGGGATTAAGAGATACAAACTACTATGTATAAAATAAGCAACAAGGATGTACTGTCCAGCATGAGGAAATATAGCCATTATTTTGTAATGACTTTAAATGGAGTATAATCTATAAAAATATTGAATCCCTATGCTGTATACTTGAAACTAAGATAATATTGTAAATCAAAATACTTCAATGTAAAAAGAGAATCAAGGTGAACTTGATACTAGCCACATGATCAACTGGCCCAGGTGGAAGTGGACGTAATCCCAGTGCAGAATTTGGCTCAGGTGAATGTCACATACCTAGTCATAATATACATTACCTGTGGTTTGTGTCTAAAGTTTAAAGCAACTAGTTAAAGCATGGGAATTAAGTCAGAATGCAAACCGAACTTAAATGTAAAAATAAAGCTATTTCTCGAGCAGGGAGAAGGTAGTGTGACAAAGAGAAAGGAATCCTTAAACCTCTCAAGCTGATGAACTAAAAGTTGAAGCTATTACTCATTTTAGAAAGTAAGGCTAGAAGAGTCAAAATCACAACCAACAATGCAGGAGAAGTTTGGGAAAAGGATGGATATGTAGGATAAGTAAGAATCTCATCTTTGCATATAGTCAACTGACAATGATATTTAAAGTAACAACCTCCAAAAGAACTAAGCCCTTAGCAGTGCCTCCAGGGAGTACAGAGGGGGCTATGGCATTTCATGATTTGTCTTCTCCTGCTGCCATATTCATGGGTTAATTTTATAAATAAAATTCATTCTGCCATTGTGAAACTACAAAACTTTAATAATACAAGCCAGTTAACTGATGTAATAATACAGGTTAAACATTAAAGTGAGCACGTTTGTAAGTCTTAGCTTGATTTGGAACAGTTGTATGTAACATAAACCACACTTCTTCCTTCCATGTCCAAATTTGAGATGTCAAGTGAGTTTAGATCTGAAACGGAAGTGTCATGAAGAGTGTGGACTTGGATGCCATGATGCCTGGATTCAAATCCCTGCTGTTTGGCCACGGTCAAATAACTTGACCTCTCTGAGCCTCCGTTACCCCATCTATTAAAATGGGGGTAGTAGTACCCACACGTAGGATTGTCGTGAGGATTAAGCGAGTTAATATACGTGGTTAGTGGTGGTGTTACCAGGTGACAAGTAATTGGAGTTCAAAGACCCAGCTACCTCTCTGCGGCCAGGTGTTCTGAGGTGTGTTTGGGGGGAGTTCTGTGTTGCCTGCCTGCTCTAATGGAAACACACCTTCCGTTGCTAGGGGACACCCCCTTCCAGTGCTGGCTCTGTAGCGCCAAGTTCAAAATCAGCTCGGACTTGAAAAGGCACATGATCGTGCACTCGGGGGAGAAGCCTTTCAAGTGCGAGTTCTGCGACGTCCGCTGCACCATGAAGGCGAACCTCAAGTCGCACGTCCGCATCAAGCACACCTTCAAGTGCCTGCACTGCGCCTTCCAGGGCCGGGACCGGGCCGACCTCCTGGAGCACAGCCGGCTGCACCAGGCCGACCACCCTGAGAAGTGCCCCGAATGCAGCTACTCCTGCTCCAGCGCCGCCGCCCTGCGCGTGCACAGCCGGGTCCACTGCAAGGACCGCCCATTCAAGTGCGACTTCTGCAGCTTCGACACCAAGCGGCCCAGCAGCCTGGCCAAGCACATCGACAAGGTGCACAGGGACGAGACCAAAACAGAGAACCGGGCCCCGCCGGGCAGGGAAGGGCCCCGAGAGAGCGGTGGCCAGCACGTGGCCCAGATAGTGACCCAGCGGGCCTTCCGCTGCGAGACCTGCGGCGCCTCCTTTGTCAGGGGCGACTCTCTGCGGTGCCACAAGAAGCAGCACAGTGACCACGGTGAGAACAAGAACTCGGGCTTGGTCACCTTCCCGCCCGAGAGCAGTGCCTCGGGGCAGCTGGGCACCCTGGTCTCCGTGGGGCAGCTCGAGACGTCCCTGGAGCCCAGCCAGTGCCTCTAGTTCCGCCAGGGAGGGTGGGCAGCTGTCCGGAATGCCAGACATGCGCCCCTGCCTGGTCCTCTGCACTCAGGCCGTCGAGCCAGACTTGAGTCACCAGCTGCAGGGACACCTGCTCCAGCTTAATAGGCCTGCAGAGGCCATGGCCCCAGTCACCGTGGCCTGAGGGCAGGCAGGCGCCAAGGCAACGCTGTGGAGACCCTCCCCCATCCGTGTCCCTGTCTTCCCTCCAAGAATCGTCTAAGCAGGTTGTCTCGGTTCCAAGGCGGGGGGCGTCCATCGAGCACTGCGCCCTCCAATAGGGATAGTTTCTTCGCGATGGATTCCAGTTCTAAAACCGATCCATCTCTGATGGAATTATGAAACTAATTAGACCACATGGAAAAACTAATACTACACTCATCTGTAGAGCGGGAAAGGTGAAGGTGATGGCGGGGTACCTGGAGGGTCTGGGGTGGCCGGAAAATTCTATTTCTTAACCTGGGTGGTGGTTTATGAGTATTCGCCTTCTACGTTTTTTGTGTGGTTCCTTTTATCTGTTGTCTTATAATAAAAAGGCAAGCTCATCTGTAGAATGGTGTAAGAGGGACACTCCATTTTTATGGTCTCCCATAGACAGGTTATGGTGTGGGGTTCTGCGGCGCTGCCCCAGCCCCGTAGTAATTTTCTCTATAAATGCACGTAGGAGATCTGTGTCTTAGTGCTGTAGTGAAGCGAAATGCAGTTTGATCTGTAGGTGGCGCCAAAGCTCAAGCTGACGCTAGCTCAGCCTGTAATTGTGTGTTGTGAAATTCAACCTTGGCCTACTTGTGTTCATAAAAAGAGATGAGGGGCCCAGTGGGTCCTGGGCTTGGTTCTGGGACATATGATGCGTGGGAAAGCCTGAGACTAGTGTCTTTCATCACAGTAAGCCCTTGGTGTTTGCTGAACCAACAAATGAGAAACCCCAAACCTCTTGTAAATGGACATTTCACTTGACGGAAATTTAGGAGGCCATGGAATGCCAGTGGATATATAATTTATCCAAAGTTGCTTTGTTCTTTTCTTCAAATACAGTCTTTGTTTAATACAAATTCTTGTGTGTCCTCATCAAGCTAAACATCTGTGCTTTTAAAACATTGAATAGATCCATTGTTTTTGATGAACTAGAAACAAGGATGTGAAAACATTTTTTTATAGATTGTATGCAGGGGACTATGTCACTTATGAAATAGAGGTACAGAACTTATTTTAGAAATTTTGTTTGAACAAATCTGATTCCATTTAAGTCTGACTTCAGGCGAGTTATAACGCACTGTTGGATCTTTTTGTAAGAAGAAAAGATGAAAATGATAGAGAGAATTAATCATTTCTTTGCTTTAGAGCTATTTTTGGTTGTTCAGAAGTGTTTTGTTACTGAATGCTGGTGCATTGTACAGATTCTTTTGTCACCTTTCTGCCGTTTGTCAAAGAGTCTTATCTGTGTTTCTGTTCTAGTAACAGAAGGGCTGTTGACCTTTCAAGTGGGAACCGATAGATCGAAATCGTAGAGACATTGCTTGTACTTCTGGTGTTATAGCTCTTCAGATAAACAGGAAAAATATCAGCCTCTTTAGAAGACATTTTTTCACACCTGTATGGGCATCAAGGGTCTTGGATCCACGCTGGTATCACAGCAGATTTGGTTGCCCAGTAGAGCGGAGGTCAGCAAAAAGTTTGGGATCAGATAGTAAATATTTGAGGCATTATGGAGCCATTAGGTCTGCTTCGTGACTAAGCTCTCTGCACAAAAGCAGCCAGACTATAAGAAAAAGAACATGTCTGTGTTCCAGCAAAACTTTATAAAATGAGGATGCGACTTAAAATATACAGCTAATCACCAAATAAAGCTGGGAAGCAGCCATAGTAGGTAAGAGGCCGCTGACATGGTTTCTGCACCCAGCTCTGTTTCGCAAGGTCAATATGGATCTGAAAGGGGAAATTGATTAATGAATATGTTTGCAGTTTGACATCACCTGGACCAGGGGTTGGCGAACTTTTTCAGTAAAAGGCCAGATAGTAAATTTTGGGGGCTTTGCTGGCCTTAGTCTCTGTTGAAAGTACTCAACTCTGTTCACCTTTGTGGCACAATCACTCAACTCTGCCATTGTCACCGAAGCAGCCGTAGATAACAGGTAAGTGAATGGGTATAGCTGTGTGCCAATAAAACTTTATCTACAAAAAGCAGGCCATGATTTGGAGGGCCATCTTTTGCTGACCCCTGAGCTGGGCTATTGAGTGCAAGCAACGGGGTAATTGCTGATGGGTGAAAACACGGGAGAAATACTGAGAATGCCAAGTTTCCTGGGATCCCTTTAAGGAAGGTACAGCTTCATGCAAGAGATAGGCAAGTTCCAGCTTAGGCACTGGGAAAAGCTGCGTCCTTTTGATCCTTAGGCAGTGTAGCTATAAAATCTCCAGTGAAGAGTCCAGAAATCAAGATGTTACCCTCTTGCTCTCCTCTGATTAAGGTTTCTTGCTGCCTTCTAAACATTGCAGAACATGAATTTTTTGTTTGTCCCTGGGTTTAATTTCTTAAAAAAGTATGCTCCTCAATTTCTGTTGCTGTGTTGTTGTGAGTCCTTACTCTGAGCCAGACACTGTGCTGAGAACGTGACCTGTGTTAACTCATCTACTTCTCCCAGGTGCCATCCAGAGCTGGAACTAGGGTGAGACAAGGGAGGCACTTGCCTAGGGCACTCAAAACTCAGTAAGCACTCGTTTTAAAGCAGTATTTTTTTAATTGGGAAACTATGGCCCACAGGTCAGCTGCTTTGTTTTTGTAAATGAAGTTTTATTAGCAGTTGGCCTGGGAATTAAGGCAGGACCATGCAGGGGCAGACTTGGGCCTATCTTTAAGAGTGTGATGTTTTTGTTCATTGTGGACTTTTCTGCGTTACGTTTGGTTTTTAGGAAAATTGCATTAAAATAGTCACCTTGATCAGTGAGATTTTTGGTACCACTTTCTATTTGCACCAGAAGGGATTGCCTCAACCACCTCACCCTAGTCTCTGCCTCTTGTTCAGATACGAAGGTGAAGAAACTTCTAGAACAGAGTTGGGTGTCAGTCCCAGGCAGTGTAGCTCCAGAGTCCACATTTTTAACCAAAGCACTAGGCTGGGTTTCCAATTTTAAAGTATACATATTTTGTTAGAGTAATAAGTTGATCTGAGTAAGGTGATGACAGAACCATCCAAAAGGAGCCTTCTTTTGTTAAAAGGTAACAGGGTTGAGGAGAAAGGAGGTAAGAACAACCCTGCCTCTGGCACTACTGTCTGGCTGACGTCCGGCTAGAGATTTTGCCTCAGATTCTCAGTTTGCTTGTCTGTAAAATGGGCCATTTCAGGCATTTGGCTTAATGATAAAGTCGACTGGTTTAAAACACCAAAACAGAAATTGGCTCACCTGTGTGTCTTTTTCTCGTTTATTTTGTTTGGGGCTGGGGGATGGGGACAACCAAGAACTAGTACCGTGACCTTATGACACTGGGCATCGTGGTTTCCATCTTACTTCTCAGCCCCGCCCCACATCTTCAACACATGGTCCAAGGTGGTGGCAACTTAAGCTCCAGCCAAGATAGGAGGGGGAGGCCATCCTCCCTCTTCTTAGCACTGCTGGAAGGTTGCACGTAAACTTCTGCTCACCTCTCCTGGCTACGTGGCTGGTCATACGCCATGGCTGTTGCAAAGGGTGCTGGGAAATCGTGGCTCTGGAGTAGCCTTGCTGAGTTAAAACCCCGCAAGGAGATGCTGAGCAATAATGCAGGCTCTTGAAGGCTGGAGATGACTTTGCTATGAAACACCTGGCACAGGTCCTGAACACCCAGGGTATTCTGGACATGAACGTTTCTGTCTTATCAGGGCTTTGTTGGGGCACCCTCTGTCTGTTCTTTGTGCGTATTGGCCCATGGCATTCTTCCAAGGCTTTCTGTCACTCTAGTCCGGTGGGTCTCAACTGTGGCTCTGGGCTGCAGTACCCGGAAAGCTCTGACGTATTTGGAGTCTGTCTCTGTGGGGAAGGGCCTGGGCATCAGTACTTTCTAAAATTCTGCAGGTGATTCTCATGTGCAGCCAGGTGGGAAGAGCTGCTCCAGTGAAGGAGCAGGGCTGTCTTCATGCGTGCTTGCCGTCTGCGCGGTCACGAGGGGCCTCACACTCGGGTGCATGCTCTGCTTTTGCTGTCTTGGAATTCTTAATTTTTGAACAAGGGGTCCTGCATTTGCATTTTGCATCAAGCCCTGCAAATTACGCAGCCAGTCCTGTGAGGAAAGAAAACATGCCTAAAAAGGGAGCCTGTGTGCATCACTGGTACAGAAAAGGTCTCAATTTTTGAAAACAAGACTCCTGGCTGGGGCTGGCCAGCCAGGGCTCTGGGTGGGAGGAAGAAGCGCCGTGAACCATGAAGTTCAAGCATTTCCCTGCCGGATTCCATTCAAACCTTACGATGAATGACATTTGTATTTGCCGTTACAAGAGAAAACTAATCTTCAGAAAAGTTAACCTGCTCAGTGCAGCTAACACAGGAAAGTCAGACCCACGTGTGCTGGACTCCCGTGCCTGTATGTTATTTGCAGCCTGACTCTCCACTTAGACTAGGGTGTCTTCCACTGGCAGAAGTAGGGGAATCGGGGACGGAGCGATTTGAGTTCTAAGTGTCGAGGCAGGAAAAGGACAAGATCTTTTGCACGAATGGTGAGGTCGATAGTTGGATTGGAAAAAATTTTGAATATGGGTGTTGTTGGATGATCGGAAAATGTCCCTAGGCTGTCTGCCCACATGCTGGGGGCAAGTATTGCAGGAATGACCCACGTTACATTCCCCCAACAGGCAGGTTACAAAATGTTTGAGCACATTTTGCTTCAATACTGATCATTGGTGATAACCGCACTTGAACTCCCAAGAGTATGAGTGGCCACCTGAGCCTGTGCTCAGCCTCTCTCAGGGGCCACGTGGCTAGGATCTTGTATATGCCCCACCTTGAGACGCTTCTGTTTTAATAGAGAAGAAAATGAAGGTAAAGAACCCAAGTCCAGCAGTTGGTCAGGATTAGAACCAGTGTCTGTGTCCTCCAAGTGGAGCTCCTTCTAATACCCAGCACCACCTGGTTGGGAGACCTGCCTTAAGGCCAGTTTTCTTCATTGCTTTTTGAGTCATGGACCCCTTTGTCAGTCCAGTGGAATCTCTGAATCCCTTCTCTGAGTGATGTTTAAAAGAATAAAACAAAATGTATAGGTTTGCCAAGGAGAACAGTTATATTGAAATAGTTACCAAAATATTTCTTGGATTATGTGCATTTTTATTAGCATTATATTAAATGAAGGCTGTAGCAGCAGACCTAGTTAATAACCATAGTTGACCCTTGAACAATGCGGGGCTTAATCTTAGTCTAATTTATAGTCGGCCTTTGGCCTTGCATGTCCGCAGTTCCTCCATGTGCATGGATTCAACCAACCACGACATGTAGTACTGTAGTATTTACTTTTGAAAAAAAAAAAGAATCTGCCTGTAAGTGGACCAGTGCAGTTCAAACTTGTGTTGTTCAAGGGTCAGCCATACTCTTAATTTTGAAGGAGAGATGCGCATAAATGTTATTTCAAGATAGCTACAGCAACCAGAATGTTATATGAAAATAGCTGATTTCTTTGCTGACTGAATCACTGGTCCTGTGAATGCTTCTGTGGTTTGGTACCTACATCCCAAACTGACAAATGCTCAATTTCAGTTAGAGGCGAGTGAAATAAGATTCATCTTCTTTCCCATCCAAATCCCTGGACCCTCTAAATTCTATCCGTGGTCCCTTTGCCGCTAGGTTAAGACCTCTGATGCTAATGGAATTTCTGGGGTCTGGTTTTCTTGGTAAAATTTGAACTTGCAGTTTTTTCCATCATAACTAGATCTAGTAGCACCAGCACTTAAATATTTACCCCTGCCTCCCCTCACCCACCCCCCAAAAGACCTTGCATTAGGAGGGGTTCACCGAACAAGGCTCTTTGTAATGCCTACGTACAGCCCTTTTCTGATAAACTGTTCTTAAGATGGCTCGATTCTCACCTGTTAGTTTGAGGGACTTTGGCCTATAGAAAATAGACAGTGTATGTTTGTCAAACAATTCTGAAATTCTCGAGGCATTACACATACTCACGTGCTCTCACACTGCACCACCTATTTCTGGAAAGGTCACAACGGACTGGCTTCAGCCTAAAGCTAAGGGTAGGGTTTTTACCCAAGGCTGAGAGAGTAACACATGAATAACAGCAGATAATTCTAGTATTCAGCACAGGGTTATCTGCACTTGTTCATTTTAAGCAACCTGGGAGGGAAATGGTTATTTCAGTTGTATTGGTGGTACTTGTGGATTTGAAACAATCTACCTTCATTTCTTTTAGTTTTGATAAATGATCCCTTTATACTTAAGAGAAATTCACGTCCTCTGTGTAATTCTTTCAAAACACATAGACATCTCTAGATTTTGAGAAAAAACTGGACATATTTGCCTCTTATTTAATTGTCCATTTGTCCCTCGTTGCAAGAAGACATTTCTAACATCGATATCTGAGGGAATCAATGGTACAGACATCGTTTAGAAATTGTCTTTAAAAGAAAAATCTTTATTCCAGATACTCATTTCTCTCCTGACCCTAGCCCAGTCTCCAGCCCAAAGGCCAGGAAACTTTTCTGTAAAGCTGGTAGGAAATATTTTAGGCTTTGCGGGTCGTACGGTCACTTGCAACTGCTCAGCTCTGGCCTCACAGCACAAAAGCAGCTGGAAATGGTACGTAAAGGAATGTGCGTGTGTTCCCGCAAATCTTTACGGACACCGAAATTGGAATCTCATGTAATTTCACATCACAAAATATTTTCAATTTTCTCAACTGTTTAAAAATCTAAAAAACCTTAGCTCGTGGATTATACAAAAACAGGTGATAGGTTACATGAGAAACACAGGGCAAAGTATACAAGGGATCTCTGTTACTTTTATAACTACGTGTGGATCTACAATTATCTCAATAACAATTTCACTTAGAAAAATAAACTAACAGGTAGTTGGCTAGATTTAGCCCCCAGGCTGTAGTTTACTACCCCTGCCAGTCAGAACAGCTTATGAAAATATGATACATAATTTTAAACTGCTCTATTTCTTGATTGTTTTTGACATGAATGGAATGTTTGAATAGGATTTTTTTCTGACGTGTGCTGTCTCCAAATATTGGTTTTATATTACAGTTCAAATACAAAAGCCTTAGCCATGTAGCTGTTGTAATTAAAGATTCTAGTGTGGCTTAAGTATCTAAGTGATACTAAGTAAATTTACATTTGTCAAATGTTCACTTAACTAAAAAGCTCAGCATACTCTCTCCGAAATATGAAAGTCATTTATAAGAAGCCCTGCACTCCTAAAATGTTTTCTTTTAAAATAATAATCTTGACTTCTTTTTAAAAAATCAAGCAATACCAGGGGATGTGCAGTGAAAAGTCTGTCTCCTTTCACAGCCCCTCATTTTTCCCTTTCAACAGGCAGTCACCATTAGCAGTCGGCGTCTATATCTATAAACGTTTTGGTTTAAAATTTGTCATCATGGCTGTCTTTTGGGGTTGGCTTCCAAAAATCATAATGATAGTAGCTGCCAGTGCCAGATGGTGCTTGAACCTCACAAACATCTTGACTCCATACAGCAACTCTCCGGAGTAGGTGACGCTGGCCCCATTTTACAGATTGAGCTCTCGAAGGGCAGAGTCATCGGACACAAGTGGGTCAAGGTGTTTGCATGGTTTTGTGGTTTGATGAAACAAAACCCTCCTGATGCTGAGTGGCTGTTGGTATGGAGGTTGGATAAGACATTGGAAAGATAAGCTACCTTCCGGTGTTGAAAGCGTTCTGTTCTTAAGAACTGTCACTATTGTAAAGTGACTTTGTCTTCTTATTACAAAAGCAACATGTGGTCACTGGAGGAAACGTAGAAAAGCAAAATAAAAATTAACCTGTAGGGGCTTTCCTGGTGGCGCAGTGGTTAAGAATCCGCCTGCCAATGCAGGGGACACGGGTTCGAGCCCTGGTCCGGGAAGATCCCACATGCCGTGGAGCAACTAAGTCTGTGCGCCACAGCTACTGAGCCTGTGCTCTAGAGCTCGCGAGCCACAACTACTGAGCCCGCGTGCCACAACTACTGAAGCCCACGCACCTAGAGCCCATGCTCTGCAACAAAAGAAGCCACGGCAGTGAGAAGCCGGCACAGCGAAAACGAAGAGTAGCCCCTGCTCTCCGCATCTAGAGAAAGCCTGCACACAGCAACGAAGACCCAACACAGCCAAAAATAAATAAATAAATAATTTATTTAGAAAAAAAAATTAACCTGTACTTTAGCCATCACAGCATCTTGCTGTTGGGGTGGGGGGGGCACCTCCAACCCAAGGCAGGTAAGGAAGTTTTCCATCATCAGTGCTATGATGGAAAGCTTTGTGGAGAACTGTGGAATGCATCCTTATTTCCTGAAGATGAGCTTTGAATGTAGCATGGTAGTTAAGAGCCCAGAGGCTGCATTCAGAGTACCTGGTTGGAATTCTGGCTCTGTCATTTTGTTAGCTGCATGACCTTGGTCATATTAAGACCCTCTGTGCCTCATTTTTTTAAATCTATAAAATAATTGTAGTACCTACCTCATAGAGTTGTCATGAAGGTTAAATAAGTTAATCTATGTAAAGAGCTAGAACAGTGCCTGGCACATGCTAAGCCCCAGACTGGACTAGCTAATCATAATTTATATTTTTTAATGAGTAGTTAATACTGCCAACAATTCTCAGTTACCCAGGGGTTTCCTTAATCCTCAAATTGGTATGTGTGACTTTGGAATTAATCACATATTTTATGAATTGGATTTACTTTCTTAATAGTAAGTTCTGATGCACCTACTTGAATCAGGACAAACCTACACAGACCTTGCCGTTTATCCTCTTCTCTTTGGTCAAGTAAAAAATGCCCGTACTTTGAAATTAAATGGACGTAATAAGTGAACACAATGGAATAGAAATCACCTCTTCGTTGTAAACAAAATTTAATTCTACAGCCAGATAGTGGGAAAGAGTATTCTTATGCCTTGCTAGGGGGAGCTTTTGAGGAGGACCAATTTGGTGATATCTACCAAAATATTAAAATGTGAGTTCCCTTTGACCCAGCAATTATTCTTATAGGAATTTCTCCTGTGGAATTAATTCAAGTATGCAAATGAGCATGTTCAAGGATGTTCAGAGCAGCATTGTCCACAAGAACAGTTAGCAGGATACAACCAAATGTCCATGAGAACAGGGCTGGTCAAATGATGATACACTCATGCAGTCCTGGCCACGCATCACTAAAAAAAAAAGAATGTGGTTGACCCATGTGTGTTGAGATACAAGTGGTTGAAGGTCAATTATTAAGTAAAATTAAGTTGCAGAGTACTCTGTACAGTTTAATCTCCATTGGTGTTTTTTTAAAAAAGTTATATACATGAATATTGTCTTAAAGGACATGAAATAACTTTAATGGTGGCCGTCTCTGGTAAGTGAAGCAGGCGTGGGAAAGAGAGGAGAGCTTTTATTACTTTAATAAAATCTATTCTGTTAGGCTTTTTACAACAAGCAAGAATTACAAATAAAAATAACTTTTAAATTTATCTTAGAGGTTCTCATCCACTTTGCCAGCTTATTCACTTTGATGCCCAGTTCTAAATATAAATGATACATTAAATGTGTAAAACCCTTTGGAATTTAAACATTCTATGAACATGTCATCTCTTGTGTTTTGCTTCTTCTACACTCTTCCTCCACACCTATAGCCTCCTACCCACCTTTGGACGCTTTTTAACCTCATTTTCTGGAAAATACTTGGGTAACCAACCGAAAAGAGTTCTTTAAATGCAGTTTGTGAATTGCACAGAACAGTCTTTCAAAATGTGAGCATGGAAGAATTGATCACCTTCAGGCGTTTCTTTGTTATTTTCTGGCATTCTAACTTCAGGATAAAATAGGAATTTACCCAATTAGAGCAGTAGTCATTTCAGCAGCTGACCTTGTTTCTGCCAAAAAAATTCAGTCACAGAGTAGATCTCTTCCCTGATTTCATCTGTAACTCACCTTGCACTCCTGTGCTTTCCTTTAACAAAATATTCTCGGAGAATGTGACCACACCTCTGAAGAACAGGGAATATTGTGCTGGGGGCAATACAATGCACTATTGATATTTCACTCCAAAAGAATATATTGATCTTAATGTTTTAATTTAAAACTATTGCAATGCAGTCGATCATTTTTATCATATTAAATTCATGCTTATAGAAAATTTGGAAAATACAAAATAATACAGAAAATTACCTATAATCTAGTCCCAAATCCATAGGCAACAGTTGCTAACATTGTACTCTATTTTCTTAGTCTTTTGCTCTGCTTAGTATGTTTTTACATCATTGTGTAATACATGCTAATGTCTGCACAATTCGAAATTTTTATTTTCCCCTCTTTGTAACCTAATATTTCTCCATGTTGTCAAAACTACGTATAAATGTTACTTACCATTACTCCCTTGGTGGACATTTGAGTTTCTTTTCATTTTTTTATTCTTAAAAATAATGCTACTTTTATCATAATGCATAAAGCTCTTTCCATATATAGCATTATTCAGCTAGATTCCCAGAAATTGAATTACTAGGTCAAAAGTCATGAACATTTTAAAGGCTCTTGCTAAATGTTACCAAATTGCTTTCCACAAAGGTTGTACCAGTTTACCCTCATCAGCAATGCTGAAAGGCCAAGTTGAATTTCTCCTTCTCCAAAACTGTGTATTATTTTGTTAAGTACAATGCTAATTTAGATAAGCTGATTATCATTATCGCATTAGTAACTTTTAATGGCATTAGTGGAGGACTTTTTAAAAATCCATCCATGATCGTATTTTTGCATTAGTTAAGTGATGTGTATTAAATTTTAAAACGGCAAAAAATATCACAAGTGTCCTGATGACCAGGTATCAATTTCCAAGTATAAAATCCGCCAACCCCTTAATCCAACAGCAGAGTAGGCACTGTATAGACATAAAATCACTTGAAATTTCACCACTAATAATAATATATATCATAATATAATAATAATGTCATTATTTAGCACATAATTAGTGCAGTAACCAGCAAAAAGGAGAATTATTAAAAATCTGGACGGTTTGCCCAGGGATGTTGGGAATTTATACCATGTGCCTTGATTAGTGTAATCAATATGAAATACCACTTGTATATAAGTCGTAGGACTTGGCAAATGCTGTAACTTCTAATCGGACGATGACGTTCATGATGACCAAAGCTCCCAGCATAATTAGTTTTTGGTGATAAGTCTGCTTGAAAACTGCCGGGCAGGGAACCATTTCCAATAGATTATCTTTCACTGCTAATAGCCTCACAGGCTGTTTCTGTTCCTATATTTAAATGTCACTCTTGAAAGCTGAACACGGCTGTGATCAAGGAAGGGGATGGGGCGGGCACCACAAAAAAATAAATGCAGAGCTTTGCCGGATTTTCAGTAACTGAGGGCAACCTATAAATTGGAAATGCTGCAGTTGAAAAGCTCATGTCAGAACATGAATGGGAGCCTTGGGATGGGGTGGGGAGATGGAGGGAAGCAATTCCTTAAAATTGGACATATTTAAAAGGAAGGAAAAAGAAATGCTTATCTAGTGTCTCTTAAGGGCTACTCCTTGTGCCCTCATTGCTGTATCATTTAGTTATTTGGGAAAAGATTCAGGATTGCTGCAAAGTAGCTTAGTTTAAGAATAGCCAAAAATGGGTGATATGAATAATCCTTCAGTGATTAAAGGCTTAAGAGGGCATGAAGATTAGATACTATTAGTTGATTTCATTTTTTTTTAACATCTTTACTGGAGTATAACTGCTTTACAATGGTGTGTTGGTTTCTGCTGTATAACAAAGTGAATCAGCTATACATATACATATATCCCCATATCTCCTCCCTCTTGCGTCTGCCTCCCACCCTCCCTATCCCACCCCTTTAGGTGGGCACAAAGCATGGAGCTGATCTCCCTGTGCTGTGTGGCTGCTTCCCACTCGCTATGTTGATTTCGTTTTTAAAGCAGAAAATCCTGGTACCCCACATTCCTGTTTTTATATCTGTAGAATGGGATTCTGTAAAATCTAACTGAAAAACTGGCGCTAAAAGAACAAAATCTTTAATAATATGATCTTACCCCCAAATGCCTGTAATGATGCCATAGCTAACGTGAAGATTATATCGCAGATTATATACCATAATACTGTTAGGAGAAAACAGAAGAGTTGACACCTTCAGTTCAGAAATATTTACTGAACACATACTATGTTCCTGGCATTGTGTGAGCCATGGAGAGACACGAGAGAAGGACATCAATATATGATTTTATTCCTTTCAAGTAATTGTATTTCAGCTATTGCTATTATAAAAGTAATACATGATCATCTGAAATAGATTTAAATCTTACATGTAATTTAAAAAGAAAGACGGAGGGTAATTCAATAAATGTGGCTGGGGAAATTTACTATCAAGCTAGAAGAAATAAAGTTAGATTCCCTGCTGTAGTTACAAAAATAAATCCCCCTTGATTAACAAAACCTGAACAAAACTGACAGTTGTGGAAGAAAATACGGAGGAATATATTTTTAGTTTATTCAAAAGACACAAATACCATCAAAGAAAAGAGATTCGACAGCTCCAAATTTAAAACACTGATAATAGTAATAGCAATAAGGCACCAAATAGCAAATTTAAAGGCAAGCAGGATACTTGCCACCTATTTTAGACAAATTATTAACATGCACAAAGATCTCTTTCAAATCACTAAGAAAAAGACAATCCAACAGAGGAGAATATTGCAAGGGCTAAGGACAGAAAGATGGTGGGAGAGGACAGACAGGTGGTCAGACCATTTGCAAGGGGCTGACTCAAGAAAATGGACTTGAAAAGGACAGGTGAGCTAGTCTCCAACTGTAAGATCGGCAGACCTTTACAGTTGGTGATACCAAGTGTTGGCAAGCGTGGCTAAAATATAAAATATGGGACTTGAGGGTCCAGTCCTTGTAATATATGACTTGTATGTTGCTGCCTTAAGCAAACACACTGACTTGGACAAAATTGTAAGCCCTCCATGCCTGGTCCTGCCCTGTGCTAATTGTGGAAAGAGTAGAGTACAAAGCAGAGGCCCAGCAACTGTGATTAGAAGCCTAGACTCACATCTCAGGCCAGCTCTGCCACTTACTGGCTGAGAGGCTGGGGGCAGTGACCCCCAAATACCTTCACTTCATCCTCACACTGTAAGATCTCGAGCAGGTTCATTAATTTCCCAGAAACTCAACATCCTCATCTAAATGATGGGCACAGGGTTAGTGGGAGGATGAAGTGAGATAAGGCATTTGGCCCCTGGCCCAGATCCTGACACATGGTAGGTACTCACTTAATGATGGCTATAATTGGAACTTTGTATTCGATCCCCCATAAATTGTATAATACCTGTGACAATAGACTCTGGGACAGGCACAAAATAAATACTAGCTAATTCTAGTGTTTTGCCTCAGATATTCACAAGAGATTCTCATTTTAGATAATAATGAAATCAAGATATACATTTATATATCTTGTATGCAATTCAAGATGTGTACATTGGTATACATTCATAAACCTGGCCTCCCCTGCTGGAATTTCCCCTGCTCCCTTCTGGAAATTCAAGAGTGAAGTGTTGCCCAATAATACAGCTCCTACTGGACGTATAAAGTAGATTTTACTGTGTACAAATAAATGGGTGTATAGACAGACACAGATTGCTCAGGGATGATTATACAGTTCATCTTCAGTATTAGGGCATTTTTACTTGTATCTATATCTTATCTTACTTGATAACAATGCAAAGCAGAATGTAACTTTTTTTCCCCTTTTCTTCCTCCCAACACACCTCTTGATCAGCAATCCTGTTCATCATTTCTCCAAACCAGATCTTTTTTTTCCCTGGAGCTTTAAACGTTTTTATTTTGAAATAATTTTAGATTTAGACAAGAGTTGCAGAAATAGTAGTTCCCAGAAATACCCTTCACTGAACTTCCCCAAATGTTAACATCTTACATGAGCACAGTACAACTATGGAAATGAGGAGAATAACCTTTCTACGATACTGCCGCCTGATGTCTGGACCTTATTCAAAATCTGCCAGTTGTCCCACTCAGGTTACTTTTCTGGTCCAGGATCCCGTTCCGCATCCCACGTTCATTTAGTTGTCCTCTAACAGATCCTCAGTTTTCCTTTGTCTTTCATGACCTTGACACGTTTAAAGAGTACTGACCAGTGTTGTATAGAATGTTCCTTAATTGGAAATTCTTTGATGTTTCCCACGATTAGGTTGCAGTTATGCAACTTTTTTTTTTTTCAGGAATGCCACCCGTGGCTTTTTTCAGTGCATCAGGACTTACCTGAAGTCAATGTGTCTCATTACTGATGATGTTAACCGTGGTCACTTGGTGAAGGTGATGTCCATAGGGTTTCTTCATTCTGAAGTTGCTCTTCTTCCCTTTGTCCTGAATAAGAACCCTGGGGGGGGAATTCTTTGAGACTATGCAAATATTCCATTTCTCATCATTCTTTTTTTTTTTTTTTTTTTTTTTTTTTTATTTATTTTTGGTTGTGTTGGGTCTTCGTCTCTGTGCGAGGGCTTTCTCTAGTTGCGGCGAGCGGGGGCCACTCTTCATCGCGGTGCGCGGGCCTCTCACCATCGCGGCCTCTCCTGTTGCAGAGCACAGGCTCCAGACACGCAGGCTCAGTAGTTGTGGCTCACGGGCCCAGTTGCTCCGTGGCATGTGGGATCTTCCCAGACCAGGGCTTGAACCCGTGTCCCCTGCATTGGCAGGCGGATTCTCAACCACTGCACCACCAGGGAAGCCCTCTCATCATTCTTTTGCTCACTAACTTTAGCATCTAGCCACCGTTCTTGGCTGTAACAATTATCCCTGTGGTGTTTGCTAAATGGTGATTTTCAAATTCTATCATTCCTTTCACATTTGTTAATTGGAATTTCTGTAAGAAGGCTCTGTCCTTTCCCCCCCATTTGTTTATTGACTTATATCATTTATTATTCTCATTGCTTATTTAGTTTGTTCAAATCACTCTAGATTTGGCCATTCGAAGGCCCTTCAAGTTGGCTCCTGTGTCCTTTCAACATGGCCCCATAGCTTTTAAAGCACTTCCTTACTTTCTGGTATCGCAAGATGTTCCAGGTGCATCTTGTGTATTACCTGCCCCAGCTCTGAGATTAACTGTTTCTCGAAGGAGCTCTGGTTCTTTTTATTGGAGAATAGTATTTAATCGTGATCTGCACACTAGTGTATCCATTGCCACTGGGTGTCTCTAGACTGTATCTATCTTGCATCTTCCCTCCTCTCTCCATCCCCACCACCATCCCCCTGGTACAAGTCATCATCATATGTCACCTGGATAACTGCCTTTTTATGGATCCCCCTACTTCCAGTCTTGCCTTCCTCCAAGCCAAACAGTAGCAAAAATAGAATCTTCAGACATTAGCTGGACACCGTCATTTCCTTGCATAAAACCTTTGCTGGGTGTCAAGATTTGGTCAGAATAACTGAAATCACTCTGTCTTCAGACACAGGGGGAATTGAAGCCTTGCTCAAGGCCTGCCATGTCTTAGCACAGGGTTGGCAAACTTCTTTTGTAAAGGACCAGAAAGAAAATGTTTTAGGTTTTGCAGGCCACTCAGCTCTGCAATTGTAGCACAAAAGCAGGCATAGAGGGCTTCCCTGGTGGCGCAGTGGTTAAGAATCCGCCTGCCAGTGTAGGGGACATGGATTCGAGCCCTGGTCCAGGGGGATCCTCCATGCCATGGAGCAACTAAGCCCATGCGCCACAACTACTGAGCCTGTGCTCTAGAGCCCACGAGCCACAACTACTGAACCCACGTGCCACAACTACTGAAGCCCGCGCACCTGGAGCCTGTGCTCCGCAACAAGAGAAGCCACTGCAGTGAGAAGCCCACGCACTGCAACGAAGAATAGCCCCCGCTCGCCGCAACTAGAGAAAGCCCACGCAAGGCAACGAAGACTGACAGAACCTGGAACCCAGGGGGAAGGGGATTCTGGGAAATGTCAAAATGGCAACAGACAGATTAGCCCAGTGGCTTTCACGTTCCCATGGACTGAAATTCCCTCCATACCGTGGCTGCTTTCTCCCCTTGCTCACTGCACACACTCCACTATGTTCTTCTCTCTCAGTTCTTCAAACCTGCCGGTCTCTTTTCCACCTCAGGACCTTTGCACATGCTGTCCCATTTGCTTGGAATGCTCTTTCCACCTGCTTTTTGAGCTTTTTTAATCTTCTGGATCTCAGATGAAAGGGTACTCTCTTGGAGAGGCCTTCCCTGACCCTTCTATTTAAAATCGCCTGCCCTTTTAGTAGAATCTGTCTTATCTCAAAGCTAAGGGACCTTAGCACCTTAGTTTTGTTCCTTGTCACCTCTCCAAGATTTAGAACAGTGCCTGGCACACACAGGTGCTCAAATACATACTAAATGAATGTCACACTTAGCATGATGGGCTAACATTTCACTTACCTTATATACTATGTTGATTGATTGATTGTTGATCTGCTTTCTATATCCATATAAGCTCTTTTAGGGCGGAGGTTAGGACTCTAGCATTTATTGCTTATACCTAGCCCCTAAAATAGTGCCTGGAACATAGTTGGTATTAAGTAAATATTTGTTGAATGAATCTCACACATTTTAAAAACCTTACTATGGATAGTAAATACTAGATAATCATGGAGATCAGGTAAAATTACATAGCAAAATTTTCTTTATATTAAGTATGTTCTGATGTCCATTCAGTGTCTAGACTTCTCATATTTTCATGTGGCAACCCGTCCAAGGAGGGGAACTCTGGATTTGGAAGGTCCCCTCCAAGTGTGGGACCAGTGTGCCCTGTCAGTTCTTTGCCTCACCTTAAGATGTCACTAAGTGACTTGGCCGTGGCTTCCACTGGCTGTTGCTGGAAGAGCTGGGAGGTCAGGCCAGGGAGGGAGGAAATGACCTGGTGTCATGAGCAAATCTCCCACTTCCTCCAGCGCCTGGCAGACAAGGTGACGAAGTGCTGATGTGTCCCTCCTGCTTTACGGGGCGTTCATTAGCACACCTGATATTCCAGAGCCCTGGAAACCTGTTTTCTTCTACAGCCAGAACTTTAATAAATCAGGCCAAGCCAGATAAATCATGTCACGTCACCATTGACTCCATGGTCGTGGGTCCAGCACTGTTCCTAGGACGCTAGGATGGACTCATGTGTTCAGTAATATTTCTGCTTTCAGGAAGTGGTGGGGGAGCTGATAAATACAGGAAAGAAAGAACTAAAAGTAACAGAAAAATCCTAAAAACAAAGTGGTATTCTGGATTGGATCCCAAAGCAGCGAAAAAGAACATGAGTGGGGAAAATCGGTTAAATACAAACAAAATGTCTAGTTTAGTTAATAGTGTTGTACCAATGTTAATTTCTTAGTTTGTTAACTAGGAGAAGCTAGGTAAAGCATATCTAGAACTGTACTATCTTTGAAATATTTCCATAAACCTAAAAGTAGTTTTAAAAGTGTACAAGGCAGTGTTGGCTTGGATAGCAGGGATATATTTTGTAGGCTCCTGAGGCAGTGAGGGAATTCCTGAAATCGAACAGACCTGGGATGAATCTTTACCTCTACCGCTTACCAGCTCTGTGACCTTAAGCAAGTGACTTAACCTCTCAGAGTTTTAGTTTTCTTATTTTTTTTTTAATTTGTTACATGTGTTTAATCTCCTCCTCCACCACTTTAAATTTATTTATTTACTTATTTATGGCTGTGTTGGGTCTTCGTTTCTGTGCGAGGGCTTTCTCCAGTTGTGGCAAGCGGGGGCCACTCACTATCGCGGGCTCTCCCGTTGCGGAGCACAGGCTCCAGACGCGCAGGCTCAGTAGTTGTGGCTCACGGGCCCAGTTGCTCCGCGGCATGTGGGATCTTCCCAGACCAGGGCTCGAACCCGTGTCCCCTGCATTGGCAGGCAGATTCTCAACCACTGCGCCACCAGGGAAACCCCTAGTTTTCTTATTTTTAAACAATGTCCATGTCATTGGGTTGTTGTGAGGGCTCCGTGAGATAATATCTCCTAGTATGGTACATGCACATCATAAATTCTCAATAAATGCTAGCTCTCCTTTCTCTGGCATTTCAGAAAAAAAAAGAGCAATCAGCTGTGCTTAAATATTTGGAAAATAAATAACAGGAGGTGAGATTTGTATTAGGTCACCAAGTTTGGCTCTTTTGTATTAGAAAAGCAGGAAGGGGACGAGCGCCCCACCTGAAAGTGAGCCAAAAGAATCACATTTGGTCAGTTTTTAAATCTATGAAAAGTATTTCTTAAGCTGTTGAAAGGCATTTTTCTATTAAAACTGGTCTTAAAAACTTGTGATTTTTTTCTAAGATAAAATTAGAGATGAGCAAAGCAACACTTGTGAAGGTTATTCACTGCAGCACCGATTATAAATGCAAAAGATTGGAAACCACTTAAATGCCACCAAGTAGGGAAGAGTCTGGTTAAATAACTTATGGTTCATCCATTTCATGGAATTCTCTGAAGACATTTTTAAAAATAAAAAGCAAGTGTCTGTCTGTATATATACATATATATTTATATGACATAGTCATACACAAAGATGCATTGACAAAAAAGAATAGGGTACAGAATGTGCACACAATATGCTATCATTTATATATCAAAAAGAGTATATGTTAGTATTTATTTCATATATGCATCCAGTATCTCTGGAAAGATACGCAAGAACCTGGTAATAGTGGTTGCTACTTGATCTGCACCAAAGAAAGGGACCATCTATCTTGTTAAAAGTCACATCCGGGCTTCCCTGGTGGCGCAGTGGTTGAGAATCTGCCTGCTAATGCAGGGGACACGGGTTCGAGCCCTGGTCTGGGAAGATCCCACATGCCACGGAGCAGCTGGGCCCGTGAGCCACAACTACTGAGCCTGCGCGTCTGGAGCCTGTGCCCCGCGACGGGAGGGGCCGCGATAGTGAAAGGCCCGCGCACCGCGATGAAGAGCGGTCCCTGCACCGCGATGAAGAGTGGCCCCCACTTGCCTCAACTAGAGAAAGCCCTCGCATGAACCGAAGACCCAACACAGCCAAAAATAAAATAAAATAAATAAATAAAGTAGCTATAAAAAAAAAAAAAAAAGTGCTTTAAAAAAAAAAAAAAAAAAAAAAAGTCACATCCATCTTGTTAAAATGTTACTGCCAATAAAATTTAACATTTTTTGTTTAGGAATGTTTAGCCAGAATTTATAACATACTTCTTCAATATATTTTTTAACTTTTTATTGTGGAAAATTTCAAACATATACAGAGGAGTGAGAATCATAATGATCCTCCCTGTACCCATGACCCAGCTTCAACAATGATATAACTTCTGTTGCTCTGATTTTGTAGTATAGTCGCCTTGTTTTCATCAATTACACAAAAATTAATAATTGTAATAGTGACTCAGTTCTGACCAAAGGAAGTTAAATGTTTTAAACTTATATATAAATTTCCTTGCTGAGAATTTTGGTAAGGTGACCAATAAAAGACTTCTAAGCAAAAAATATTTATTACTTAATATAAAATTCCATGAGGATGTGGAATTGAAGTGCAAATTTAAGGAGAAAACTCCTTAAATAATGACATAAAATTTCAACTATTAACGAACAGCTTATTCATGTATGATTTAAGTGGGTGACAGTGGAGGTCAAGGATACATGATATTTAGATTATTTTCAATACATTTAAAGAAATTATGTAACAAAAATTATAGTGCCAGAATCCTTTTAAGCTGTTTAAACATAGGAAGATTTAGATATAAACTTGAAAACATGTAAGGGAGTACATACTTCTAAAAAATTATAGAGTATGAGAGAAAAACAGTTTGAAGATCACAGCTCTAGACGACCTGATGTTTATTTCCAAGTCTCAGGGAGCTGTTGTGTTGATGGGATAGACGGTCATGCCTGCCTGAACCCCGAGACAGCAAAGGGAACCTGGAACCTGAGATTGAGGTCTGATCAATGTGTCTCTTTCCCACTATCCATCATGAATGAGTTGGATTATTTCAGGAATGCAAGGTTGGTTTAACACTTGAAAATCAACCAATTTAATTCCCCCATCCAAGCCTAGGGTCACAGATGTTTAAGTCCCCTTGGCCATTGTATATATATAGAAATAAACACCACCAGCCACCATCCCTTCCTTTACTTATCAAGCAACCTGTTGAAAGCAACCTGTTTTCTCTTGAAAACTTTTTACTTTCTTCAATGCGTGGATAGTGGAGGGTGAAACACATGTGTACTCTAACCAACTACCTTGAAAGAGTGGTGGCCACTCTCTGTCTCTTCTCCCTGGCTGCATATTCTGTCTTAACACCGTGTTCTTCCAAGAGTGGCTTGTTTTCTACCTGCAGTTGGAATCCCCTGTAGATTCCTGGGCCCCAGCTCAGAACCACTGAGTCAGACTTTCTGGGAATCTGTGCTTTAAACATCTCCCCTCTCCCCAGTACCCTAAAGTTTATAAAATACCATTCTAACTCACTTTTACTCTTCGCACTGTTCAGAAAATAAAGTCTCTATTTTATTTCCACACTGGGGCCTTCCCTAAACCCTGTCTTGGCCTTTCTGCTACCTGACTGTTCCTCCTCTGATCCCTTTGAGGGTTTCACTTCCTTCCTATATTCCCCCAAATCCCTATGCTCCCCAATACATACGCCTCCTGCCCCGTTCTCTTCAGATTTCAGTTGCCTGCCTTTCTGCTGTTGATTCCCAAGTTCCCATCACTAATCCCAATGATTCCCCTAACAGTAGCCAGCTTTACTGAGTACTTACTGAGGAATGTACACTAGACCTTGACTTTGATTAGCTCATTTATTGCCCAGAGGAACCCTTTGAGATAGGTCATCATGATCACCCTCTTACAAATGATAAAACAGAAGCTCAGAGGGAGAAGCAACTTTTTCCAGCTTGTAACAATTAAAACTGGGTTTTGAACTTGGGACAGTTTGACCTCTTAACCTCTCTGTAGATACCTCACCTGTGCTCCAAAATGCCTGACACAGAACTTGGTACCTTCCCTTTGCATTCTCCCTCCCCAACTCCTAGGCCAGATATCTTCTGTTTGCCCTTGCAGAACCACAGGATGTAACCCCATGTCCTGAGTCTTCACATCTGGAAATACTCCCTGCAGATCTCTAACTTCATCCTTTTACTCTCTTATCTCGCATTTTTTTGCCACTCACTCTCCTATTACTAAAAATGAAGTACAGTGAAGATCTCTCAAAAATTATCTGAACTTAGTGACAGAACCAGAAACAAAGTAACACGTCCAGGTATGGAGGCTTCTCTACTTGTAAACAGGATGTTGCTGAGTCCATATTATGCAAAGTCTAAGTGATGGAACACAGGTAACCCTTGTTAAGGTGTGAAGTGAAGGTGTAAATATAACCTTCACTTTCTTTTCTAACCTAATCACATACCTCTTCTTCCCCACATTTGACTCTGTCATTGCTTTAGTATTTATCAAAAATGAAGAATTAATGATCATAAACCCTTCAAAAATAAGCACAAATAGGAAAATGCGGTAGACCAGAAAGCTGATCACGGTGGCTTTAGTAATCAATCCAGCCTAAAGATTTAATCCCTCCAAATGTGCCTTTTAGTTTTTTAACTTGGATTATTTGTAATATCGATTTTTTTTTTCATATAAAAACCCAAAATTTAGCATTCTCTTGAGAAATCAGACAGTCCAGCAACAGCAGGTCCACTTTCCTACATGTCAGTAATTGGTAAGGGCAGAATGTTGACAGTTCTCTTTAGACAGGGCATGGGCTCCCCAGATCACTGCGTCTCCACCATGGCCTGTCATCTCTCTGATTCTGCCCCCTAGTGTCAGCGGCCCTTCATCTTCCCACTTGGCGTTGTTTGTTTAATCTAGCCTGCAGTCTCCCTTTAGACTTGGGCAAGAGGAGCCTCTGCCCTGGACTCCTCACTTTTGTGGCTCTGAATATAAAACACACAAAAAAGATATTTGCTAGTCATGGGCAAGTCTGCCCCTCAACATCTGGTACTCAGCAGTGGCATTGTTCAACCCATGGCATTAAACAGGCACGCTTGTGACTGACACCGTTCAGACCCCAGGAAACACTTCACATCTCTGGTCCTATTCTGCAAAGCAAAAGGCACTTGCCTCTGAATGCCTTGAAGGTTTGTTGTCATACTGCTGCCAACATCAGACAACACTGCTTCACGGTGCATGGAGGATTTGAGCACGGGAAGCACTTAGGAAAGAGAAAAGACGACTGAATTAACTGTCGAAGCCTTCTCCCATGCCATAAATGCATCAGATACTTGTATAGCCCATCTCCATAGCAATACCAGAGCAACCCCTTTCTTGTTTCTCATTGTCCCAATTCATTATTCTAGAGGTGATTACAAAGAGCACAGTATTTGTACCAGTTACACATGGCAGCAGAGGACATTTTGTAATATTAATTCATATAACTCTTCAATTTGCTTATACCTTGGTCCTGATGTAACAGGCTTAGATTCTCAACATTGGCAGCTAGATGAACACTGAATGCTAAAATTGAAAGTAGTTTTATTTTTATAATGAATATTTAATGGGATTTAACAAGTTCTTTTAACTATATATATATTTCAGCTTTGTTTAAATAATTTTTATGTAAAGCTTGATCTCAATTATCATTTGTATTTTACCTTTCCATCTTAAATAATTTTGAACGTTTTGGTAGAAAAATATTTTAAAACATTTGTGAAGTATTTATAACATCTAATTTTTTAATGAGTATTCACATTTTTTATACTTTGATAATTGTATTTGATTGTTTCCCCCCATTTTTTAGATGATTATTGACAAAATCAGGGGTCAACAAATGACGGGATTTTATTTCGAACAGCCTAAGGGCTATATTTACCCCATGAACTAAGAATGGTTTTTATATTTTTAAAGGTTTGTACAACAAACCAAGAAGAATATATGAGAGAGACCATATGCAGACCACAAAACCTAAAACATTTATTATCTGAATCTTTACAAAAATATTTTAAAGTCTTCGGTCAATAGAATATAAATTATGTAAAAACCTGACTGTAACTATACATTTTATGAGTCTACTGAAATGGAAGCAACAAAAAGAAATGGGATAAATAATAACTAATGAATTATGTTTGTTACTCATATGAATATCACAGGCCCATCAACAGAACACCCAGATATGTGCAGTAATAAGTAAATTCTCTCCTCTGTGGTTGTTTGCAGACTTTGAATCGTATATAAACAATAACTTGACACATATGTTTTGCTTTTGTCATTATGAATGTATACGTGTCAAAGTGGGAAGATTAAATGTTTTGAGATTTGTTTAATGACTTGCACGCCTCCTGGCATACGGTGTGCGGGCCATGACCCACACATGTTGTTGGCAGATCTGCCTGTCCGTTTTCCTCTGCCCCCTGAGTGCATCTGAGTTTCAGTATTGCCTTAGCCTAAAAATTTTGACCAGAACTCAAGTGACAGATCCCAGTATCTATCGCCCTCTGTTGGCGTTGAGCAGAGTTGCCACACTTTGCTTCCGCGTGGAGTTGTGTTCAAATCCGGGAAAGCTCGGAGTTGAACACATAACTAGAGGATTTTCTGTGCTTTGTATTAATATCCTGGTTACATAATAACTTCAAAATACTTGAAGCAGCAAAGGTGCTTTATGAGGCAACATTTTTTTTTTGAGGCAACATTCTTATCCCAGAAAAAAAGTCATTTTGTTCAAATCCTATCTTTCTTTTTACTAATCATCATCATGTGCTGCAAATGCTTTGGGCCAATGTTTCCATTCAGTCTCTCAGACCTTTTTATTGATATTATTTCGACACCAGGAAAGAGACACATCTTCCAGTTAATTGATGGAAGGAATAACATGAAGTCAAAGGATGGGAGGGCATTGATAACCCCAAAGAAAGGCTCAATCCCCCCGCCACTGGAGGCAAAATAAGACAGAAGGAGAAGGGGGAGGAGGAGAGGGATGGTAGGGGAGGAGCTGGGAAGGGAGGGTGAGAGAGGATGCCTCTGGGCTCTGACCCCCACTGGGTCCTTATCAGCTGCCTCTACCTTAACTGCTTCCTCCTTAACAGGCTTTCACCAGCTACGCCGGGTACTTTCTTTCAGGGTGGAAAGAGGTATTGCTCCTTTTAAGGGTGAGCCTGAGCGAATCGGAGCTTTGGAGTCTTTCTCCTGAAGCCCTGCTGACCAACCCCCAAGTGCAGGCTCTCAGTGGTCAGACCCCACTCATGAGAGCAAACAGACCACCCTCCCTGAGGGACGCCCCTGAAAACATTTGTGACCTGTTCTGCTCTGGGATTGGGTCCCGAGAGGTTCTGCAAGTGCAGTGAGGGACTTGTCTCAGCACTACAGATGCGTGCAGAGCAGTATCGATCCTGTTCCTTAAAGGAATCAGGAACGTTGCTCATCCCACATTTGAATCTACATCTGACGCTTATTTTGTCCTGCGTCGTAACTACTCAGGCATTTTCCTAGAGTTGCATAAATTAGTTCTTGCCTGTGGCTTTCAGTTTCACACCTTTTGAAGATCTTTACCATAATCTGAGAACTAATTTATGCAACTCTAGGTTATTAAACTTCTGAGTGTTCCTTTTAGGATTCAACCTATAAAAGCCAGAAAGGAAAAAATAAAAAGTTTGGTCTAATAAATTAAGAAAGATTTTCACTTTTGCTGGGGAGTACGCTTAATTCTGCAACTCACTTTTTAAAAATACATTGAAGTAGTATTCTAGCACACTTGCTACATTTTCAACATTCCTAAAATTGCCCACAGTACTTTTTTTTAAAAAAACCCTCTAATCACATTTCACGTTGACTTTCATTTTGTCACTTTGAATTGGGGCAAAAGGTCTCAAGATCTTTTCTGTTTTCTTGTTTTTGAAAATAGCGATTCCAAAGGAGGGGCCTTTTGCCCCATACAGGATTTTATTTTTTAAACTCAGATCCACTGTTCTGACATGCTAAGACATTGGAGTCTTTTTGTGCCTATACTTTCCCTTAATTCCATCATTGACATATTTTGATGTCTGTAAACCCAACAGAAGGAAGGGTCCCGAGTAACCAGACGTTAAGTCAGTATAAAAAAGGAGTTGGGGGGTCTTGGGGACACTGACTCCTCTTCAGAATCCCCTGAAGAGAGATTGACCATTGACAATTTAAATCTTCAATGCTTTATCTCTTTGTTTGAGTCTCGGAATGCCATTGATACCTTCTTTGTATTTATAATTGTTTTAATTAGCCACCCAGCAGGGGCCCCTCTCCCAGCTGGATTATGGGCAGCGCAGCAGGACCTTACAACCCAGTTAAAACAAAGCCCAGACTTTATGGCTCGCTTAATTTCTTTTATCTGTATCAAAAATTTTTGTTCTTTTTTCTCTTACTATCCCTCATTTTCACTCTTTTTTCCCCTCCCCCTCGTGTTTGTGGGGGGCAGGAGCAAAAAGCTTAGACTCCCAAAATGGCTTTGCTTTTGAAGAATCAAAGAATTATGGAAAAACCTCTACAGTGAATATTTATCAGCAGCTCACATCTCAAGGAGGAAAATAGCGCAGATGTGCTTGTCCCCTGGTCTTCGTAACATGCCATAAACCTCCACCGTGATTGTATCTTGAACATTACGCTGAAATTGATGTCGGTTGCTAAACTTTAGTGGGTGGAGGGGAGGGGAATGTTAGCAAAAAGGCTCCTCTGTTGTCCCTGGTGTTGTTTGTTCTATTTGACCACATCCTTCTTTTGTGGATGGAAATCTGGAGGATCAATTATGATGCAGATCTGACACCATTTCCATTTGTGGGAGCGGCGTGGCCAGGGATGTTTGGACTTTTGGAAATTCTTACATTGTTAAGATTGTTTTTCCTCCACTTTGAACTGGATGCTGCTACTTTGGTGTGATCACGAACACACTGCCTGACCCAGAGCATTTCATCAGAAGAAACAGAAACATAGGGCTTGTTTGTGGCTTTATAGAAATTGCCAGGGCCTCTCTTTATTTGTGAATCTATAGAACTGCCAGTCTAGAAATTAAAACAGGACTGATCCCTGTGGAAACATGCATCACTGCTAAAAGTAATCTTCCTGCACTATGCTGCAAATTATCTAGTTTAATTTTTTTCTAATAATACCCAAAGTAACTTATTTGCATTTAAACAGAAATGATAGCTCCAGTTTTCGGATATGGAAAAGGCTTTGAACTGGCTTCTGTGTTTCTGTACAAAGGTCTTAAATGTTGTTGAGCCCTACCTTTATTGCTAGAACTTTCCAGCAACCAGACAGGGTTGGGAGTGGAGGGGTGTTGTTTTCAGTTTGTGTACAATTACGCAGTATTTGGGTGTCTTGAAAACCAAGGATGGTTATAATTAAAATTTTATCGTGTTACCTGGATTTATTTTTGGCTTTGTAGCCAATCAGAGACCCAGACATTCACTTGGCTTTGTAAAACAGCAAATATCACAAAGACCATGAATAAATACTCATAGCAATTTGTTGGGTGCAATTGTAAGGCTTTGAAATTCAATGACAGGAGTGAGAAGAGGCAGGAAACCCTGCGTGAGCTAGAGGCCTAGGGATTGGGAGACTCTTGCAGGAGCCTAGTGTCCTTGAGGGGCACTAAATTACTAAAGGATCAAAGAACGATGCCCAACATTGTCACGTGCGACATATGTATTTATTTATGTTCATGAAGATAGTATAGTTTGATAGTTGCACAACATCACGAGTGAGCTATGCCTCTTAATTATACACTTTAAAACAGTTAATTTCATGTTAGGTGAATTACATGTCAATAAAAAATAAAGTGAGGCAATCTTACTGTCTGGCTTAATCCCCATAGGATAGGACCCCTTTGGGATCCATGTTTTGAATATTCATCTCATTTCGTATCGAGGCGAGGGGACTCGACTCACCTACAGTCACCCTCTAGTGACAGCACAGAACTAGAGACTTAGAAATCCTGCTTTTCTCTAGTGCGCTTGCTCCATCAAAATGACAAACAACAGCCTAGTTTTCTACGTGTCGATTTACAGGTTTTGTGGATGCTTGTTTGCTTGCTTAGATGGTATTAGAGTGGGCAGTGTGGCGCTTAGAAGCCAAGCAGATCTGTGCTGGGAGCTGCTAAGTACTTGCTCTGAGCCCCTCCTCCTCCCCACCCGCGCCCCCCTCCTCCTCCCCACCCGCACCACCCTCCCGTGCTCATCTCCACCTGGGGCTGGATCTCACCCAGCCTCCCAGGGCTGCTGTGTGATTTCCAGAGCCAGCCCAAATGCAGTACGTTATAAACATGCTTTATAGTGTATCTATCATGCAGCCAGACCTCAGTAATGGAGCATTTTCACTTCTATGATGATGATTATAATCGCTGTCATTTTTATTCCTGTAAATGTGACAACATTGACCCACAATCAAAGGCAGAGAATTCTTTTCAATGTAGAATATGGTTCAGAGCGTCAGCAATTTTAATCTGTGTGCAGATTAAAGATAAACAGGAATATTTTTAAAATCACTTATTTGGGAGATTTTTATTCCCCTCACAGATGTTACTGTGAATATCTGTATGTCTGTATAAGTATATACATATCCATACAAGAAATCCCCATCGCTGTAAAATATTATATGTTAGCATAGGCATGGAAGGAAAAACGCTGGAGAAACCCATGGCCCCTGGAGTGGGTGGGCTCATAGTTTTTCCTTTCCATGGAACGTATTTCGTAACGCTTGATTTTTTGTTTGTTTGCCTTCTTCATCCTATATCACCAGTCCTGGAAGCATGCCAGGCACAAAGTAGACACTCCATACATTTTTTGTGGAATTAATGTATATAGTAAATATGTAACCAGGAAAGCAATGAAGGGAATTACACAGAATAAGTTTTACGAAATCACCGCTTTATCGCAGTAAGGAAAATACCCTATGATAATATACTCGTCAAATTTCCAACAAAAGGTGTATTTCCAACTTTATTTTTCACTTTCTTTTTTCTTAAGCCTGAACTGAAACAACAAAAGGCATGTTTTTTGCAGAATCTATTAGAGGCACTGAGCTCCTGGTGGAACAAGCTGGATGGTTCTTGTGCTGGCTAAATTCTATTAGCGGAGGGCCACGCCGGTGGGTTTGTGTTGCCTTGCGAGCTTCAGACGATTTCGACTGCACCTCCTGAAGTCCCTCTTCGTGACATCATTCACATCTGTGGCGACTTAAGCCTCCTGTTTCTTTGAAAACGGAATTTGAGAATATGAAGGGTTTATACTCTCTAAACTAATTAGCAGTGACCAGTAACTTGAGGAGGCCAACGTGCCCTCTAGGACACTCAGTTTACCTGGGGGTCTCGCCAGGTCCATCCAGCCATTTCTAGATACGTTACCAACCCCAGTGAGGGAGGAAAGGAGGCGTGCACTTTTTTAAAATAGAGAACTAATTACGTATAGTTCTTCCAAGATTTCTTTTTGTATGATGTGACCTGGCAAACAAATGTAGCATCCGGTGTTTGAGAAATGGATTTTCAAGGAAAAGGTGGTGCTTTACGGAAAAAAGTTTAATTATATAAAGCAATTAGTGAGATCGATACATTAAAAGAGAAGACAATAAGTGGGTTTTCTTGCATAATTGTAACATACAAACTATGTATTTATAACATACGTAAATAATATAGTGTGGTCCATTCTGATATGGAACAAACTTGAAGATATAGTAAATAAAGAAGTCCAGGTATAAAATGGTGTACATAAGAACTGAAATTCGAATGGCTAGGATGGCAAGAAAAGCCAGCAACTTGTACGTACCCACTGAACCCAAATTGGCATTTGTCATCAGGATCGGAGGTATGAGTGGTGTGAGCCCAAAGGTTCGACAGGTGTTGCAGCTTCTTCGCCTCCATCGGATCTTCAATGGCACCTATGTGAAGCTCAACAAGGCTTCGATGAACATGCTGAGAATTGTGGAACCATACATTGCGTGGGAGTACCCAAACCTGAAGTCAGTAAATGAACTGATCTACAAGCGTGATTATGGCAAAATCAGCAAGAAGCGAATTGCCGTAACAGATAACGCGTTGATTGCGCCACCTCTTGGCAAATACGGTATTATCTGCATGGAGGACCTGATTCCTGAGATCTATACTGTTGGAAAACGTTTCAAAGAAGCAAACAACTTCCTGTGGCCCTTCACATTGTCTTCTCCACGAGGTGGAATGAAGAAAAAGACCACCCGTTTTGTAGAAGGTGGAGATGCTCGCCACAGGGAAGGCCAGATCAACAGGCTTATTAGAAGGCTGAACTAAGGTATCTACCATGATTATTTTTGTAATCTGGTCAGTTAATAAACAGTGACTGCTTTCAAATTGAAATTAAATAAATAAATTAAATAAAATGGTGTACATAGTATAACAAAAAGCATATAGGTAGGCAGTCGATCTATACATATTTGCTTGCAATTGCGTGGAATCTCCCTGGAAGAATACATGAGAAACTTATAAAAAGCCATGATTGGTAACAGTGCTCTTCTGAGCCATATTGGAGCTTAACGCAAAAGGAAAAATCTGTAATACTGACCTTGTTTTTATTTGAAATTTTGATATTTTTGTTTGTCATGGATTTTTTCCATTAAATTTCAAATTTCCATTAATTTTGGTTTTAAAGTACTACATTAAAACAGTATTTATCTCGATTACTGAGGTTTTGGGCACCCCCTTTGCATTGTGTGCCCAAGATGAGTGAGGGACCTCTTCACCCTAGTCTTGGTTCTTGCTCCCCTTCATACTGTTTGACTTTATTTTCACCACATACAAATATGGCTTATTCAAAAATAGGGGAAAAATGCATTTAGCCACAAGTGGTATTTGGAACCCTTTGCAATCGTGGTTCTTAGTCTTTTGGGGGTTATAGATCCCACGGAGAATCTGATGAAACTACAAACTCTGCACATACAAACTATATTCTGCATTTAATTTCAAGGAGGCCGACAGACCCCCCTTGAGCCCCATCCAAGACTTTTAAAGAATACAACTCCAATTAGAGAGATTACCAAGAGGCCAGACTTCCTCTTCAACTAGTGTTCTGATTTCCCCTACATCCTCCCTACCGAAGAAAAAAGCTAAATGTCTTATTTCTATTTTTCATGTCTTTTTAGCTATTCCTTAAGTGATGGGGCGTAGGTTGTCTGTCGTGGGGACAAATAACATATTCCTTGTTCACCAGCTCATCTCTACTGTTTCTGTAGTTATTGGCAGGGTCTCCTGGGATCTGAATAATTCCCCCCAAGTGAAATGATATGTCATAGGCCAGGCCCCATAGTAAAAGGGAATTACTCTCAATTTATGTCACATTGAAGGGCCGCCCTCCAATACATTACTCAACAAACTCTAGACCTGGTTTCTCCACTCCAGCCCTACTGGTCTTCTGAGCTGCAGAGTCCATCGCTGTGAGGGCTGCTCTGTGTGTTGTAAGATGTTTAGCAGCATCCCTGGACCACTAAATGCCAGGGGTACCCCCCCAGCTGTGATAACCAAAAATATCTCCAGACAGTGTAAGATATCCCCTGGATAAAATCATCCCTGCTTAAGAACCACTGGGCTAGGGAATTCCCTGGCCGTCCAGGGGTTAGGACTCCACGCTTTTACTGCCGAAGGCGCGGGTTCAATCCCTGGTCGGGGAACTGAGATCTTGCACGCTGCATGGTGAGGCCAAAAAAAAAAAAGAAGAACCACTGGGCTAGACTGTGCAAGTCATCTGAAGATTTGGTGACTGTTTTCCAGTTTTTCATCTCACCAACTTTTGGTGAGATGCTTGCATTTCCTATAGTAACGATTAATGCACTGGGTAAACAACATGAATGGATAACTTACAGATTTGTAGAAATGTTAATCCTGAAGTTCTGTCCTTTTTACAATCAACCCTATTGTTTTTCATGAATTCGCAACCATGGAAAAATTCGTAAAGACCTTCCCCTCCCTCAGCTGGACTCTCCTTCCTCCTCCTAAAATATCCTCTTCTGCTTCTCCAGCCCTAACTCCAGGAAGTTAAAACACAACCATTTACCTGTTACAAATGACTAGCTAAAGTAATCCCCAGTCTTTATGGCCCCCAACTTTACTTCCGAAGAGTGTTTTTACCCAGCCCTAGAAGGTATTACTTTCTGCTCGAGTGTAATTAAAATCCCAGTCATCTATTCAAGAATGCCATTGCCAGTAAGATATTAATTGTGTCTTGGAGCTGGAAAGTATTCTTCCTAACAGGACTTAATGGAGCGCACAGATCCAAGAGACATTGATAATCGTCCCCTCCGGAAATATGACACTGGGGAGACGGATCATTCACTTTCACTGTTTTAGGATTTAATGGAGGGTAAAGTTTTTAATCTACTTGTTGGGAGCTTAATATTTCTAAGAAAGAAAAGACATCTTACAGTCTCAAGAGCCAGGCGGAAGTCTCTTTTTATTTTTATTTTTTTCGTTGAGTTTAAAGACCTTTTCTGGGTGTTCTTATGGGGATTTATTCGTCATTATATTAATTCTAAGCAACGTTCATTTTCCCCACTCTTCATTACCAAAGAGGCAGCACAAAAATGTTATTTTTTAAAAAAAGTCACAAAGGAACAAAACAAATCATTGTGACTACCAACGCACAGGGAAAGCCACAGGGACATCGGGATGTGTCTGTCTTTTGCACACCTTTATGATGGTGGAACTCAGAGCAGAGCTCAGAATTGATTCTGGAACATCAGGGCCAATACCAAATTCGTGGAAGGCATTATATTCCGTCAGTGGATTCTGTTAGGAAGGCCTAATTCCCTAACATGTCTTAAAGTCTGAGCCAAATTCCAAGCCAATGTTTCAATTTTGTTGGGTCAGAATACCTTAGATAATCCTGTGTTGTTTTGGTGTCTGCGATTTCTGCTTGTCGGTTTTTGTCATTTGCATGTATGTGATTTATTTATTTAAAAGAGGTAGTCCATTCGCAGGATTGAATATTCAAAAGGTACAAAGGGCTGTGCAATAACAACATTTGCTTCTCTTTTTCTGCAAGCACCGATTCCCATCCCATCTCAGCCACCACTGTGAGTTTCTTGTTTATCTTGCTGGAGTTTTGTATACATTCACAAGCAAAGGTTTTCACACTGTCTTTTTTTTTTTTTTTAAAGGTTAACTATTTGAATTTATTATTTATTTATTTATTTATTTATTTTTGGCTGTGTTGGGTCTTCGTTTCTGTGTGAGGGCTTTCTCTAGTTGTGGCGAGCGGGGGCCACTCTTCATCGCGGTGTGCGGGCCTCTCACTATCGCGGCCTCTCTTGTTGCAGAGCACAGGCTCCAGATGCGCAGGCTCAGTAGTTGTGGCTCACGGGCCTAGTTGCTCCGTGGCATGTGGGATCTTCCCAGACCAGGGCTCGAACACGTGTCCCCTGCATTGGCAGGCAGATTCTCAACCACTGCACCACCAGGGAAGCCCCCACACTGTCTTTTTTATTGGTTGCTACAAATGAAGCATATTAGACACACTGATTTTTATCTGCTTTTTCCACTTATATATGCATCTTGGACATCGACCCCTATCATCAGTATTAGAGAAAGCTACCTACCACATTTTTAAAAAATAGCTGCCTAGTATTTCAATATACAGCTGTACTTAATGTTTTTAACCATTGACCTACTTATTGCTATTTACATGGTTCTACTCTTTTCTATAACAACAGTGCCACAATGATTATTTGTAAATACAAAAGCATAATGTAGCAACTACCTGAATACCACCCGTACCATCTGAATTAAGAAAGACTCCTCTGCACTGCACCCCAGATTAAAAAGCTGCTCTAGAATTTTTTATTATTATTATTTTAAACTAACTTTTGTGGAAAGCTTTGTATTTACTAAGATAAGTCATTTTTATAGACTGTTTGTGTCCCCCCCCAAAATTCGTATGTTGAAATCCTAACCCCCAATGTGATAGTATTAGGAGGTAGGGCAGGGAATTCCCTGGCCGTCTTGTGGTTAGGACCCTTTCACTGCCAAGGATGCGGGTTCAATCCCTGGTAAGAAGAGACACCAGAGAGCTTGCTTCCTCTCGCTGTGGTCCAAAGAGAGCATGTGAGGATACAGTGAGAAGACAGCCATCTGCAAACCAGGAAGTGGGCCCTCACCAGACACCACATCAGACAGCACCTGGATCTCGGATTTCCAGCCTCTAGAACTGTGAGAAATAAATATTTATTTTTTAAGCCACTCAGTGTATGGTATTTTTGTTGTAGTAGCCTGCGTTGACTAAGACTTCATACACTTGTTATCTCTAGAGACCCTAGAATTGAAGGAAAAAACTCTTATTGCAAGCTACATCAGTCAAGTCTCCTTCAACTGTGAGAAAAACCCAGCTCACATAGGCTTAAACAAAATAGGAAATATACTGGATCACATAACTGAAAAGGCAATTGCTGTCTGGTCTGGCTTCAGGCATGGCTGTGTCCAGGTGCTCAGATACTGTCCCACAGGCCCTGCCTTCCTCTTAGGCGGACTCTATGTGCAGGATCCTCAGGAGAGCTCCAGGCTTACATCCTCCCAACTTCCAGTCCAACACCAAGAGGGTATATCCTCAGGGTTAGATCAGGAGTTCTAAACAGGAATTCCATTTTGCTTTTTCTGAATGGCCTGGGATGGGTCATGGGCCCACCTTTGATACAGTCAATGTGGCCAGGGACATTCAATATTGGAAGAGAGCCTCTCTGTTTACTCTACTTGTTCCTATCTTTGTGTGGGACTGAGTGAGAATGTGATGGCTATGGCAGCTTCTAGCAACCATGTGGCAACAAGTCCGAAGATGGAAAACCAGTGCAAGAGGAGAGACAGCAAAAGGATGGAGAGACCCTGAATCCTGATGTTTTTGCTGAGCCACCAAACCCACCCGGAACCACCTACCTCCAAGACATCTTGTTATGTGAGATCATTAAATATCCTTAGTATTTAAGCCATGGTTACTTGCAGCTGAAAAGATCCTAGTGGGCACAACATCCCTATGAGATAGGCTTTCTTCTTTTCATTTCACAGTTGAGGAAACTGATGCTCAGAGAGATTAGGGTTCTGGCTGAGAACAAAATTTTAAAAAATAAATGAAAGAAAATGGTCCTGTTGGTTTCCACATTGCCTCCCTCACCCCAGCCCTACCTGTTCCTCTCAGTCTTCCCCATCTCATGTTAGGGTATCACCAATCGAGGCTAAAACCAAGCTGCTAGAAGTGATTCTTCTCTTCTCCTCACCCAGTCCAGCTGGTCCAACATCACAGCCATCATCCTGGACTCTAAACCCATCTGCCTCTCTCCACCCCTACCACCACAGCTGAATCCAAGCCCGGGTCCCCATCACCTCCCACCTGGCAACCAGCAGGCAATCCTCACTGGTCTCTGCTTCTATTTCTGACTCAAACATTGTGTTCTCCACCCAACAGCCAGAGCGAGCTTTTAAAATCAGAGGATTTCCATCACAACAGAATTACAAACAAATAAAACCCTAACCACGGGACTTCCCTGATGGCGCAGTGGTTGAGAATCCGCCTGCCAATGCAGGGGACATGGGTTCGAGCCCTGGTCCGGGAAGATCGCACATGCCACGGAGCAACTAAGCCCATGTGCCACAACTACTGAACCTGTGCTTTACAGCCTGCGAGCCACAACTACTGAAGCCTGCATGCCTAGAGCCTGTGCTCTGCAACAAGAGAAGCCACTGCAATGAGAAGCCCACGCACCGCAACTAGAGAAAGCCCAGCAACAAAGACCCAACGCAGCCATAAATAAATTTATTTAAAAAAAAAACAAACCATGTCCCTTGAATAAAGTGCAATGACCTGGGCCCAGCTCACCTCCGCAAATCCACTTTCTGACACCCTCCCCCAGCCCAGCCTTCACCCCAGTGTCCTTTTAATCCTGGAGATCTCTGTAAGGGGCACTGGAGCAGCTTGGGTCCTACATCCGCTGGCTGAAGGATGAGGGCGTGATTACATCACTTTGTGGAGTCCGTTGCCCGTAAGCAACTCTACTGGCCTCTGGGAAGACAAACTCATCTTTCAGCCAAAAAATTATGTGGTCCAAGACTGCAGTTCTCAAATGGGGGCAGTTTTGCCCCCCAAGGGGCATTTGGCCATGTCTGGAGACATTTTTGATTGTCACACCTGGGCCGTGCCCCCAGCATCTAGTGGGTAGAAGTCAGGGATGCTGTTCAACATCCTGCAGTGCTCAGGACAGCTCCTACCACAGAGAACAATCCAGCCCCAAGTGTCAGTAGTGCCAAGACTGAGAGACCCTGCCCTAGGGAACGGTGGCCCCTTTTGGAATGGGGACCTCCTCCCTTCTTGTACTGACCTCCTGACTACCATGTGCGACTTCACCCATCGTGGGCTCCCCCTTCGGGTTCTCCCTCTGCAGACCCAGTGTCCACTGCTTGGGGTTCACAGCCCAGGGTCCCAGGGAGGATGGGTGTGGCACACACATTCTAAGAGAAGGCTGTCCTTTGGGGTCAGTGTGAACCCCTCCCCACTGTGAAATGTGCTTGCTGTCACCTGCTCAGAATGCCCCACACCTTCGCAAGTCTTTGCACCCCCATTTCATCCGTTCTCCTCCCTAAGCTCCTCCCCCCAGCCCCATCCTTGGGCCACTACCCAGCCCTGGTCTACAGAAGGAGCCCGCTAAGGAGGCAAGGTGGTGACATTTAAGCTAATCCAAGGACATTAGGCAGGAAGCAGGGGTGCACTGGAAATTGGTGGGGAGTTTGTGGCTGTTACACTAACTAGGGACTGTCCCCTGGCATTTAGTGGACGGGACCAGGGATGACAGATGTCCTCAGTATGTGGGATAGCCCCACACCACAAAGAGATACTACCCTCTCCAACTTTCTGTGTGTTGTGAAGCATTAATGTAGGACCTGTAAGAACATCTGTAAGAGATTCACCTGTAAGAACGTCACTCTTGCTCATTTTGTCCTCTGTGCTTATCTGTAATTGGCCTTGGCCTGTTATCACGATGTTAATTAAGGTCAACTTCCATTTTCTCTTATCTGATACAAATAAGCCTGACCTGTTCTTTCTTGTTGTAATTATGTCCATGCATGCCCTTTGCTCTTTCTTTTCCTAGTCTCATTGGCTCCTAAATCCAAACTTGGCCATTATTGATTGGAATAATTGTCAGACTTCTTTCAAATGTCTCCTAGCCTAGTATCCCAAGCACTTCCATATGGAAATAAATATTAACATTTTTGTCTAGAAAACAAAAAGTTGCCTCTACTGGGAAGCCTTCACTGCCCCCCCCCCCCATCCTCTTCAATCCTCTCACTGTGCTGAGAATGTCTCTTTCCTGGCACTCATTGCCATGGTAGTTAAATTGTTTTATCTGTACCTTTGTTTAACGTCTGAGTGCCCCCTACCCTGCAAGCTTCCTGAGAGCAAGAACCCTGTCTTTCTTATTCTTCACTGTACTGCATTGCTTGGCATGTGTTCTAGAACACAGGAGATGACCTGTATATATTTGTTAGATAAAAGAGAAGGGACAGAGGAAGGGAGGGAGGGAGAGAGGAAAAAATTATATCCAGAGTTTTGTTTCTTGAAAAGATATTAAATAATGCATTGAGGCTCCTTTTGGGGTTTGGAGGGACACCTGCTAGGTTCACTATAAAGCGCTATGTCTCATATTTTGCTAGCTTATATGTTTATTATTTATTCCCTTGAGGGGAATTTTTGAAAAGCGGTTCCTGCTTTAAGAGACCAAGCAGAATCGACAAAAGTGAGTGGCCACTTTCTGTACAAGCAAAGTTTGGAGTCATTCTTCTGACAGGTGACATCAAAGTTCCTACTCTGGGCCCAGCAAGTCCCTGGTCCTGCCCTCAAGCAGCTCACATGCTGGAGGGCGACTCAGACTCAGAGACAGGTCGTTACAGAGATGTCGGGGCAGGGGAGGGGGTCACGGGGGGCAGAGTGCCCAGGAGCCCTAGACAACATGGTGAGGGCTGGTGTGTTATCCAAACATGTCAGTTTCTGGTGACAAATGGAACCACCAGGGGGGTGACAGCCTCCTCCAAAGCAAGTATGGCATGTGATGACTGGGAGTTGGACGCAGTGTGTTAAAGCTGTGGCCGTAAATCGGACGATGTTCAAATGTGCCATCATTGGGTCAGGTCAGTCTCCAAATCTGTCAAACCACTTACTCTTGGCCCCGGGTCAGCCTCTGTAGAAAGAATTGTTTTCCTGAACTGCCCTCATACTTCATTTCCTTACTGTCTGTGATCCCTTAAGTTTGGATGAGTCTAGAAAGTTTTATAAAAGCTTTTTCTTGAAATTACAAAAGTAGTAAGGGAACATTGAAAAAAACTTATAAAGTATACACACAAGAAAAAATTGTGTTCAGTTTTTAAGATAAAGATTTCAGTGTCATTTCTTTGCATAGATACTTTTTTAACAAAATGGGATTTTTCTATATATACTTTTTTTTTGGAAATAATTATAAACTCCCAGGACATTGCAAAGAGCATAGAGAGGCCCCATGTTCCTTTCACCCAGCTTCCCCCAGTGGTCACGGCGCACATGACCATAGTACAATGTCTGTACATACTATTGTGTAGCTTTTTAAGAAAATTAGTACTCTAATGCGAACATCTTTCTGTGTGTTACTCTCTGTTCTCCCAGGTGCCATGCTTGGCCCCTGCGGTCTAGTTTTCACGCTGCAGCCAGAGGGATTCAGTTAAAATCTAAGGGGGATGGCAGCCCTCCTTTACTCAAAATTCCCAAGGGGATCTCACCTCACTCAGAGTCTTCACAGTGAACTGGGAGGCCATGATGATGGCACCAGTCTCCTACCCCCAACCCTCTTAAAGTCTGGTCACTTTTACCACTCTTCCCCCTGACTCACTCTGCATCGGCCATGCTGGCCTCTTTGCTGTTGTCCAACATCTCAGATGTGCTCCTGCCCCAGGGCCTTTGCACTGGCTGTTCCCTCTGCCTGTTTGCTTTTCCTCAGGCATATAATTGATTGTTATATCTGTTATTCATTGTATGAACAGCTGCCCCCCAATTAGGATATAAGTTTCATTAAGGAGGTATCCCAAGCACCTAGAGCACACTGCTGTATACCTAATAAGAGTTCAGTGAAATATTCACTGACGTACAAATTAATAGTGATTAAGAGCTTGGATTCTGTGTTTGAATCCCAGCTCTGCCACTTAGCTGCATGACCTGGAGCAAGTTACTTTTCTGTGCCTCAGTTTCCTCATTTGTAAAATAGGGGAACAATAATTATCTATCTCACAGGATTTAGTTACCTTAGCTAAAGATTACCTTAGTTAATGCATGTAAAGAGCTGGTGCAATGTCTGGCATAAAGTAAATGGTAAGCAAATGCTAACCACAGTATTGTTTTATAGCATTGCTGTTAATTATGTGCCGTGATTGATTTTAACAATAGCTGGATATTTAGTTGCTTTCCATTTTTCATGGGCTTATAGAAAAGTACAGTGAGCTTCTTTATAGCTAGAACTTTGCACATGCTCCTAATTATTTCTTTAAGAAAAAATGTTCGTGATAGCTTTCTTTTTCCACATAACTGCTCTCCCCAACCAGGCTATTTCTTGCTGGATAATAATTCCTTTTGATTGTTTTTCTATCACCAGTGTCTTATATCTCATAGGTTGCACAAATAGCCCTCAAGCAATCGTTGTTGAATAAATGAATATTTAAGTGAATGAAAAATATACTTTTCCTAATACAAGCTGACACATTAGTAAACTGCGCATTAGTGTTTCAGAAATGGCACATGGTAGGTACCTGTGGCAGAGACTGCCCTTGTCCTCAAGTAGTCATTCTTCTCTTCTATAAAAGCAGAAACCCTGACTGATGGTAGGACACATTGGTGTCCAGAATAAAGACTCATTTCCCAACCTCCCTTGCAGCTAGATGTGGTCATGTGACTATGCTCTGGCCAATGAGATGTGAGAACTTCCCAGTAATGGCCTTAGGGAAGGAACGTGGTCTCTCTCCTTCCTCTTTTCTATTAGGTAAAAGTTGATATGGTTCCTGGAGCTCTTGCTTCCTTATTGGACAATGGGAATCACAATTTGAGAATAGTAGGACAGCTAGATGGAATGAGCTTCAGTTCCTGACAATCATGAAATCGCCATACTGGCACTCTACTGCCTGTATGTACTTGAGAGAAGTAAATGTGTCTCTTTGTTTAAACTACTGTTACTTTGGGTTTTCTATCCTGCACAGCCAGACCTAATCCTAACTCATTCAGGGCTCAATAAATATTTCTTGACTAAATGAATGGAAAGTTTGTACCTACGTTCCTGGGTTTGCATTTGGCAAAGCATTTTCTCAAGCTTTGCTTAATTTGGTAGAAGTCCTAAATTAAGTTTCCAACCTTGTACCTTCCAAAATCTACTGCTAGTCTCTGGTGTTTCTATAATGTGATGTATCATGTAGGATGCATCTGTATACAAAGATCACTCAGTTTGGTTTACACAAAGACATTTAATTATCTCAGAAAACAAAAGTCTTGCATCTCCATTTGACATAATGATTCAGTGATATCATCCAGGACACAGGCTTTTCCTACAGGCTGTTTCCCCTTTCTCAGCATTTTACTGACGTCTTACCTCATGGTCCCAAGATGGCTGCCACCACAACCAATATCATATTCTCACACAGCAAAGGGAAATGGGAGTGGGCACAACAGTGCTTTTTCCTCCTGTGGCTTCCTCTTTTTGTCAGGGAGGGAAATCTTTTGCAGAGGCCCCCCAGCTGGTGTCCATCTCTTTGGCCAGAGTGGGCCACGTGACCTCCTCCTCAGTAATCACTGGAAAGGCGACAGAATTGCTCTGATTGATACAGACCAGCTGGTCCTCAGAGTGTAGTCCACAGAATCCTGTGGTCTCTGAGACCCTCTGAGTCAAGGGGCCTGTGAAGTCAAAATGATTTTCATAATAACACTAAGAAGATACTTGCCTGTTTTCATTGTGTGGACATTTGCACAAATGGTGCAAAAGCAGATATGAGAATCCTGCTGTCTTCTATTAAAGCCAGTCATTGAAGAGATTTGCATAAAATGTAAAAGACTGAGTGCCACTCTTCTCAGTAAATTTTTTTAATTTTGAAAAATATTCATATTTCATAAATTTTTTTATTACCATGTAATGGGATTATTATTGTTTTAAATGAATTACAGTTGTCCCTCGGTATCCTCTGGGGATTGGTTCCAGGGCCCCCGCAGACACCAAAATCTATGGATGCTCAAGTCTCTTATCTATTGTAAAATGGTGTAGTAGGGTCAGCCCTCAATATCCGCAGATGCAGGACTCATCCATCCAGAGGGCCGATTGTAACAAACAAATATTTTTAATTTTCTCAGTTTTCATTTCTAAGTTGGTATCTTGAGATAAATCAATTTGACAATTGCTAATTTAGATGAATCCAGGAGGCAGACACCATTTGGTCTGCACAAAATCAAGGTCTTGTTATAAGGAATGAGAGGAAAATGGTTGTCCAGGAGACAAGCAAGAATGTCTGCCACACTTTCCAAGAACTCAGATTATATATACAGCCTGTGTATTGTTAAGTACTTGTATCTATTTTATTTTTTTTGTCATTTGAGTATATGGTTTATATTAAATTTATACTTCATGGCACTGAGTTTCATATTTAAGAGTTTAGACCCAATGGTTCCAACACTAATTAGTTATATAACCTTCAACGGTGCCTTCACCTCTAGGAGCCTCAATATCCTAATCTGTAAAATGGGATAATGGACCACTCTTGTCATTTTTGCAAATTCACTCTTCTGGTGGTTTAAAGAGATAAAGTACAAGAGCACCTAGTACCATTCCTGACACATAGTTAGTAGTTGCCATTAATTCTCGCTTTTAGCTTTTATTCATGTTCTAAGTCACAGTCATTCTCATAAACTTTTGGTTCCTTGAGAAACTGAGGCCTACCAAGGTGATTTTTTTTTTTCAAGGTGATGTTTTAATATGACATGTGGTGAAGTAGCCAGAATGACATGTGTGGCCCTCACTGTCAGCAGAACATAAAATTGCATGTGACCAGGCAGTGGTGAAATGGTTCTTCCCTTCTCCAGCTCCTGATCTATTCTCTCTCTCTCTCTCTCTCTGTCTCCCTGTCGCTCTGTCTCTCTCTCTCATACAGACACAGCTACCTAAATATATACATATGCATCTGTATTTATTTATTTCATGCCTGACTTTATATCCTATCATGAGAAATAGAACCATAAATAGATCCAGTAAGCAATTTCCCACCATCTTTGATGGGCTTATTGCATTGTCCCCACCAGGAGTAAAATTGTTATTTTAAAAAAAGCCCTGAGGGGCTGCTTAGTGGGCACGGGAGTTTCCTTTTCATTTAATGAAAATATTCTGGAACTAAATCATGTTGCTGGTTGCACAACATTGTGAATGGACTAAATGCCACCGAATTTTACACTTTAAAATAGTTAAAGTGGTAAATTTTATGTTATGTGTATTATACCACCAAAAAATACATAAAGCAGTCCAAGAGGCTTTCTGGTCCATTTTAGGGGAGACTTGGAGAGGGGGTAGGGTTCCCCAAACTCAGACCTTCCACCACAGTGAATCCTCCCTCTGATGGAGGCTTGGGGCCCTACTCACAGACTCGCTTCCTCTTGGACTGATTGGTCCACCTGCCTATCCCACCTCTTCATTTCCTCCTGGCCTGGAAGCTGGAAACATTACAAATACACCCCCAAAAATGTCTTATGTAGAATGATCTGCAAAGCTGTGTCTCTTACCAGAATGGAACTGTTGTTGCTAATGCCTAATGAACATCACCTTCCGAAGCTGCACCAAGACGTGTGTTCACAGGCAATGTCTTCATCCTTCCCCATTTCAAGGGAAGGGGATGGCTTCTTGGCACTTCTTGGAAATCCAAGATGTGTACTCCAACTGTTCAAAGACCCGCCGTTTACTTACTGTACTTGTGTTATCAAAGACCCCATAAAATCAAGTGATTTCCTCTGCTTTTGTCCAGGACTCTGGAGAAAATGACACTTAATCACCTCAAATTCCCTTCTGTCTGTGATCCCCTCCGAGAAATAAAGCCATAAATATGTTGAGTTTTGTTGACATTCACACCGGAAAGAGCAGAGAGTTCCAAGTAGTGCGGTTCCTTTCCTATTTTATTACCAAACAGCAAGAAAAAAATAGCAGAGGGGCTTTCCTGGCAGTTCAGGGTAAGACAGTGTACTTGTTTTTTCTCCCCAAGGGGGGAGGAGCATATCTCTTCACACCATTGCCAAAGCCAAAAGGCTTCTGAATGCACTGATGCGGCACAGAGCCGTTCAATAAAATGCTTAGAGCACCTCTGCCCCGGAGCAGGGAATCGGGGGATCTGAAAAGCATTCACGAACAGAACTGCGTCCTCTCGTCCTCCCTGCCTCACGTTTGAAAATATCAACAACATTCCTGTCCACTGTAATCAAATACTTACGCAAAAAGCTATGGAATGCGCAATAATTTGTCAGGCGTCCTTTTAGTGAAGTCCGCTAGAGCAAACTCTGGTGGGCCCCCTTGACCCTGAGAGAGTGTGCCCTTTAACCTTATTTGGGCCTCTTTTATGTGGGGCTTCACTCTGACCAGATGGCTAAACTATCAAAGGATTTTATGAGTAAAAACTGCTTTCTCGACTCACAAGTTGTATATTTCTTTCCATGTTAATGTGAACTATCAACCCAGAAGCTTTAAATTGAAAACACAAAAGGTGTCCTGCAGCTGGGCCTCCAGCCTCCCCGCATTGTGTGTGAGCCCAAGGGCTACGGGTGTTTGCAGAGAAAACAGCTGACACCCAGATGAGGACAATTTCAGCTAAATATTTAAAATAGCCATCAAGAAAGGAATGATTGATTGATTTTTTTTTTTTGGTTCCAGCCATGATCTTTTATCAAGCTGCAGGCAAACATGCTTCCTGCATAAATCCAAACTGTTATCTTTCTCTCTCTCTATCCCATGCTTCCAGCTTTCAGGAAGGCTGGGTGACAAAAAGTCATTAGACCCAATTGTGCCTGGAATCCAAAATAGAAAACGTCGCCTCTCAACGTTAGATTTCAAGTTACATAGTCCTGAGAGCTTGGGTGGGTGGTGTGTGTAAATGAATAGTTTGTTTTGTAAATTCTTGGAAATGTTCCTCAGAAATGAGTTGACTCAACAAATATTTATGAGCGTAACCCATGAGGCAGACACGATTCTAGCACCAAGCAGATTGCTTGAACCAGAGCTGGAGGACTCCTATTGAGAAGATGCTCATTTATGTTGTGTGCTGAGAAAAGCAACAAAAAAATAAACACCCCAAAATGGCAGGTGGTAATAAGTGCTAAGATGAGAACAAGATAAGGCAGTGTAATGGGGCCATTGTGTCGTACAAGGATGACTCTCAAGTCTGTATGGTTAGGAAAAGCCTCATTGAGAAGATAATGTTAAAGCAAAGATCTGAGTGAGAAGGAGCCAGCCTCAGGAAGATACAGGCCAGAGCTCTTCATTCAAAATATAACACAAGCCACGTATGTAGTGCTAAATTTTCTAGTGGCCAGGTTTAAGGAGGTAAAAAGAAATGGGTAGAAATAATTTAAAGTTATTTTTATTTTAATAAATGTTTTTAAAATATTAATTATACTAATTATTATTTAAATGTTTTTATTTAAAAAGTTATATTTTATTTTAATGATATATTTTATTTCATTTGTATTATATACAATTTTTATTTTATTTTATTTGAGTTTTTAAAACTATTTTAAATTTATTTTTATTTATTATTTTATTTATTTTTACATGTATTTAATAATACATTTTGTTATATTTAACCTCATATGTAATGTTAAATTTTCTAGTAGCCAGATTAAAAAGGGTAAAAAAGAAACAAGTGAGATTAATTTTAATAATATATTTTATTTTTACTAAACTCAGTGTGTCCAAAACATGATCTTTTCAAAAATGTTTTGAAAAAAATAACAAATGAGATTTTTTAACTTTTTTTTTTTTTCCCCCACAATAAGTCTTTGCAGTCTGGTACAGGTTTTTTTACCGACAGCACATCTCAATTTGGACATTAAATTTTCATGAGAAAGATTTGATCTGAATTTCAATTTCATCAAGTTTACAATTGAAAAGGTAGATTCACATACACAAATTGTACTGAAGATACTTAAAAGTGTTCTAATAATTGAATGAAGTATCAGTTTTGAAGTTTTAAATTAAAATGAAGTAAAGTTAGAAATCCGGTTCCTCAGACACAGCAGCCCCATTTCATGTGTGGCCCCGTGACACGTGGCGATCAGGTGGGCCAGCTCAGGTCTGGGGAGGAACAGCAGAGCTTCAGAAGGGCAGCTCGGGGGAGGACCAGTTAGCGCAAGTTCTGGGGGCTGGAAAGGGCTTGCTGTCTTCCAGGAGCAGAGAGAGTGACCACGGTGGGGAGCAGAGGCAAGGATGGGCTCCAGCCAGGTCCCGCTGGGTCTCACAGGCTATGCAGAATGCTTGGAGGTATCTTAAGTGTGACTTGTTAGTCCCCAAATCGAAGGCAGGGGCATAGAGGAGAGCTAAGTTTATTGTGATCCTTCGGAGAGTAAGGTATCAGCTTCTGGGAACACTGCATATGTCCACACCAGACAACCTAGGAACACACACCAACAAATGTCACAAGGTCGTAGGGAGGTTCACAGCACTGCTGGAAAAGCAAAATACTGCAAACAGCCTGAATATCCACCCATCTGAGAAAGGATAAATAGAACGTGATATGTTCCTGAGAGGAAATATGACCCTGCAGTTGAAAAGAATCATATGTATCAACATGATACGTCTCAAGAACAAGAAACTCTTTATATAAATTAACTTATAACATTTAAAGATACAGATATATAGATAGAGGTGTACATATAGAATATTAAAATTATTGTAACATAGGCTAGAAGGAAACATCAATATCGTGATAGCAGTCACTTTGGGGGGAGGCCTTCAGAAAAGGTACAGTGGGCTTGACTTAATCAGTAATGTTTTATTTTTTATTTTAAAAATATCAGAGATTGCAACAGAATGATTCTATTTGCTGATTTGGGGGCAGTGGGAATATAAGTGTTTGTTCTACTATGCTCTGTACTTTTCAGTTGATTTGAATATTCTCCAAATTAAAAAAAAATCTATCAGAAGAGAAGAGAAAGGAAACCTTTGTCACCCTCAGTCCTCATTTGTTATCTGTCTCTGCATTTTCTGTAACCTTCCAGCGCTGACCATGGCTTAGAGTTAGGCAGTACGGATCTATTACATACCGTGTTTACTTATAACCTTTTCTGGAAAAAAAAAAAAGTTGCTGGCCTGGTTCTGCAATGTCTGAGGCTGACAGTCAAGAGGATTTTTAACTCTTTCTTCACTGGCATCAAGCCACCTATTTTTTTTTTTTCTCTCCCTGTGGCTTCAGGATTTTTTTATTTATATATTTATTTATTTAATTTATTTATGGCTGTGTTGGGTCTTCGTTTCTGTGTGAGGGCTTTCTCCAGTTGCGGCAAGCGGGGGCCACTCTTCATCACGGTGCGCGGGCCTCTAACTATCGCGGCCTCTCTTGTTGCGGAGCACAAGCTCCAGACACGCAGGCTCAGTAGTTGTGGCTCACAGGCCCAGTCGCTCCGCGGCATGTGGGATCTTCCCGGACCAGGGCTCGAACCTGTGTCCCCTGCATTAGCAGGCGGATTCTCAACCACTGCGCCACCAGGGAAGCCCGGCTTCAGGATTTTGAGGCCTCACATGTCCCTGTACCTCTCATGGTTTGGAGCATTGAAGGCAAACGTGTTCCACATTAAGCAAAATAATAAGTAAGTGGAAATTCCAGAGTTGGCATCACCATTCTCCATTGCTGCAGAGAAGGTAAAGAAATTCCTCTTCTCTGATTTCTGAAGCTATAACTTCTGTTATGGACTCCATGTCTGTATCCTTCCCAAAGTTGCATGCTGAAACCCTAAGCCCCAGTATGATGGTATTTGGAGGTAGGGCCTTTGGGACATCATTAGGTCATGAGGGTGAAATGCCCAGGACAGAATTAGTGCCCTAATAAGAGGAAACACTAGGGAGTTTGCTTCCTCTCTCTCTGCTCTCCACCATCTGCAAACCAGACACCAGATCTGGTGGCACCTTGATTTTGGACAGCCCAGCCTCCAGAATTGTGAGAAATCGATGTTTGTCACTTGTGCCACCCAGCCTGTGGTATCTTGTGACAACAGCTCGAGCTAAGACAACTGCTGATACAGCCTTTCTATAAAGCTGTGTGGCCCTCAGCACTCAACTTCCCCGAGCCTTAGTTTCCTCATCTGTCTCATGGGGATAATAATCATCGTTATCTCCCTCATAAAACTAATATGAGGTACAAATGCAATAATGTGTGTAAGGTCCTTGGCACTATTGGCGTTATATACATATATGTTAATTATTCCTGTATCTCTCTTTTTGTTGCTAACATTTATGTGACCGGATGACTCTATTGGATAGTGGCTAAGAGCACAGGTTTGTCAAATAGGCGTGTTGGAAACCTACTCACCCACTTGTAAGTGAACTTGGGTCACTTGGTAGCCGTAGGGTAGTTGAGAGAACTGAAGGAGATAATCCTTGTAAAGCCCCTCCCTGGCAGGGGCCCTGGCCCGAGGTTAGTGCTCCGGGAATGCGGGCTGCCAGTGGAGGCGCTGATATGCGGAAGGCCCTGATTCCTATTCGTGCAGGACAGGAGCGGTGTTTGCAGCAGAGAAAGTACTAGCATTTCAGAGAGGCCCGCCTGCTCACGTGCAGCACACAAGCTGACTTAATCTTGCAAATTCATTCAACAATTTCTTACAGACAAATGTTATTCTGAGCTGCATCTCTATCGACCACCACACATCCTTTTAAAAAGCAGCCTTGTATATTTAAAAGAATGATTTGGCCTCCCGTTTGTCGCTTTCTTAAGTTGCTCTCGTTGTCATTGTTAACCCATCAGGCTTGCTTACCCAACCATGTTTATCAATGGCAAATGTTGAGGGCTTCATTGAGTTATGACTATAAACATAAGGGATACGAGAACAAGGTGAAAGGTGGCTTCTTTATAACAGCTGTAATTTATCCAAGATTTTGTCCTGGCCTTTGATTTGGGGGCTGAGGATCTAGTGTCCCCCTGATTGCATTAGGAGCAGCCTTAGGGGTCAGACGGAATTCCAAGGTCCTGGAATCAGTTAGAAGGCTGGAACATGCACATGCGTGAAGGCACAGGGAAGAGGCCTTTACAGCAATCATCCTCCAAGACCCAAACACCAGCTCTCTGCCCAGGCGACCTTGGGAGAGGACGGGCCAACTTCAGGGACATCCAACCTGCTCTCGTGCGCAGAAGGTCCCCTTAAATGCTTGGTTTAAGGCTCTGCTGTTGCCATCTTGAAATTCTTAATAAGGTTTTTTTTTGGTTTTGTTTTATTTATTTATTGGCTGCGTTGGGTCTTCATTGCTGCTCGCGGGCTTTCTCTAGTTGCGGTGAGCGGGGGCTACTCTTCGTTGCGGTGCGCAGGCTTCTCATTGCGGTGGCTTCTCTTGTTGCGGAGCACAGGCTCTAGGTGCACGGGCTTCAGTAGTTGTGGCTCACGGGCTCTAGAGCACAGGCTCAGTAGTTGTGGTGCACACGCTTAGTTGCTCCGCGGCATGTGGGATCTTCCCAGACCAGGGCTCGAACCCATGTCCCCTGCATTGGCAGGTGGATTCTTAACCACTGCACCACCAGGGAAGCCCTCTTAATAAGGTTTTAACAAGAGGTCCTGCACTTTCATTTTGCATTGGGTCCTGCCAGTTCTGTAGCTGGTCCTGGGAGAGGAAGCCAGGGCTCTTGCTCACCCCAGACACAATCAGGACAGTTATAATTGATGGCAAGTATATTGTACACCCAGGGAATAATACTTATCACAAGTGACATGCATGAACCAAGGACTTGCACAAACTATCTCATTTCATCCTCCCATGGACCCATTTTAGAGACGGTAAAACTGAGGCATGAAGATAGTAATGATAATTTAGATTTATCAAGGACTTGCTATCAATATATACCAGTCATCTTGATAAGCACTTCATAAGCATAATCTCCTTTAATTTTGATAACAATCCTGTGAGGTGAGAGTCATTGGTTCAGCCACATCTTAATTATTCTTACAGATATAAACTATTAAGTAAGAAAAAAGATAGAATAATCCAAAGAAAGCAGAAGGAAGATAGTAATAAAGATAATTTTTGAAATAACAAAATAGAAAACAAAGATTTTGAGAGGAAAAATACTAGCCAAGCCAAAAGCGGGTTCTTTGAAAAGACGAATAATCTAAGGAAAACATCTAACTAGACCGATTAAAGCAGTTAAAAAAAGAACGTGTAAATAAAAATATTAGGGATAGAAAGAGGGCTTAACTACAGATACAGAAGAGAATGAAAATTACAGTTGAATACTGTGAAAGATTTCATGCCAAAAAAAGATGAACTCTTGGCAAAATTAACTTCCTAGAGAAACATCACTTATCAAAACTGAATCAAGGGACTTCCTTGGTTCAGTACACATGCATATCATATGTATACATGCATATACACACGTGTACACACACATGTATGCACACACACCAGGCAAGAGCAGGTTTACAGGCTAGTTGTACCAAATATTCAAGAAACAGGAAAGTAGAGGCCGTTTGCTACTGCCTGATACTGATAGCTAACATTTACTGTGTACCAAGCACTGTGCTAAAGACTTTAGATGTTTAATTTCATAAAAGGTGGGGACTAGTATCCTCATTTTACAGATGAGGAAACTGAGGCCCGGAGATTTTAAGGAATTTGCCCAGAGTCATGCAGATGGCAGGTGGTAGAGAGAGCTGGAATTGAATCAGTTCTTGTGTCAACTCTACAATGTAGCGATCATTGCTTCTACCTTCAACTCCCACCCAGAACTGGACAAGGAAAGCCATGTGGTCTGCGTCTAAGAGACAAAAGAGCAGGACCTTTGTGGGCTCAGGCTTGACTCAGTGTATATTTCAGTCCCTAGGATATTCACCCAATTAGAGCACCTAATGGGGTTCCCTGCCCCCACCTAGCTCACATTCCACTGTTTTCTTAAGCTGTTTTGTTTGATCATCCTCTTAAGAGATAGCAGCTTTGTCATAGCAGGGCATTGTCTTTTGGAATCTAATCACGCTTGGAGGTAGGACCTGATGAGTATCTCAGCCCCATGATTAAGAACAAGAAGACAGCTGCGGGCTTCCCTGGTGGCTCAGTGGTTAAGAATCCACCTGCCAATGCAGGGGACATGGGTTCAAGCCCTGGTCCAGGAAGATCCCACATGCCGCGGAGCAACTAAGCCCGTGTGCCACAACTACTGAGCCTGTGCTCTAGAGCCTGCGAGCCACAACTGCTGAGCCCGCATGCCACAACTACTGAAGCCTGCACGCCTAGAGCCCGTGCTCCACAACAAGAGAAGCCACCGCAATGTGAAGCCCCCACTCACCGCAACTAGAGAAAGCCCCGCGTGCAGCAACGGAGACCCAACGCAGCCAGAAACAAGAAATAAATAAAATAATAAAATAAATTTTTTAAAAATAAAAATAAATAAATAAAACAAAGACTATAAAAACATCTTATGTTTGCAAATTTTACAGAAACATGTGACCATGTGAATAGATGCTAGGGCCCTTACTAGGGCCACTGAAGGAAACTTGAAACTTAGGTTTCACATGCCTAACACATCCATCTCAACTTCTCGTAAATCATGCTTTCTGGACTTCCCTGGTGGTCCACTGGTTAGGGCTCCGCGCTTCCACTGCAGGGGGCACGGGTTCAATCCCTTGTCAGGGAACTAAGGTCCTGAATGCCACGTGGCCCAAAAAAAAAAAAAAAAAGTACATTCTAAATTAAGAGATCAGCACCTAAAACAATCACATATATATATATATATATAGAGAGAGAGAGAGAGAGAGGGAGAGAGAGAGAGAGAGAGAGAGGGAGAGGGAGAGAGAGAGAGAGAGAGAGAGGGAGGGAGAGGGAGAGAGACTACTATATAAAAACCTCATGGTAACTGCAAAGAAACTGACACTGGTACGTGACTCTTAGCTGAACTCCAGACTTTTATTTGAACTTCATAAAAGGAGCATTTTAAAGGGGCTTTTCATAGCTAACATTTGTTGAACACTTACTATGTGCCAGGCATTGCACCAAATACTTTATGTCTTGTTTCATCCACGCAGCTCCCTGGTGGGGCAGCTGGTTTAATTAGCCCCATTTTACAGATGGGGACACTGAAGCCCAGAGACCGCAATGCTTATTAAGATGGAGTTTGAATCCAGGCAGCCCAACTCCAGAGCCCCCACTGCAGACCACTGCATTAAGGAGTTTCTTTTTTTTTTTCTTTTTTTCTTTGGTTGTGCAGCATGGCATGTGGGATCCTAGTTCCCTGCCCAGAGATCTAACCCGCGCCCCCTGCAGTGAAAGTGCAGAGTCTTAACCACTGGACCGCCAGGGAAGTCCCTTAAGGTGTTTCTTGTACCTTCTCCTGAGGAAAACATTCTCATTCTATCCCTTTCATCACCCAGAAAACTCAGCTCAAGACCAGAAACCCCATTCATTCATTCAGTACATATTTTGTTTCTTCCTCAACTTCCCCAACCCCTCCCCATCACCACTATCAATAATCCAGCCCCTTCAATGAACTCAGATAACTTGAAACACCAGCATCACCAACTCAGTGACCTCAGGGCCCAGGCACAGATCAGAAATGCGGACAGCAGGCCAGGTGGGAACTCCGGTGGCCCGGAAAGCCAGTCCATATCCAGGGGTGCGTCTGTGTGTATGTGTGTCTCTCGGCCCGTCTGTCTGTGTCTCTGTCTCACTCTTGCCAGTGCTCTCCATGCAGAAATGCAGGCCCCAAGTCACCAAATCTTTCCAATTTTCAAGTAAAGCCAGAAGCTCGAATTTTATATGAATTTTACCAACCTTTCAAACTCTTTGTAGGTCAGACAAAATCTATCCGTGAGTCGGAGGTGGCCTAGAGACCACCAGTTTACAATTCCCTCATCATTAGAATGGGAACAGGAAAAGTTACTATGAGAACCAAGTCAGTTAGTATTTATAAAGCAATTTAGAACCATACTGGATACAACATAGAAACTGTTTGCCTTGTTGTTGATGTTTAAATAATAATAATGAATGAATTAGCGGGAGAAACCTATTCAAGCGGAGTCATTGATTGCATCCCCCTCCCTCCGCAAACCCCTCCGTGTTGACTAACTGAATCTTTCAACTTTCGACTATTTTTAGTCCTGTTGACACAGGCTTGGTGCCTGCATTTGAGCTCAGTGGGGCCTCACCCCACAGCCATGTGGCTGGAGCCATCAAAGGCCTCCGTTCACATTAAAAGACGCAAAAAGGAAAAACTTTCCACCCCCAGCGATGGTCCTCAGCGTGTGCCGAGGCTCACAATATTCCAAAAAATGATGAGCTCTGCCAGAGAGAGTTTGCTCACTGATAATGCCACCTGAGGTGCCACATGATGCATATAAATATCTCCTTTTTCTCTTTTTTTTTTTTTTATTAATTTATTTATTTATGGCTGTGTTGGGTCTTCGTTTCTGTGCGAGGGCTTTCTCTAGTTGCGGCAAGCGGGGGCCACTCTTCATCGCGGTGCGCGGGCCTCTCACTGTCGCGGCCTCTTTTGTTGCGGAGCACAGGCTCCAGATGCGCAGGCTCAGTAATTGTGGCTCACGGGCCCAGTCGCTCCGCGGCATGTGGGATCTTCCCAGACCAGGGCTCGAACCCGTGTCCCCTGCATTGGCAGGCAGATTCTCAACCACTGCGCCACCAGGGAAGCCCTCCTTTTTCTCTTATTACAGTCTTCCATCTAGAGATGTGAAGCCAGAGAGCTGATCTTATGTCAGGTCAGATGATCTGCCCTCCGTTTTCTATTTCTGACACGAGAAATCAAAAATAAAGTGCAGCTCAGGAAGGCCTGGAAGCCTCTATCTCTGACTGCTGAAAGATTGTCTCATTTTTAGTTCGCTGTAAAATGAGAGAAGTTATCCCCAGATGTTGTTATCAGTGGAGGACGAAGAGCCCCCTGCACTTCTCATTGATACGGTGCCTGGCATTGGAAAGTGAGGTGCAGATGTTTTGAAAACTCGCATGGGGCCGGGGGTGCCACTGGGGCAGAAATAAACCTGACACTGTCAAGGGAATCATGGCTCCATTGTGCGCTAGGTCGCCCAATCTCCAAGCACAGGGGTGGCCTGGGGGGCTTCGTTCATTGTCTAAGAAACCCCCCAGTGCTGGGATTTAGGGAGCTTCTTGCTCAGGTCCTGGGGAACCATCACGTTGAAATGGAATCCAGTGGGATGGTCCTATGAGAGGAGAGAAATCAAGCAAATGGCCAAGGCCATCCCCCTTCTGCTTTGTGCCTTAGAACCATGTAATGTGACATTCCCAAGTTTGTGTTTTCTTTAAATTTCTGAAATTAGCCACACAAGTGGTTTAGTTGTTTCACTCACTTTCTTCGGAGCCCACTTATCTAATTCAATAAGATTTGGAATTTTTAAAATATACAAATAGCAATTGTACTACTTATTCAAACCAAACGTCCAAAGCATGCTGGGGTTTTTTTTCCCCCCTGAGCCACTGGTAGCCCTTTAGAAACATTTCCAACAGATTGTATGAGTGAGTGTGTGTGTGTGTGTGTGTGTGTGTGTGTGTGTGTGTGTGTGTGTAGTGTGGGCATGTGGGGTTTTTGTTAAAAAATTTTAAAGGCACAGAGGGTAAGTTAGCAATCTAAATTTAAATTAACTTCTTGAACTATGCATACGTCCAGGCCTTATTATTTAATTTTCTTTCTTTGTGTGTGTTTTCAACTAACTGATAAAAAAGATCAGTCACAGGCCTGTCAGTAGGATGGGGTAAGGTGGTACCTTAATATTTGTCATCTTTGCCTAACTTACCCTGAGAAAACAAACAGCAAAGAAAGCAGCTTTTCATGCGTTATCAGCCATCCCAAACATCTGGTTTCCCCCCCAAAATAAATCACTCCAAGTCAGTGAAGCCTTAGTGATGATTTCATATAATTCTCTCTAAATAACAACAAAAACACCCGTTAAGGAACCTAATAGATTAAACATGGCATATAATCAACTAAAGGTTTAATTTTTGTGTTATTTGCCATTCATCCTGCTTTTGGTTAAGAAAGCTTTTGTTTTACAGAAGAATTTAGCAAAGGATCTGTACTTAGTAGGCATTCAATGGTGTTATATTAATGAAAAGCATTCTTAAAACTTAAAAAAATTAACCGGCTTAAGATACATTGGAGACAATGTACCAAATAAAAGTTCAGCCTATTTGACTGATAAAAATAATCAGAAATTTTATTTATATAACTTGTGGGGTTTTTTTAACGGGGTAGTATAGTCTCATATTACAAGATTGAAAAGACACAACAGAGTCTACAGCAAAAAGTCCTCCCTCCCAATGAGCCAGTTTCCAGGTGAGCCCATATTATGCAGGGGGTTTTATCAAAGAGCAGACCATCCTATGTACAATACCATATTTAAATGCTCCCCGAAGGCTCTTATTCATGTAATTGAGGTTTTCCTCTTCTGGGTTTCTTCTAATATATGAGATGGTAATTTTAGCAGGACCTATTCAACCTAAAGTAGTATCCTTTGGCCAAGAGAAGCTGAAAGCTGAGTTCTGAATAAGGTAATAAATGCATTACCAAGCGCTTCTGCCGTCGCTCCAGAGTTTAGATTTGCGCGAAGTGCTCACACCCACTAGGATCTGCTGTGATGCTGTGTCTAGGCGTCCTGCGTGGGAGCCCTGCAGAAGGAGGTTTGCAGGAGAGAAAGCAAAGTGATTCTTTTCAAGACCCTGGGAGTCAAACAGCTCTTATGCCAAGTTCCTCACTCTCTGGGGTCTTCCACCAGATTCCACTACACCATAATGTGTTGTAGCATGATTTTGGTTCCTTGGATTATATGCTGCCCACGGCTTCCCAAAGGACTTAGAGTAAGTTCTGTAGGATATAGAGTGGCCGTGATCATGGGCTCTGCTCCCACCTCCCTCCTTGCTACCCATGAACACGCCAAGCAGGTTCCCACAGCAGGGGCTGTGTATGTGCTAATCCCCCCTCCCCGAATGCCCTTCCCCCACATTTGCATAATCTCATCATTCAGGTTTCGGCTCAGAAATCCCATCCTGGGAGAGCCCTCCAGGGCTACCATTGCTGAAGAGCCTCCTTAGTCATCCACCCACTCCATCATTTTCTACCCAAGTACCAGTTATACTTCATCATAGACATTGCCGTCGGTACCATCCTGTCGTTTATTTCTTTTTTTTTTTTTCCATCTTTATTGGAGTATAATTGCTTTACAGTGTTCTGTCATTTATTTCTTGATTTATTTGTTCTCAGGTTTATGATCCACATTCCCCACCAGACTGTGAACTCTATGTGTGTCTGTCCCATTCACGGTAAAATCCCAGCAACTAACAACATAGAAGTTACTCAACAAATACTGTTGAGTGATTGAAACATATCGACCCTTTCTCTTTGTCAAACATACAAAAGTGATCTATACTTGATGGGTTGGAATAGCTTTATTTGGTTTTCTATTGTTGGGGGTGGAGAGAGAAAGCCTCCAATAATTATTATGCAATATTCCACATAAAATTGCATGGAGAAGTCACAAACTCCTAGATACCATTCTGGTCTGCCTCTTGTCACCTGTGTGAACTCAGGCATCCCCACAGAGCCTCAATTCTTCATCTGTAGAAAGCAGGGATCAGAACAAATTTACAGGATCGGAGGAAGAATTAAAGAGTAAAATTGAATTTTTTTTTTTAAAAAAGGCACCATTCTGATATTAGGCATTATGACCATGTGACATGTTTCTCTGAAGATGAAAAGGGGTCCCACTGTCTTTGTAGCACTGATCACTCGTTAAAAGGATTTGGTTTATTCATTTTTCTTATTAGTTAATCTATATTCGTAAGCTTCTACAAGGGGAGGGTTTTGGTCTGTCCAGTTAGCTCAATGCTTAGATTACCATTTATTTAGTAGTTAGTTACCATTACTATTTCTGTAGTAGTAGTACCTTCCTGATAGGGTTGTTTTGAAAGGAAATGAAATAACACACATAAAGTGCTTTGAATGATGTTTGGCACATGGGAAGCGTTTAATAAATATTAGTGATAATTATTATACTATTATTTTGTGAACTCAGATTTTTGATGCTTTGACTTAAATTAGGAGGGAATTAAAAGTACCCGTGTTTGTCTTTTAAGTCCCTGATCCTGTTTAAATGGCAGGGATAGATGGCATCAGGAGTTTAAGAAGTAGCAACTGTTGCTTAAAACCATCTCGGGACTTCCCTGGTGGTCCAGTGGTTAGGACTCCACGCTCTCACTGCCGAGGGCCCGGGTTGGTTGGGGAACTAAGATCCCACAAGCCGCACGGCACGGCCAAAAAACAAAACAAAACAAAACACCAAAAAATCATCAGAATCTCTATATAGTCAGAAAAAAGAAATAGCTTAGGGAAACTTCAGAGAATGTACCAGACAGAAGTCATATGTTAAATGAGACACTTTACTTTCCACTAGGAAAATCATAACATATTGGTTGAGAACTATCTTATTCCAGTACCATCTTCTCTTCATTATGTTTAAGAAATAGGAGGGGGAATAGCAGGAAAATAATGCAAAATGTCATTAATGAGAGAAGGGAGAAGTAAGAGGTGAATGGGGATCTCTGCTTTAGGAAAATTCATTTTCATCCAACTTTGATAGGTACTTTTAGAAATATAAGATTTGAGGTTGGAGATGAGAATTATCATTTTCAACATTGTCCTATAACATGTTGCTATTCAGTGTCATTTTGGGATTGTGTCTAGCAAAGGAAAAAGAAGTGATTCTCTACCGAGAAGATTTGTGCAGTTGCCTAGATTCTATATAATAAACATCCATAAATCAGTATATTAATACTTTGTGGTAGTAGCTCCTAGAAATGCATTACCACCATCTCCATCAGGCAACAACAATTATTAAGCACCCATATGCTGACTCCAGGAAAGATCTAAAAATTAAGTCTAGGACAAATATGTGGATGTCCATGCATAGAAATAAAGCCCTGTGATCACATGTAACAAACTGACAGCAACAGCCACCTTCTATGGAGACGGGGACTAGATTTAGGAACGGTAGTCAAGAACTTTTAGCTTTATCTCTGAAATATGAATGTTCTTCAGTATGAATTGGATTCATGCATTGCTTGTGTAATTAAAATTTGACTTTTTAAATGGTAAGACAATCATGCTAGAAGTATAAAAAGTAATAAAAGCAGTAGTAGCCACTAAAAGAAAAAAAATGCAACCAAGCACATTGGTTTAATATTAACATTACTACACTTATGTTTATTGTACAACAACATATGTAACTTGCGTGTCTTTCCTTCAATGAATAGTTATATTTTAGAAATGAAATTTGAACATATGATAATATTTAACGCTGACATACATTTGAAACCCTACTCATGCATCCCTCCTCCTGAACCACCCTGAACCCCACCCACAAAAAAAAAAAAGAAAGTTCCTAGTTTTGATGAGACCAACGGGCATCTTTGCAGTCAAAATGAACAGGCAAAGCTGTTTAGCCTCTTGTAACTGCTACTGAATCCCTGACTCACGGCACTCCCAGTTTGTCCCTTGATTCCCCTGAAAAACGTCTTATCAGATCAACAATGATTTCTGTCAAAAAAAAAAAAAAAAAAAGAAAAAGAAAAATCCCCCGTCTCCCCTCCACATGAGGGGTGTCAGTCCCTGGGCGTAGATTCTAAAGCTCCGGGGCCGTGACGGGCCGAGGAGTCATGGTGCGTCTGAAAGGATAAGGGAAGATAAAGTGTATCAAAGGAGCCTTGACACATGGGATGCTACGCAGGCCTGTCTCCCCGAGAGCATCTCTGGCGTGACTGACAGGGGATTAACCCACGGGAGGGCGGTAAACAATAGCGGAAGTGGGTTTGAGGCCCAGCACCTGGATGTGAGGTCGGATGCGGCGCGGGAGGCTTCGAGGGAGCGTAGCCCTCTCCACACCCTGCCTGACCGCCCTTCCGCGTCTCCGGGCTCTGGCTTGGCACCCTTTCTCTTGGATAAACGTGTTTGAAAAATAGGTCGGGATTTTTTTTGTTTTGGTTCTGTGCTTGGGGACCAGGGAAGCAGAAGATGTCAGAGATTCAACAGTCTCCTGCCGGGAGTTCTTAACAGAAAGGGTTTCCTATGACAGCCACATGCAGGGGATTGGTTTGGATCCAGACTCCGACAAATCAAGAGTAAAGTAGACATTTTTGAGATGATGCGGGCCACTGGAAGATGGGCTGGGTGACAGCAAGGAATCGTCCCTTTTGTTAGAAGTGATAATAGCATCGTGTGGTTTTTTTTCCCCTGAATAAACTGGGGTTTTATATCTGAATACTCACATGTGTAGGGTGAAATGACATGAATTCTATGACATGCTTTAAGATACTAAGGGTGGGGAGGGAGGAAGGAAAGGAGCCTAGCTGAAGCAAGTGCAGCAAAATCTTAATAATTATTAAATCTGGGTCATTACCTAGAGCCTAGAGCATTCACTGTCCTGGTCATTCTATTATTGGATAGAGTTTGAACATTTTTACCCAAATAATAATGATGATAATGATAATAATAATCTTTTGAAAGTGTTCTGAAGAATGGTAGTGGTGGTGTGAAAATTTACCAAGCCCTGCATCAGTTGGGTTTGTTAAGCCCTCTGAATCATGGACACATTCTTATTGGTGAAGTCAAGAAAACCTTCTGAAAGTGATGACCATTATTGTTGGTGACAAGCAAAACTGGAGTAAACTGAGATTGTTTTATTTCTTGAGTTGCACTGCCTCATTAGGAATACCTGCTCCCTCTTGCTGAGAGCCTGCTCTACGTGCATGATCTCATTTCATCCTCACATGGCTCAGAGAGGTTAAGTAATTTTCCCAAGGTCACCCAGCTAATAAGTGGTAGGTCCAGAGGTCAAACTCAAGGCAATCAAGTTTTAGATTCTGTGCCCTGCCAGAATCTACCTACTTTCTGACTAGAGAGAGGAGAAAGGAAAGAGGAAATTCACAAGCTTTGCTGCCCTGTCCTTCTTTGTCATCATAATTATTATTAAAAAGTAGTTATTTAGCTTCAAATGACATTTGGATTTTTTCAAAACTTAGTGCAATCTTCTTATGGTTTCAGTCTTTATCCATAATTTTGAAATTTTGTTCATCGTGGATTTTTTTAAGGCACTGAGCTTCATATGTGTTATCTCATTTAATCCTCCACAACCCTGCGAGGTAAATATTACTCCCATTTCACAAATGAAGAAACAGAGACACAAAAGATGAGTATCTGCCCAAAGCCTCATAGCTAGAAAGGGGCAGATCAAAACACTGCATTTTTAAAAAATCATTGCATTAAAATATCATTTATCTTGATGACTGAGTTTGTTTTTTGTTTTTTGTTTTTTAATTTATTTATTTTTGGCTGCGTTGGGTCTTCGTTGCTGCACGCGGGCTTTCTCTAGTTACGGCGAGCGGGGGCTACTCTTCGTTGCGGTGTGCTGGCTTCTCATTGCGGTGGCTTCTCTTGTTGCGGAGCACGGGCTCTAGGCGCACGGGCTTCAGTAGTTGTGGCACGTGGGCTCAGTTGTTGTGGCTCGTGGGCTCCAGAGCGCAGGCTCGGTAGATGCGGCGCACGGGCTTAGTTGCTCCGTGGCATGTGGGATCTTCCTGGCCTAGGGCTCGAACCCGTGTCCCCTGCATTGGCAGGTGGGTTCTTAACCACTGCACCACCAGGGAAGTCCCGACGACTGAGTTTTTTGGTGTCCCCATAAATTTTCTGCCTCACCTTCGTCCCAGGCCTGCTTGCTTGGTAGCTAATGACATATTTTAAAGGTCTTTATAAGAAAAGAAATTAAATAGCTGGGTTGGGGCTTTGGCCCTCACTACTGTGCATTTCTCCCAAGCAGAGACCATATCTCATTCATTTCATGCCCCTAGCTGTTAGCACATGGAAAGGTCTAATGTAAGTGTCCAGTTAAAGCAAAATCTCTGATTACCACGATGTTTCCTCCTATTCAGAAATTCTGGCAAATAATAATAGTCTAAAGATGACAACGATGGATGAAAACAAAAATCAAAGAAACCACAGTCATTGATTATGTCGCTGTGTCAACTCATTAGGAAAGAAAAACTAGCATTTAAGCACTCAGAGCTCTAGAAAATAATATTCCTAATCAAGTCTTAGAAGTAGGAAAGGAAGCCCATGTAGACATTTTGCCTAGGAATTGTCAGTTATTGTAGCTGAATGTAGGAAAATGCTGGCTGAAACTTTTGAAGGAAGAACCAGCAGAAACCATGAAAGAAAAGTCCATCATTAATAATAATTTTTACAATAGTGATAGTTTGTCCTTTTAGAAATCAGAAATTCCAGGCTAAAGCAAGAGAACACTACATCTTTTGGGGAACTGGCATGAAATTTTTTTCGACTTTGGGTCAAAAGGCCTGTAGCAACAAGAAGCATAATCATGATCATAATTTATTGTACAATTAATAATATGTACAAGACACTTAGCTAAACACTTTATATGCATTAACTCATTTAATCCTGTGATGAGTATTACTCCCATTTCATAAATGCAAACATTTGCCTAAAAGACTCCTAGTTAGAATCAGGCAGAGCAGAGATTTGAACCAAAACACCATAGTGCCCTGCCCAACCATTTAAACCAGGAAAAGAAAAATCAGTTATTTAATTTTTTTAGAGGTGTCCCAAATTCCTTTAAATTGTTTGATTGGAGCTCATGCCCTTCTGTTGGCTTCTTCTGAGCCTTAAACTATTAGCAGTAGAATCTTCCAGCCTGATCCAAAACTTAAGATAACTTTCAGTATTCAAAAGGACCTAAACTTTTCTCAGCTCATTGTGGGCTCATTCTTCCCAGAAGATAATTAAACATTATCCTACTGACCCTAAACCAAACTGTCAAGTAAAATAATAAAAAGGAATCGGTTGCCCGGAAAGGTGGTTCTGATTTGTGGCCCACGGAACCCATCCCAGCAAGTGGCACTAGGGAACATTTGCGGGGGATACTTTCAGAGAAGACCTTCCTTAGATCAGGATCAAAACTGTAGAGTAACGGACACACATTGGACATTCCTTAACAGAACACAGTCACCAAGGGAGAAAAAAACAGCTGAAAAGGATGATTCATTTCCCAGTAAATTGCAGGAACAAATTCCATAATCTCTCCCAATGCTACCAAATTTCATCATTCCCAGATGCACATTTTTACACATTTTTACATCTCTGATGTTAGGCCTGCCTCTTAGAATGGAAGGCATGCCATAAGTTAATTAGCCTCAGTTTTTCTTTCCTAGCGGTACGTAAAATAATTACGCAGTCTACAGTCTATGGTGTCTTGGATTCGATGAAATCATGTGTTAGAGAATCAGTCTTCTATGTGGTTCTCCCTAAAAATCCCAGTTTATATCCTCAGAATCCAAAACTTTAGTACAGACGTTGGCTCATAATCGTGAAAAACAGAGGCTATGGAGGCAAAATATATTTAAACTAGTGGAAGTAAAAACAGATTTGTGGATTGCAGCCTCAAATTGCTTATTAAAGAAGTCAAGCTGAATCGTTTCGTTAATTCACTGCCCCCTGCTCCAGCCATCCGTAATTTTAAATCTGTTGAATGTGATTCGGTTAGAATATGGGGGTGGCTCAATTTTTCATATTGGCTTACAGAAGTTTTGTCTCCACTCAGCACCAGGAGTTGCGGACACAATGGCATGCATGAATCTTGTGTATCAGTAAAGAGAGCCCCTTGAACTCCGCCTGAGGGGAACAAAGGGTTTCCAAGATGCATCCGAGTAGCAGATGTTGAGTTATCTGAAGGGTCAGAATGCCAATTAGATATTGAACATGGCAGGAGGAGGGTGGAGTTTCCAAAACAAATGAAAGATGAATAGGAGCCGTCCAGAGTTAAGGCTCAGGTCCTGCTGTTCTTTTGTACCATGATTTGTGGCAAATTTGTTTTGTCACTGAGGCATAGTTCCCCCGGGTCTTAAAGTGATTTTGTAATCACCAAAAGAATTTTTTTTCCTTTAAATGTCCTTTTCCTAATCAGAACTGGATATCAATTTATTACCTTAAAAAATACATTTGAACAGCTGCATATTATCGACGTGGGAGATGTACAAAAAAGAGTGATCCTATATGGAAAAGTAGAAGGCAGACGTGGTCAGGAGGGAGGAAATAATTCAATTTAAAAAATTCTTGGAAAGAAATCAGGAAATTTTTTTTTTTACTCTTTTCTAAAGATTAAAAACTTAGCATTTGGTCCAGCAATTTGCAGATTTTACTGATTTTCTGTTTTATAGGATAAGGATATCATTTTAAATCTAAGATGCCTGCAAATGAGAGAAATGTGGGAAACCTAAGACACAAAATGCTTCCATAGTTAATTATGTATTTATATTGGTGTTACCATCATAAATCATTCTTAGAGAAACAAAACCAAGTAGCAGGAGAACAACAATGGCGTTCTGTTTAAATAATTTCATTTGGTTCCTGAAATACTTCTGGCTATTTTTTTCCTTGAAACCACCCACATTTAGTAAAATTATATCGCTGAGCAGACCCTACCCTGCTCTCTCTCTCTCTCTTCTGACTTCTGGCGAGTACTAGACCGTGGAATACCAAAGGCAAACCAGCAAAAAAGGAAATTGGGATTGCATTGATTTAAATCAGCCAGGGCTGTGACCAAATTATTTGGTTCTCTCTTGACCTTTGGAGGTCAGATTTGACTATTTATGCTATCTGCTAATGCTTTACTATTTTTCATTGCTTTGCCTGTTAACAATTCTGACCTACAGCCTTTCCAGCCTGCGGGGTCGTTATATTAAACAATCACTAATTACTTCTTGAAACATATGCTCCCGTTTTAAAATGTCATTGAAATAAAAGCCCAGCCAGAAGCCCTATGTTCATTTCATGAACGAAAACAAAATGTAAGCATTTGAATACTTCTGAGAAGTCAAACATTGCCAAATTTGAGGAATAAGGGGAAAATAACCTACCTTACTCTCATTATTAACTTGGAAATTGTTTAAAGATTACTCCTTAGAATGAGTATCAAAAGCAGCAGGTATTCTCCTTCAATCACATTGTCAAATATGCTATTTTAACATTCCTGCAAAGAATATGATTTTATACTTGCTAAAGATCTTAAATGCAAAAAAATATTACGTAACTTTTTCCTCTCTTCCTTCATCTACTGTACAAATGTGGATATTAATTATGTGCCAGACACCATGTTAGGTCTTGGGATATATGAGTGAGAAAAATAGCCAGAATTCTCTGAAAATTGGCGTTTTTGTTGTCTTCCTTGAAAATGTTTCATTCATTAGAGAACAAATAAAAGACAAACAGGTGTTCATATTTCCAACGTTTACCATGGAGAGAGGTGAATATGAACTTATGGGTCAGGGAACATGGTTTACTTTCCAAAATTTCTCTCAGATTGTATTTGAGACATAAAAAAAGTTTTTACTGTCCACAAAATAAAAGATAAGTAATTTATTCTAAATCAAAATAGCCAGAGACAAAGAGCACATTAAAGTAATTCAACTAAAATCATCATCATCATTATGCAGTTAACCCATAAAGTTAAAATTCCACGCAGGAATTTCAAGGGATCTGGTGGAAGTGTTCGTGTGTATCCATCCATGTGCACTTGCCTTTAGAGCTCAGAGATGTGTCACATGTCAAGGTCATCTACCAAAATCTCTCCTCTTGATGACACTGCTCCAGGAAAACTAATGAAATATGACAGGAAAGGGGTACCCCATCGAATTCCTGATTTCCTGCACTTTACATTCTTACACATAAACCTCTAATTCATTTCAGAACACAAAGGTCACCACAAAAAAAATCTGAGGCTAAATATACCCTTTTGTCCAGCAGAAGGGTAACAGAGATCTTTTTTTTTTCTTTTTACCAAAATGTAACCATAGCCAGGTGTTTCCCATGTCTGACAACCCACATCAGGAGAGTGTTTACAGACCAAAAAATTAAATAAAAAAAAAAATAGCATTAAACAGTCTTTTAAAAACTTATTTGGAATAATGTTAGATTTACAGGAAAGTTACAAAATTGATACAAGGAGTGCCTGTCACCCCACTTCCCCTATTAGTAACATCTAATGTACCCACATACATTTGTCACAACGGAGAAATTGGGCTTCCCTGGTGGCGCAGCGGTTGAGAATCTGCCTGCCAATGCAGGGGACACGGGTTCGAGCCCTGGTCTGGGAAGATCCCACATGCCGCGGAGCAACTGGGCCCGTGAGCCACAACTACTGAGCCTGCGCGTCTGGAGCCTGTGCTCCGCAACAAGAGAGTCCACGACAGTGAGAGGCCCGCGCACCGCGATGAAGAATGGCCCCCGCTTGCCGCAACTAGAGAAAGCCCTCGCAAAGAAACGAAGACCCAACACAGCCAAAAATAAACAAACAAACAAACAAATAAATAAACAAATAAATAAAATTTTTAAAAAATTGAGAAAGTAACAATACTATTAACTAGACACACTGTGTGGATTTCACCAGTCTTCCCACTGATCCTTGTGCACGATCCAGTCCAAAGGCCACGTTGCATTTAGGTATTTATCAACTTGTAAATTCAAATATTCTTATGGTTCACCTCTCAAAAATAATTGATTTGGAAATTAGTTAATTTTAAGAGGCATTTTAGGAGTAAAAAGAGTCTGGATTTGTTTTAATCAGTCAGATCAAACAAAAGAACTCACGTTTTACAGACATTTATGTGTTTTCTCAATTGAGAAATTCTCTTACCCAAGTAATAAAACATATTGTTGTCAAATTTTAAAAACAGAAGAAAAAGAGATACCTTTAAAGGTTAAAACCACAAGGTACCATTTCTCACCCATCACATTTGCAACAATTAAAAAGATTAACAATACTTTTGGTCAAGTTTTTTAGCTTCTCTACACCTCTGTTTCCCTCTCTGTAAAATGGGGGTAGTCATTGTTCTTACCCCATGGAGAAGCAGGATAGCAGAGTGGTGAAGAGTGTGGACCCCGGAATTGCGCTTTCTGGCTCAATCTGGGCTGTCCCACTTTTTGGCTGTCTGATACTGGAGAAATTACTGGACTTAACGTCTGGTGCCTCAGTTTCTCATCTGTAAAGTGATAATAACGATAGTATCTACCCCGGAGAGTTGTTACAGGGTCGAAATGAGATGATATTTGTAAAACACTTAAAACTGGGTCTAGCATATAAATCCTACAGAAATACTTAGTATTTTGGGGGGGATTTTTCTAAGGATTAACTCAGTTAACACATGCAAAAGCCTTAGAACATAGTGTCAAATTAATGTGAGTTCTAATTATCCAGTGTTGATGAAGAGGGCATTCTGCCTTTGAAGTTCAAATTTATAGCAACTCTGATCAAAAGTTTACATCTGATCCACAATTCCACTTATGGGAATCTAGCCTGCAGAAATACCTATACAAGTGCACACAGATGTTTATATGTATAAGATGCTCATTACAGCATGATTCATAAAAGCACCCCACCTACCCCCCCTGCAAAAAAATGAAAATATGGAGACAACTTAAGTTTCCATCACCTTGGGAATAGTGAAATGCCCTATTCTGCAACTATGGAAGAGAATGAGATGCAGCTTTATTTGCATGTATGAACTTTGAAGGATAAACATGATAAATTCATTGTTTTTCATCTATTTATCCATTTATTGATTATAGTAAATATTTACTGAGTGCCTGTTGTGTGCCAGGTTCTGTTCTGGGTGCTGGGACACAGTTTTATAAAAGACACACAATTTCTGCCACCATGGAGCCAATATTCTAGGGAGGGCACAACCAGTGAACAAGTTAACAAGTAAGTATCCAGCCAGATGTCAGAGATGAGAGCTAAAGAAAATGAAGTCAAGGAGGTGAGGAATGGAGGTGGAGGAGGGGACTAGCTTCCATAGGGAAGTCAAGGAACGCCATCCTAAGATGTGCTCAGATCTTAGTACAAGAGGGATGCAGGCCAACAGATACCTACCTGGAGGATGAACGTTTGAGCAAAGGAGAATAGCAGATGCAAAGGCTTATGGTTTGGAGTTCTGAGTGAAAGACAGGTGGGAAAAGATAGGCATAGATATATGCATATGCATGGCTTCTATTTTTGACCAGGGGGGAAAAAAGAGATAAATAGATGAGGAGATAGACTAACAAATGTCCGTAAGTAGAAAAAGATAAGAATACGCCAAACTGTTAATAACGTTTACCCCACGGCATGGCAGAAATTCTTTCATTTATAAACTTTTCCTTTATAAACGTCTTTTCCTTTACAAACATCTATCTTGTTTCTGTTTTTCCAATGAGCATGTATTATTTATAATGTAGAAGACACACAAAATAAATTTCAAGAGTTCTAGAAGAATGATGGTCTTATCTTTTCTTGAAAGAGTCTAGAATAGGGTTTCTTAGCCACACTATTGACATTTGGGGATGAGTAACTCAGGGTGGGGACCTGCCCGGTGCATTGTAGGAGGTTAACAGCATCCTTGGCTTCTACCTTCTAGAATCCTGTAGCACTCCCCAAGTTGTGACAACTGAAAATACCTGCAAACATTGCCAGATGTCCTCTGGGGGTGACGATACCCACACACCCACCACCACCTTGGATACCTACTGGTCTGGGGTAACGCTGGGTTCTGGAGGCAGCCTGCCGAGGTTCCAATCCCAGCTCTGTGGCTTGCAAGCTGCAGAACGTGTTATGTCTCCCCTCTGTGCCTCAGTGTCCTCATCTGTAACATGGGTATAATCGTGTTGTCTTCCTAGGTTTTCTATATGGATGAAAGGAGCCAGTTCATGTAATGTGCTTAAAACAGGACGTGACACACGAAAACACGGGGTAAATGTTATCACTGATGTCCTTTGGTGTCCCCCTACCGTCTGAGACTCCTTCAACAAGATAGACCAAAGCCTTCTTCACGTTCGCCCTCAGTCTCCCTGCCAAGCAGCCGAGCAGCCGTTTTCAGCCTGAGCCAGGCTCTGTCCCTGTGATAGAAAACTCAGACAAGGAACAAGGGCAGGAAAAGAGTGGCTCAAACTCATTGTTCAGTTTTGGGGAGACATCCTTGTTAAAAGCTTCCTGCATCTTTTGTTTTAAAGGGGAAAGTGAGATTTATTTTAACTGAAAGTGGATTGTGTAACTGCAAGTGTAGTTTTCTTGCCCTAAGTGTTTCCAAACCTGTCTGCGTGTGTCTTTACCAAGAGGTCATTGACCAAGAAATCATGTTGGCCACCCTTCCCCTTCCCCCCACCCCTGTTGGGCACGCACGCGCGCACACGCACACACACACACACACACACACACACACACATACACATAAGATAGCTAATTTTCCCCAAAGCAAACTGCATTCCTCTATGAGGCCGACTCATCCCCTACCCCCATCTGGTCCACATTTCGCTTTGGTGGAAATTAGAAACCATACCACTTTGGCTCAAATTTTGGACTGCCCTTTGTTTCCTCAGATTTTTCTTTTCTGTATCTGTGTTTTTTTGTTTGTTTTTTAACTTTGAACTGTCCTCATCAATGCTTTCCTTAATTAAAAGTAAATGTATATTTTTTTACATAAGTTTATATATATTTTAGATTTCACTTGTATTTATATATTATATATCTATACTTATATATGTATGTTATTTATAAACAGGTTTATTTATATTTAATACTATTTTATGTTAATAATATGTTATTAAATAAGTTAATATTATATATTACATATTCTATATTACATATATTACATATTCTATGTTATATAGGTGTGTGGATTTATTTTTTCCACACACACACACTGTATTTTATTTTTACAAGAGATAAATAGACTGACACCAAGCATTGTACATGGATGACCACAACAAAAGCAACAATGATTGCAATTACCAAACATGAAACACACTCATACTGTGTCATAATATTGACATTCAGTCCAGTAATCCTCCACTGTAACAGCTCCTTTACTTTGCAGTGAAAATTGATTTGTATATTCTTTGCCTCTGAGTCCTTGTGGGATTTTTTTTTTTTAATTCAAACAGAAAGTCACAAAAATTATACTCATCCTCATCAGTTCACTCAGTCCCATGTAATTAATTTTTTTTTTCCATCTTGATCTTTTGTTAGCACTTTTAATTAAGTGTATATTTAAAGCAGTGGTTCTCAACCAGGGGCAATTTTTGTCCCCTCCATCCCCAGGGACATTTGTCAACATCTGGGGACATTTCTGATTGTCATGACTAGGGTCCTGCCACTGGCATCTAGTGGGAAGAGACCAGGGATGCTGCTACACATCCTACAGTGCTCAAAACAGCCGCCACCACAAAGAATTATCTGACCCAAAATGTTAATCCTCCCGAGACTGAGAAATCCTGATTTAAACAAATGAATACCATGCAGCCATCAAACTGATACCTAACATTTGCTGAGTGCTGAGAGTTTTACATACATCATCTCTTTTTATAATCCTTTTTTTAATCCTTCTATCATTGCCATTTTGCAGATGGAGAAACCAAGGCAGACAGAGTTATGGATCTTGCCCAAGTGCACACAGTGAAAGGCAGAGCCAGGATTTGAATCCAGAAGCCAGGGTCTTACCTACTGTGTTATGTGACCTGGAAAATCTGCCTTGGGTATACTGTTAGGCAAAAAGAGGCAAATTAATAAGCATGGTTCCATTTCTAGAAAAGAAAAAAATCACTGTGCTCATTGTGGAAAAATCAAACAGGAAGAGCATCCACCATGCTTTAGCTGGTGGTCCTTCTGGGCAGTACTGGCTTTAGGGAGGCACACTGACACACACACACACACACACACACACACACACACACACACACACACACACACACACACACACACACACACACACCCTTGGTCTCCTGTGGTAGCCTCTAGTTACAAATTGCACGTTTCCTACATAGCACTCACTACGTCCTAGAATTTTATATTGCCTTGTGAGGTCATTTGATCGTTATCTTTGTCCCCCACTACAGCGTTGCCTTCTTGGAAGCATCTTCAGTGCCTGGTTTTCCCCTCTGTTAAATCCTCAGCTCAACTCAGAGCTCAGCACGTATTTGCCAGATGAATGGTTGGGGTGGGATTATGGGAAACTGTTCCTTCGTACGTGATAGAACCCTGTAATGTTTGAAGTTATTTACTTCAAATGTGTTCTTTTTGAGATCAGAAAAAAACAATATCGTTTATGTTTTTAAACACAAATGTGGTCTATCCATACAATGGAATATGGCACAGCCTATAAAAGTAAAGTTGTAGGTAAAGATTTAATGCATGGAATGCATATTGTGGCATTTGAAGAGGGAGAGAACTAGAAAAGTGATGTGTGTATGGTTGTGTGTGTGTATTGATACAGCAAAAACAAGTTAGGGAACGTGATTTCTTTTGGTGGGGAGGAAATGTGGGCGATTTTTGCTCTCCTTTCTCTTTTTTTCTTATTAAACTTTTTCCAGATTTTCTACAATGAGCATGCAGTTCATTTTGTAATACAGTCGGTCCTGTGACACTCATGTTCCTAAAAGTCACCGTGCTATGCAGAATTGCACAATAAAAACCATAGGGCTGATGGAAAAACAAGAGTGGGTACAGTGTTGAAAAACCTCATTGGTGACACCTTTTTTAAAAAGACAGGAACCTAATAAAAACGGTATCACCATTTTACATATATTAAATTGTTAAAAAGTATATAAATACTTTAATAAGTAACACTTTACCTTGAAAAAGACCTCAACTTTGCTTATAGAAGTGGACGTTGGAAGGTTGCACCTGTGAGGTATTGTGACGGGGAGGGAGAAGGGTTATCTGATTTTGAACAGAAAGTTTCACACCAGGTATGGAAGGGTCCGGCTCGTAACACACAGGGAACTGAGGCAGCTGGTAGGCACTTAGATGTGTGTGCGTGCCCTTTGCATTGTCCCTGTCTCTGATCACCTGGGTGCAGTTTCCCACATCCATCTTGTGTTTCTTGCAAACGAAATTGCACGTAAGCAAATGCAAAATTCATGCTCCAGTCGCCTCCTAATATATGAATCACGATAGAACAGATTCGTGTTTTCAAAACAAGTGTTAGAAGAGAACTGACTGTATGAGGAAGGAAAACATTTCAAGTCACTGAAGTACTAATATTTATGGATTATAACTTAACTTTTGTACTTTTCCACCGGTTGTTACTCAGGCTTTACAGGAAAATAGTAGATGGGCTATGAAACTTTAAAAGTGGTAATAACAAATGTCTCTGCGGCACCTACTACTCACTTTTTTTTTTTTTTAATTTATTTTTGGCTGTTTGGGTCTTTGTTGCTGCGCGCGGGCTTTCTCTAGTTGCGGCGAGCGGGGGCTACTCTTTGTTGTGGTGCGCGGGCTTCTCATTGCGGTGGCTTCCCTTGTTGCGGAGCACGGGCTCTAGGCACGCGGGCTTCAGTAATTGTAGCGTGTGGGCTCACTAGTTGTGGCTCACGGGCTCTAGAGCACAGGCTCAGTAGTTGTGGCACACGGGCTTAGTTGCTGTGGGGCATGTGGGATCTTCCCGGACCAGGGCTCGAACCCGTGTCCCCTGCATTGGCAGGCGGATTCTTAACCATCGCGCCACCAGGGAAGCCCTACTACTCACTGTTTATGTGCATGATCTTATTTAATCCTCCCCCAAACCCTTGAGGTGGGGACCACATGGAGGAACCTGAAGCACAGAGAGGTGAAGCAGTTTGCCCAAAGTCACACAGCTGTGACGTGCCAGAGCTGAAATTCAGACCCAGGTCTTCCCTGACCCAAGATCATGCCCTCACTCATTATTCTATATTAATCTGAGTTGGACATGATACTAGTAGTGATGTTTACATGTCAAGCTATAGGAGGCACATCGTAAAGGATAAAGGATGATGTAGCTTCTGGAGGCTTGGCTTAAATGTGATGGACAGTGTGCCAGGGCATGTGCCAGCAGTCCTGCCAGGAATACCAGCTGATATGAGAGCATCATCATGACCCTCCAGGACATGTCCAGCCCTGCACACAAACTCTCAGATGTTAAATCAGCAAATCATATTAACATCGAGATTTACAGAACTGAAAAGGCAGGTGGTACCCCACTCTGCTGTTCAGAGCAGTATTTTACCCTACAGGACATAGCAAGTATCTGAATCATCTCAGAGGCAGTTTGATGTAGTGTTAAGAGTGTGGGCTCGGGAATTCCCTGGCGGTCCAATGGTTAGGACTCTGAGCTCTCGCTGCTGAGGACCCGAGTTTGATCCCTGTTTGGGAAACTAAAATCCCACAAGCGGTGGGGTGGGGTGCGGCCAAAAAAATATATAAAAAAGTGGAGAAAAGTTTAAATACATTTAAAAAACGGAGCGTGGGCTACGCACATGCCTGGGGTCCAATCCCAGCTTCACTACTTGCTAGCTGTGAGACCTTGGGCAAGTCACTTTACCTCTCTGTTTCCTCACCTATAAAAGAGGGGATAATAATAGAGTGGTTGTAGAACCTGTGCCATCAACATCAGGCATGAGTGAAATTGCAGCTTGCCCTCCATCTCCTATTGCTGACAATCCTTCAGTTCTACCATCTCCCACCTCCTTTCCCTCCTCCAGTCAGTAACTCTTCTTGCCTGTTCACTTGATGCCAGCCCCTGTATGCCAGCTGTTGTACTGTACTACTGTACTTTTCAAGGTACTGTACTGTAAGATTAAAAATGTTTTCTTTATTTTTTGTGTTTATTTTTTATGTATTATTTGTGTGAAAAGTATTATAAACCTAATATAGTACAGTACTATATAGCTGATTGTGTTAGTTGGGTACCTCGGCTAATTTTGTTGGACTTATGTACAAATTGGACTTATGAAAGCACTCTCAGAACGGAACTCATTCGTATGTAGGGGACTTACTGTATTGTAAATGGGATTGCTTTCTTAAATTCTTTTTTGGATTGTTCATTGCTAGTGTATAGAAATACAACTGCTTTATGTGTGTTGATCTTGTACTCTGTGAATTTTTAGCTTAAGTAGCTTTCTTGGAGATTCTCCAAGATTTTCAGTATTGTGTCATCTGCCAATAAATATAGTTTTACCTCTTCCTTTCCAAAAAAAAATAATAATAATAATAGAGTGGTTGTGAGGTTGCAACAGGATAACCTGGATAAAGGACTTAGATCAGTGCCAGCCATAGTGAGTTCCTAATAACCGTTAGTGGATAAAGTGATTACTGCCACCCATGATGGCCCAATATTGCTCATAAATAAAATTTTCTGATCAGAAATTTAATCTGGTAGAATACCATTATGTCTCAGTTTTTCCTACATAGATGCAGAAAATAGGTCCAGCCAGTGATCTCCAAAGTTTAAATCATGCACCCCAGTAGTTATAACATTTTTAGTCCACTCCCCGTATATGGGTGTGTTTATTTATTTATAAACTCTATGTATTTAGAACTCTACCACTTCAAACACTGTAATAGCTCTCATTTCACTCAGAGGAAAAGCCAGAGTACTTATAACAGCTGCAAAAGCCCACCCCAAATGAATTAGCCTCCTATTATTTCTCTGATTTCATCTCAATATTCATTCTGCTCCAGCCAACTCTGGTCTCCTGCTTCTTTGCAAACATCACTCAATCATGCATGCTCCCACCTTTGGACATTTGCATTGGTTGTTCCCTCTGCCTGGGAGCCTCTTTCCGCTGATTTCTGCAAGACTCACTCCCTCACCTCTAAGTCTGCACAAATGTCCTCTTCTCAATGAGACCCACCCATCTACCTACATAAAATTGCAACCACCCTTGCTGACTTCCACGCCCCCGTCCTGTTATTCTTTTCTGCTATAATAATCTGTACCTTCTACTATAGTATGTAATTTAATTACTTATATTTATTATTTGATATCTTTCCCTCCCTGCTAGGGCATAAGCTCCCTGAGGCCAGGGAATTGTGTTTTATTCACCAATGTAGCTCAGCCCATAAAACACTGCCTGGCACGTAGTATGTGCTCAATAAATATTTGTTGAGTTAAACCATTGGATGAATGAATGAATGTTTTTCTTCATGCATATGAGTCTAAATCCAGCAAGATAATTTTGTTTTGGTAGAAACTTTTAAGTTGTCCCTCAAGATCCCAACTCTCTTTCTTCCACATAATAGAATTTTCAGCTGGGCTGAAAATTTTCACCAAGAAAAAAAGGCTACATTTCCAAGCCTCCTATCTAGTTTAGCTGAGGTCATGTGACTACATTCTGGCTAATAGGATGTATAAAGAAGTGGCAGGTGGCAGATGAGTAGCTTTGCTGTCTTCTCTGCCCCTTCCTCCGTCTTGCTGCCTGGAACTTGGCTGCTGACATATGGGGCCCTGAGGTCAGTCGAATCTGCAAAGCAGAGAAGAGAGAGAAGCAGCTTGGGTCCAAGGAGTTCATAGCAGCCCTAGACCACCTACCTAGCTTTCAATGGAAAGAAAATAAACTTCTATCTTGTTAAAGACACTATTTTTTTAAGGGCTTTCAGTATCCCTCTCTGCTGCAAATACATAATCCACTACTTTTAACATGGAATAAAAATTAAGTTAGGCTTCTGTTTAACTTCAACGTGCAATTGGCAAGCTTTTCCCAAACACCCAGCCAGCAGAGCAGCCCCCACTAGTTGATTTCTGTTGCTGAGCCTCCAATGTCTAACATTTCTGGAATCTGAGTCATGTATACTCCCTTGTGTTATTACACATAATATATTGTTATGACTTTAATCAAGGAAACATTTTTTCACTTGACTTATTAGTCGTGTTGCTTCTGGATGGTCAGAAACAGCCAAGAGTGCTAGCTAGGATTGCATCATTTTTGTCTGTTCCTTCCTCTGCAGACTGGTTTAAAATCAGATCAGCTAGATCCAGGCAGATACTGGGTCTTGCTTTCATTAGTTTCTGCATTTCATTTTTCAAAAGGAATCAGTTTCCAAGGCAGAGGAAGGAAATAAATACTGTTTGCTGGGTTTTGCTACTGAAGTGATGTAATTTACAAAACAGCAAAATTACAACCTAGAATCCTAAATAGCAATTATAATCTTAAAGAACAAGACAAAATTTTACTCTTAAGCCAACAGCAAAAATAAAGAGTGGGAAACATTGGTAAACTTCACACAAAATTTGACTACTAATTTAATCTCATTTGCCTAGAAGGGGAAAAAAACAAAAACAAAAACAGGCATTCTTTGACACTAAAATTGAAATAGAGAGAACTCTCACAGACAATAAATCCAATTCTAAAGGCCCCAAAGTGGGACAGTAGACATGGAAGGACCCAAAAACTCATAGGAATGAGGTTGCGGATTAACTTTCTAAGCCTAATGATAGATATGATCCTCCGCTAAACAAACAAAAAAGCTAAGTAGGAATTCTCATTTCGTCCTTAAGACAATCCTAGATTTATTGTCTTGGACACACTCGGAGTGGTTTTATAACCCTCCCATTTGTTCTAATGCTCACAAACCATGGTTTAATTTTAGGTAAGTTATTAGTAAGCAAATTTTGGTCCTAAAAAAGGTGAACTTGCTCTTCGTTCAGGATATAGTAATTGAAGGAAGTCTTGGATCGGGGGACCAGTTAAATGCCCATCACCGTGGAATATGCTTTGGGAAACTTTGGCAAGGTCAGTTTTCCCAGAGTGAGGAATGGGCTCAAGGGGGTGGTCTGGAGATGAGTTTAGCTCCTGTGCTGGACAGTTTAGGTGGGGCATGGACAGGGCATTCAACAATGCTAAGAGGGTTTACCGTCAATCTGCCTGATTACATTAAGGAGAAAGCCTCTGTTTGGTGCTAATAGATCCTTAATGCCCTTCCACACTCACTAATTTCCCATTTAACAAAGCGATAGCAGCCCTGAGGTTTTGAGGCTTTAGTAGATGAGCATGCCTAACTAGGGTTTAATTTTTTTTAATTCATTTGCACCGTTACCTTCTATTTATGATAACTGATACTGAGTTCTTCATCATGACAGTGATAGACAAAATTTCCTTTTAAAATAAATACGTGTAAGTAAAAGAACATGAGTTAAACTGCTTTATGTGTATTAAGTAAACTATTGTATACTCAGATGTGGCAAGAATTTGATGGCGCTGCAAGAATGATGAATGCTGGGAAACGCTGGACTGGAGATCCTTTCTCTCCCTTTGTCTTCTGCCATCCTTTTCATATCCTTTAGGAGAGAACTCTGCATTGTGGTCCACACATGACGTCCTGCCATCTATCTTGAATGACAAACCAGTGAAGAGTGGTTTCTCCATTTTTAAATGGTTGAAAAAAAGAAAAAGAAGAATACTTTGTGACCCCTGAAAATCATATGAAATGTGATTTTCAGGATCCACAAATAAACTTTTATGGGCACACAGCCACACCCGTTGTTTATGCGTTACAGTCGCTTCCTCAACATAAAGGCAGAGTCGAGACCCAGACAGTGAAAATAAGATATCCAACTATTGGCAAAGCTGGGGTTTGCACACCTGTTGGGATTCACCCAAGGAGCATCTTATCTTTCTAAGGTTTTGTACTTTGCAGAATGCTTTTCCCATTTATGAGCTCATTTATCCATTGTTCCCTAAAATGCTCCGGGTGAACCACATTGGTTTTGCTACCTGGCTTTCAGCCCTTTTCTTCCAAAGAGAGGAACGAGGTGAGGGAGTGCCCAGCGTGAGTCTTACTGAGCTGCTGAATGAATTAAATGATACGTTAATTATTTTATTTTTGTGTTGTTTATTTCACTCATTATAAATATAGTCCATGTTCATAGAAGAGAAGGAGAAAAATATAGAAAAGTAAAATGGAAAAATCACCTGAAATTCTACCACTCAGCAATAGCAACTAATATCCTAATACACATACACATAAGTGTTTTTTTAAGCTGTAATCTGTGATGATACGGAACAGTCATCAGAAAATCAGAGTCCTCTGTGAACACTAATGAACATAAATCTTTTTACCTTGAGCTTCTAGAGTGTGTAAGCTCAACTCAAGACACCTGTTGAGAAATACAAAAGGACAAATTCTTCTATGGTTTAGTTCAGCTGGATGTTAAGGTCTTTAATCATGTTGTCTGATAAACCTACCTGGTTTTAACTTTAATATCACCTGGTTGGTGAAATACATGCTCACATGGAAAGATAACATTATGTTCACCGGGATTAATTAGTCAGAGTTTCCTCTCCTGACCTATTTCTTTAGGCTGTACTTTTATTTGCATAATTAAAAGGTTACTTATAAGCTGGAAAAACAGGTTTGATTTAGTTCAGATGTGTGACAACTGGTCACTTAGAAAGCATTCCTCTTGCTTCCAATATGGGGTAATACTTGTCAAACTAGTAACACGAGTTAGATTTTTTTTTTTAAATACACAGTAAGTTTAAGTTGATTGTAATTGTGTAAGGAAAAAAAAATTATCCTTAAAATAAGGTGGAGGTGGTGGAGTGCGAGTAGAATTTTAAATTTCTGTTTAAAGCTGTAGTGTCTTCAACACGCTTTCTATGAGTAAAATATGTAGAATGGTAATTTTAAAATAATAAAAGACATGGGACCAATAATGATAACGTTTTCTATTTGTTTTTACTTAGAAAACAGACAACATGGCCTACTGAATTTCACTGTCTATGAAACAGTTCTGGGTTTTTTATATTTAATTATAGTCTTTTTTCTTAAGTGTACGTTTTTCTCAATTAGAATCACAGAATCCTGCAATTATGCTTCTGACTTTTTCTTTTTCTTTTTTTTTTTTTAAGAAAGCAGTTAGCTAACTTTTTTTTTTAAGGGAATAGTTTTTATCTATTTATGTATTTATTTATTTATGGCTGTGTTGGGTCTTCGTTTCTGTGCGAGGGCTTTCTCCAGTTGCGGCAAGCGGGGGCCACTCTTCATCGCGGTGCGTGGGCCTCTCACTATCGCGGCCTCTCTTGTTGCGGAGCACAGGCTCCAGACGCGCAGGCGCAGCAGTTGTGGCTTACGGGCCCAGTTGCTCCGCGGCATGTGGGATCTTCCCAGACCAGGGCTCGAACCCGTGTCCCCTGCATTGGCAGGCAGATTCTCAACCGCTGCGCCACCAGGGAAGCCCCTGACTTTTTCTTTTAATGTTTTTCCCTGATGTAAAAACATCTTATACTCATTATAGAAAAACTGAAAAATACAGAAACATGTAAACTTATAATGAAGAAAATTAAAATTACCCCATAACTCAGAGATGATTTCTATTAATATTTTGGGGGTATTTCTTTCTAATGTTATATATATGTAAATGTTTTATATATGTGTGTGTGTGTGTGTTTTGTATACACACACACCGACAATTATCTTTTTCCATGTTACTACGAAATGTAGATCATATTGTATCAGTTATCATTATAATCACTTTACCATGTTGCTGCAAATTCTTCTTAATTCTCATTTGTAGAAGCTGGGTATGACTTTACTGAATATTAAATGTACCCAAGCTCATTTCATTATTGTTCCATTGTTGGACATTGAGATCTCCTTTAATTGGGGGGTAAAAAAATACAGCCTTTAAAAAATGTAAAGTCTGTAGAAATGCTTATGACAAGAGGAAAAATGTACATATTTGCAGGTGATAAGAGCTGACAACTGGGAGAAAACAAAGATAATAGACTTTGGGGATATAAGCTATTTGTTCCTGTTAGATTTCTATTTAATAAACAAGTGTTAATTCCCTATATCTTCGGACTTTTGAGTCACTCAGTGGGTAAAAGGTTTTTCTTTTCACTTCAAATAATGATAAAATTCCATACAATTTTAAACACTGACTTCAGATGTACTGGACATTTCAAATGATACATCATTCTTTTCGTTGTTATTTATAATAATAGTTATTGAGTACCTGGCATGGATTTTCTATTTGTCGTCTAATCCAGAGGTCAGTCAACTTTGTCTATAAAAGAACAAAGAGTAAATATTTTCGGTTTTGCAAGCCATACAGTCTCTGTGGCAACTACTCAACCTGCCTTTGAATGGAAAGTAGCCAAAGGCAGTGTGTAAAGGGGTGGGCGTGGCTATGTCCCAGTAAGACTTTGTGGACACTGAAATTTGAATTTCATGTAATTTTCATGTGTTACAAAATATTATTCTTCTTTTGATTTTTTTTTTCCCAGCCATTTAAAAATGTAAAAATCATTCTTAGTTCACACCTGTGCCAAACAGTTGGTGGAACGTATCGGGCCCATGGGCCAGTTTGTGCAGTCCTGTTCTAACCTAATCTTCTCAACAAACCTATGAACAGAAATTACTTTGCATCATTTTGTGAATGAGGAAACTGAGGCTCAGAAAGTTTAAATAACTTGCCCAAGGTCACACAGCCAGAAAGTGACAGGGCCAGGATTTAAACCCAGCTCGCTGATGGCAAAGCTCTCATGCCTTTTCGGAGCTGGGTGGTTAGAAGCAATCATGTGACCTCTTCAAACCTCAGTCTTCCCATCGGTAAACTGGGAATCATGAAAAAGTAGCTTTCCATCAAACAGTGGTGAGAATTTGTCATAACAAAGCTTGTTCTTGGCAGTACTAACAGGTGAAAAAAATGCAACCAAGTATTATCTTGTGTTATAATTACTTCTATACAGAGAGGTAGTGACTGAAAGGGTAGAGTTTGGAATAGAACTGTTCGGGTTCAGATCCTGCCTCTACCAGGACCTCAAGCAATGTAAGGTCTTGTACCTTAGTTTCTTATCTATAAAATGGATGATAACCATAGGTCATTAAGGGATTAAATGAGTAAATACAGGTAAAGTAGGTAGATCTGGACTAAGTAGACCTGGCACAGTCAATCAGTTTGAGCCAGTATCATTCTATCTTCTCTTCCTGCACTTCCTGAATAATTCATAACCACAGCATCTGACTTTGCAGCCCTCACACAATGTCAGGCACATCAACATGAGCTCCAAAAATGGTGCTACAGAATGAATGAATGAATAAATGAACAAACAGAATGAATAGATGAACAAACAGACAAATGAATGAAAAAAATAGTGAAAAAATTAAAGTCAAAATTTCAGTGGTGGTTAATTTTTGGCATCTGGTACCATGAGAGCCAGCTTTATTTCTTCTTTCTAATATATTCACTGCATCCTCAATGTAGTCGATGGTCAACATAGACCTTGTCTTGTCTGGGTCATTAATCCATGTCCAGTGCGTGCTTAGAGGTAGAGTTCTTAGCGTCTTAGAGGATCTTGTGGAGGCCCAACTGGGGCAGAAACATGTTTTCAGCGTTAGAACTAGAAGAAACTCAACAAATGACCTTTTCCTGTGGTTCCCCCAGAGTTAAATGTCTCTGATCAAAATGTGTGGCAAGATATAGGATTCCCAACTTTTTATTATACAAACCAAAAGGACCTTAAATTAAAAGAGTAGCAGCTACCAACACCATCATTTCACTTTAGGATGGGTATTGTAATACCAAAGTTAGGAAAAAAAGGACAATTTCTGAATAAAGGGTATTCTTTTCATTGAATAAATCTAGCTCTATTTTTAAAAACAAAAGCAAAAATTCAAATCCCAGCTCTACCACTTCCTAGCTCTGTGGCCTTGAAGAAATCACTTCTCTTAGCCTCAGTGTACTCATCTATAAAATGGGAAAAATACTACTAATAATACCTGCCCTAGGATGTGGCTGTGAACATTCAATAACGTGTCGCTTATAAACAGCACCTTAGCGTGGTATACATCAGGGTTTCTCAGCCTCAGCACCACTGACGCTTTGGGCCACGTCATTCTCCAGGGTGGGGTCTGTCCTGTGCATTGAAGCATGTTTAGCAGCATCCCTGGTCTCCGCTCACTAGATGCCAGTAATAATCTCACCCTCCCTTCTCACCCAGTTGTGAAAACAGTAAGTGTCTTTGGACATTCCCAAATGTTCCCTGAGGGGTAAAACTGCCCCTGACCTAGAACCACTGGCTTACATATCCCCCCCTCCATGACTGGTCCAGTTTCCTGATCTGTATTTAGAACCACTGGTATATTCCAAACCTCGCCTGTTACAGATGAGGAAACCAAAGCCCAGAGTGATCTTCCTGTAGTTATTGCATTAGTTTCCTAGAGTTGCCATAACAAAGTGCCGCAAACTGAATGGTTTAACACAACAGAAGTTTATTTTCTCAGAGTTGTGGAGGACACAAGTCCTAAATCAAAGTGTCAGCAGGGCCATTCTCCCTCCAGAGGTTCTAGGGAAGAATCCTTCCTTGCCTCCTCCAGTTCCTGGTGGCTCCTTGCGTTCCTTGGCTTGTGGCCACATCACTCCAATCTCTGCCTCTGTCTTCACATGGACTTCCTTTCTATATCTCTATCTTCTCCTTTTTTTTATAAGGACCTTTGTCATTGGATTTAGGGCCCACCCCGATAATCCAGAATTGTCTCATCTTGAGATCCTTAACTTTATTATTTGCAAAGACCCTTTGTCCAAATAAGGTTGTATTCAAGGTACCAAGGATTAGGACTTGGACCTGTATTTTGGGGGAAGCACAGTTCAACCCTCTGCAGTTATAAAGCTTGTTGGTGATAGGGCTAGAACCAAGGCTGAAGTATTCTCTCAGGATGATTACTTATTCTCTCTAAATTTCAATTTCCTTATTTGTAAAATTGGCCTAAGTAAGGGATCCACCTCATTGGGTAGTTGGGTTCATAGCAACCCAGTTTGTGATCCTAGTTTTACACATGAAAGTACAATGTCTGGTTTATAGCAAGTGCTCTGGAAAGGTTAGCTATTGGCTGTCATAGTCATGATCATCCGTTTTATTATGATTTGCTCTTCCCTTCAATTAAGTCAACAGAATATCGGTAGGGAAAGATGGCCTCAAGCTACAAACTAGATGTAACATCAACAATTCAATTCTCTGTCTTATAGTATTATTTCCCCCCATGGAAGTTGGTGCAGGATGTGGAACCAGGGGTTCACCTTGGAGAGAAAAGTAATAAGTAATGTCAGGAAAGCACACTGTGTACTTTTCTCTTCGTTGCCTGTAAACCGTCAAGAAAGATGACATTTCTTTTTTTCACGATTAGACTCGAAACTCCTGACATCAATGTTCAGTTACTTTTAAACAGACAGACGGTCTCAGGAAGGATTTTAACCCAGAAGAACGTGTGTTCTGTGCAACTCTCTTCTTCTGGCAAGTTCTGACTGGGAGAAATTTACATACAAATTGATTTCATGCCCTTTTCTTTGTCAAGCTTAGGCTGTTTAAATTTATCTCTTTCCATCTTTAGTAACCCCAATTGAGTTACTAGTTAAAATATACCCTGCTAGTCTCACTAATCTGACTACCTGTAATTGGAGGATTTAATTACCAGCAGTACTTTTGTAATGGAACGATCCTGCCTTGCAGTTTAGCGTCTCAGTTTATCTCCTTGGCAGCAGCAAGGTTATTTGAAAGCCTGAAATATGAAGACACAGGGCAATGCAGTAGAGAGTCTAGGGATTTCTGGAGTGAACTGCACTTAGCCAGCTTCACAGGTGAACTTTGCCTGAAACAAGACTGCAAGCAAAGATCTTGATCACATACACAACTGCTACCTTCCCTTTCTTCCTTGAAATAAGACCTCCAATTTTATTCAGGTATCTGGAGGTGGGTGCTCAAGGAAAGTGAGCTCCCACCACCTTTCCACCCATCCATTGAGCCCTTTTGCCAGAGAATGTTCTAGAAGTGGGCATGTAACCCAGTTCTGGCCACAGACAAAGGGGAAAACCTGATGGAGGACTTTGCAAGAAAGTTTTCTTCCTCTATAAAGAGGGATGCTCAAGGATAGATCCCCTTTTCCTTCCTTTAACATTGCTGTAGGAGGGAGTGCTGAGGCTACAGCACTTCCTGTGACTATGAGGACACTCGCTCAGGGCAAAGCGAAAGTGACAAGGATGATGGGATGGAAAGATGGAGAGGGCTGGTTTCTTGATGGTGTTGGTGATCTCCTGAACCAGTCTTGGAACAACCAGCCTCTGGGTTTTGTTAAGTGAAGGAAAAGATGACCTTATTGTTTGAGCCAAATTTCGTGCAGCTATTGGGACTTGTGGCTGAAAACATCCTGATAAAGAGAATAGTCACAATATTTCCCTCTCCTGGCTCCCTTGACAGAGTGAGAAATGGAACTGCCTCAAACTTTAAATAAGGCATATTGTAGAGCAGTCCTAAAACTTATGTGATTCACCTCCACCCTGGTGGCTAAGGACGCAGGCTTTGGAAGTCACCTGTGCTGGGTTCAAAATCCCGCTCAGCTACATACCTGTGACTTTACCTGTAAAATGGAAATAACACCCAGAGAGAGGGCCATTCACATGCTTTCTGTATGGAGGGTGGTCTCCTCCCTCATGTAGTGCTTTTTTTGTTTGTTTTTTTTTAATTGTATTAGTCAGCTTAGGCTTCCATCATAGAAAATCACAGACTGGGGGTTTTTTTCTTTTTTTAATTTTTATTTATTTATTTTTGGCTGTGTTGGGTCTTCGTTTCTGTGCTAGGGCTTTCTCTAGTTGCGGCGAGCGGGGGCCACTCTTCATCGCGGTGCGCGGGCCTCTCATTATCACGGCCTCTCTTGTTGCGGAGCACAGGCTCCAGACGCGCAGGCTCAGTAATTGTGGCTCACGGGCCCAGTTGCTCCGCGGCACGTGGGATCTTCCCAGACCAGGGCTCGAACCCCTGTCCCCTGCATTGGCAGGCAGATTCTCAACCACTGCGCCACCAGGGAAGCCCCAGACTGGGTGTTTTAACCACAAAAATTTATCCTGTCATACTTCTGGAGGCTGGAAGTCCAAGATCAAGGTTGGTTTCTGGTGAGGGCTGTCTCCTCGACTTGCAGGTGGTGCCTTCTTGCCATGTCCTCACGTGGCCTTTTCTCTGTGCGTGGATGGGGAGAGAGAGATCTCTGGTGTCTCCTCCTCTTCTTAGAAAGATACCAATCTTATCTGATTAGGGCCCCACCCTTATGACTTCAAGACCTTAAAGGCCCCGTCTCCAAAGAGTCATGTTAAGTGTGAGAGCTTCAACACAAATTTTGTTTATTTTTAAAAATATTTATTTATTTATTTGGTTGCACTGGGTCTTAGTTATGGCAGGTGGGCTCCTTAGTTGCAGCATGCGACCTCTCAGTTGCAGCATCCATGTGGGATCTAGTTCCCTGACCAGGGATCGAGCCTGGGCCCCCTGCGTTGGGAGCATGGGTTCTAAACCACTGTACCACCAGGGAAGTCCCCTCAGCATGAATTTTAGAGGGACACAAGTTAGTCCTCAATAGTTATCAATTTCCTAATTTTCAAATTTTTCGCAATTGTTTTCTTTAGGCATATATTGAAAAGACTGTTTTTCAAAGCAAATTGAGAGATTGGACTTGAAGGTTTGTGTAACATTCTAGGCAAACTGTAGGAAAACTCATTTTTTGAAAAAATGGATTTTTAAAAAAAAAATACAGATTTTGGTTCAAATTCCAGCTTTACCATTTATTTACCTCTGTGACCTTGGAAAAGTTGCTTAGCTTCTCTGAGTCTAAGTTTTCATATCCATGAAATAAAGATAATACTGTACCCATCCTCCCCACCTCTACTGGGTTATTGGGAGGAATCAGGGAGCTAACATGTGTAAAGAACTTAGCACCATGGCTGGCAAACAATAGGCTCTCAAGAGACATGATTCTTTTTTTTTTTTTAAGAAATTTATTTTATTTTATTTTATTTTATTTTTGGCTGCATTGGGTCTTCGTTGCTGCACGCGGGCTTTTCTCTGGTTGCGGCAAGCAGGGACTACTCTTTGCTGCGGTGCGCGGGCTTCTCATTGCCCTGGCTTCTCTTGTTGGGAGCACGGGCTCTAGGTGCGTGGGCTTCAGTAGTTGTGGCACACGGGGCTCAGTAGTTGTGGCTCGCGGGCTCTAGAGCACAGGCTCAGTAGTTGTGGTGCATGGGCTTAGTTGCTCCGCGGCATGTAGGATCTTCCCAAATCAGGGCTCGAACCTGTGTCTCCTGCATTGGCAGGCTGATTCTTAACCACTGCGCCACCAGGGAAGCCCGAGACATGATTCTTTAGGTTTTAAACACGAGTGCACTCAATTAGGTGAAAAGGAGTTCAAGTTGCATTCTAGAAAAAAATTACCATTTCTCAAGGGAAAAAAAAGAGCTGTGTAAGTAATTGTTGGCTATTTTTATGATTCTTTTTGGGAATGCAAAGGGAAGATTGCTTTTATCATTCTTTTTACTGTGACTGTAGGTTTAAACAGGGCTCAGAATTCCCAAAAATGCATATTCTTAAAATGACCCCCAATTTGTTTCCACTGAGCCTGCAAACATAGATATCTCGCTAAGGACCCAGCTATAAATTCTTTCCTGGAAAACTTGTATATAATTTGTACTTTAGCCTTGGGGCTAATATCTCAGAATCTCAATGTGTTATTTGAAAATCATCTTTGGGACTTCCCTGGAGGTCCAATGGTTAAGACTCTGCACTTCCACTGCAGGGGGCACGGATTCGATCCCTGGTGGGAGAACTAAGATCCCGCATGCTGTGCAGTGAGGCCAAAAAAAAAAAAAAATCATCTTCTCTGCATCCTCTCTCTTATAACTATTGAGTAAGTAGATTGTTGAGAAAGTAATAACCTTCCAAAACTCAATCGAGGAATCATTGTGTAAGTAAAGAAAAATACAATGTTTTCTCTAGGCTGTTTTCTCTAGTAGCCACTCAGATTTGGTTAGCTTAAAACATTTTAAATATCATCACCCCATTTCTAAACTTTGCCAAAATTCTTCAGCTCTTTGTGAAGGACTGTAGACAGAGGATATTTTTTCTAATTATTTGCCTTTTGGACTTTGATTACCTGGCACTGAAACTAGATACAGTCTTTCTGAAATGGAGCCTCAAGCTATAGGCCTGTTCTCCTATTTTCAAATCCTCTGCTGTGTAACTTTTGGTTTGTTGCTTAACCTCTCTTTGCCTCAGCCTCCTCATCTGTAAACTGAGGATTATGGCGGCCACCACCATATAGGAGTATGGTGAATATTAAATGATTTAATCCATGTAAAAATATTTAACATAGTTCCTGGCACAGAGTAAATATTTGCATCACATGAACACTTAACTTATGGGAAAAGTCAACCACAGGAGCTGGGGAAATTAATGAGAGAGAATAATGTGTACAGCGTAAGTGATTCCACAGGCCGATATGCTCAAGGGGGCCCCGACATGAGCTGGGGTGGGGAGGAGCCTCTGACTATGCCATCCCTTCCCGCAGCCTCGGTCCCAGGTGCAGGCATCTCACCTCCAGGGGTCAGGTGTTTAAAGATGCGTTTATCGTGGAGCTGTGGTCCCCACATGGGTAGCCAGCCACGTCAGTGGACACTCAACCAAAGGGACAACCGTGCATCCCATAGCTGTCCTCAACCTGAAGGCCCTTCCTAAGGGGACTTCAGAGGTAATTCTGACCCTATATTTCACTAGTTACAATTCAAACATTTTCCCCACATTTTAACATCTCTGAAATCAGGATACATCTATAATCATTGGTGTGTCATAGTTTAATTGAAGGCATTTTCTCTTCTCTAGTGATGTATAAAATAACGACGTGAAATAAATAAATAAACAAATAAATAAATAAAATAACGACATGATATATGCACACGTCACCCTGAATGCCGACTCTGATCACTGGCACAGGAGCTAACTCCACTGTATGCATCAGCCACTATTACCCTTACAGTGTCTGTCTTTCCCTACCTCATCCACTCCCTAAATATTCTGCTTTTGGGAATGTATTCCTAACTCAATTTCACGAGTCACATAGTTGTAGCCAGAACAGTCAACCTCTCAGTGGCTGAATTCTTCCGTATTAGACATTCTTCCTTCTTGCTCCCTCACCAAGCCATCCTGCAGAAAGGCAGGATGCTAAGGAAGACGCACGCTTCTTGCAGAAAACCCACATTCATTCAAAGGCAAAGCAGAACAAAAGAACACCGGTAAGCTACCCCAGCCACGGCCACTTTGTAGGAAACCATGAAAATCAAGCCGGAGCAAGCTTGTGAACAAAAGGTGAGCACCGTGAGCTTAGCTAGGTGGTCTGAAAATGCAAACAAACAAATGAGTAAATTTCCACAGAATGTCTTTCGTAAAACACCGTTCCCAACGTCACTACCCAGCCCTGAAAAGACAATCTGTTCAGAGCAACTGGGACTTTTGAGATGGAGCCTTTTACTGGAATGTTAGAAAGAGAAAAGGGCCTTGATAGGAAAAATGAGATTGCCACATGATAGGTAATTTATTACTCATCATTTATATCATGAGTCACAGCTAACCAGAGTTATCTTATCAATACAGCGCTTGCAAAGAAACTATATGGAATAAGTCCCCGCGCATTTAATTCTGCAACCCTCTCCTTCCTTCCTACACAATCAGGGTTCTGGGATAAAAATATAAATTGAAAGAAAATATAATGGACTCTGAAGGAGCATTTTGCTTCCTCCTCTGTAACTGGGGAACCGTAATAATAATTCCTGTTTCACTGGAGCTTTGAGAGGATTCAAAGAAAGATACTCTTTGAGAATTCCTTTTTAAGTGTAAATCACTGCTTCATTTGTGTTATCAATAGGCCTTAAGAGAGGTTCAGACCTGTGCTGCCCAGTAGAAATATAGTGTGAGCCACATATGTAATTTTAAACTTTCTAGTAGCTTTCTTTCAAAAAAAGTTAAAAGGTAAAATTAATTTTAATAATATATAACCAAATATAGCAAAATATTGTTTTAACACATCATCTATACAAAAAATTATTAATTCAATATTTTACTTTTTTTCATACTAAGTCTTTGAAATCAGGGGTGTATTGTAAACTTAGGGTACATCTCAACCCAGACCAGCCACATCTCAAGTGCCCAGGAGCCACAGGTCCCAGGGGTGCCAGAATGGACAGCAGGCATCAAGAGAGAGCTTGTAAGAATGATCTCCAGCTCCTTCCCCTTCTAGTCAAAGAAACTTTTTAATTAAAGTTGTAAAGTTGTTGAATAGGTATTGAATATACATGATACAAGTTCAGCAGGTATGAAATTCTATACAGCGTAAAGTAAATCTCACTCCCTCCTTTGTCTTCCAGAAAATGAGTTTCTGTCCCCAGAGGCAGCCTCAGTTAATAGATTCTCAGAGTCTCCTGCCTCCTTCTAGAAATATTCTAAACAAATAAAAGCATATATTTATGTACATATCCATACACACGTGTCTACATAGTTACCTAAATATATACATATACATATTTTTTTTTACTCTCTTTTCTACACAAATGTGAGCATTCTATACGCACCTTCCAGACCTTGAGTTCTTTCACTTAACACTAACCTTGCTACTTACTAGTTGTGTAACACTGGGCGAGTTATTAAATTTCTCTGTGCCTCCATTTCCTCCTCTGTGAAGTGGAGGGAACGATACCTAAATACTCCAGAGGGTTACTGAGAGGATTAAGCAAGTGAAGAAGCACCTACAACTTAGAATAACACCCGGCACATTCAATAAATATTAGACTTTCTTTTTAGTAGCCACAGTAGTCCATTGCATGGCTCTACTCTAAGCGATGGAAACAGCCCCCTTTCATGGGCACTTAGTTTGCTTTTCCCCCCAGTCTCTTGCTCTTACAAAGAACATCTCAGTGACTAGTCTTGTACATATGTCATCTTGTCCATGTGCAAATACACTAGAGGATCAATCCCAGAATTAGAATTTCTGGGTCTGAAGGTATGTGTGTGTTTAAGTTGGGTTTCACGGCCATATTATCTTCACGGGAGATCCCACCAGTTTACAGTCCCACCGGTGGCGTGGGAGGGGTGCCTGTTTCTCACAGCCTCACTCTCACGGGACACGTCCACTTTGTTTTTCTTCTGCCAGTGTGATAGGTGGGAGACACTACATCATCGAGGTTTTCATTTGTCTTTCCCTTATGGTGAGGCTGGGCGTCTTTTCATACATCTAGGGGTTACTTAAATTTCCTTTTTTGGGAACCTTTGCACATTTTTCTACTGGATTATTGCACTAAACCTTTTTTGACCCTGTCTACCCCACAAACCTTTAGGCCCTCTCTCTGCAGATCACCTGGATGCCTTTTCCCCCGCACCCTTCCCTGGCAGTAATCTAGACTGCCTTTCTGGTGTTATCTTGAGCTATAATTTCAATCTCATATTGTTCAGTTTTCACACAAAATAGCATATGTCCTTGCTCAAATCGTAAGTATCTCCAGGGCAGGAGTGGACTTCATGTTCTGAGAATGCCCGGCTCTCAGCCATGAATAAGGCAGGCATCTGATGAATACTTTTCAAATTTAATTTTGTAATTGAAAATCAGTGGCAGATAGTTATAGAAAAAAGAACATCACTCTTCCAACATTTTCTTTTTCAAATTATTCAAATTATTTAATTTATTCCATGATTAAAATTACAAAATGTTTAGCTCTTATTATTTTAAAATTATTAAAACTATTGGGGTTTTATTAAATTACTAAAATTTCAGCACCTCAGGAGCAAAGACAGTTTCTCTCTCCCCAAAGAGAACTAAACAGTTCGTTAAACACCTTTAAAGAGTTTACCTATGATGATACAAACTTATATAACAAGTATAGGGTGTGTGTGTGTGTGTGTGTGTGTGTGTAAACAGAAACACATATGGTTTGGGAAAGGTTGTTAGCAAAAATCAGACCCTACATTTTGTTTTTCAATTTGTGATTCTTTTACTTCAAGCATTTATTCAACAAATATTTATTGAGCACTTACTATGTGCCAGGAGTCATGTTTTGTTTTGTTTTGTTTGCTTGGATGTGCATTTCTTTTTTGTTTTTGGTTTTTAAAAAGTGATTTCTGTGATCAAGGAAGTTTGGGAAACAACGAGATGGTCACAGAATCCTGGGTTTAGAATAACCTTCCAGATTTCTTTTCCCCTGTCTCCAGAGCATCTGACAAATCCACGTCAGTCTAGAATCTATCGTAGTTTAAAAGGCCTCCAGTGAAAGCGACTTCACTGCAATCTTTAGCACCTCTTCTAGAGTTTGCTCAGTTCCGTGTTCTTTGAAGGAAATGATCCCTGTAACAGATAATAAATGATGCACTAAAGTGCATCATCAGGTCCATAGCATGGACCTGTGTCAAAGGAATAAAACATGGTGACATATTAGATTTAGGAGATGTGTTAGGATCAAAGAATCTAGTCCCAATAGTTGTTGAATCTGCTTGTGCAGACATGTAACTTTGCTGTAGAAGACATTCAGCTCCTGTGAGCCTTCATTTTCAAAGCCAGTACTAAAAGCTAATGTGTAGAGGGAAAAAAATCAAGTATGATCAAAAATTACCCTTGACCATCCTTTCTGTTATCATAGTAGAGCAGGCAGGGACCAGACAAATCTCAGGACCAGGAAATGCCCACTTCATCTCTTCCTTGAAATAGTGCACACGATTGCCTGGGTAATTTAAATCCTTCTTTTTTCTCTCTCCCTCTTTTCTCTCCACACACATATAGTAGAATTCAGGGAGGTGAAATGGACCTAGAGGTGGCTGTACTTTAATAATAACTACCCTGTATGCTTCTTCTGAGGATTAAAAATATACTTCGTGTAAAGCAGCTAGTTCAGGGCTTGGCACATGGTAAACATCCAACAAATTTTAGCTCTCATCACTATTCCTACTATTACTTCTCTACTGAAAAAATGTTCCTTCTTTTGAGAAATTCTTGAAGCCAGGTTTCACATTTCATTCTGTCTTAGTCACCCAAGCCCACTTCCAGCAACAATGCAGACATATAATTTTGTCTTCATCCCATGAGTAGTTTCATGGCACAGTCACTGGCAAATAAGTGATCGATAAACACTTGTTAGATGAATTACAAAATCTGTGGTTCAGAAGTGATATGGGCAAAATAAAGGAGGAAGATTATCTGATAATAGCACTTGCCTAATACCATCAAGATTTTTAAAAAATAAGTCTGATGTTTAATAAATGTCTAAATTGGCTTTAGCTTTTAAAAAGGCCATATACTCTTACATTTATTCTGTATTTCTTACACTCCTACCCTGTGCCAGGCTCTGAGCTAGGCCCAGAGATCTGGTAATGACAGATAAGAGCCCTTGGAGACCCGTAGGGGAGAAAGCAATAAATAAAGACAGTCCAAGAGATTATTTCAGATTCCAATGCATCATGCAGGAAATAAACAGAGAGATGGGATAGAAAGTGACTGAAGAGGAAACCAACCTCTACAGGGATTCGGGAAGGGCCTCCCAGGGGGAGTATATTTGAGCTGAGATCTGCGGTGATAACTTAGTGTCAAAATGTAGTACCAGTGTAAAAAATAAAAATGTTTAAACGTGTGATAGAGTCTGAAGATAACAGCTTCATTTGCATTCTCCCCTTTAAAGAGAAATCATGGCAAAGCATTTAAAAGTCTGATTTAGAAAGAATGCAGACAAAGGGGACCCCCTTTGAACTGCTATTTGGGAGTAGAAATTGATACAACACTTTGGAAAACAATTGATGACATCTAGTTAAAGCTGAGGGTGTGGGGCTTCCCTGGTGGTGCAGTGGTTAAGAATCTGCCTGCCAATGCAGGGGACATGGGTTCGATCCCTGGTCTGGGAAGATCCCACATGCCATGGAGCCACTAAGCCCGTGCGCCACAACTACTGAGCCTGCGCTCTGGAGCCAGCGTACCACAACTACTGAGCCCACGAGCCACAACTACTGAGCCCACGTACCACAACTACTGAAGCCTGCACACCTAGAGCCCATGCTCCACAACAAGAGAAGCCATCACAATGAGAAGCCCGCTTACCGCAATGAAGAGTAGCCCCCACTCGCCACAAGTAAAAGAAAGCCCATGCACAGCAATGAGGACCCAACGCAGCCAAAAATAAAATTAATTAATTAATTAATTAAAATATATATATATATCACCTCTTAGGGAAGTAAGGAAGTAATTGTAAAGTCAAACTATAAGACAAAAGGAATTAACTCCACAAATATTTACAGAAGACTTAAAATGTGCCAGGTACTAGTCAAGGCTCTAAGAAAACCATGGTGAATGAAACCATCAAAGACTGTGGCCTCATGGACATAATGGAGGAAGACACAGCAGAAACAAATAAAAAGCCCCAGCACTTGCTGCATACTTAATGTATATACCCAGTTTGTGATGCTGGTTTTACGTAAGAGGAAACTGAGCCTCAGAGAAATTGTCATTTGTCAGCTAGTAAGATGCAGGACATACTAGCCCAATGCCTTAGTCCCTGGACTCCACTTGAGTCCATGCCTACCCTCCCCACTGGACCCCATGGGAAGACAGATATGAGTTTTCATTTAGCACGCTGCCCACTGCCTGGCTGAGAAGGAGTTGCATAGTTTTGGGGTGAGAGTAGGGAGATTGGAGAGCCATCCAGAACTAAAATCTGCAGAGAAGACTGGGAGAAGAAACAGATTTCAGAATTAGCTACTCAGATATGGGAAGAGAGCCCATGGAAATAGGAAGAAAGAAGGCCCCTTTCTCCATGCTAAGCACTGCCTTGAGCACCTTACCTGCCTTCTCTCCTTTCATCCTTGAAGAAAATCCCACAGCTAGTCCTTGGCAGCTCTAGAGTTTGAACCTGGCTGTCTCCAGAACTGAAATAACACTCAACCACTGAAATAACAAAATCAGACAAAATTCTGACATGCCTTCCATAAGGGGGCAGTAGGAAGAAAAGTGAAGGTGGGCAGAGGAAAATCAAAATCAGGTGTCCCCTGTTAATTTTTATCCTCCACTGATGAGGAAGTCCTGGTCTGGGAAGCAGCAGCCCACAGGCTGGAAAAAGGAATACTGACATCATTGTGCCCAGGGGTCATGCCTCCTGCTTCCGGAAGAGAATGACCCTCATGGGGACACTGTGCTGAATTTGTCTTTTGCTACATTTTTTTCTAACAGGAAAGTGTAAACATACAGAAACGTAGAAAAAAATAATATAATGAGTATCCCTGTACCCTTCACCCACAATAAATGACTGTTAACATTCCATATTAGCTTTAAGACATTTCTATTTTTTTAATTTTCAGATAGGTGATTTCCTTTTATTTCCATCTTTCTTTACATTTACCTTGTTTCTCTTTCTGCTAAATTCCTAAGTTAAATGTTAACTTATTTATCCTCCATCTTTCTTTCCTAAAAATACATTCAAAGCTCTATATTTTCCTTCTATCACTGCAGGTGCATCTCACATTTTTTTAAAAAAGGCAATTCTGTTTATGTACATGCATGCATAATTATATAATTTTCATAAATACATAATTTTAAATATCACAATCACCTAATTTTCTTCCTTTTTTTCCCTTGATTTCTGCCACCTTCTCCCCTCTTCTCCATAACACTCTTGCTTCCGAACACCCAGCCCCATACACAACCAGTCTTCACACTGAATTTCCTATCATTTCATATTTTTATCCAGGTTCAAGTAATCCTGGGCAAGGATAGTTTATCATCGTTTGTTTTACCAAAATGGGGTAGTATTTTACACGTTAGTGCATTATACTCTTGTCACTCAATGATACTTAATGGAAATTCGTTTGACACAATTCTTACAGATTTATTCATTTTTGCTTATTGTCTGTACAGTCGTCCCTTGGTAACCTTGGGTGAATTGGTTCCAGGACTACCACCCACCATACCAAAATCCACGGATGCTCAAGTGCCTTATATTAAATAGTGTAGTACGGTCGGCCCTCCGTATCTGTGGGTTCCACATCTGCGGATTCAAAGGGCCTACTGTATAATATTCCACAGTGTGAATGTGCCAGTATTTATTCCTTTTGTTTCCAGTTTTTTGCTACCATTAACAATGCTGCAATACACATCTTTCAGTATTAAAAAAAAAAAAAATCCCAGGTGTCCTAGGAGTAGGAGGTTGCTACAGTGCCCCTGTGGCAGGTGAGCTGAGAGGCTTACTAGCGAGGGCTCTTCTCTGACCTGCCTTCCAGCATCTGCACAATAAGGAGATCAGATTAGAAAAGGACCAGGGTCCCTCCCTGCTGATGGAATTTTTTACAGTCAAATCATTCATTCACTCATGCAGTCACCTCGCACAAACTAATTGAGTCCCTGGGATGTTCAGACACCGACCTAGGCCCTGTGACTTGACCACGAAGAGGGCAGAGCTGCTGTGCTCCTGGGGAGAAGCAGATGATAAACACACAAGTAAATGATATCAACTCCGCATGTTGAGAAGTGCTGGGAGTTGCAGGATGATGGAGATGGTCTCTCTGCACAGGTGGCATTTACAGAGATGTGACTCGGTCAGTAATCAAAATGAGTCTCGTGATATTAAATGAGTGTATATTTTGATGCATCCGTAGTTCTTTCCGATCGCTGAGTCTCCAGTGAGGGCACTCTTGGAATCAGTCTAGTTTCTAGACCTTCAGAGTCTGGTCCTGTAAATCGGAAGCGAAGCCTGAGAAATCCCCATTTTTGGAAAACTCAGCAGGTGATTCAATGCACAGTCAGGTTTGGGAATGACTTCATGATTGTCAGGAAGCAGAAAAGGCTAGGGAGGAAGGAAAGTGGGGATTTGAATTGAAAAGGCTGGCTCAGAGAACTTTCTCTCTCCCCCAACCCCATCCAGAAAGTTATGCCTTTCAAAATCTTAAACTGCAAAGAGAGAAATCCCACAGGGACCCCCACCCCCTTCCCCAGGAAACACCCTAGGACTATTTCTAGGGCTTGATTCATTTGATGTGCAGTTAGAGAAGTGAAAAACAGCGGTGGGGCTGCCGGAAACCCAGCAGAAAGAAAAATCTCGAATTGCAAATGTAAAACTCCCACCCTCTGACAAAGATTATGCTGATGGCACTGAAAGCCAAAAACAGAGGCAGAAATGACCTGATACTGGAATATCCAAGAAGTGAAACGCCAGGGGGCAAGTCAGGATACCATCCCCCTACCCCATTATTATTCTGGAAATAATAATACCTACCTCAAAGAGTTGTCATGAGGATTAAAAATAAGACCGTTGTCATATCCAGCGTTGAGCGGCCCTGGGTGCTTCATTGGGGCTGGTTCCTGGCAGCTCCCTTCCCCCAAGCAAATTCTTCCTCCGTTGATCCTAATGCATCCAAGAAATCCCTGTGGTTACTGTGGACATGATCTGGGGACTTAGCTAGTGGGCTTACCCAGGTGGCACATTGTAACTTTACTCCCACAATTTGGAAAAAACGAACAGAGCCGTTCTGACCCTTTTCATTTCTTTTGCTTCTGCATCCCTACCTCAAGCCTGCACGCTGGTCATGATCTACGATCTTTATTAAAACCCGTGAGGATGCTCCAAACCGCACACGCTCGAAGAGGCCAGGGCTTCCTTCAACAGGTTCTTTTTGTTTTACCGCCTTCATTTCCCAACTTCGCTGATAATTGATGTGAATGATATAAAGGAGCTTTCTTTTGTTAGTATGTCGCTGATTTTCTCCTATCATTGGGCTTTCAATCTCACTCTTTCCGAAAATTTCACTTTAGTCCATTTTAGGATAGTCCCAAGGGAACCCTTAACAGCTGTTTTCAAGGCAGTGTTGTGAAAACAACCCAAAATGGTCCCTGGTTTGCTCTGTTTACACAACTGTGAGGGGATGGGGAGCAAAATGTTTGAAAGTCATTTCATTTAAATTTTCTCTTTAAAAAATGTATTAAAATATGAGTTATTTTAATACATAGATGCGTGTTGTTAAATATGTATTTTATTTATAAATACATATGCATTTAAAAAATTTTTTTTGGTTGTGCTGGGTCTTCGTTGCCGCACACGGGCTCCTCAGTTGCGGCATGTGAACTATTAGTTGCAGCATGCGAACTATTAGTTGCGGCATGCATGTGGGATCTAGTTCTCCGACCAGGGATCGAACACCAGCCCCCTGCATTGGGAGCACGGAGTCTTAACCACTGCGTCACCAGGGAAGTCCCTAAATATGTATTTTAAATATGTATTTATGTAATATGCAAATGTCACATATTACAAATATGTAAATATGTACATAACACGTATGTATTAAATGGTACTATGCATTAAAGTATGTATATTATTATGTATTAAAATGCATATGTAAATATGTATTTAAATACATAAAATATGTATACATACATATATATGAACCAAGCACTTGCTTCAAGTGGTACCTTTGGATAATAGGGAATTTTTGTATGAGTGTCAGCACCGACATTCTTCCAGAGATCGATTTCTGTAGCCCCATCTGAAACACTTATTGGATATTTTTGCTGGTTATTGATTTAAAAAATTTAGAAAAGGGCAGTGAGAGGAGATACCACCTCTCGTCCAACCACTCCCAAATCAGGGCTCTAGCACTGAGCTACCTTCTAGCCCTTTCCCCTCCTCACCCCCCACCCCCCCGCAGTAACCATTTTAAACCTTTAGACCAGCACCTCTGTTTACTGTTCCTCCTTGTATCCTGTCTACCCATGGTCACAAGCTCTGCCCAAATTGCTATCTTAGAAAACTCAAAAATATTTTTGAGGGAAGGGACGTGGGGGGCGGAGAGAGGAATGGGTAACAGTTCAGAAAAGCAGATACAAAGTTAAGAAACTTTCGCTGTATAATCCGTCATCTGCGCCCCACCCCCATAAGACCCTTCCCCCTACACTGCACCTTCCCGAGGCACTTCACACTTTGTACCTGGGGTGAAAAGGGAGGGAATTTACAGCCCTCGGTGAAAATGTCCAGAGTCAAATTATATACTCTTATGGTGAAGAGAGGGGAGTGGGCAGTGGCGGGAGCACGGCTTTAACAAATCCTAGGCAGGCTTTCGTCCTGGCCGACTAGCTCGCGTCATGATAATACAATTTTGTATGTTAAACAACAGATGTCAAACAGAAGAAAGAGACGGGGTCTTTGCTTTTCTTCTCCCGTGGACCTTGCTGCCCCAAAGCAGCCATTTTTTCAGTTGCCATGACAGTGGTCATAGGAGTTTATCATTTTCCCATGCCTGCTGCATGCTAATGCCGAATCAATTCACGAATGTTTTCTGGTTAAGGGAAGAAAGGGTCCAAACCACAATCTGCCATTGTGCTGCAGAGGGAGACATGACCAGTGCCTTTTCGCTCTCCCCACAATCCTCAGCTCCCGCTTTATGGGGCAATTTCTGTAAAGCAGTTTTGATTTGCCTGTCTATTAAGATACATAGTCACAATCAGCCATAGAACTCCTGATGCTGTATGTGCGAATTGACAAAGCAGGTTAACCATTGCTTTTTTTTCGAAAAGAAGTTGTAAAGGACAAAGATCATCTAGATAGTAACCATAAGTAACATCTATAAATCAAATATGTATATTAGATATATAACAATTCTACTCTTTCTTCCTGAATACTAATCCCACTTTCAAAGCATCAGACCCATTTACACACTGAATAGGAGATGAAAGCTCTTTTGAGACTTATCAAAAATGAGAAAATCATAATATTTTTATAAGAAGAGCACCTTCCTTCAATAAACAAAGATGATGTAGAAATTAAGAAATACCACACTTGGAAGGACTTCTTAGAATGAAGGAAATTTATTCTGAAAAATGGACATAAAGGAAAAATGAAAAAGTAGTTAAACCCAGATGATGGGTACACAGATGTTTCTTATATTATTCTTGGTACTTCTCTGTGTGTTTGAAATATTTTATAATTCCTAAAAACTTTATGAATCAAAGTCTTTCTTTTTGGCTTTTAATTAACAGTGTTTAAGTCATAGCCAAATGAGGAAAAAGGGGGAGAAAAGGAAGAATAAACAATGTAGCAGGGCAGAAGCAAAACTAAAGCCCAAAGTGATTTACAGCATACTTACGTTTATTTCCCTCTTAATTTCTAACAGAAAGTGGTGGTGGTTGTCTGCTGATGTTTGCTTATTTTTTTCTTCCTAATCCCTTAAAAAAAAATTCTTGCATCAGTTGACCGCTAAAATGATTACTTCAATTGTTGATAGAGTTTATTCTCCGGAATTGAAAAACCAGTTGCTTTTATATGCATTGTCTGCCTTATTTTTTAGGCATCTGGCACATTTTATTCCTTTTTTGTTATTTTGAGTTGTTCTTTTATCATTATCTGCAGGAAGCAGCATTAGCATGCCCAAGATAAGACGAGGGATCCAGATGTGCATATCAAAGGATGAACAGCTACTTATTAAGAAAAACTTTTCTTTTTAAGCCCAGCTTCTGTTCAAAGGCATAATAAAGCCTATGGCGTTAGTGACAAACTGGTAATTCAATGCCTTGTCACTGCCATGCATTGGAATGGGGAAAAAAAGGCAGGTCAAAGAAATTGGTAAGGTCCACACTTTAGAATTCTGAAAAGACAGAACTAGTAAAAGTTCATCTTCTCCAGCCGTATGCATTTATATCCTGCTGTGTTTATTCACTGTTTTCTGGGGGAAATGAATGAGCCACAAATGGGCTGGCTGGCTGTTATGATTAAGGATGAATTTTAAATCACCAGGTTATTTTTTTAGAAGAGTGAAATATGTTTACATTGAAAGCATCTGATTCCAGTGTCATCGACCGGCATGTGCTTTCTCTGCAATCAAAACACGCTTAGTAACACACGAGGCGTGCATTTAGGTGAAAGAACCCAGCGCTGTAATAGTTCATAAAGTAAATCTGAAAATCCCTTCCACTGTTCCTCTGCTTCTCATGTTAGATCACTCCCTCCCCCCTCCGTGTGCATCTCTCTGTGTCCCTTGTGGGAATTTACATTCCTAGACGCACATAGCTACACACATAGATTCATAAAGGCACAAATCTACACACTGTATTTAGTGGTGGTGTTTTTTTTTAATTAGTGCTGCCAAACCATACGTGTGCTTCCTTGATCTCGGCAGTTTGATTTGCCAATCATTCCAACTTGGCACACATAAGTCGACCTCATTCTTTTTCATTTATACATTAGTGGTCCATAACCACTGTACCGTGGTTATGTACCGTGATGTCCATAGCCACTTCCCTTTTGGTGGCCATTTCAGTTTCTTCCAGTGTTTCCCAATTGCAAAAAAAGGATGCAAAAAATATCTTCACACATATATTTTTGTGTGCTCATCCCCTGTTCTTTTTGCACATTACTTTTCTCTGTTGTCCAAAAAATACTTCTTTTAGTCGCTGGGGAAAGTTATGCATCTATAAACTTAAGTCTAAAGCAAATTAGAAATAAGCTTGTCTCTTACTTTCTCTTAAGATTAAGAGAAACTGTAGATTTCAGAGAACTGTAATATTTACATCAATTTTGAGGGAATGTAATATCACTTTTGTTCTTGTGTTCTTAAGCCGATTTCTATAGTTGACTCAAAATTGACCTTGACTAAAGTCATTTTTGTACATGGATCTTTTTTAAAGTTAGCTGAGTCTTAAATTTGTCAGTGAGGCTATCGCTAGAGTTTTTAAAATATATAACTAGCCCTCTTGTTTGGTAAATAAAGAATGAGGTAAAGAAAATTTTCCCCAGGGCATAGATCTGCTAAATTAATTTTATCACAAAAATGGTAAGATAGTGGTCTAAATCCTATCAACATATACATAGGGATCTACATTGTGGCAGTATTTGTAATAGTAGAAAGAAGAGAAATACCTCAATATCCACTGGCGGTTTCTTTAAAAAATTATCATACATGCAAAGAATAAAATAATACTAAAATGAATAAGAAGCCATCCCAACACGAAAAGCATCTGCTGTACTGCTAATTGAAAGGTGAATTGTGAAGCTGCATGTGCTATGTGATCTACTTGTGGATGGGATGGTTGGAGTGGTGGACAGACAGATGGATGGACTCATTAATAAGAGTTATCTCCAAGGTATGGAAGGGGTGAGGAAAAGGAAGAGAGAGGTTAGGTGTTTACATTTTTTCATATTAAATTATTTACAGTGGGCATGTAAAGGTTTTCTCATTTAAAAAAAAATCACTATTTCACTATTGCCAATTGTCCCAAAGACTGGAGGACAGGCTGATTCTAACATTTCACTGGTTGATTTTTTTTAAAGAATATTCATTAAAAAGTATAAAATTATTTTATATCCTTGTCATTTAACTTTTCATGGGTATATGTCCACATAGTTCAAAAGTCCAAAACTAGAAAATGGTTAAAAAAATGGTTCCCTCCCAGAACTAAGTTTCCCTCCCCAGGAGTAATCACTGGTACCATTTTTATATGCATCTTCCTAGGTATATTTTAAGCATATTCAAGGAAATGCATATGTGTGTATATACACATATATAATAAGTTTATGTAAGTATAAGAAGAAGTATAAAAATATTCTTTTGTGGGAATTCCCTGGTAGTCCAGCAGTTAGGACTCCACACTTTCACTGCCATGGTCCTGGGTTCAATCCCTGGTCAGGGAACTAAGATCCCATAAGCTGCGCAGCACAGCCAAAAAAAAAAAAATTATTTTCTTTTCCCACAAATGGTGCCCTGCTATTCAAACTGGTCTGTATTTTGTTTTTTGTTTTTTCACTTAACTATATATAAAGAGAATTATTTTTTAACAGCTAAATGAATGACTAACCACAGAGCCAAAAGCATCCTTGGGTTTTATGCAACTGTTTCTAAGTCAAGAATTACTCGGCCAATGGTTGGCACACTGACGTATATGAACATTCAGAGTACTCTTGGACTCCAGATGGCCGTGGTCAGAGAACTAACAGGGGACTAATGGCAGTGGTTGGGAGACTTCTCGGGAGAAAAGACATCGAGATGCAATGTCAAGATCCCAGACTTTTCAACCAGTCAGTCCTGGGTTCACATCTAAGCCCTCCCACCTACTTACCAGTTATATATATGACTTCACGCATGTTCACGTCGCTAAGCCTCAGTATCCCTGTCTGTAAAATGGGGATAATGACAGTCACAACCTCCCAGGCTTGTAAATGAGAAAATGTAAAATGTCTGCCTCCCCCGTTACAGACCCACTACGTAACTCTTCCCTAACTGCAATCACTATCATTAAACAGAGGGAGATTGAAAGAAGGCAGTTTACTTTTTCCCAGGAAAGTAGTCCTGGACCAACATATTTTGAAAGTAGCCCCATTTTTCCTAGAGAGAGAGGGTTATATGGAGGGAGGGGCAATTCGTACTGTCCAAAAGTTCCCCCACTTGCTTTTCGTACCGACCCCTCACACCACACATGAATACCCTGCTGGAGAGCTGGTTTAGGGCCCTGCATGAACTGTGTTCAGCCTGGTTAATTTCTGAGCAGGTGTAGGTAGCTTTTAAGCTGTAAGACGTTTTACATTTGGAAATCAATGTCCTTTAGGAAGGACTATAGCGGCGATTCTCAAACATGAGCATCCATGCAGAGGGCCTTTTCAACCCCAGATTGCTGGAACCCACCTCCAGAGTTTCTGATTTCGTAGATCTGGGATGAGACCTGAGAAATCGCATTTCTAACAGGTTCCGAGGTGGTGCTGACCCTGCTTATCTGGGGACCCACTTCGAGAGCCTTGGAGTGTGTGCTCCAAAGGTAGGGTGGCTGGCTTCTCATTCTGGCCTTGCCACCCACTGGTTACGTGATCTTTGGACAGATTGTTTAACCTCTCCCCAGCCTCAGTTTCCCCATCTATACAATGGAAACATACAAGGGCTGCTGTAAGGGTTTGGTGGGTTCATACACACTTAAGCATCCCGCCAAAGTAATTGGAACCTCTTATTCATACCTGGTAGTGCCTCTGACACCAAGTCAACTGTTTAATCAAATACCTTTCTTTACTCTTCTTTTAGGAATAATAATAGCCATCATTTTCTTGAACACTTACTTGCTGGTCAAAATATGCTTCCTCTCAGAATAGGCAAATTAGATTCCTGTCTTATACTGCAGAGCAGTTTGCTTTGAAAGGGCACTAAAACTCTCCTGGAGGACTTCCCTGGTGGCGCAGGTGTTAAGAATCCACCTGCCAATGCAGGGACACGGGTTTGAGCCCTGGTCCGGGAAGATCCCACATGCCAGGGAGCAACTAAGCCCATGCGCCACAACTACTGAACCTGTGCTGTAGAGCCTGCAAGCCACAACTACTGAGCCCACATGACACACTACTGAAGCCCGAGCGCCTAGAGCCCATGCTCCGCAACGAGAAGCCACTGCAATGAGAAGCCCGCGCACCACAAAGAAGAGTAACCCCCGCTCGCCGCAACTAGAGAAAGCCTGCGCGCAGCAACGAAGACCCAACACAGCCAAAAATAAATTAATTAATTTAAAAAAAAACAAAACTCTCCTGGAGAAGAGAAATATATTCAATATGTGTTACATGCATTATACACATATAATGTATTACATTTGTTACATTATATGTATATATATGTATGTGTGTGTATATATACATATCTATAATGTAATACCTCTATACACACACACACACATATTCTATTACTGATCTGACACAGCCTAACATTGTCTCAATGGGTAAAGGCACATCTTATCTTTGAGGGGTAACATATTAAAGCCTTCTAAATTTTACTTCTAATGATTCCACTCTAATTAATTAGCTTTATTCTCAGAGGACAGAGCTGTGAGGGAAAGGTAGATTCTAGTTGGAGGGAGGTGAGGGAAGGAATGTGAAAGTCAGGTAGAAATGGGGAAAGAAAAATTGGGAGGGCCCTTCTTTCCTTTCTGATCTCAACTTGAAGTTGAGATGGTCAAGAGCAGGGCAGCTGGATTTGGACTACTTGTGTTTCAATCCACTTTGACCTATCTGATCTTGAGCAAAGTGTGCCCTGGTGTCCTCATCTGTAAACTGGGGTAAAGATGGAAGTACTTAATTACAAGGGTTTTTTCAAAATCACATTCATATATCCATTCAGTCACTGCCTATTTCTCATCTACTCTTTGTCCTGCATGCTGGGGCTAAAGGGTTCACCAAGACCAACAAGGTCCCTGCCCCATGGACTTGCAGGCTGTTGTCCAGTTGGAGGAGGGGACATGTAGGAACAGTCAGTAAATCCATAAGCAAATAGTAAAGGAGACGATGTTGGCCAGCAATAGTGCACTGAAGAAACTGTGATGGTGACTCAGGACAAGGGGACCACTTTCACTGAGGTGGTCAGGGAAGGCTTCCTGGAGGAGGTGGCTTTTGGCTGAGACTGGATGATGCAGAAGCGACCATGTGAACATCTTGGGAAAGACAAGCAGCGAGAACAGCCAATGCAGATGCCCTGAGGAGGGAATAAGCCAGGGTTGGAATTACACAAAGAAGCCCAGGGCGGTCAGAACCAGATTGGAGGAGACCTCACTGGTGCAAAGAGAAAGTGAGGGAAGGCACTGAAGGATTTTTGTTGTTGTTCAGATGTGGTTTTGTTGGGTCTTTTTTTTTTTTTTCTTTTTTTTTTAAATTTATTTATTTATGGCTGTGTTGGGTCTTCGTTTCTGTGCAAGGGCTTTCTCTAGTTGCGGCGAGCGGGGACCACTCTTCATCGCGGTGCGCGGGCCTCTCACTATCGCGGCCTCTCTTGTTGCGGAGCACAGGCTCCAGACGCGCAGGCTCAGTAATTGTGGCTCACGGGCCCAGTTGCTCCGTGGCATGTGGGGTCTTCCCAGACCAGGGCTCGAACCTGTGTCCGCTGCATTGGCAGGCAGATTCTCAACCACTGCGCCACCAGGGAAGCCCCTTTTTTGCATTTCTTAATAAGACAATTTAAATGTATGAGGTTAAATGTTAAGTTACTTTCACAAATTTCTAACAACTTAGAACAAATATAAGTAATCTTTATTGTTTTAAAGTCTCTATCCATGTCAAACTTTAATGATGGTTTAAGTAAACGTGGACCTTCTGTTGAAATCAAAATACAGTACTGGGACTTCCCTAGTGGCGCAGTGGTTAAGAATCCGCCTGCCAATGCAGGGGACACGGGTTCAGTCCCTGGTCCGGGAAGATCCCACATGCCGCGGAGCAACAAGCCCATGCACCACAACTACTGAGCCTGTGCTCTAGAGCCTGCGAGCCACAACTACTGAGCGTGAGTGCCACAACTACTGAAGCCCGTGTGCCTAGAGCCCGTGCTCTGCAACAAGAGAAGCCACCGATCACTGCAACTAGAGGAAGCCCACATGCAGCAATGAAGACCCAATGCAGCCAAAAAAATAAACAAAATTAAAACAAAAAATATAGTACTTAACACTATTTCATTTTGGAGGGTCCAGTGACATGAAAAGAATGTATTCCTAAGAATTATATTAAATGAATCCATATTTGAAAAAATACTACCTAGGCCGTAAAACTTGAATATGAGCAGTTATAGCATCAACTAAAGATAGCAGTTAGACCAGAAGGAGATAAATCAAAATTATTTTTATAGACAGAAGACATGGGCATATGTCTTGTTGTGGCTGTGGATGAGGTTTCACAGCCCAGCTGCTATGAAAGCGGAATCAAACCTGCACGTGACCCCCAAACTCTGAGCCCTCCCAGCATGACCTTCCAGCTTCCCGGGGAACCTGGTGACCCAGGGGATCCCCTGATACTTCTGGGCATCCGCGGGCTGCGTGTGGAACAGGAAGAGCAAACGCTCCACTTGGGAAAGGTTGGAACTTGAACTGCAGGTTGGCCAGTATTCGCCTGATGTGATCGTTTTCCTTTCTCAGCTCATTGCGCTTCCTCTTGGTGGACAGAGCTGCCACCCACCTTTCTTGGGCTCTTTTCTCATAGAAGAGGATCTCGCTTTGCTAGGAGAACGTGGTTCTCTCCAATTCTTAGTCCGTGTCTTCCTCCATCTTCTCGTAGAGGCTGCACTTCTGACATATATAGTCCAGTCTTCCACGCACTTTGGGACATTTCTTCTCCATCTCCAGGCCATGTGTTTCCTCCTCAATTGATTTTCTCAGGAGCTGCTTTACGTGCTCTTGATGTAATTCAGGCAGCATTCCAAGTTTCAGCAGAAGCGTCTGAATCTCACCTTCCAGCTGTGCGTTTTCAGACTGCAAGGATGCTTGCTCCGATTGGAGACTTTTTAGTTGTCACGTTAGCTCTTCATTGATTTGATTTGATGCACACAGTTTTCTGGATATTTCTTTTTTTTCCTCTTCGTGCCTTTTAAAGGCCACTTTTAAGTTTAATAGCCTAAATGAGACTCTTCAGATCAGCTTCCGACAAGTTCATTAGATGATGGTCATTTTCTGCTTCTCTTTTTTCCTCTACTTCCAAGTTGCCCGTCTCTACGTGACCCTCTTTCAAGAGATCAGGCAAGTGTATGGTCTTCAGCGTGGTTTTGATGAGTGAATTCAGGTGGCTTATTTTATCATCCAGCATCCGCTGCATTCGTGCATTTGAGCATTCCAGCAAATCTTTTCGCCCCTTCAGGTCCTGCATTCTCTGCTTCCATCCCTCCGTTTCTTGGGAGAGCAGTTCTAGACTTTGCTGAAGATGAGTATTTTCATTCAAACCATCCATTAATTTCTCCTGGGGGTGTCGTACTTTGTCCTGAGATGTTTTCAAGATGTTTTTTGCCTCGGCCACCTGGGATTGGTGGGATTCTGATGTGTCTCCAAATGATCGTATCTGTCCTTGGTGGTGAGCCATCATCAGCCCGTGAAATGAAAGTTGAGGGGCCTCACTTTTCTGTCCTTTTTCAAGGAAGTCTTTCATGTCCTCAAGAGATGAGCCATTCGGATTTCTATTAAGTGCCTCCAAGCAAAGGATTTGTAACGTGGGCGTGCTGGCCTCCACCGTGGGTGTCTTGAGGGCTTCATAGGCTCGTGCCGTTAGTTCAGTCTTCTCCCTGAATTTTCTGTAGACTTCAGCCCGGACAGAACACCTCTCGGCCAGCTCTGCTCGTCTTCTTAAAGTACTTCGGCTCTTTACTGTGAAAACCACCATAGCAGCACACAGCAGGATCTCCCAGGGAAACCCCAAGGGACCTGGAACTCCTCTCAAGGTCACAGACATCACCAGGAGAGCATCCCACAGCAGTTCTAGGACCAGCAGGGAAGACATTTTGGCGGCAGGCAGCAGGCCCTCCCTGGTCCCATGGGCATCACAGCTCTGCCTGTGATCACCAGTGTCCCATGGACCACAACTGACCACACGGAACCCTGCGGGGTGCTCCGTCTCTACGACAAACTGGTGCCTGGCAAACAGGGCAAACCACCTTTAGGGTTAGGGGAAGGGAGACCCACTATGTTCTAGAAAAACATACTCTCTGACTGCTCAGCTCACTACACAGATAGTGATACCACCTGTACAGGACATTCTGGGAATGGAAAGGGCTGATGCAGCCTGGAGCTGGAAGTGGCCGTAGAGCAAAGCTAGAGGGTCAAGCAGTGCCACGTCCTACACCCTTCTCTTCAGAGTGGTGAGCCCAGGCCCCTGGGTGAGATCTCATGATCCCAAGTTTCCCTCTGCCTCAGGGAAGCCCGGTCCTGACTACAAAGGTCCAAGGGATCTCCCTCCTCTAAGACTTTCTCTCTTGTGTTTGGCCAATGTTTGGGCAAGGACAGAGGACAGAAGGTTGTCCCCAGATGGACTAACAGATGGGATTTCAATCATCAGAATTCAGGAGAAATGAATCACAACTGGCAGGGTATTACAGGTTCGTGGATTTTCTGAGGAGCCTGTTTGCCTCCATTAAATCCAAGTGTTCCATCCGGGATCGACTCAGGGACCCAGGCTCCTTCGCAACGTGGCTCTGCCGTCTTCAGCCCACGGCCCCCAGGGTTCCCTGGGGACAGTCTCCAGTCCGCCGAGGCATCTGCAGCCTGTGCCTCTGCAGAGGGAGCGGGTCCTTTTTGGTTAGTTTACCACCTTTTCCGTCGTCAAGCCCCATCTCCCTCCGCTAGTGTCTCTCTGCGGTCAGGCTCAGAGCCTCGTGTTCCATCACCCAGGACTCTGCCATGAGCAGCCAGGGGAGGGTTTAAGCAGGAGAGTGACATGATGTTTGACAAAGAGTAGGGGGAGGGGTTGGAGGAGGACGTGTCAAGAATGGAAGGGGTTTGAGCACCACTTGAGTTAGTAGTCTAGGTCTGAGTCAGTGGTGCCAAGCCTAAGGAGATGGCCATGGTGTTTGATTCTAGGGGCTGAACTCGGGATTACGGGAGGTACGTGTGGCACAGATAGCACTCAACAGAAGTGTCATGGCCGTTCAGTTCTGGTTCCCGTTTCCCGACCACGTGATAACTAATAGGGTCTGAACTGTCCCTGCCTCTGTAGCCAGCTCTCCAGAAAGCATGCCCACAGCCTTGGGGATGCGTTTCTTCCCAATATTCACTCCCACGCTGTCTGCCCCCGAGTCTGTGGGGCGGTGTGGGGCAGCTCAGAGAAGAGGGGCTGGGAGTGAGGATGCCTGCCAGGGCACTGTGCCAGCTCTGTGTCAACTGCCAGCTCCACTGGGTCTCAGTTTTCCCATCTGTAAAGTCATCAGGCTGGCGTCAAGTTCTTATACTTCGTAAACCTGTAGGGTGAATTTTTTACTTGAATAGGTTATACATTGATATACTACAAATTCAAAAAGTACAAAAGGGTAGGCAATAAAAGAATAAATTTTTCTTTCTCCATTCCCCACCCACCCACTTCCCTTCCCTGAAGCTAGTTGGTTTATCATTTTCCTGTGTATCCTTCCAGAGTTAATTCCTTGCATACATAAGAAAATAAACATATATCACACCTTAAAAATGATGAATACATGACACCAGTTTGCATGTTACTTTTTTACTCACCTGCACATGACAGAGGTTATCCATGTCAGTGTATTAAATGCTTCCCCTTTCCTTTTGATGAAGGTACCATAATTTCCTTGACCATTCTCCTATTGATAGACAAGCAATTTGGCAATGTTTGCCAAAATTAATCATGTACCTTTGTTTTGGGGGGTTTTAAAAAAATATTTATTTATTTAATTGGCTGCACCAGGTCTTAGTTGCGGCACACAGGATCTTCTTTGCAGCATGCGGGATCTTTTAGTTGTGGCATGCAGGATCAAGTTCCCTGACCAAGGATCGAACCCAGCCCCCCTGCACTGGGAGCGTGGAGCCTTAACCGCTGGACCACCAGGGAAGTCCCTAATCATGTATCTTTGACTTTGATCTAGCTATTCCATTTCTAGCAATTAAGCTGCAGATAGTCTCACTGTTGTGAAAAATTCAGTATGTACCAGTTTATAATCTGCAGTAATATTTATTATGTAATTAAAAACATGGTAAAATTTTTTTAACATTTCTAATGAAAAGAATCTATGAAAGATGAGAAGCCAAAGAGTGTTCTGTTTAAGAAAAAAGCTTCTGGGACTTCCCTGGTGGTCCAGTGGGTAAGACTCCGCGCTCCCAATGCAGGGGGGCCGGGTTCCATCCCTGGTCGGTGAACTAGATCCCACATGCATCCTGCAACTAAGCGTCCACATACCGCAACTAAGAAGTCCGCATGCCACAACTAAAAGATCCCACATGCTGCAACGAAGACCCGGCACAGCCAAAATAAATAAATAAATAAAAATATTTTTTAAAAGAAAAAAGTTTCCAAAATAATCCAGATTTGAAAACCAGCTTTAATACTTCGTGGAGAAGCTACTTTCCCTCTCTGAGCCTCAGTTTGTTTATCTATAGAATGGGTGTAATAGTCATGCCCACCTTACAGGGTCATAGTGGGGGCATTCAGTAATTGGTAGCTGCCATGATGCTCACTGTTGTGATGATGATCATTATTATTACTTACTTTAATCTTTGTTTTGGGTGAAGTATATCTGGTGGGTTCTCTGGTATGGCACAGAGTCAGAAGCCTGAAATGAGGAAACCACTATTCCACAACTTCCTTGGACATCAGAAATCCTCACCTTTTCCTCTGGAAATATGAGTATGGATGACATGTCACATAGTAACAGGCTCCTGGTTTATAAGCTGCAACATCTACCTCCCTGTTTCCTAAGCAGTCCAGTGACCTCCAGATTTCATTTAAGTTTTCTATTATTTTCCTCTGAAAGGGACAATGGAGCTCTTGTTTGAACAGCTTTGGTGAGCCCAGAGGAAAAATTGGTCATTATGGGGAGCACAAAAGATTTGCTTTCCATACATTAGTTTGTCAATTGCTTTCTTAATGCAAAGTTGGGTAGGGGAGTATAGACAGTGAGGGTGAAAAATAGATTATTTTGAGTCCACAGCTGGATGTCAATATTTGACAGGGATAAATGGGATTTAATATCATGTCTTTGCAAAGATAAAGTCTGTGCAAGTAAGAAATCCTTAGTTGCCCATTCTCCCTTTGCACCGGCTTTTAACCATCACTGTGTTGTGTTTGGTTATGTTTATTAGGTCACGGGAAGGCAGAATTGAGAGACAGTACCGAGGAATTGGCTTTGTTGAGATGTCGGCTATTACTTTTGTCCCTTCAAAATAAAACATACACAATGAAATGAAAACCCTTGTGAGTTAAATCTGGAAAGTGCAGTAAGAAGCCGCACAACTGTAAATGGGGCATTCTCTAATGGGCTCAGGCACACAGTTTTTGGCTTTATCAACTTTTATATCAAAAAGAATAAGGCATCAAAAGTTGTGGTTTTATTCTTAGATTTTATATTTCTATTGAAAATAAAACAAAACGGGGGGGAAAAAAGCTGCCAGATAGATGCCTTGACTCTCTTCTGGAGAATAATTGTTCAAATGAATCCACTTTGAATGGTGACTAACATTCTATAATAATATAAGGGGGAAAATGATTGGTGCTTTTTCTTAAAAATTAATATTAACGCTATAAAAATAAGCTGATTTTATGTTACTTTTAACCAAATGCAGGTTGTAATGACAGCTCTGCATTAATTCTGAGGATGTCCTTAAGAATGAATAAAGTGTTTGTTCTTTTGTTTTGGGAGTTGGTTGACATTCCTGACAAAATTGTAGGTTAGTGTATGGTAGGACATTCTTTTTACATTCAACTTAGTGCTGGATAATAAAAGTCAGTCCGTTTTGGAAAAAAAAAAAATTATTCACAGGCTTAATTAGTTTTCCCAAAGGACTCTTGTGATCTTTTCATGTTGAAACTGTTCTCTTGCTACTGTCCTCAAGGTATGCCTCCTACAAGGGGAATGACTGAGTTCCCAAGAAGCTGGACCGAGAACGATTTTCTGTTTATTGACTTCAGCTTTCCTTTGATTCTCTCTATAAAATCAGAGTTCTGTTTTCTTAAAGAAAATAAGACGGTTTTCAATGATAGATTTCAATGAAATCTTTGAGAAATCCTGGCCTTTGAGGTCACACGTACCCAGGTTAGACCCCCACTGCCACGAGCTGTATGATGTTGCCCATGCCCTGCAACCTATCTGAGCCCCAGTTCTTCATCCATTCAAGAGAGATAATGATCAGAGGGCCGGTAGCCACTCCTGACCTTTACGTGGAAGGGGCTCAGGGCTGCCGTCTTGCTGCGGAGAGGATAAGTGGGTATTAGTGAATTTGTTTTGAAACTGTGTTTCCATAATAAACTCTCTATACTTAATTGTATTTGGAGTGGCTTGTGGGAAGGTAAAGTGGGAAAGGCCAGTTGAAACGGGGGAGCATGTGGTGAAGTCCCTCTAAGCTGCCCTTAATGCCGTTACTGACGTGGTGACAATTAGATGACCTGTACAAACCACCTGGCACATGACGATAACCGGTAGCCATCATTATTGATTACAATTTGATGGTACATTACATATTACTGTATATACAAATTAAGAATACCAAGTACAAATTGGTGTCGGGCTGTGTATAGATTGTTTTGAATAGATTAAAAATTCACATGTTGCTAAATCAAGAGGTACCCAAGAAACAGAAGGGAATGGATTCTCCCTTCTGACAGGTACCCACAGAAGCGCCAATTCTCCCAATCTCTTGTTTGTGTTTCCAGAGATAGTTGATGCATATATGATCTGATAGGTGTATGCATTTTTTCTCCTCTTTAATATACAAATAATAGCATATACTACAATTTCTGTACATATAAACAACAGACCTTGAAGCTCATTTCTTATCAGCATATAGTCTCTTCATTCTTGTACAAATGACCGTAATTTGTTTAGCCATCTCATATTGAGGGATATTTGCATTGTTTCCAATCTTGTGTTATTACAGATAATGCTACATTGACGAACACTTTTCATGTAAGGGATTAGGTATTTGCATATATGTAAGTATGTCTGTAGAGTTACTGGTTCAAAGGGCAAAAGAGTTTGTAAATTTAATTAATAGATATGAGAATGGCTGTTTCACCATATTCTTGCCCAGATAGTGCGTTATAAAACTTTCTGATCATTTGTCATCTGATGATCTCAGTATAGTTTATTTTGCATGCCTTTTTTTTTTTTTTTTTTTGGCCGTGCAGCACGTCTTGCAGGATCTTAGTTCCCCGACCAGGGATTGAATCCAGGGCCCCAGCAGTGGAAGTGCTGAGTCCTAACCACTGGACTCCCTAACCAACAGGGAATTCCCCGCATCCCTCTTATTATAAGAAAGATTGACCACTTCTCTTATGTCTAAAAGCCATTGAGATTTTCTTTTCTGTGGACAATTATCTATATATCCTTTGTCAATTTTTCTGTTGAACTCTTGACTTTTTTCTGATTGATTTATAGGGACTCTTTGTATTTTAGGGAAATTAGTACTTTGTTTTATGAGTTGCAGTTTCTTTCCCCCAGTTTCTTGCCTTTTGACTTTGCTAATGGTAGTTTTTGCTAAGCAAATATTTTTGGTTAGGAGTTTCTGAATAATGTGTCTTAGTAAAAAAGACCTCCTCACTCCAAGATTATGTTAAAATTCCCTGATAAGTTTATTCTAGTGCTTTTATGATTTTGTTTTTATATATTTAGATTTCTGATTCATTTTGAATTTATCCTTGGGTATGAGCCAAAGTACAGTTCCAACTTCACATTTTTTTCTAGATAGCCACCGTTTATTCTGCAATTCATCTTTCCCCCTACCGATTTGAAAGGCAGTCTTTATCAAATACTAAATTCCCACATGTTCTCGGACTTATTATACAGAATTTTGAGATTATCTTATAAAGTAATATGGCCAAGCAGGAGCATATGTATGTGTGTACTTTAACTCATTAACTTAAAATTGCAAAGGGAAACGGTGACTACTTGCCAAATCAGAATACATCAGAATCGAAAGGCTTTTAGGGAATTCCCCGGCAGTCCAGTGTTTAGAGATCAGTTCTTTCACTGCTGGGCTGGGTTCGATCCCTGGTTGGGGAGCTAAGATCCCACAAGCCACCTGGCATGGCCAAAAAAAAAAAAAAAGTGTTTTATATCCATTTTAGATGCGCGCACGTGTGTGTGTGTGTGCGCACGTGTGTGTGTGCGCACACACAGCGTTTCTGTGGCTGTGAGCTCACTATGGTGGTCTCATTTGTCTCACCAAGTCATTAGTTTAGGAATAGGTACGTGACACCACTTTGACCAAAAAGATGACGGAAATCTGCTGAGAGGGCTTCACCCTTGAATAGGGATGAAAGGCAGGGACTTTTTTTTTTTTGCCCTTGGTTATCACTGTCTCCCTGTGACTTCTAGAACTCTGCAGACATCCTGGGGCCATGAAGGAAGGCAGCCCAAGAAAATAAGCCAAGGATGGGAGAATGGAAAGAAGAAGAAGAAAGAAAAAAACCTGACTCCCAAATTAACTAACTAAATCACCACCACTAGAGACATCCTAATACCAAACTCCTTGATAGATGGTTAGTCAATGACGTTATTGTCCAAGCCCTGCTGAGTTGGGTTTTCCATTACTTGCAGCTAAAACTGACCTAACATTCCAGCTTCCCCATGATACTGAAAAATCTAGAACTTTCTCTTCCCCTCTTTTGAGCTGAACTGACCCTACCCTCTCTGTGAAGTCACTGAGTGTGGAACAGGGTGAGAAGGGAACTGTATTAAACTCAACAGTTCCAATAAAATTATAAAAACGCAGGGTACCTTTGGTATTCTTCAACCCAAATGTGTGTCAGCATCATGTGGCTTCTCAGAGAAAAAGCTATTTCTTTCCTTATAACAAACAATACTTCCCTGCTCCTAGTATATAATTTTATTATTTTTTTTCTCATTGCTTTAAAGATGATTTATTTAGAAATTGGCTAGAAATCACTCCAAGTGTCTTGAAGCTATTTTGCAGACATAGGGAGTTACTCTAAAGAGTATTGAAAGTTAAAGCAAAAAGGATTCTTTGAGATTCTCTAGAGCAGTAGTTTCAACCTTGCTGTACATGGAAATCAATTGGCGAATTTTTTAAAGAATACTAATGGCTGGGCCCTACCCCCAGAGATTCTGATTTTATTGTTCCAGGATGTTACCTAAGCACCAGGATTTTTTTTTAAGCCTCTCAAGTGTTTATCACTTTATTTTAATTTCATAATATTTTTCCTCAAACTTTTATTTAAAAAAAATTTTTTTAATTGCATGAATAGTAAAATGAGCTGTGTATCTTCTCCTAGATTGACTCATGGTTGACATTTGGCCATACTTGCTCTGAATAATTCACTTTTCAGATTCATTATAGTAAGTTTTATCCATTTTAATACATTTATAACAATAAAAATGAATCACCGAAAATAAATTAAAACTCTTGCCTTACGGTCTTTTCTCCTCCCAAAAACATTTATTTTTTACAAAAAATACATTGGCATCTTTCAAAATTTTTAAAGTATAAGAAGATGTACAGTGAAAGGCCTTCTTGCTTTTCTGTTCCCCTCCCTGGAAGAAACCAGCCTTCTCATCTCTTGTATGTCATTCTGGAGATATTTTATGCTCTCTTATTTTCACTTTGGAGCGAAATTTGTCCAGATCTCCTGTATTTTTCTAACACAAGATTACCTATTATCATTGTTATCGTCCAGAAGTACCTATTTCTTTAAAAAAAAAAATTTTTTTTTAATGGAAGAATTCCTTGCTGGTGGTTAAAAATTAATCAACTGCAGAAGGCCTAATGAAAGGCCATACCGCCCCACCCTGCCCCCAGTCCCATTCCTCAGAGGAAACCACTTTTAACTCTTTCTAGTTGGAGTTTTTCTAATTCTTATTCCAAATTCCAAATATTAGATTTACACCACTGGTTGTGGAGTTATCACCTGGAGAATTTCATCTCTTGACTTCCTGCAGAGAAGATTAAACCTTCTCTCCCTAGAGTCATTACCTACTCTTTCTCCCTTCCCCCTGTATAGATAAAGGTATATCAGGGTTTTTTTGTTTGTTCCTAAAGTAACCTTTTTGAAAGACAGATGCAAGATAACTATTTTCTGGCCGTTTAGGAGCCGAGGATGATTAGTATGTTAGTAGCCCTCTTTCAAATGTTTCTAATATTCCAGAATGCTTTGAAAATGTTCTTCTTATGCTTAAAAAATTTGGATAAATATATTGTTTGTTTGAGCTATAGTGATAACAAGCCAAATCTTAGCATATTCTTTATTTCTCTAGGACTTGAGAGATGACCCTCTTGGATTATCATTGAGTGTGGATTTATACCGTGGACTTCTGTGTTCTTGTAAATAGGTAGCCCTACAGATCAAAGTCTTAAGAGTTGTTATTATAGTCTTAAACACTATCTTTATTTATTCATTCAACAAATACCAGGAAGAGCCAGGAGCTCTTGATGCCAGGATAAGGAAGACTCAGCTGTTTAATGAGTACAGGGTTTTATTTTGGAGTAATGAAAATGTCCCGGAACTAGAGAGAGGTGGGTTGCACAACATTGTAAATGCGCTAAATACCTCTGGGGTGTTCACTTTAAAATGGTTAATTTTATGTTATGTACATTTCTCCTCAATTTAAAAAAATGGGGGGAGGGACAGTCCCATGGTAAGATAGGTTGGAAAAACATCCTATTGTGTAGCCCTTTTAGACCTGTACATTGTGTCTGTCATATCAAAGTATCTGAGAAATCCTGCAGCAAAGTTCCCCAACTTCCTCTACCCCAGGTTTGGAAGATAAGCTCATCCTAGAACTTCTTTCAATACCTTTTAACATTCTTTGGAAACCACTTTTAAGGAAATTTGTTTATTGACCTGGAAAGACGTTCATGATGATTTAGTACATTAGCAGTCACAAAATGGTTTGTGCCGTATGATCACTTTTTGGTGAACATATGTAAGTATATTTAGGCATAGAAAATACACGGACATCATTTATACCAACAGAAGTTATCTGTTTTATATTCTCACAAGTAAATTTCTTTTTCTTCTTTTTGTTTATCTGTATTTTAAAATGTGTCTACAAGAGTATGTATTTTTTAAGTAAAGTTCTTTTTTTTTTTTCAAGAAAAGAACTCTCCTTTTATCATTTACTTTTGCCCTCTCCTACCTGCAAAAATTCCTGATTTTCGCCCTTGCATCCTTACAGACTTTATAAATTGGACTCTGCATCCATTAACATGGCAGAGAGGGTGAAATTTCGCAATGTGAACACAGCTTCAGACTCTGGTCCTTTAGAGAAGCATGAATCTGCCTGTGCCATAGTTTTCCATTCTGTGAAGTGGATTCATCTCTTGGGTTGTTGTAGCTAGCAATTAATTAACGATTGCATAATCCAAATAAAACCAAGGGCTCCATTCAGCCCAGTCAATGCACAAAGGCACATTTAAAGAAGCATAATAAGGCAACAAAAATTAACTTACAAAGAATTCTTTTTTTTTTTCTATCTAAAAACAATTAAAAAGGGATCCATTTAAAGCCAGTAGCACTCATATTCCCTGTATTAGTTTCCTACTGTTGGCTATAACAAATTATCACAAACTTAGTAGATTGGAACAACAGAAGTCTATTCTCTTATGGTTCTAGAGACCAGAAGTCCAAAATTAGTCTCACTGGACTGTCAAAATGTAGCAGGGCTGGTTCTGTAATGGAAAGTGGGGTCCGGCTGCTCGCCTCTCTAAAGCCAATAAAGTGGCAAGGTTGGTGGAAAGTTTGCTTTATTTTGGATGTTAGCAACCGGGGGTGGGGGGTGGGGGCGGTGGGAGGGAGGACAGATGCCTGTCCAAAGGCTGACTCACACACACACACACACACACACACACACACACACACACACACACACACAATCAGGGGGCGAGAGCTTTTATAGATGGAGGGAGGGGACTCCATGCAGAAACAGCACAGTCAGCTCTGACCGTCATCTTGAAATTGGTCATCAGTGGTCTGACCAGCGTCATCTTGATTGTTTTAGGTACAGTTAATCTTCAGTTCCACGGTTGGTTTGTTCCCATTTCTTTGAGGCCAGTTCTCAGAACTGTGGCAGCTGATGTCATGGCTACAGTCTGGTCATCGTGTAGGTAACTTCTTCCACCTGTCAGGGGGTTTCAGTATCTATAAGACAGCTCACAGGATATGGCTCAGAATATTATCTCTAGCCCTTGAGAAGGAACTAAAGGTTCTTGACTCTGCTTAATGACTCAAGTATTATTATTTAGTCTTGTTGGACTGCTTTTCTTTGCTTCTGCATTTTCTTACTTCTCTGATTAAACTTATTCTTTGGCTAAAGTTTTTCCACAGACGAAAGACAGCCAGAGGACACTGGGGGGTAAGGACCATAGGGTCCTGCTACGTTTCAGTTCCTTCTAGAGGTTCTAGTAGAAAAGTTTTCCTTTGCCTCATCTAGTTTCTGAGGCGCCTGCATCCCTTGGCTCCTGGAACCTTCCTCTCATCACCCAACCTCTTGCGTCTGTTGTTACATCTCTCACCTCCTCCTTTGACTCGCTGCCTCCCTCTTCTAAGGACCCTTGTGATTGTAATCAGTCCACCTGGATAATCCAGGATCATCTTTGATTTTCTAAAGATTCTTAATTTAAGCATCTCTGCAAAGTCCCTTTTGCCATGTAAGGTAATATGCCCACAGGTCTCAGGGATTAAGATGTGGACGTCTTTGGGGGGTGGTATTATTCAGCCTACCACGGGCCCTATCATTTCTTTGGAGCCTTCGGCTCTACCACAGCCTGTAAACATCTTCCCCACATGCTGCTCTTCTTTCTTCCCAAACGATCCACTGAGACTTCTGCCCTCGTCCACCTGTCTTTTCTGGAGCTCTTTTTCCAGCAGAGGACCTGGCAGATTCAGGCCCGTCCTTCCACCCTGATCCTCCCTTACCACAGTGCACACAGCCCACTGCGGGGTATGGTTGTCTTCTTGATCCAGCAGCTTTTCTTACAGAAAATTCTGATTACAATAGTAATTCAGTTGTCTGGTGCTAAGTCATTCATTACGTTCTCCATCTGTGATCCTGAGCCCTTTATTATGTATTGGTTATATTACTGATTAAGAATCCAAACGCAAGGCTTCCCTGGTGGTGCAGTGGTTGAGAATCCGCCTGCCAATGCAGGGGACATGGGTTCGATCCCTGGTCCCGGAAGATCCCATATGCCATGGAGCAACTAAGCCTGTGTGCCACAACTACTGAGCCTGTGCTCTAGAGCCAGCGAGCCACAACTACTGAAGCCCACGCGCCTAGAGCCCGCGCTCTGCAACAAGAGAAGCTACCGCAATGAGAAGCCTGTGCACCGCAACAAAGACCCATCGCAGCCAAAAATAAATAAATTTATTTAAAAAAAAAGAATCCAAACGCAGAAGTACACTGATTATTTATTAGTCATTGTGATGCTGCTGATGTCCTAAGTTTCCATCCTGTGGTAGGATAAATAGTGGTTGAGTGCACCGAAGCTACACTCTCTGCGTTCAAATTCCACCTCCCCCACTTCCCAGCTGTGTGAGCTCCGTTATCCTCTCAATGCCTCAGTTTCCTCACCTGCTAAAAGACTATCCAAAAAATATCTGCTTGTGTTGAAGAATAAATAAAAGAAAGTATGTACTGTGTCTGGCACATAGGAGGTCCACAGCATCTTTTAATTCCCTTCTCCTTAGAGATCAAATGTGACATATCAGGCCGAACTTTCCCCTTATAGTACTGGCAGCTGGTCCCAAACTGTGAGATAATAGTATTACTTCCATTTTCACAGATGAAAAGGCTCGTGATGATTTACCCAAAATAGTAAGCAGTGAGTGAAGAACTTACCTAGGGCAAAAATTAAATGTGTGTACATACATATATATGTATGTATGTATATATGCGTATATGTCTAAGGTTGGGGAAAAATAAACCCCAGAAAAGTATATGACAAAAAAAAAGAGAAAGAAATGACAAACACTGTTAAAAGTGATGTATAGTCACAATTTTTAAAAAAATTAAGTACAGGGAGTTCCCTGGTGGCCTAGTGGTTAGGACTCTGTGCTCTCACTGCCATGGCCTGGGTTCAATCCCTGGTCGGGGAACAGAGGTCCTGCGAGCCGTGCGGAATGGCCAAAAAAAAAAAAAAAAAAATTTAGTACCAAAAAGTACCCCCCCAAATGAAAAGCTTCCACCTAGCGATAACCACTATTAGCATTTCAGCAGCCTCCAACTATATATTTCTCTGAGCATATGTGTGCCATTTTGATGGATATATTTTGTGTATACATTCTGCTCTGCCATCTGTACCTATAAATTTCAGCGATATGCCATGAGCATTTTTTATGAATCTCTTTTATCTTTATTTTTTTTCGTTTACAGACTAATAGCTGTCCTTTTTCAGCTTTCTATTTTGAAGTTAATTATAGATCACAAGAAGTGTAAACATAGTCCAGAAGCGTCATTGGTACCCATCCCTCAGTTCCCCGCAATGGTGCCCACATAACTACAGCACATTATCAAACCCAGGATCGTGCCAAGTTGATTGGCACAATCAATTCAGAAGACGACAGACCTTACTCAGATGTCACCGCTTTTTACATGCACTTGTTTTTGTTTTTTAATTTGTCTCTAGGTGTAGATCTATGACATTTTATCTCTACTTGCCCTTTTTAAAAATGCAATCAATACAGAAACATAAAGTACAGAATATTCAAACCTACTGTGATGTTTGGGATATTTTCCCCAGGTTGTTCTCAGTGTATACCCTGTTTTGTTGGGGTTTTTTTGTTTTTCTTTAAACAACAGCAAAAAGGATCTTCTGAGCTATATATATTTTTTTAATTTGCATTTTAAAAAAATCATGGACATCTTTCCATGTCAGAACAAAATCAGGTCTGCTGCAGTGTGAATGTTTTTAGGTTAAAACATCTGCATGGTGGTTGTAGATTTCCCATGGAAGTGGTAACCCAGTTTATGCCCAGGCTCTAAATCTCTTTGGAAAACATGATGGGCCCCACCTGTCAGAATTTCAGAACCTGAGCCTTGGCACTTCCCAAGCTGGGTCCATCCCTTCCCTGGCACAGAGGAGAGGAACTGCTTCCCCTTAGAGCCGGCAGGCCCCTGGGTACATCTTCCAGTCGTCCTGGCTGTGTGTGTCGCTCCCACACCTGCTCAGACCTGAATTACTATTACCATTTCCTAAACATTTTAATGAGACCTCCACCTTAACAACTCCCAGCAAAATCATTCTGGGGACCCACTCTTCCCCCACACCAGGGCAGCTCATTCCAGGATGGTTGTGAACGGTTCCATTTCTGCTTTTATGCATTTGGCATAAACATTTCTTGCAGCTCATAAACACCTTGGCCATTTTACCAGTTTCAGGGAAGATGTTTATGACCCAAATATGAAAACTTGGTGAGAATTAACGCTTCGGCAAACGGGCTGTGTTATTCTTGGCAAGAAATATCTTCTAAAGAAGACCCAAAGCAGGCAGGGCCCGGGTGTGAAAATACATGTGTTGGCGACACACTTATGCTTAAAATTCGAAAGATCGGCTATGATTCAAACTCTTTACTGCTGTTCAGTAACGGGGCAACTTTGTGGTTTCTAATTGTTATCAGCTTCCTGTTTGGGTGTTTTTATAGCATTATTATGTTGCCAAGTGAATGAGGCAAAATAAAATAGGAAAAGAGATGTTGGACCAGGAGGTTAATAAAAATCCATTTTGTCACTCGACAGCCTCCCCCAGAGCGGCTTCCTTTTCCAAGGCCCTGTGAGGCTCTTTGTATTGACAGATGCCATTTGCCCATTTACGACGTGATAATAAAAACCTTCAGCCTTATTCAGTGTTATGCTTTTCCTCCCCTGACAGGAGGGCACCAAATGGCTTGGAATCAGCAGGCGTATTTTCATTAAAGATGATAACTTTACATGAACCACATTCAAAAGACGCTTCAGAAAAGTAGCAGAATTTGGTCAGGGAAAGAAAGATCTGTAGGAACAGGCTAACACTCGGAGGGACTCAGAAATAGCTGTATTTGTAAAATGACCTGGATTTTACACAAGTAAAGACTATCTAACAAGCATAGGTGAATGCTGAACTACAAAATACAAAATCATGCATTGCTCTTCTTAAACATGAGGCTCTGCTCATTTTTGCCGTCGTGTTATGTGTATGAAATAAGACATTTAAGCAATAGTTGCCTAACTAATATCAACTTGTAATCCATTTTCTACTATCTTATGCAAAAACTTTTTCTTTCCTTTTCTGTCATTAATTCGTACCTGGTATTTGGCACGGAAGATAATTGAAAATGCAGTTCAAAGGTTTCGTGGTTTTTTATTCCACAAATTTACATTTCATAAATTTTCATTGAGCTCAATCATTTTCAAACTAAAACATTTTTTAGCCATCAGAGCTATATAGAGCTTTTTTCTCAATACATATTATCATTGGTGCTTCTCAGTCACTGATTCAAACCATAAATTAATTAAACCCACTAGTTTCAAACTAGGCCATATGAGACAGTTGGGACTCAAATTGTTCTGTCCTATATATGTCATAAACCATAAATGAGAATTGTTGGTAGATGACAGATGTCTTTTAAAGAACATGAGCAGGTTTCTCCAGTGTGTTTTAACATTAACCCTCTAGAGGCTAGGCACATTTTTTTTTTTTTTAATTATTTTTATTTATTTATTTATTTATTTATTTATGGCTGTGCTGGGTCTTCGTTTCTGTGCAAGGGCTTTCTCCAGTTGCGGCAAGTGGGGGCCACTCTTCATCGCGATGCGCGGGCCTCTCACTATCACGGCTTCTCTTGTTGTGGAGCATAGGCTCCAGATGCACAGGCTCAGTAATTGTGGCTCACGGGCCTAGCTGCTCTGCGGCATGTGGGATCCTCCCAGACCAGGGCTCGAACCCGTGTCCCCTGCATTGGCAGGCAGATTCTCAACCACTGCGCCACCAGGGAAGCCCTAGGCACATATTTTTATAGACCACCAACTCTTGTGTATCTTTCCTGAAATGTTCCATCTACAAATAAACCTGTTATGTTAAATATGAGACATGTCCTTGGTTGAAAAGCACAAATGTGGTGGATCATATTCTCCATATTCTGTCATTTGTGGTTTTTTTCCTTAACCATAAATATGGATCAGTAATTTGGATCAACCTCAGCCTTTTAAAAAAATATGTTGGTTTCTATTATTTGGAATAATAATAATGGCTAAAATTATTGAGCATGTGCTGCGTGACAAGCCTAGTTCTAAACCCTATCGGAGCATTAACTCAGTTCGTCCTCACCACACACCAATAAGTATTCTGAATATCCTTGTTCTACAAATGGGGAAATTGAGAAACTAAGCAGTCAAGTGGCTGAGAAATAATTAACGATGGTCCTATTTTTTTTTAACTTTCTTTTTTCATCTTTATTGGAGTATAATTGCTTTACAGTGTTGTGTTAGTTTCTGCTGTACGATGGTCCTATTAATGGAAAGGTTGTTTCCAGTTTTTTCTATCACACTGCAGTGGTGACGGTCCTTGTACATCTATTTTTACACACCCCTGTCATGATTTTTGTAGGCTTACATGCTAGGTATAGAGTTGCTGCATCTATGGCCAGGCACCTTTTTCTTTTTTTTTTTTTTGTAGTCATTAACTCAGTTTTTTTGTTTTGTTTTGTTTTGTTTTTAACTTTGGGTTTATTTATTTATTTATTTATTTATTTATTTATTTAATTTATGGCTGTGTTGGGTCTTCGTTTCTGTGCGAGGGCTTTCTCTCTAGTTGCAGCAAGTGGGGGCCACTCTTCATCGCGGTGCGCGGGCCTCTCATTATTGCGGCCTCTCTTGTTGTGGAGCACAGGCTCCAGACGCGCAGGCTCAGTAGTTGTGGCTCACGGGCGTAGTTGCTCCGCGGCATGTGGGATCTTCCCAGACCAGGGCTCGAACCCGTGTGCCCTGCCTTGGCAGGCAGATTCTCAACCACTGCGCCACCAGGGAAGCCCCAGGCACCTTTTTCATATTGAAAAGTGTTACTGCCAAATTATCTAGGCTTAGTATTTATTCTTCCTGTGTTGGGCAGGCTGTTTTTAGCTAAAGTCGTCATTTCTTTAGATAGATGATGGATGGATAGATGGATGGATGGATGATGGTCAGATAGACAGAACCCATTTTCTAAGAGGTTTGAATGAATAACATTTTATGCTGCCCTCACCACCCCCAGTCACCAAATGAGGAGTGTGGCCTAAAAGATTTGGATAGTTTTCCCAAAATTATGGGGAAACTATTTGTAGAGTACAAATCTCTTTCTCATTTCACCTCCACTTTGTTAACAAGTTCCAGAAACCAGAAAAATTCAGTTGCTGTCATAAATTCATTCTGAGAGGCAACACACATGCCAAACGGCAAATCTCGGCAGTGGCCCACACTACAAACAAGGAGAGCCTCCCTAAATTTCAAGCAGGAGTTGTTCCCCAGAAAAACACTTGGTCATCAACATTCCTGGTCCCTCCCCCGCCCCTTTCTCAATGAACACAGAGCAGAGGCAAACTGCTTTTACTTCAAAAAAGCAGATCGATCTGAAATACAACAAGGCCTTCAAAATTCACAGTTCAACGCTCATAAAATCTGATAGTGAGCAAGGCGGCTTAGAGCGTCTGCACACCTTCATCCTCAATGAGACAGAAACTCACTCTAGCAATTCCCCATGACTTGTCATCTGTGAGCTGGAAGATCAAAGGCTCGACTCCAGGACGGGAAATGGGGAGAATTAGTGTCCCACTAGGAGCCTCTCGCCGCCACGGTAAGACTGGTGGTTCTTCTTTAGGATCATGAGCTATTTGGCTCTTAATTTGGGGTTTCATTAAGGGCACATCCACACTTGAATGAAGGGAATGGAAGGTTGCTGTTTCTTTTGAAGTCCAGCTGTTGTTAGAATTGTGATTCAGAACGATTCAGATTTGCAAAGCCCATGGCTCGGTGCCCGGCACACAGCAAACACTTGGTAACTTTGGCCATTATTATTATTTTTTATTTATTTATTTATTTATTTATTTTTGGCTGTGTTGGGTCTTCGTTTCTGTGCGAGGGCTTTCTCTAGTTGCGGCAAGCGGGGGCCACTCTTCATCGCGATGCGCGGGCCTCTCACTATCGTGGCCTCTCTTGTTGCAGAGCACAGGCTCCAGACGCACAGGCTCAGTAGTTGTGGCTCACGGGCCTAGTCGCTCCGCGGCATGTGGGATCTTCCCAGACCAGGGCGCGAACCCGTGTCCCCTGCATTAGCAGGCAGATTCTCAACCACTGCGCCACCAGGGAAGCCCCGGCCATTATTTATTTATTTTTTTTTTAATATTAACATGACTTGATGGCAAAATTATCTGCAAGGTTCAAATAAAGTGATCTTATCCTACTTTGATGAAGCGCTTCGGAAATTTCTAGAATGGAATCTGGCCTATACAGGATCTCGACAAACTTTTGCTATATGAAATGGAGCTGGTTCCCTACACCCTCACCCTACACCCCTGTGAGAAGGTGGCTGAGGCTCAGGGAGCTGACATCCCTTGCCTGAGCTGGGATGTGAACCCAGGTCTTTAGAAGCTTGCCCTGCCTTTACTCTCTTCTTCACACCTAAATCTGCATGGCTGAGCAATTGAATTAGCTGAGGTTTCTGTACCCTTTCTAGTGCAGCCAGTGAGTAGAAGAGATTGTTCTGCACATGTCAGTGACAGCCAAGCTTATCCTGTGGAAACCCACAGACTTTGGAGCCCCATATACTTGGGCTCCATCTCCAACCCTGACACTGTAGCTGTGTGATCCTGGGCAAATCACTTTACCTCTCTGAGCCTCAGTGGCCTCATATGCAAAATGGAGATAATGGTACACACATTTCAGGATCCTTGGAGGATTAAATAAAATAATATCTGTAAAGAATCTACATCCTGTTGGATGTGGAGACACAGCTCTCTCTAAGCGACCAGGCTTCCCAAAGATGCGCACATCCTAAGCCCCAGAACCTGTGACTATGTTATGTTTGTTACCCGGCAAAGGGGAATTAAGGTAGCAGAAGGAATTAAGTTTACTACTTAGCTGACCTTGGGATGGAGAGATGATGCTGGATTAATCCAGTGGGCCCAATGTCACCACAAGAGTTTGTTCGTTTGTTTGGTATATACCAGGGGTCAGCAATTTTTTCTGTAAAGGGTCAGATAGTAAATATTTTAGACTTTGTGAGTCAAGAGGCAATGTCCTCAACTCCTCAAGCAACCATTCTTGCCAAAAGCCTGAAGTCGTATTTTACACTTTACATTTTGAAATGTAAAAACCATTCTCAGCTCACCGGCTGAACTAAATCCAACAGGGGGCCTGATTTGGCCGCTGGGCTCCGGTTCACTGACACGTGGTATCTGTGCATGTATATATTTTATTTCCAGAAAAGGCTAATGCTGTATATATAGATAGATTTTTATCTGGTTTTAATTTTTTTTTAATAAATTTATTTATTTATTTTTGGCTGCATTGGGTCTTCGCTGCTGCGTGCAGGCTTTCTCTAGTTGTGGCGAGCGGTGGCTTCTCTCGTTGCGGAGCACAGGCTCTAGGCGTGCGGGCTTCTCATTGCGGTGGCTTCTCTTGTGGAGCATGGGCTCTAGGTGTGAGGGCTTCAGTAGTTGTGGCACATGGGCTCAGTAGTTGTGGCTCGCGGGCTCTAGAGCACAGGCTCAGCAGCTGTGGCGCACGGGCTTAGTTGCTCCGCGGCATGTGGGATCTTCCCGGACCAGGGATCGAACCCATGTCCCCTGCATTGGCAGGTGGATTCTTAACCACTGCGCCACCAGGGAAGTCCCTTATCTTTAAAACATAAAGATAAAGATATGTTTTTAAAACATATCATTTATGATGAATATCTCCTTAGAATAAGTTATTTAACAATTCCTGTTTTACAACTGCATATTTTCTCTTAAGAACTATAGTGTTCATTTTAACCTCACTCTATTTTTTAACTACTATAAATAATGTCATGCTAACCACCTTTGAACATAAATCTTTGTCCATATCTGTGATTATTTCAGAGGATTATTTCCCAGAAGTAGAATTACTGCTACTTTATCCTTTTAGACAAAGCCTTTGAAAAAGTCAGTGGAATGAGGTGTGATTTTGGCAAAGAGAACAAGCCCTTAATATGGTAAAGAGGGACTTCCCTGGTGGTCCAGTGGTAAAGAGTTTGCCCCCCAATGCAGGGGATGCGGGTTCGATCCCTGGTCGGGGAACTAAGATCCCACATGCCACGGGGCAACTAAGCCTGCATGCCACAACTGCTGAGCTCTTGCGCCTCAACAGAGCCTGTGTGCCGCAAACTACAGAGCCCACGCGCCCTGAAGCCTGCATGCCACAACTAGAGAGAGAAAACCCTCGCACCACAACTAGAGAGAAGCCCGCGTGCCACAACAAAGAGCCCACGCCGCAACAAAAGATCCCGCATGCCGCAACTAAGCCCCGAAGCAGCCAAAAAAATAATAATAAATTAAAAATAAATTAAAAAAAAAAAAATATATATATATGGAAAAGAGAGTGGGGGAAAAGAAAAGAATTAGTTGACAAGGGTCTGGTTCTCCAGACAATGCCAGGTTCCAATCCTGGCCTACTAGCTGTGTGACCTGGTGCCTGCTACTTAACATCTCTGGGCCTCAATTGCCTCATCTGTAAAATGGGGGTGAAAATAGAATCCACCTTCCTGACTACATGAGATCACACACACACCTGGCCCACAGTAACTGCTCAATAAATAATAGTTTTGATCATTATTATTACCCCAACTGCAACTCATTTTTAACAAGATCCTGGGAGGAACCTGAATCTACAGTGTTTCACTGACCCTTAGCACCCTGATTTTAACTCTAAAATTTAAATTCAAAAACAAGAAAAAAGCCAATAATACTCTTGCTGCTAATGCCTAAGGATCCTCCAGTGTCAACAGACCCATTACATACTGGGTTTATCTGCACACGAGGTACTAGTCCAGCACCTGTGGGAGTCTGGACAAGATGCTGAGCAAGTTGGGAATCTGGGCCTTGGTTTCCCCATTTAGGAAGTGGGAGTTGATCATGCCTCTCCTACCTGACTTATGAGGATAAAATGAAATAATTAGTTTGACAATCAACTAAGGAAAAACAAGTCACGTTTCTAGCACAGGAAGTACAGGTCCCTTAGCACCAGACAGATTTTGTAATTTAAAATGTTTCTGGGTAATTTCCAGTGGTTAGGACTCTGTGCTTTCAGTGCCAAGGACCAGGGTTTAGTCCCTGGTCAGGCAACTAGGATCCTGCAAGCCATGCAGTGTGGTCAAAAAAAAAAAAAAGTTTCCATTTAGAAATGTAATATAGTGCATGCTGGATCTATTCGTAGGGGATCTGGAACAGCTCGTTGTCATGAAACACATTGATATATCTGTAGCAAAAAAAAAAGTATATGAATATTCACACAAATAGTCTTGCATCAATTCAGGTCAAGTTTTGCCACCAAATGAGTTAATATCAGGTGAGCTTTAGCTACCAAATGAGTTTTTAAAAGTTCAATTTTCTGAGCTTTTTGCCTTTAAGTAACGCTCTTATAAGTATATTACATAGGGTGTCTCCTTCAGTATGCATGATAAGCTTATGAGACAGATACTGTTACTGTGCCCATTTTACAGATAGGAAAACTGAAGCCCAGAGAAGGCGAGCAACTTGCCCAGGGCCACACAGCTGGTAAATGGCAGAGCTGGGATCCAAATGCAGGAAGCCTAGAGCAGAGCAGTTCTTAACCTGTGCCTTAAGGATAGATTTTATGGAGTTTGTGAGCCTGGTTGGGGGCGGGCGGGGAATTATATTTATTTTCACTGCCTTCTAACTAAAATTTAGCATTCCTTCGATTATGAATGTAGACAGCAAGCCACAGCAGCATGAACAATACCCATGAGTGCTGCCAATAGGAATCACAGATATTGCTTATTGCAGGGGCAGCAGACATCTCAAGATAGCAGTTATTCTCATCACTACTTTGAAGTTACAGGAGTTCTTAGAATCACCACTAGATATTGTCAGTAAATGAACTAATAAAGAAGCACATATGTTACTATGTGACAAAGTTTTTAAAAATATTTCAATAGTTGTATTTCAGTATAATTGTTTTCCCTTGTGTTTTTATCAGTATTTATGCATTTAAAAAGCGTGACGTTGGGAAGGGGTCCAGGGGCTTCACCAGACTTTCAGAGGAGTCCAGAACCCAGAAAAGGCTGAGAATGCTTGGCCTAAAGCTATGCTTTAACCACTACACCCTGCAGAGTTAACGCGCATGTGCATTGAAAAAAATGAGGAGGAGAGGGAGGAGGGACCAAAGGTGTTATCGATCATGTCCGGGTGGTGGGATAAAGGCTGACTTCCTTTGTGTTATGCGCGTTTGTGTTTCTGAAATCATACAGTGAGCATGTTTGACTTCACCATTCAGGAGGGAACTCAGATATTTAAAGAAACAGAGCATTTTCTTTCGGCCCATAAGACATCCCTACCAGATACCAGTTAGTACTGCTCAGACCCTGACAAAGTAAACCCTAAATTAAAGCTGTTGTTGAGATCAGACTTTAAGGGATTTAATGAGAGCCGGTTGATCACATTTCTCAAATTTTAACTTTGAAAGAACAAAAGGTCCATTCCTGCCTCCCAGACAGACAACCAGTGATTGGGAGAGTCCAAAGCCCAGGTGCCTTGGGATGTGCCCACACCACGAAAAGAAGGTCCTATTTTTGCCCTGACTCGACTCTAGCACTTCACAGAAACAACTATTGCTGAAGCAAAGATCGCTAATGATAACGTCTTCCTCTCGCCGCTGCCCTGTGAGTTAGCAGGGTGAGCCCAGGGTCTCTGGTGCCTTTCATTCTTCATCTCATGCTTCTGAGTCTCAACCGTCATTCAGTTCTGCGTTGGCAGTTATTGTGGTCGTGGCTGAATCAGACAGGAGGGAGAATGAGCGGGAGCCACCTGCCCAGGTGGTGGGTCCTCAGACCAGGGTGGGGAGAGAAGAGAGCGCTGGAGGAAAAGCAGAGAAGCCGAGACAGACTGTATCCCTGTGCAGGTTAGTGATCCATCCTACTAGGCTTCAAGGGGGACTTGAACCTGGAATTTCTGAATCCTATCTGGCTCTCAGAGAATAAAATCAAAGCATCATGGTGGGGTTTACAGGCTCAACGTCACCAGCGGAAGGACCATGACCAAAACCCACAGCCCACATCTGCTGCCCACACACAGCCTGTACCAGATAACCCTCACCTGCCCACCAGTTTCCAACCCCATCCTCTTCACTCCTAAAGCAACTGGAAAACACTTGTTTATAGCATTCACACTGCAACTCAGTTACCTGCCTTAGTACCTCTCTGTCCGGCTTCCCCACCAAGCTGTCTACTCCTTGAGGGCACAGGCTGTATTTGGGGGGAGTTTATTACCATGGATAGGAGCATGGATTGGAATTCTGCCTCAGCCACTTCCTGGTTATGTGATCTTGGGGAAGTCACTTCTCTCTAAGCCTTTGTTTTTTCATCTGTAAAATGGGTAGTCAGTGATTCAACTAAAAAGTATAAGGGCTAACTGTGTGCTAGGAACTCTTCTAGATGCTGGAAATTTAGAACGTGACAAAAACCACAGTCCAGCTGAAGCATGTGTTCTAGCTGGAATAGGTGTGAGAGGAGGTGACAGGTATAAACAAGCAAATAAATTCAGTAATAACAGTAGGCACCTCATGTGGGTTATTAAGAGGATTACTTGAGATGAGGCCTTTAAAGTGTTCAGCTAAGGCCTGACTCATAATAAATGCCAACAGATGACAGTGCTGATTATTTTCTCCAGGAAAGCATTCTTGACCCCGCTAAAACCGGCACTCCCACCCCGCCCACCCCAGGCCTGGCTACCGGCCCTTTGTCTTGACTCTGACAGCACATCTGCACAGCTTGATCATGGCATTTACTACATTATACAATCATATTCTCTTAGATGCATATGGTTCCACATTGACCTCACCTACTTGAAACATGTACAGTGGATTTTTACTTGTATTTATATCTTCAGCATCTCACATGGTGCCTGGCCCACGGTTGGGACCAAATAAATGCTTGTTAGATCAATCAGAGATCAAACCTAAAGAAAACCCCAAGGCCTCAAATGGCATTTAAAAAAAACTCGTCTCAGGGCTTCCCTGGTGGTCCAGTGGTCAAGACTCCACACTTCCACTGCAGGGGGTGCAGGTTCCATCTCTGGTCGTGGAACTAACATCCCACATGCCCCATGGTGCAGCTACAAAAAAATTAAGATTTAAATTTAAAAAAACTTGTCTCAGACTTGCTCTGAAAAAGTCCTGTTAGGAACCAACCTCCAGATGGCCTCTGGTGGTCCTTACCTCCTCATCTATGTTCTTGTGTCACCAATAGAAGATTGAGGAAATGACAATGTGTACATTCCCAGGTAAGGTCATAGGAGACATTGTAGCTTCTGCGTTGCTCTCTCTTGGATCACCTGGTCTGGGGGAAGCCAGCTGCCGTGCTGTGAGGACACATGAGAACTCTATGGAGACGCCCACATGACGAGGAACTGAGGCCTCCCGCCAATACCCAGAACCCACTTGCCAGTCATATGAGTGCGCCATCTTGGAAATAGTTTTGTCAGCCCCAGTCAAGCCTTCATTGGACCCCAACCCTGGCCAACAATTTGTCTACAACTTCACCCAGCTAAGCCATTCCTGAATTCATAGGAGACCCACAACATTTTTAAAAGAAATGTATTGGCATAAACACAACCAGCTCTGGACTGAAACGAGCAGAGACAGTACAAAAGGAAAAGAGGCCTTTGAACCCTCAAACTTCTGCAGGCAGGAAGCAGGCTGCAAAACTACTCAGCTGCAAACAGGATCTGCATCTCTTGGGAAAAGAAGAATGACTCAGAGAATAGATCCCTGAGTCCAGAGGGTAGATCCAAGACATGTAATCACTCCCTCCAGGTCACAGAGCTAATAATGGTAGAGGCAGATTTCAAACTGAAGCAGTCTGGCTCTAGAGTCCATGCCTCTCTCCTCTGCATTACACCATGTCTCTAATGCATGGTTGCATGGATAGGTAGATAGTATGATTTTGGTTCACTGAATTAACATTTTAAAATAGCAAGTGGTGCTCATGTAAGTGCACAAAGAGAATTCCAGACACCAATGACCAGGCATGTATTGATCTGATGATTGACGATCTTCATGACATTCACTCAAAGAATGATACAGCCTCTGATCCTGAGCCTTTTCTTTTTACACAAAGAAAAATATTAAGGGGACTTCCCTAGTGGCACAGTGGATAAGACTCCACGCTCCCAATGCAGGGGGCCAGGGTTCAATCCCTGGTCAGGGAGCTGGATCCCACAGGCATGTCACAACTAAGAATTCACATGCCGCAACTAAGGAGCCCACCTGCCGCAACTAAGACCCAGCACAACCTGCAGCCTCAGCCCCAGCCGTAGGCACAGCCACCGGCACGACCCCAGCCCCAGCTCCTGCTGCAGCTCCTCCAGACTCCGTCCCTACACCGACATCCTGGAGGTTGGGATGCTCTTGTCCAAAACCAACTCTCTTGCCCACCTGCGTGCCGCGCCCTGCAACGACCTGCACACCACCAGGATGGCGCCCGGCAAGGAGAAGACTCCCCTGGAGTCACAGTACCAGGTGGGCCCGCTCCTGGGCAGCGGCGGCTTCGGCTCGGTCTACTCCGGCATCCGTGTCGCCGACCACTTGCCAGTGGCCATCAAGCATGTGGAGAAGGACCGTATTTCAGACTGGGGAGAGCTGCCTAATGGCACCCGAGTGCCCATGGAAGTGGTTCTGCTGAAGAAGGTGAGCTCGGGCTTCCCCAGCGTCATTAGGCTCCTGGACTGGTTCAAGAGGCCCAGCAGTTTCATCCTGATCCTGGAGAGGCCTGAGCCAGCGCAAGAACTCTTAGACTTTATCACGGAAAGGGGGGCCCTGCAGGCGGAGCTGGCCTGCAGCTTCTTCTGGCAGGTGCTGGAGGCCGCGCGGCACTGCCACAGCTGCGGGGTGCTTCACCGCGACAGCAAGGATGAGAACATCCTTATCGACCTCAGTCGCGGTGAGCTCAAACTCGTCGACTTCAGGTCGGGGGCGCTGCTCGAGGACACCGTCTACACGGACTTCGATGGGACCCGAGTGTATAGTCCTCCAGAGTGGATCCGCTACCATCGCTACCATGGCAAGTCAGCAGCCGTCTGGTTTCTGGGGATCCTGCTGTACGATATGGTCTGCGGAGATATTCCCTTTGAGCACGGTGAGGAGATCATCAGGGGCCAAGTTTTCTTCAGGCAGAGGGTCTCTTCAGAGTGTCAACATCTCATTAGATGGTGCTTGGCCCTGAGACCATCAGATCGGCCATCGTTCAAAGAAATCCAGAACCATCCATGGATACAAGATGTCCTCCTGCCCCAGGAAACTGCTGAGATCCATCTCCACAGCCTGTTGCCAGGGCCCAGCAGACAGCTTCTCGGGCAGGTTCTCCCCTCTCTGTCAGATGCTCAAGGGAGGGGAAGTGTCTGTTTCCAGCTTCCCAAGTACCAGTGACACTTCTCTCCAAGCAGGACAGTGCTTGATACAGGAACAACATTTACAATTCATTCCAGACCCCAGGCCCTGGAGGCCGCCTCCCAAAGAGAGGAAGAGACTCCACTCCAGCCGTCCTAGGCCTCAACTCCTCCCATGGAAGCTCTCCTTCTCATCGGTGTCCAGCACTGCTGGACTTTGCAAAATCCCAGGGATGGCGGGGTGGGGTGGGAGTGGGTCAGAATCCAGCCATAGGAACTCTTCCCTTCCTCAGGAGTTCTGCTGAGGGCTTCCCTGGTGGCGCAGTGGTTAAGAATCCGCCTGCCAATGCAGGGGACACGGGTTCGAGCCCTGGTCCGGGAAGATCCCACATGCCACGGAGCAGCTGAGCCTGTGCGCCACAACTACTGAGCCTGTGCTCTAGAGCCCGCGAGCCACAACTACTGAGCCCGCGGGCCACACCTACTAAAGCCCGCGTGCCTAGAGCCCGTGCTCCGTAACAAGAGGAGCCACGGCAATGAGAAGCCCGCGCACCCCAACGAAGAGTAGCCCCCGGTCACCATAACTAGAGAAAGCCCGCGTGCAGCAACGAAGACCCAACACAGCCAAAAATAAATAAATAAATAAATAAATAAATTTTTTATTTTTAAAAAGAGTTCTGCTGAATGCCGTGATGGGTCAGGTAGGGGGAAATTGGGTTGGGGTGAGATAGGACCAGCACCATTTTAAGTCCCTGTCACCTCTTCCAACTCTTCTGAGTGCCTCTGTAGGGACTCCGGCTGTGCTGGGAGAAGTACTTGAACTTGCCTCCTTTACGTTCTGCTTCTCCAAAAATCTGCCTGGGTTTGGTTCCGTCTCTTTCCCCCCCACCCCGTCTCCCCATCCTTCATATGGAAGTTGCCATGGAAGAGGCCACAGGGCCAAATGCTGAGCCACCTGCCCTTTTTCCACCTCCTTTAGTGAAACTCCCCAGTGAACTGGTCTTCCTTTTTGGTTTTTACTTAACTGTTTCTAAGCCAAGACCTCACACACACACACACAAAAAAATGCACAAACAATGCAAATCAACAGAAAAATTGTAAATGTGCGTACAGTTGGCATGGTAGTGTACAAAAGGATTGTAGCTGATCTAATTCTTTTTTAATTTTACCTTTAAATTATTTTATCTGTTTTTTGTTTTGTTTTGTTTTGGGTTTTTTGTTTTTTGTTTTCTTGGAAAGATGCGCATTCTAACCTGGAGGTCAGTGTTATTTATTTATTTATTTATTTATTTGGTTCCCTTCCTGCTCCAAGCTTCCAGAGCTACCGCCATAGTTTTCTTTTCTCCTTTCCTCCTCTGACTTGGGGACCTTTTGGGGAAGGCTGCAACGCTTGCTCTGTTCGTTCATAGGGTGACAGGACTCAGGTGGGACAGTTGCTGCAGCTCCCTGACTGCCGCGGGCCCCTTCGTCTGCTTACCCAAGGGGGCTTGGGGTCTGTGGGTGATGGGGGTGCGGCATTGCTGACTTGTGTACATAGGATAAATATATGAAAAGCAGTTCTGGATGGTGTGCCTTCCGGATCCTCTCTGGGGCTGTGTTTTGAGCAGCACGTAGCCTGCTGGTTTTATCTGAGTGAAATACTGTACAAGGGAATAAAAGAGATCTTATTTTTTTTCTTTTTATACTTGGTGTTTTTTGAATAAAATACCTTTTGTCTTAAAAAAAAAAATAAGACCCGGAACAACCAAATCAATAAATAAATATTAAAAAAAAGAAAAAGAAGTGTTAAGGAAGGTGTTAAAGATAAGGAAGGACACTAACCTTTCTACACCAGGTGGAGATCTGTACCCCATCTTGTTTTTAACACCCTGGTGGGTCTACCCCCTCAGCCTTCATTTTGTGCATCATTCTTATTTTCTTTGTTTTTTTCTTACACAAGTAGTTATACCCTACGTGATCATTGTAGGAAAATCAGAACTGACCAAGAAGCAAAAAAGAAAACAAAGATTGCTCATAATCCCACTACCAAGAAATACGCCCTCTTCGCATTGTAGTAGGTTCTCCTTTCAGTTTTGGGTTTTTTTAAGTGCGGTATATTTGCATGATTTGTTACAAGGAGCCAGTTTGGTTGTGCCTCAATATTTTATTGAAAAGGCTTCAGCTTCTTATTTTCCCCCAGAGAGATTCCTACACCTCTAGATAGTTAATTTCTTTTTTCTTCCAGTAATCATGGACTAAGATAAATAGACAACAGTATTTTTTCACCCCTGGGTGGGATCCCAAGAGGATTAAATGGAAATATCTCCTTAAAAATCTTCACAGTCTTTTGTTTTGCTACCAAAAGTCTTGCCTGACACAGTGTCTATGCAATATAAGTGTAACTAATTAAAGAGTAGATTTACTTAGTCAACCATTTGTCTGGGTTACACTACAAATGGTTGACTGATAATTTTTGCCTGAATTGACTAGGTGTTTAGTACTGGGATTTTTTTGTCCCCACCACATTGACAGGTTGTTTTGAAATTGTGCGGACACTGACTAACCACTGCATCCCATGGGGAAAACTCAGTTAATGATGGATCTTTCCAGATATCCAAGGAGTGTATATACGTCTATGCCAGCTATTCTGCCTTCTAAAGAGAGAGATTTGGAATTGATATGGGTGCTTTTAATGCTTGCTCTGAATTCTCTGTAACCATTACATTTTTTAACTTAGAAACTGATCCGTATTGGGTTTTTCCTCACCTTAAAAAAGAGATTCAGGCTTGGTGGAATAAAAGATAAAAGAGTACAGAAATATACAATGTAGAGAGTGGAGAACTTCTCTCAGCCCACTCCCCAAATAACCACTGTTACCACCATTTATTTAAATGTTTTACATTGTGACTTATTGCAACAATTTCTGCAGCAGCAAGGGTGGGGAAAAAAAAACCCAAAAACCTATATTAAAAGGAGGGACTTCCCTGGTGGTCCGGTGGTGGTTAAGACTCTACACTCCCTGGAGAACAGTATGGAGGTTCCTTAAAAAACTAAAAATAGAATTACCATATGACCCAGCAATCCCACTACTGGGCGTATACCCAGAGAAAACTGTAATTCAAAAAGACACATGCACCCCAATGTTCACTGCAGCACTATTTACAATAGCCAGGTCATGGAAGCAACCTAAATGCCCATTGACAGATGAATGGATAAAGAAGATGTGGTACATATATACAGTGGGATATTACTCAGCCATAAAAAGGAACGAAATTGGGTCATTTGTAGAGACATAGATGCATCTAGAGACTGTCATACAGAGTGAAGTAAGTCAGAAAGAGAAAAACAAATATTGTATATTAACGCATATATGTGGAATCTAGAAAAATGGTACAGATGAACTGGTTTGCAGGGCAGAAATAGGACACAGATGTAGAGAACAAACGTATGGACACCAGGAGGGGAAGTGGCGGTGGGGGGAGGGTGGTGGGATGAATTGGGAGATTGGGATTGACATGTATACACTAATATGTATAAAATAGATAAATAATAACCTGCTGTATAAAAAAAATTAAATGAAAATAATTTTTTTTTAAAGGAAAAGAAAATTCCAAAGAATCTGCAATTACTGGTACAAAAAAAAAAAAAAAAAAGACTCTACACTCCCAACGCAGGGGACACAGCTTCCATCCCTCGTCAGGGAACTAAGATCCCACATGCTGCATGGTGCGGCCAAAAATTAAAAGTAAATAAATAAATAAATAAATGTGGGGGGGGAAACAAACTAAGCTAGAAAACAGTAGTCCCCCCTTGTCCTTGGTTTCACTTTCCAAGGTTTCAGTTACCCACAGTAAACTGTGATCCAAAAATATTAAATGGAAAATTCCAGAAATAAACAATTCAGAAGTTTTAAATTGTGTGCCTTTCTAGTATGATGATGAAACCTTGCACTGTCTTCTCTGTCCCATGCAGGAGGTGAATCATCTCTTTGTCTAGCATATTTGCATTGTATAGATACCCTCCTGTTAGCATAGGAAAAAATCATCTGTATAGGATTCAGTACTATCTGCTGTATCACATACTGGAATGTATCCCCTTGCAGATAAGGAGGGACCATTCTATCAGCATGTTAAATGTGGTTCTTTCAAGATGATGGGATTATGGGTGATTGTTTTCTATTTCCTATTGTTTATCTGCATTTTCTACAATGGTTATGTGACTTGTGTAGTTTTTTAAGTTATAAAGACAGTTAATAGTTTCCAAAAGCCAATTTAATTCATTTTATGCATGAATAAATTTTAATTCATCTTATTCATTTTGTGGTTTGAATGTGAACCAACTGAGGACCATGATTGGCTGGCACACTGCAATTGTGAACTGTCTACATGGAGCTTCTGGGTCTCATGAAATTTCTTCTTCTTTGTCTTCATCTTCATCTCTTCTTCTTCCACCCCCTCCCACTCCCCCTTCTCCTCCTTCCTCTTCTTTTTATAAATTTATTTTATTTATGTATTTTTGGTTGCGTTGGGTCTTCGTTGATGTGCGCGGGCTTTCTCTAGTTGCAGCGAGCAGAGGGGCTACTCTTCGTTGTGCTGCGCGGGCTTCTCATTGTGGTGGCTTCTCTTGTTGTGGAGCACCGGCTCTAGGTGCATGGGCTTCAGTAGTTGTGGCGCATGGGCTTAGTTGCTCCGCGGCATGTGGGATCTTCCCGGACCAGGGCTTGAACCCATGTCCCCTGCGTTGGCAGGCGGATTCTTAACCACTGTGCCACCAGGGAAGCCCCTTCCTCTTTCTTTCTTTTTTTTTTTTTTTTAAAGTATTTGTTTTTATTTATTTATTTATGGCTGTGTTGGGTCTTCATTTCTGTGCGAGGGCTTTCTCTAGTTGTGGCAAGCGGGGGCCACTCTTCATTGCGGTGCGCGGGCCTCTCACTATTGCGGCCTCTCTTGTTGCGGAGCACAGGCTCCAGGTGCACAGGCTCAGTAATTGTGGCTCACGGGCCCAGCCGCTCTGCGGCACGTGGGATCTTCCCAGACCAGGGCTTGAACCCGTATCCCCTGCATTGGCAGGCAGATTCTCAACCACTGCGCCACCAGGGAAGCCCCCTGTTTCTTTTTAATGGCATCATTAGTTGCCATACCTTCTGGGAGCTCTTAGTGCATCAGAATCCTGTTTGAAAAACTGACAATCCAGAGACCAAGGCAAGCAAACCCTGCGTAATCTATCACCTTCCCCAGAACAACAAACACCATTTTGACAACGTAACATCCCCTCCTGAAGATGTCAGTTAGATAAATGCTCCAGGAAGTCAAGATGAGAAGGCTCAGCTCAGTTACCAACTAATTTGTTCATTTCTGATGGCTCATGTTCAAAATTAATAATAATGTCAGTTATCATTCTTTGGCAGGTTGTTATATTCCAGGCACCAGGATAAAAGCCCTACTTGCCTGCCTGACCTCATTTACACTCATAATTACCATGTGAGGTAGGAGCTTTACTACTTCCTGGCTGTGAGACCTTAGGCAAGTGACCTCACCTCTCTGTGGCTCTAGTTCCTCACCTATAAAATGGGGACAGTCATAGTATGTTCTTCATAGGGTTGTTGTGGGCTTAAATGAATTAATACTTAGAATAGTGCTAGACGCATTGTAAACGTTCAGTGAACTTAGCTGTTATTGTTCTTAATATCCCCACTGAAGAGGTGGAAAGACTGAGGTCTTAAGTAATGGACCCAAGGTCACACAGCTCTTTACTATAAAGGGCCAGATTGTAAATATTTTAGGCTTTACAGAGCAGACTGTCTTTGACACAGCTATTCAACTTTGTAACGTGAAAGTAGCCATAGGCGGTACATAAAGGAATGGACTTGGTGGCTTTCCAATAAAGCTTTATTTACTAAAGCAGGTGGAGGCTGGATTTGGCCCATGGACCTTAGTTTGCCAACCTCTGGTCTTAACTACAAAAACAGGAGCCTACAATGTTAACTGATTTCCAGGCTTTAGCTGCACTGAAAAGAATCATTTTTATGGCACAAATTTCTTTCTGCTTCTGCCGTATTTGCATTTTACATTAGCAGAATGAAGATTTCATGAATACATAGGGAATGCAGTATCAGGCTGGCAACTATTAACTTCGTTTGTCTCCCTTGGAAAACAAAAGTATTGCTGTTTGGTTTTGATCTTATGCAGAACATGCATTCTATGGATTTTCATTAAAGCATGTGTTTAAAAAACATTATTGCTGGTAGGCAATGCTATCTTGATTGACAGGGCTAACCCTCCAGCCTGCTAAAACCGGATCATCAGAGATAGGTCAGATATCTAGAATTTTCATCAGTAGGGCCTCCTCTAGTAATGTTTAATTCCAGTCATCTGAGTCAACATTTAAAGTTCGTTGAGAATGAAAATCATCAGCACTAAGTTTCTTTGTCAAGATCCATAACCTTGGGTTCTTTTCTTTCCATGGGTGAGTTTTGGCAAGTATGAGAATAGGGCCAATCTTGGAAGCTTTGGGGAATTTTTTAGTTTTCAAGCACTAAGTTTGTATTTTGAAATTTGAGTCTGCTCCAGATAACTGTGAATCCCAGGTCTGAGTGATAAGCTGGAATGTTTGATTCTATGCTAAGGTATTTCATTGTATAGAAGCCTGTAAAATGTTGCATCCATGGACTTTGGTTCTTCAGAAATTCCTTCATCAAAAAGGAAATTAATTTTATATTAATTTTAGCAATATTAAGTTATCACTTCATATATTAAGTTCAGGAGGTCAGTTAGGAAACTTAGAAGAAAGGCAAGGAGAAAAAAACCCACTATACTTTTACTCTCTTAATTTATCTCCTTTAGGGAAGACTCCACCTGGAAAGTTAACTATTCACATTATAGATAATACAGTGAAATTTGATCTCCTGAACTAACAGAAATGGCTTAACTGGTTAATCAGCCTCATTCCTTATCTCCAAACCTTCCCTCTCCTATTTTGAAAAATAAACAGAGGACTTATGAGAAGTTGGGTGGATCCCTGGGGGCATTCTAATATCTGTGTTCTGGCGGAATCATTGTTAGGATAAAAAGGAGGGAAAAGACAAAGCTACCAGGTGTCCTCACAAGAAGATCAAGGAAGCCATCAGGCCCCCCCCCCCCCCCCCCCCCCCCCCCCCCCCCCCCCCCCCCCCCCCGTCTTCACGTTCACTAAGGGTCCATCATGTGGACTTTCGACATGACCTTCAAATGAGGTCACACAGAAGCACTGATAAGGCTGAAGCAAGATGTGTTCCTCCTTCACTTTTTTTTTTTTAAAGGAATTCCTTTATTTTTATTATTTATTTATTTATTTTTGTCTGTGTTGGGTCTTTGTTTCTGTGCGAGGGCTCTCCCCAGTTGCGGCACGCAGGGGCCACTCTTCATCGCGGTGCGCGGGCCTCTCATTATCGCGGCCTCTCTTTTTGCGGAGCACAGGCTCCAGACGCGCAGGCTCAGTAGTTGTGGCTCACGGGCCCAGTTGCTCCGCAGCATGTGGGATCTTCCCAGACCAGGGCTCGAACCCGTGTCCCCTGCATTGGCAGGCAGACTCTCAACCACTGCGGCACCAGGGAAGCCCCCTCCTTCACTTTTTTCCCTCAAAATATTCCTGTGCTCTTTTAATCACCCTCATTTATAATACACATGAATACATTAAGTACAAATATATTATTCATATTCCTCATAGACTCCTGAGCTTTCTTTATTCTTTTTTTTTTTAAATAAATTTATTTGTTTATTTTTGGCTGCGTTGGGTCTTCTTTGCTGCGTGCAGGCTTTCTCTAGTTGCGGCGAGTGGGGGCTACTCTTCGTTGCGGTGCGCGGGCTTCTCATTGCGGTGGCTTCTCTTGTTGCGGAGCACGGACTCTAGGCGCACAGGCTTCAGTAGTTGTGGCACACGGGCTTAGTGGCTCCAGGGCATGTGGGATCTTCCCAGACCAGGGCTCGAACCCGTGTCCCCTGCATTGGCAGGCAGATTCTTAAACACTGTGCCACCAGGGAAGCCCCCTTTGTTCTATTTTTATTTTTTATTATGAAAATTTTCAAACATGCAGAAAATTCATTTATATCGCTACACAGACCACCATTGTCTAGATATAACCATTGTTGACGTTTTGCCATATTTGCTTCATGAATCATTTCTTTTTTCTTCAAGTATTTCAAATTACAGACATCATGAATTTTTGTCCCTAAACCCCTCAGGTTGTGTCTCTAAAACCACAGGGGGCGTTTTTGGGGGGTGTTTTTTGAATTTTATTTTATTTATTTTTTTATACAGCAGGTTCTTATTAGTTATCTATTTTATACCTATTAGTGTATATATGTCAATCCCAATCTCATAGGGAGGTTTTTTTAAATACAATCCTAATTTTCCCCCAAAATACCCTTCCCAGCTGGCTTATTCAAGCCAGGATCCAATCAAGGACCATGCATTCCACGTGGTTGTTGTATGTTCTGTGTCCCTTTCAAAATCCAGAACAGCCCTCCCTCCAACCCCACCTTTTTGCTTTTCTTATGACATTAATTTTGTGAAGAACCCAGACCGCTTGCCCTGTTCAATAGTCCACCTTCAGGAAGACTTTGTACACCTTTAAACTGGTGTCTCATCCCTGGACCGCAGTACACAGTACAGATGAGTCAATGTTTTCTAAATTATCTTCTGACTAGCACAGTTACATCACATTGCTTTTTAGGTTTCTTCCCCCCTCCCTTTTTTTTTGGTATGTTAAAAGTTATAATTTATAACTGCATACACTTAATATAGCACACAGATTTGATAATATATCATACAGTTGAGTTAAAATACCCTACTTTTAATTTTTCTGTATATATACAAAATATATATTATATATAACCATATATATCATTATGGCTATAATTATATATACACAATACTCTGTATCATATATATGCAGAATATATTATGTATTCTGTGTATATATATTATGTGTATATACAGAATATGTATGCAGAATATATTCTGTATACACAGAATACATAATATATTCTGCATACAATGTATATAGAATGTACATATATTATTCTGTATACATGGAGTACATATTCAGAGAATCTCAGAAAAGTGGAAGTGACTTGTGACCCCGGTAGCCACTGATCATATGCTCAGTAACTGTGGGCTTATCCTAATTTGGGGGTTCTTGTTCCCTCTATTCATCATTAAATGTCCCCCACACCTAAAAGAATTATTTATTCTCCATGATATAATATAGCCATTGTTGCGTCCGGAGCTGGCTGTCCTGGGGCATGTGACCTGTAATATGAATTTGTTTCCAACACCACCGGGCTGTGTCGGCCAGGCTTCCCCTTGTCTGCACAGACACCTTCTAATGCTTTGACAGTCACTTCCTGGAGATTAAGCTGAATTATGTGGCCAGCAGCTCATGACTCTTTTTTCCCTTGTCACCTTAATTTCATGCCAACTTTTCTGGTGTGGCAGAGTTTTCCTCCTTCAGTACAAAAGCTCTGTGCTTGCCAGCGCTGTAGATTCTAATCTGTGTCGCCTGGGTGTAGATTCTAATCTGTGTCGCCTGGAAGGATTGTTTGATTTGGAGAGGTCAGTTGAGCCGCCCTAGACGGAGGACGTGAGCTGCATGAGGGGCGGTTGCATGAAGCCACTCAGTGCTGGGGTGGTTTGTTGTGAAGGAAACAGCTGCTTTTTCAAAATGTTAAATTAACATTTCAAACTTAGGGGCACTCACATAAGAATTCAGATCATATTCTTCTGACAAATGGGAAGATCTGGTTACACTAGGCCTGCTTTCCCAGGAGGCGACAGGCACCTGCCTGGGCCCAAAGACAGGCTGCCCTGAGGGTGGAACTGAGCTTTCTCGTGGCCACTCCTCGTGTTGCAGAGAGGGGAGCAGAGGCCCTTGGGGGGCCATGGAGATAGAGTCACCCAAGATGTATTGAACTACCGCTATGCATCAGACACGAGAGTAGCAAAAACAGACACGGTGCCTTCCTTTGAGTAACGTGGAAGATGAAATAGCGCTCAAGTGGACAGACATTAATCATTCAACAGAAAAGGATTGAGCCGTTCCATGTGCTAGTCACCGTTCCAGCAGGAGATAGAGCAGTGAACGAAGCAAAGTCCCTGATTTCATGGTGCTCAGGCTGGGGCTGGGGGAAGGGAGACAGACAATAAACAAAATAATCTAAGCAAAACATATAGTCAGTTAGATAGCAGTAAGAGCTATGGTTAAAAATAGTAGAGAGGGGAACCAGGATTGATGGGTAGGAGTTGCCAATTTATATCCAAAGGTCAGCGAAGGTCACAGAAAAGGTGACTTGAAGGAAGAGCAGAACAAGGGAGGGAGGGAGGGAAATATCTGGTGGGGAGTGTGCCAGGCTGAGGGGACAGCCAGCGCAAAGGCCCAGATGTGGGATCACACGTGGGTTCCTTCTGGATTACAAGGAGGAGCCAGTAACGGGGAGAGTGGGAAGAGCCATGGTCAGTGGGACTGTGGGATCCAGGCTTCTTCTGGCTCGAGCAGACAAGCCATGTCATCTGATCTACGTGTTCACGGATCCCTCTGCCTGTGTAGAACATGGCGGGGCAGGAGGCACCAGGAGAGCAGCTAGGAAGCCATCACCATCCCCAGACTTGGAGCGGGAGAGAATGGTCATTCTGAACACGTTTCAAAGGTGGAGACAGATTTGTGGAAGGCATGGGGACATCAGAGAAGGAAAGGATCAAGGGGTCCCCTGTTTTTTTAACCAAGGGACAGGATCAAGTGGCCATGAGCCAAGCTGGAGAATCCTGTAAGGAGAGCAGGTTTGAGGGAGACCAGGAGTTCGGTTTGACATGTTGCCTTTGAGAGCCTCTCTGGGCCGGCGTGGAAGTATCCAGAAGGCAGTGGCTGTTTGAACCTGGAGTTTGGAGACAGGTGTGAGCGCTGTGGGCACTCCAGGTGCATTGTTGGTGGATGTTGGTGTTTAAAGCCACAGAGGCTGAATGAGACCATAAATGGTATGAGTGTCAATGGAGAAGAGAGGGGGTTCCAGGACTCAGCTCTGGGCTCTGCACCGTGAGGAAGGCGGGAGGAAGAGGAAGGAGTGACCTGTGAACTGCGAGGAAAACCAGGCAAATGTGATGTCTGGAAGCCCAGAATGTGTCCCAAGGAGGATGAATTAATGTTGATAAGAAAAAGATGAAGTCTGAGAATTGACCATTGAATTTAACGAGGTGGAAGTGTTCATCCCCTTTCAGTTAACAAAATCATTCATTCATTCAAAATATATCAAGTGCGGGGCTTCCCTGGTGGTGCAGTGGTTGAGAATCTGCCTGCCAGTGCAGGGGACACGGGTTCGAGCCCTGGTCTGGGAAGATCCCACGTGCCACGGAGCAACTAAGTCCGTGCGCCACAACTACTGAGCCTGCGCTCTAGAGCCCGCGAGCCACAACTACTGAGCCCACGTGCCACAACTACTGAGCCTGCACTCCGCGCGCCTAGAGCCTGTGCTCCGCAGCAAGAGGAGCCACAGCAATGAGAAGCCCACACACCGCAATGAAGACCCAACACAGCCAAAAATAAATAAAATAAATAAATTTATTTAAAAAAAAAAAAAAATATATATATATATATATCTCTCAAGTGCTGTGGAAAACCAGTGTCCAAGATGGTCCGCAGTGATTCTTTCCTCCCCACACTGAATAGAGCTGAGCTGTTGACAAATAGGATGCTGCAGAAATGAAGGTGTGTGATTTCCAGGACTTGGTCATAAGAGTCATGTGTCTGGAATTAGGTAGCGGTGATGATGGCACAACTTGGTGAATATACTAAACAAACACTGAATTGTATACTTTAATAGTGTGAATTTTATGGTAAGTGAATTTATCTCAATAAAAGAAAAAAATATATACATATAAAATGGAAAAATTAATGAGGTGATATGAATCAGATCAGTCATGTCAGTCATGTCAGTTTCCACAATAAATGTGAATTAAATGAGTATTCTACTTAAAAAAAAAAGAAAGACATTGTTGCTACCAGCCTGCCCTCTGAGATCTCTCACTCTGGGGAAAGCTAGTGCCATGTTGTGAGGACACTCAAGTAGCCCCAAGGAGAGATCTGTGCAGCTGGGAACTGAGGCCTCATGCCTACAGCCAGATAAATGCACCATCTGGGAGGGGGACCCTCCCGCCCAGTCAAGGCTTTAGATGACAACACCCCTGGCCCACGTCTTGACTGCCACCTCATGAGGGGCTCCAGGCCAGGACCATCTGACTAAGCAGCTCCCAAATTCCTGACCCACAGAAACTATGAGATAATAGATGTTGGTTGTTTTAAGACACTAAGTTTTGGATAATTTGTTACACATCAATAAACAGTACAAGCACTGACCCTGCTTCAGACAGTGGCAACGGAGAAATGGGAAAGGCATGGGCATTACCCCTCGGACTGTTGCATTACAGGGGAATCAGCTCCCGTACAGCACTCATCACGGTGCATTTTATTATTTTTTATTATTATTATTTTTTTATTTTTTGGCCGTGCCGCATGTGAGATCTTAGTTCCCCGAGCAGGGATCGAACCTATCCCCTGCATTGGAAGCGTGGAATCTTAACCACTGAACTTGCCAGGGAAGTCCCATTGCAGTGCGTTTTATATCACCATTATCCCCACTTCTCAGGTGAGAAAACTGAGGCTCAGCAAGGTCAATGACATGACCACTTCGTTATTCATGACACAGAGAGACAAGGGCTGTGATAGCTGCCTGCATCCAGGGCTGTGCAGTCACAGAGAAGGGAGCTTTTAACTCTGTTGGAAGCTGGGGAAGCATAACTCAAAGCTTCTAAGTGGGAGTGGGGGGGGAGGATGGATCTTAGAAATCAGAAGCAAGAGAGGGCTGTGGGAGACTTTATATCTTTAAAAAGTATTTAACAGCAGAAAAATCTCATTGTTCCATCTTTTCCTTCAAGTCCCAACTCAAATGTCACCTTCTTGGTGGAAGTTTACTGGAGATACTCCCATAATGCCTTATCTATTTATTGAAAAACATTTATCGAGTCCATACTGTATACCAAGCTTGTGCAAGGAGTCAGGAACACATCAGGCCAGTTCAGTCTTCAAGAGACTCTGTATCCGGTTGGGAGATGGATTTGCTAATAAGTACGGCAGTTTGAGCTCCACAAACAGAATATCCAGGGAGATGCTGTATAGCTTCATGGCAAAGAATGCCAACTTTAGAGAAAAACAGACTGGAAGGTGGGGTGGAGGAAGGGTGTTGGGATTCTAATGGCTATACAAAGGAAGAAATCCTCAACCCTTAAAAGACGGTTTCATCGAAGAAGTGACATTTGAGCTGGGTTTTTTTTTTCGGTTTTTGGGTTTATTTATTTATTTATTCAGTTGCACCGGGTCTTAGTTGCAACCAGCAGGCTCCTTAGTTGCAGCTCAGGGGCTCCTTAGTTGTGGCATGCAAACTCTTAGTTGCAGCATGCATGTGGGATCTAGTTCCCTGACCAGGGATCAAACCCAGGCCCCCTGCATTGGGAACTCAGAGTCTTAACCACTGCCCCACCAGGGAAGTCCCTGAGCTAGGTTTTGAAGGATATATTAGTGACAAACGCGTGATCATCACATTGTGCTACTTTGTTTTTCCAGCTTTATTGAAATAGCATTGACAAATAAAAATTGTATACATTTAAGGTGTACAGCATGATGATTTGATATATGTGTACATTGTGGGACAATCACAATCAAGCTAATTAACACATCGATCACCCCACGTGGTTACCATGTTGTGCTATTTTTAATGTGAGAAATAGTGATACACATAACAAAAGAAGTATCGTGTGGGTACAATCTCTGTGGCAGATCAGGGCAAAGCTTGTCCCCAGGATTTATTCTCCCCTTCTTCTTTTAGATTAGAACTTCCGTGTTTCAGCTGAAGGTATGGCAGCTGAATATCACTTTTCCCTATCTCCCTTTTAATGAGGTGTGGCCACATGCTTAAGTTCTGGCAGTGGGATGGGAGAGAGAATAAGATACAGAATTTCTTTAAAGGGCATCCCCTTGAAGAGGAAAAGTGTGCGTTCTCTCCCCCTGCTTTCCTCCCTGCTGATCATCACGTGGCACAGCATCTCAGACCATGAGATGAGAGCCACACGTTGGGGATGGCAGGGCAACAGGATAGAAGGTGCCTGGGACCTTGTCACCAGGAAACCACCATGTCGGTCCTGGGCTCCTTATCCTCAAACTGTTGATAGAGAAGCAAACTTCTATCTTGTTGGGCTTTCTTAGAGCCACCAAGCCTGTGGCCAACAGATATGCAGACATCATGGATTAGCGCCTCCAAAACCATTCACTAGCCTCCTTTTCTTTGCCTTCCTCTGTTACAGAGGCTAGGAGTCTAAAATACTTATCTTGGGAATTCCCTGGCGGTCCAGTGGTTAGGACTCTGTGCTTCCACTGCCGGGGGCCTGGGTTCAATCCCTGGTCAGGGAACTAAGATCCTGCAAGCTGCGTAGTGTGGCCCCCCAACCAAAAAAAAAAAAAAAAAAAACTTTTATTCTGAGACTCCCATGCAGCCGAGCATTGCCATGTGACTCTGCTTTGGCCATTGAGATACAAGCAAGATTCCCAGGAAGGACATCCCTTTATGAATTTTTTAAAAACTCACAAAGAGAAAGCTTTTGTCTCTGCCTCCTTCTGCCGACCTGGAGCAGCTGCAGCCTTCTTGTAACCATGAGGACAAATGCCATATGATGAAGATGGCAGAACAGAAATGTGGGAACCTGCTCCCTAAAGGCATCCTTGAGCAATAGAACTGACCCCAGATTTCCTCTCCCAGATATATGGTGTCATGCCATATATATATGGTATATATATATATCTTTATCTTCAGAAGCCACAGAGTCTTCTGTTACCTATAAACAAACACATTCCTGAATGATCCATTATGGAATATAAAAGCTAAAAAGAATCTTAGAAAGGTTCTAGCACAGTTAGAGTCAAAGTATGTTCCTAAGAACACTAGTGTTATGGAATGTTAGTTGGCATGCATATTAAAAATGGAGAAGGTATTTGTCAAAGAGCATGGGAAGTTCTGAGTTAACAATGGCAAACAGGTTTTATTTCTGCAGGACTTGTCAGGGCCTTCAGGATGCCAGTGGACCTATGAATCTTTCTAAGGAAGGTATGCCTAAAGCTATTTGACTATAAAACTCCCTTTTACTGGGGACCATTTCTCTGATTAAGTTTTCTCAGAACACACTGAAGGACAGTCCCTGTGTTTAGCATATGAGAACCTGAGACCATTAGCTCTCCTGACACCCAATGAAGGATCCATGAGACCACTATTGTCAGAGGCACACTTTTCTTTGTTTGCTTTTGGCCGAACCACACAGCATGAGGAACTTCCCCGACCAGGGATCAAACCCTCGTCCCCTGCAGTGGAAGCGCAAAGTCTTAACCACTGGACCACCAGGAAAGTCGGCACACACTCTTCTTCGTGGAGGTCACGTGAACTAATTACAACCCCTCTCTGGAGTTTTCTAAGTCTTCTTTTTCTGTCTGGATGCTGGAGAGACTTAGTAGTCTATGGCCAGGGTTGCAGCCTCATGGGGACACGGGCCTGAAAGGATCCCCTCCCCACACGCACCCCAAACCTCCATTTCTGGCTGACACTGAACTCTGGGCGGATGGGGGAGTGGGGTGAACGCAAGGTGGGACCTCACCTTCTACCTCCAGCAATTATGGGCCTCTCTCCCAAAGGCCCAGGTCTCCTTGCAGGAGTTCTGGGGCAGGCACTCTTCTCCCTTTGACAGCACGCAGTGCTTCCCAGGCCTGAGCAAAACAGCACTGGTGTCTTGACGTTGAGGGGGTTCAGGACACACCACCCCAGAACATGCTGGTTTGGCATATTGACAATTTTGAGGTAAGGCACTTGGAAAACAGCAGATACCAAAAGAGATCTCCAACCTCCCCTTTTCTTCCTGAAAGCAGGAGATGAAAGATGCCCCGTGAAAGATGAAAGAATGCCTCCCCTATGAAACATGGCCACCCCCTCACTGCCACCACGGCCGCCGGAGGCGTAGAACATTCTTGTCACCAGAGACCAGGCAGGGGGGGGAGGGGGTGCTTTGAGCCCAAGAAGAGTCTGCACAAACTTTGTTGAAATAACCCTTGTCTGCCTTTAGCATCCCCATATATTTTCCTTTTTTTTTTTTTTTTTACCGCGCCACAAGGCACGCAGGATCTCAGTTCCCCAACCAGGGATCGAACCCACACCCCCTGCAGTGGAAGTGCAGAGCCTTAACCACTGGACTGCCAGGGAAGTCCCAAGCATCCCCAAATATTTTATTTTATTTTAATTTTTTAATGAATTTTATTTATTTATTTTTGGCTGCGTTGGGTCTTCGTTGCTGCGCGCGGGCTTTCTTTAGTTGCGGAGAGTGGGGGCTACTCTTCGCTGCGGTGCGCGGGCTTCTCATTGCGGTGGTTCTCTTGTTGCGGAGCAGAGGCTCTAGGTGCGCGGGCTTCAGTAGTTGTGGCACGTGGGCTCAGTAGTTGTGGCTTGTGGGCTCTAGAGCGTGGGCTCAGCAGTTGTGGTGCACGGGCTTAGTTGCTCTGCGGCAGGTGGGATCTTCCTGGACCAGGGCTCGAACCCGTGTCCCCTGCATTGGCAGGTGGATTCTTAACCACTGCGCCACCAACAAAGCCTCCCGTATATTTTACTTTTTCATACTCTGTTCAACCGAGTATATAAGCACTTAGGCTTAACTGCTTTCTGAATCTTCATGTCCATGTAAAAAAATTATTAAATTATTAAATAAAATGTACACTTGACCCTTGAACAACGCAGGGGTTGGGATGCCAACCCCTGGGCAGTTCAAAATCCAAGTGTAATTTTGCAGTCAGCCCTCTGTTTCCGTGGTTCTGCATCTGTGGACTCAACCAACTGTGGATCGTGTAGCACCATAGTATGTATTTAGCAGAAAAAATTTGCATATAAGTGGACCCACGTGGTTCAAACCCATGTTGTTCAAGGGTCAACTGTATATACTTTTCTCCTGTTAATCTGTCTTGTGTCAACTTAATTCTCATGTCCAGCCAGTGACCCTAAAAGGTAGAGGAAAAGTTTTGCCTCTCCTACAATATTATCTGGCTTAATTAACAGCCATATTTTCTTTTCTTTAAAGTGAAATATCATTAACTTTGCCTTCTATGCTTTGTCCTTAGATGCTGTTCCATCCATGATAGGACCATAGCCAGGGATCAAACTTCATCTGAGCAGCTGGCCTGAGTCTTTCCAGGTAGGATCAGTGGGGAAGGTCAAGGTTGAAAAAAATTATCTTAGGAAAAGGGAGTCAGATGTTCAGAGAATGGACCAACCCTGGAGGGAAAGAGACAAGCTAAGAGACCAGCCCTGGGGGAAGGGGTTTCCAGGCTCCAGGAGTTGAGACTGGACCCTCTGCCCTCCTTTTCTTCTCTCTCCACCACACTCTTCCTGTTTTCCTTAGTCTCCCTCCTCTCAGCCCCCATCCCATTCTGTTCCATGGCCAGAGGCAGCTCTGGGGGAAACAGGGACATAGCTGAGCCTCACTAGGCACAATACAAGAAAAAGCTAAATCAACTACTGCTCCCATTTATGGAGAATTTTCCTCAACGTGCTATAAATACAAGCAGACTTGAGTTGTATCGTACTTAGCTTTATTGCTCTCCGCAGATACAGCATTTTTTATAAATTGAAGGTTTGTGGCAACCCTGCATCGAGCAAATCTATCAGCACCATTTTTCCAACAGCATTATTTTTAAATTAAGGCATGTACTTTGTTTTTTTAGACATAATGCAATTGCACACTTAATAGACTACAGTATAGTGTAAACGTAAATTTTATACACCCTGGGAAAACAAAAAATTTGTGTGACTTGCTTTATTGCGATATTCACTTTATGGCAGAACCGAGCCCGCAATATCTCCAACGTCTGCATAAACTGTTGCACGTGCAATGCATATGTATTCAGTATGTATATGCATATATATATATGCACACATACGTTACGCACATGTATATACTTTTTTGTTATATATTTATTTATTTATTTTTGGCTGCTTTTGGTTCTTCGTTGCTGTGCGCGGCTTCCTCTATTGGGGCGAGCAGGGGCTACTCTTCCTTGCGGTGCGCGGACTTCTCATTGCGGTGGCTTCTCTTGTTGTGGAGTATGGGCTCTAGGTGTGTGGGCTCAGTAGTTGTGGCACACGGGCTCAGTAGTTGTGGCACACGGGCTTAGTTGCTCCGCGGCATGTGGGATCTTCGCGGACCAGGGCTCGAACCTGTGTCTCCTGCATTGGCAGGCAGATTCTTAACCACTGCGCCACCAGGGAAGTCCACACATGTATATCCTTAAGACAACCACTGAGGTAGGCACTGCTATTAGCCCCGTGTGGGAAATGAAGAACTGAGCTACAGAGAGGTTAAGGAACTTGACCAAGGCCAAGGTGGAGAAGCCCTGGGTTTGGGTCCAGACAAATCATGTTCCCGATTCCACCTGCTTAACCACTGTGCAATACACGGAAAGGTTTATAAACGTGTAAGGGGCATCATTAGGAAATTTTTTTAAACAAGTGCACATTTGATTCGAAATATGTATGCATCTGGGAATACTTCAAGCCACCAATTCTTCTGATTTCATATTTTTTTTAATGAATTAATTTATTTATTTATTTTTGGCTGTGTTGGGTCTTCGTTTCTGTACGAGGGCTTTCTCTAGCTGTGGCAAGCGGGGGCTACTCTTCATCGCAGTGCGCGGGACTCTCACTATCGCGGCCTCTCTTGTTGCGGAGCACAGGCTCCAGACGCGCAGGCTCAGTAGTTGTGGCTCACGGGCCTAGTTGCCCCGCGGCATGTGGGATCTTCCCAGACCAGGGCTCGAACCCGTGTCCCCTGCATTACCAGGCAGACTCTCAACCACTGTGCCACCAGGGAAGCCCTCATATTTTTTTAATACCAAAATATTATAGCAGCAGAACTATCGGTATTACAGTTCTTAAAAAGAGCACCATATACAAGGATATTAAAATCTCCCAAAGTGGCTTTGCAATGAGGAATTGCTAATTGCAAATAAAATTTAGAAGGAGGGGAGAGTGGCTGAGTAAACACAGTCCTAGACACGGGGTGTGTTGGGTGCAGGATTGGAATTCCACAGAAGGCCTTTCGGCGTGGCTGTACAAGAAAAGGGAGCCCTTTGCCTGCTATTTTATGTTTGATCAGGTCCTCCTGTTAATAAACTTTCAGGGTTCCTATTGGGCAAACTCCCGGCCATGCTGTAAAAATGCTTTGTCCCCAGAACATATTTAAATTTCAAATGCATGCCTAATATAATAAGCCCAAGCCTAGTGCGGGTTAAATTCTCTGCATAACTTGAGGGGTTATTTCATTTCACTCCAGCTCTTTGGAGTTCTGCAGTTGGGTTTTGTCCACTGCCCCCTGCCCCCAAGCCTGTCTTCCTTTCTCTCTGCAATCTGCTAGTGGCAATTAGCCTAAAAGATATACCTTTGTGCTCTGGTTTGGTTTAAAAAGGCATTAATCTTGGTTATGGGGGATACGCTATGCTAATGTGTGTTTTATTTTCAGCAAGTCTTATTGATCTGTACTTTCCATTCTTCCTTATTAATGTCCAGCAGCCTAACTTTTAAAGGGTCAAATTTCAAAGAGACAACAACCTCTCCTTGGGAAGTACTCCCCCTCATATTTCTGGAAACACAAGTAGACTATTTGGCCCCTGATCCATATGCATGGATGGGTTCATGTGAGCGTCCTGGGGTTTGAAGGTTTGCAATGTAGGCCTGGAAGCTAAGGGTACCCAAAGGAACATTTCTTACTGCACAGCTTTTATAGAACGCTAAGTGGTGGTAGTGGTGGAGGGATGGGGGGAATGGGCGTGGTGGAAATCAAAATCACCTCTTCTGAGTTTGAGGATCTCTATCTTCTGTTTCGGGACTCTCTAAATTTACCATTTCAATAGTTGCCTGGTCCCAGTGCTGTACTGCCATTTATGGAAATTCTAAATGTAGTCACTTCAATGGCTATTGTTAATGACAGCAACACAAACTTAAAAGGAGAAAGATAAGATCGCTCCAACTTCTGGACTTAGCCTTTTCGAATAAATTTCTCATTTTGGAATCATTTTAGTTTTACAGAGAAATTGTAAAGATGATATTGAGTTCCCACATGCTCTCTTTATCCAATTTCCCCTAATTTTAACATCTTACATTTCATGGTACACTTGACAAAATTGAGAAATTAACATTGGTAAAACACTATTAACTAAATTCCAGATTTTGTTATGATTTCATCAGTTTTTCCACTGACTGATGTCCTGTTTCTGTTTTAGGATCTAATCCAGGATACCACTTTGCATTTTTAGGTTTTTTTTTTTTAACTCTTATTTTGTTTTCATCACATTGACCTCCCCACATCATTGCTTTTTGTTTTGTGGGGTTTTTTTTCTTTTTGTTTTTGCTATTAATAATAAAAAAAAAAATCACAGGAGAGCACAATCTTCTGAAAGGAACACTAGAGTCTCTTTATTTATTTCCTAAATGGTGATATGCATCCCACTGGTGGTACACATGAGATAATTTTAGGTGGTATAACAATGAACGTTTTTTATTTAAATAGTTATATTTTTTAATGGCTTTTGGAAAAATATATAACAAGCCAATAAGTCCATTTTACAGACATCATTTCCAAGGATGAGGCTAAATGTGAAAAAGTGAGTCAATATCAAGATGGCTTAAAGGAAAATATTATGTAAGTGATTGTACAAGTGATTCACAGATAAGGGAAGTGCTTACAGGGCTGAAATTTGGAAACACTTGGTCTCTTTCAAATCCTTCCTTATGCACACTAGGAAACTGAGGCCTGTGCCTCCACTGCAAAGATCACTTCTTCCCCGGTGGCCCCATTCCCATGGAGGCCGCCTCTCCGCAGAGCCAGGGTACAGTTCCTGGCTTGTCTGTGTGTCCTGCCAGGTGATGGGTGCAGTTACGGGCTTGAGGTCATTCTGGTCCATCAGACATGAGAGCAAACCTGCCAGGGGCTTCAGGAAGGTTTTCTTTTGTCTTAAAAAAGGGATGCAGTCATCAATAGTGGGCAGGACCTGTAAGCCATGGCACCTCCACAGAATGAGGAGTTCTACACCGCCGTAAAAACAACCAAATCCCACTGTGGAGGGATCGCTAAGGCATGTTGCTATATGAAACAATCTAGAAAAGTATACTGTTGACGCTTGAACAATACAGGTTTGAACTGCATGGGTCCATTTATACGCACATTTTTTTCACTAATAAATACTACAGTGCTGCGGAGTTCACGGTTGGTTGAATCCGCAGGCACCGCCGGGGATAAAGGAGGGCCGACTATGATTTATACGCGGATTAACCCCTACCTTGTTCAAGGGTCAGCTGTATATAGTATATTATTAACCATCTAAGAAAGGGAGGAGGTACAAATACAAATACATGTTTGCCTATATTAAAAAACAAATAGTGGAAAGATGAAATAAAAACTTTTTTAAAAAACTGGTTACCAACAGGGAAGGGAGGAAAATGAGAAGAGATGGGCCAGAACCTTCTCTGAAAACTACTCTGGTAATTTCACTTTGGTCCCATCTACGTTTCTTACATAACTGAAACTTAAATTCGGTTTTTTAAAAAAGCAAGCCCTAAAATTTGAAAACAAATTAAAAAAAAAAAAAAGAAAGAAAGAACCTAACCGTATATTTACTTGGTAGCATAACTACACAGAGAGGAAAAATTTCAAGGGACTTAAGTCCCAAACTCCTTCTGAAATGGAGTAGCTCAGATCTCATAATTTGACTGTGTATCCTTGGCCGGGTGTGTGTGCCCTAAGGACAAAAAACCCTGCAAAAACAAATCTTAAAAACGATTTTTCTTAATCATATTGTTGGTGGTCAAGTTGATACTGCTCTTCTTAGACGGTTATGTATATATTGTGGGATAAAGCAAATATTTGTCTCTTAGGTCAAATGATTACCTTAAAAAAAAGCCTTTTAAATAAAATTTTATTGCAAATTAATATGTATTTATTCTACAAAATGTTGAAGAAGGCAAGTAACCTTAATAAAAATCACCCATCCTCTTATCATTCAGAGATAACCAATATCAGCACTGTATATCTTTTTTTTTTTTTTTTTTTTAATAAATTTATTTATTTATTTTTGGCTGTGTTGGGTCTTCGTTTCTGTGCGAGGGCTTTCTCTAGTGGCGGCGAGCGGGGACCACTCTTCATCGCGGTGCACGGGCCTCTCACTATCGCGGCCTCTCTTGTTGCGGAGCACAGGCTCCAGACACGCAGGCTCAGTAGTTGTGGCTCACGGGCCCAGTTGCTCCGCGGCATGTGGGATCTTCCCAGACCAGGGCTCGAACCTGTGTCCCCTGCATTGGCAGGCAGATTCTCGACCACTGCGCCACCAGGGAAGCCCCAGCACTGTATATCTTTAACTCATTTTCTGTGCATGACTCTGTACTTCTCTTACAAAAATGACATCATGCTGAATATATGTTCAGAATATAACCCATTTTTCAATTTTTTTATTACTGTATGACATTCTTTCCATATCTCTAACCTAAGCGTTTTTCTGCATCTGCTAGTCTGTAAACTCCTTAAGGGTAGGGGCTTTGACCAATATTTCTCCAACTTTATTCACATACCCCAAACTCAAATTTTGTCATATATGCATTGCACCTCTTCAATTATTTACTTAATATTTTCCTTTAGACAACTCACATTTTTTTCTTAGCCTAACCTTATGCAATTGTGTTCTTGAAATTAGAGGCTTGATAAACTAGTTATACGTTCTGCTAATATGAATTAATATAAATACATAACTGATAATGTTCAAATGTTCATCTATGTATGGTTCTAAATCATCTTGTGCACAGCCAGAGGTGTGCATCAGATTTTGGCAAAGTTCTATAGCGTCATATTTAAAGGCTAAATAGAGTTTAGATTTTTTTTATTATTGTCTTTGTATATGTGTACACTTTCTATGAGTTTTAATGCTCTTTGAGAGGTGTGCGACCATCACCACAATCAGGATACAGGAGTGTTCGGTCAGCCCCCAAAATGCCCCCCTGCTGCCCCTTTGCAGACTTCTATTTTCTGGACAGCCCATGATCTCCCACTGTTGGGTCATGGAGTTGTTTCCTAGTTTTCTCTTTGATGATTAACTCACTTCCTTTAAGTATTGTTGTGTTTGAAGCCCTCTGCGATAGCTTCAAATTGTAATCAATCTGAGTTTTCTAAGCACTGATATAAATATCCAGAGAAACATAACTTATCTATTTTTTTTTCTTCTACTCTAATTTTCTATATCCCCTCAAGATTTTATGCATTTATAAGGAAGTCATGGTTTCTGTTGTTTCTGAGCACAATTAAACAAAGATAAATGGTATAAATATTTCAAAGATGAAGCATCTTGGATCTAATACACAATCCACATGGGTGTCTGATTTTGGCTTGGGGATTTTCTGTTCCGTTCCCTCAGTCCTTTCCCATGCTCTTGTGAGAGGCAAGCCACCCTTACATGAATAATACTTCCCAGCACACATGTCCCCTCTTCACTAGCCTGTGTCCGTGAGAGACATCACTAATCAATCACTGCACTCTTCAACTGATCCCCATTACAACTCAGAATCCTTCTCAACCCAGCATTCCAGGCAGTTGGGTGGAGGTAGCACACCACATGAAATGTTTTTGCTCTTCTAATTCAGTCTCAGGTTGAGGTTGAAATAATGTCTCTATCTTGACCTGTTGGGTCTCTTAGCCCACAAGTCTTCAATCCTCACACCTGAGTTCACTTATCCCCACTTGTAGACCCAGCTCCAAGGCTTTACTTAGGGCTGGGAGGAGGATGTAAGGAGTAGCACAAAGTAGTTCTTTGGGGTGATGGAACTGTTCTGTATCCTGGTTGTAGTGGTGGTTACAAAAATTGATACATGTGTTAAAACACATCAAACTGGACACCCAGAAAAAGTCAATTCAAAAAATGTTAACACAAGTGAGCATGGGTGGTGTTATGACAGAGGTGACTTTGAATCTACCGTAATTTATAAAGAAACGAAGTATTGAACTAATTTCCAGCTTGGGTGCTTCACTGGGGGTGGTATACATCTCATACGTAAGTGGACTTATGTCCTGACCCCGTTGAGGGTAGGAAGTGTTGGTCAAGGGCAAAGAGAACTATCTGGTTTTGAGCTTTTCTATTTTGGTCACAGGTGTTCTCATTTCCTAGCAGACAGGGTCCTTCACGGTAGGGTAGTTGTTAACTAGTTAGGGACCCCAGAGCCTTCTCCCTGCCCGCCTCGTTGCACTGTGAACTCTGCTCACACAGGCCTCTCCTTAACTCCTTTGCCACCTTTGGAACTTGGACCACAGGTGTCCTGGAAGAGCCACCTTTTACCCCTTCCCCTCGCTTTCCCTGGTCTGAATCCTGCCCATCCCTCCAGCTGCCTTTCCGTCCCCCGGCCAACCCGATGACAAGATGACTCCCATTTGAATTCACACAGTGCCTGTCCTGATCTGGGCCAAGGGAAGCCTTTCTGGAAATGGACTGGGTCAATGCAGGGTCAGTTCTTAGCGGGAAGTATGTGCCCCACATAGTAATTCATTACGCATGCTCAACACACAACTGGTGTTTATTGGAGCTATTCTAATGACCACCTAAAGCCATGGTTCTCCAAATGCGGTCTCAATCCAGCAGCGTCAGCAGCATCTGTAAACTTGTTATGAATGCAAGTCTTGGGCCCCAACTAAGACTTACTGAATCAGAAACTCTAGGGGTGCTCCCCGACAGTCAGCCTCTGTACAAACTCTCCAAGTGATTTTTTTTTTTTTTTTTGGGTGTGTTGGGTCTTTGTTGCTGCGTGCGGGCTTTCTCTAGTTATGGCGAGCAGGGGCTACTCTTCATTGTGGTGCGCAGGCTTCTCATTGTGGTGGCTTCTCTTGTTGCAGAGCACGGGCTCTAGGTGCGTGGGCTTCAGTAGTTGTAGCACGTAGGCTCAGTAGTTGTGGCTCGTGGGCTCAGTAGTTGCGGCTCACGGGCTCTAAAGCACAGGCTCAGTAGTTGTGGTGCACGGGCTTTGTTGCTCCGCGGCATGTGGGATCTTCCCAGACCAGGGCTCGAACCCGTGTCAGCTGCATTGGCAGGCAGATTCTTAACCACTGCGCCACCAAGGAAGTCCTTCTCCAAGTGATTTTTTGCACTCGCTGAGAAACACTGAAGTTCGAGAACCACTGGTCTCAAGCATTGGTTTATCCTGGCTGCACATTACGGAGGCCTGTTAAATCCCAACATCCAGGTAAGAAATGATGGCATCTTGGACAAAGGGAAAGGAGTTAGACTTCATCCTCTGAAGGGAGGAGGGTCAAGGAACTTGCAGATATATTTTAAAAGCCTCACATTCCGCCTTACCTTGCTTTATTTTTCCTTAGAGTTGTTATCACTCCTGACACATTATGTGTCTACTTCCCTGTGTGTTTGTTGTGCTCAATATATATATTTTTGAGTGAATCATTCACCATGTGGTAATGCCTGTTACATTTGGAAAAAAAATCAGACTGTTTGCTGGGAATCCAACGGGAAAAAAATGTCTGCTGACAGAGGAGGAGACCAGAGAGGCTTAAGAAAATAATGCCCTGTAGTGGCGAGTACTCAGTAGCTGAGAGCGTCCAGCAGGGTTGCTTTCCCGGGGGCTTTGGCTATAGCAAGTCAGCTGTCCAGGAGGATGGGGAACAGCTAATGGAGGTGCCTTAGCATCCAGATCCTGGAATTATTCCTGATCTGTTGTTCACGTGACAGACTGTTGCCTTCTCAAATGGGCTGCTTGTTCCCAAAGAGAAAGGGCTACGTCTTAGTGTCTTGGTGTTCAGTACACATAATGCAGTGTACTTAAAATTCATTGGCTACTTAATTGAGAGACACCAGGCCTGGTGGAATAATAATACAGCTATGGTTTATTGAGTGTAAGCTGGGTGCCAGGTACAGTACTGAATGCTGATGTGCATTGCCTCAAAGAGTTGTGTCCATTTTATGATGGGGACACTGAGACCTAGAGAGATAAAAAAAAAGAAGGGTCTGGCACATGGAGGGGACTCAGTAAATAGCTGTAGAATGATTGGACTCCTGTTATGTGGTTATGCCTCCACATTGTGTACACCCAACCTCTGTTTACTGTGTGGAGATTATAATTGGAGTAGGTAATTTTTCTTTTTTTTTTTGGCTGCGTTTGGTCTTCTTTGCTGTGCGGGGGCTTTCTGTAGTTGCGGCGAGCAGGGGCTACTCTTCGTTGTGGTGCACGGGCTTCTCATTGCAGTGGCTTCTCTTGTTGTGGAGCACGGGCTCTAGGCATGCGGGCTTCAGTGGTTGTGGCACACGGGCTCTAGAGCACAGGCTCAGTAGTTGTGGTGCACGGGCTTAGTTGCTCCACGGCATGTGGGATCTTCCCGGACCAGGGCTCGAACCCATGTCCCCTGCATTGGCAGGCGGATTCTTAACCACTGCGCCACCAGAGAAGCCCCACAATTTACTTTTAAAGTTAAGGAAAATTTCCCAAATCAGGTGCCTTTAGAATCATGTTATCCTCACCTCCACCTCTGTCCCTTCATTGCATCATCCTGAAGGCAAAAACAGACCTCTGTCCCTCCCCCTAATGCCCATCGTCACTATGCTGATTCACATATATCAGATACTAGACTTTGGGAGGGAGAGGGGCTGGCAATTATAAGGGAGAAGTAAGTATTGGCCTCCTTCCTTTATATTTAGAGTGTTCTTTTTAAAAAACAAAAACAAAACAAACAAACAACCTGGTTGCACATTGGTATCAACAAAGACCGTGTTTAAATTTGGATGCTGAATTCCTGGTAACTGAAGGGTTTGAATCATCCTCTCATGCTTTCATTTGTGTCTATTGCACAGTGATTCTGTGCTAGTCATTGTGATAAGCACTAGAGGTACAGCAGTAAGAAGACACACTGACCTAGGCCTTTCAACCCACCACAACAGCAGAGAATTAGAGTTCAGCTCTCCCTTGTCATTAGCTGTAAAAATTATTTTCTAAACGCATCTACCAAGAGCCCCCATGCTAGCCTGTTAGCCCCACCTGAGTGGCTTCAAACCTGGCAGCCCCATCCTCTTCCTCAGGGTGCTTGAGATTCTGATAATTCCTCTGGAAGATTCTCTCAGATTTGTCCTCCAACCATGTTACCTGTTCATTCAGCTTGATGTGACTTGAAATTTCAGAATTTGATTTTATTTTGTGGGATGTATTTATTTTTTAAATTCAAAAAAATTCTGTTCATTATTTGAAAATTCAAATATTGTGTGAATATATGGTATAAAAGTGAAAGTCTACACCATGTCCCAGAGAAAGCCACTATTACTAGTTTGGTGTATTTTCCATTCTTTTTTTAATGTATAAATTAACATATATTATTATCTTTTAAGAGAATTATACTCTTCATACTATCTTTCGACTAGCTTTTTTCTCTAAACAATACATTCTAGATGTGTGCTGTTCAGTACAGTACTATGAGCCTCCTGTGGGAATTCAAATTTAAATACATAAAAAATTAAATAAAATTAAACCTTCAGTTCTTCAGTTACAGTTGCCACATTTCAAGTGCTACAGGTGGCAAGTGGCTACCGTATTGGGCAGACATAGAACATTTCTATCATCACAGAAAGTTCTATTAGATAGCACTGCTCTACATAACTTTCCATGTCCATCTATAGACTTTCTATTTCATTCATTTTTTTTTTACCTCATCATTTTGCTTTGTATGAATATACATCAATATACTTAATCATTTCTACTGCTAGACATTGAGTTTGTTTCCAGTTTTTCACAGTTGCAAACAGTGCTGCAAAGTACATCCTCATACATAAAATGTGCCTCACTTGTGCCCTGACTCTGCAGAATGAAATCCCAGAAGTGAAAATGCTCAGTCAAAAGTTATAAAACTCAATTTAAATTTTCAGTTTTTAAAATAAAACCTTTGTTCTCCAGGAGCTGAGACTGAGAATAGACGTCCCTATTGGTTAATCGGTCTGATTATATATCAGTATAGGGTAGAAGAAAGGAAAATGGTCTGTGGCTTTGGGTAATTTTACTATCCACAAATTATAGCGGTACAATTTGTGAAGTTGCATCTTAAATGGAAATTTGGTTTTAAAGCCAGTGTGGAAGGTAAAAAATACATAGAGTCATAAAATTGCCCTCAAAAAATCTCTTAACTTGTAAATAAACGTCATACCTTCTCTTAATAAGTCTGACATAGCCTGTCATTCCTCTATGGCAGGAAGCACTGAATGTTTAATGGGCCAGAAGGCAGATAAAGAAAGGGCCCCACTTTGGCTATCAGTTTTCCCATCCATGAAATAAGTAGGTTGAAACTCCCAAACACATTTCCAGGCAAAATGGTCCATGACTCCCAAAAATGTACTGGCTAGACAATATCCCTTTAGTGACTGCCTGAAAGAAATAAACATAGCACCAGAAAAGCCAGATGTATAAAGAAAGTAAATAGTCATTCGTTCATAAAATGTTGTTAATGAATCCAGTATTATAACACAGTGCTTCTCAAGCCACTCACTATTTTAGAATATTCAAATAGATTGTACATACACAGATTTCCACTTCTGGCCATGATGGAATAACAGAGACTAGATTTATCCTCAGTCCTTAAATAATTAAAAAACAAAACCGCACTAAATATGTGAAGCCTACCTTTTCAGACATTGGGCAATAGGAAGATCTTGACAGGTTGTCTGAGAAAAAGGAAACAAATTAGTGAAACTTTGATTGCTGGATTTCTGCCTGGAGGCACAGTCAAGAGTGCAGAACATTTCTCCAAAGAAGGCATACAAGTGGCCAACAGTCACATGAAAAGATGCTCAACATCACTAATGATTACAGAAATGCAAATCAAAACTACAATGAGGTATCACCTCACAATGGTCAGAATAGCCTTCATCAAAAAGTCTACAAATAATAAATTCTGGAGTGGGTGTGGAGAAAACGGAACCCTCCTACACTGTTGGAGGAGGAGGAATGTAAATTGGTGCAGCCACTATGGAGTTCCAGTATGGAAGTTCCTTCAAAAACTAAAGATAGAGTTACCATATGATCCAGCAATCCTACTCCTGGGTATCTATACAGAAAAGACAAAAACTCTAGTTTGAAAAGATACATGCACCCCAATGTTCATAGCAGCACTATTTACGATAGCCAAGACGTGGAAGCAACCTAAGTGCCCATCAACACATAAATGGATAAAGAAGATGTGGTATATATATATATATATATATATATATACACACACATACACATATACATACACATACATACACAGTGGAGTATTACTCAGCCATAAAAAAGAATGAAATAATGCCATTTGCAGCAACATGGATGGACTTAGAGACTATCATACTAAGTGAAGTAAGTCAGAGAAGAAAAATATCACATGATATCACTTATATGTGGAATCTTAAAAAAAAATGATACAAATGAACTTATTTACAAAACAGAAACAGACTCACAGACATAGAAAACAAACTTACAATTATCAAAGGGGTAAGGAGTGGGGAAAGATAAATTAGGAGTTTGGGATTAACAGATACACACTACTATATATAAAATAGGTAAACAACAAGGACTTACTGTATAACACAGGGAACTCTATTCAATATCTTGTAACAACCTATAATGGAAAAGAACCTGAAAAAGAGTATATATATAGAACTGAATCATTTTGCTATACACCTGAAACTAACACAACATGGTAAATCAACTATACTTCAACTAAAAAAAAGATTTAATATTGTAAATATTAAATACACTTAAATATAAAACAAGAAAAATTAAATTTAAAAAAATTTTAAAGAATTAAAGTAGAACCTACACTTGTGTGCACATGTTGCCATTTATGGTGCTCATTATCATTTTGTAAATCTGTTCACCTCCAGTATTGGTGCCTTCAGAGCAGAAAGATTCCCCTTTCCTTTCATCACCAGTAGACCTGCCATTCATAAACCATCTCAACTTCTATCCATCTTAAAATATCTTGGGCTTCCCTGGTGGCACAGTGGTTAAGAATCCGCCTGCCAATGCAGGGGACACAGGTTTGAGCCCTGGTCTGGGAAGATCCCATATGCCGTGGAGCAACTAAGCCCGTGCACCACAACTCCTGAGCCTGCACTCTAGAGCCCATGAGCCACAACTACTGAGTCCACGTGCCACAACTACTGAAGCCCGCGTGCCTAGAGCCTGTGCTCTGCAACAAGAGAAGCCACTGCAATGAGAAGCCCACACACTACAACAAAGAGTAGCACCCATTTGCCACAACTAGAGAAAGCCCATGCACAGCAACAAAGACCCAACACAACCAAAAATAAATAAATAAAATAAATAAATTTGTAAAAAAAGAAAGAAAATAAGGGGAGAGATACCCCCTCCCTTTAATTAAAAAAAATCTTAATTTCACTTGAATTTTTCAAACATGTTGGACAAAGTTTTATTTTATAAAATGGTAATAAGCTGTTATAAAAACTACTAATACCCCAAATGAAATTGGATGCATGTCATAAGTAGATGATTCAAATTAAGGAGTGCCAATCATGAAAATATATTCAGCAACATGTAACCTTTTTTACAAATAAAAGAAATGTAACAGTAATGAAAAAGAGAATGCAGAGCACAGAGGAAAATATCCTGCACAGCATGGCTGTCTCACTAAGTTGAGACAGATATTGGAGTTCAAAAAGTCTGAGGTGACTGGAAGTTGTTGGACAGAATTCCAGAAAGAAAGGAACAACACAGAAAAAGAGCTCTAGTGATCTACATAAGGAATCCTTTCAGTCTTTGCTGAATATTATGACATGTGTCCACAATATTGAGCAAAGAGTGACTGGGAAGCTTTAAGCTGAACAATTCTCAGGTCTCAGACAGAGCTGGATATTTTCAAATTCCTACCATCCCGATTGGAGAGCTCTCATTGATCACTCAGGATATTTAGTAAAGACCACAAAAGGGCCACATCTTAATAGTGAGGCTAAACTACCCCTAGATATCCCTGGATTATTCTAGTTGTTTCCTGACAAAGGTTATAAACAAGCCTCAAAAGCATCACACTGAACTGCAAGTAACTTAACTGCCTGCTAGAGCAAAGTCTAACATTCTTCAGAGGAAGGCAATGAAATGCAGATATTCAACAATTTAAAATCACAGTGTCCAGCATCTAATAAAAAAATTACTAGACAAGCAATAAGGAGGAAAATATGACCCATAACCAGGAAAAATATCAGTCAATAGAAACAGACCCAGAATTGAAGAGATGAGGGAATTTGCAGACAAGGGCATTGAAACAGCTATTATAACTCTGTTCAAATATTTAAAGGAAAACTTGAAAAGTGGGGAGAGAAATGAAAGATAAAGAACTAAAAGGAGGGCTTCCCTGGTGGCGCAGTGGTTAAGAATCCGCCTGACAATGCTGGGGACACGGGTTTGAGCCCTGATCCGGGAAGATCCCACCTGCTGTGGAACAATTAAGCCCGTGTGCCACAACTACTGAAGCCCACACTCCTAGAGCCGTACTCTGCAACAAGAGAAGCCACTGCAATGAGAAGCCCGTGCACCGCAATGAAGAGAAGTCCCCGCTCACGGCAACTAGAGAAAGCCCACATGCAGCAACAAAGACCCAACTCAACCAAAAATAAATAAATAAATTTATTAAAAAAAAAATAAAAGGAACTGCTAGTGGAAAAATTACTGGACGATATTAACAGTTTTTTAGATACTGCAGAAGAAAAGCTCAATGAATGAAGACATAGCAATAAAAACCATCCAAATTGAGAGACAGAAAAGACAAAAGATTGAAAAACATGAACAGAGTCACAGTGACCCATGGGACGATATCAAGTGGTCTAACATATGTGTAATTGAGGTCTCAGAATAAGAGGAGGGAAGGAGGCGTGCAGAAAAAATATTTGATGAAATAAAGGCCAAATTTTTTCAAAATTTGGTGACAACTATCAATTCACAAAACGAAGAAACTAAATGAACCCAAAGCAGATAAAAATAAAACCACAAGAAGATATATCATAATCAAATTCCTGAAGTTTTCCTCTGCCATTCTGGTGTGTGCACTCGACTCTGTTCCTCACCATGTCTTCTCACAAGACTTTCAGGATCAAGCAATTCCTGGTCAAAAAAAAGGAGAATTATCCCATTCCTCAGTGGATTTGGTTGAAAACTGGTAATAAAATCAGGTACAACTCCAAGAGGAGATATTGGAGAAGAGCCAAGCTGGGTCTATAAGGAATCGCACATGAGATGGTACACATATTTATGCTGAATCAAGGTCATTTGCATCTTACCATCTCACCCTGAAAACCACTACTATGTGGACAACTGGATGTATTTTATTGGGAAAATGATTTTTCTCTTTGTTTTAGTTTATCTGCACTAGTAGTTTGGCTCAGAAATAAATATGTGAGAACCTTTTGTTGGAAAAAAAGACAAAAACAAAAAACAAATTCCTGAAAACCAATGACTAAGAGAAAATCTTAAGAGAAAGCAGAAGAAAAAAAAAAGTCATTGAATATACAGGAAGAAAGAGTTACATTTCTTGTTAGACATTATGCAAGTCAGACACAATGGAAGTGCTGAAACTGTCAACCTAGAATTCAATACCCAGTGAAGATATCTTTCAAAAATGAATGCAAAATAAAGATCATTTCAAACAAACAAAAATGAGAGAATTTGTCACCAGCACTGCAAGAAATGATAAAGAAAATTTCTCAAATGGAAGGAAAATGATATCTGATAGAAAACTGGATGTACACAAAGGAATAAAAAGTGCCAAAAGTGATAAATATGTGGATAAATATAAAATACTTTTTTCCCCTCTATTTTTAATGTCTTTAAAAGATCATTGAAAAAAAAAAAGATCATTGAAGTACAGCATGGATAAAGGGGAAAAAAAGAAATTTTACAAGGGACAAACCTAACAAATACTACCTCAGATAGGCACTCAAAGTTAACATAAACAGTGTTGATAGTTCGTACCCTCGATGTGATGAGAATGGCTTTACTGCCATGGTCTTCCTCCCACAAACATATGACATCAGACAAATCCCAGTTGAGGACATGCTACAAGATACCTGCATACTACTCCTCAAAACTGTCAAAATGAAACAACATGAACAGTCTGAAAAACTGTGACAGCCAAGAGGAGCCTAAGAAGACATGACAACTAAATATCATATGATATCCTGAATAGGGTCCTCGCACAGAAGAAAGACATCAGATAAAAACTAAGGAAATCTCAATAAAGCATGCACTTTAGTTCATAATTAAGTATCAATATTGATTCATTAATTGTAATAAATGTACCATGCTAATGTAAGATGTTAATAATGGGGGATACTGTTTTTACTGTTTAAAGTAAAATTGACTGTTTAAAGCAAAAATGTCAAAGTATTTTAACATTTATAACCAAAGTAGTAATAAAATTTATGACAAATAAAGCACAAAAGACGTGGGGGAAATGGAAAGATCTTACTACAAGTATTGTATCATTTGATGGTGGACTGCAATAAATTAAAATACATATGATAAACCCTAGAGCAACCACTAAAAAATAAAAAGATATAGCTAATAATCCAACAGTGAAGATAAAATGGAATCCTAAAAAATAACTCAATTAACCCAAAAGAAGGCAGGAAAAAAAAAAAAAAGAGCAAATGAGACAATAGAAAACAAAGAGCAAGATTGTAGACTTAACTCCAATCATATCAAAAATTACTATAAGTGTAAATGACCTAAATATTCCAATTAAAAAGTCAGAGATTGTCAGGCTACATAAAAAGGCAAGACTCGGGCTTCCCTGGTGGTGCAGTGGTTAAGAATCCGCCTGCCAATGAAGGGGACACAGGTTCGAGCCCTGGTCCGGGAAGATCCCACATGCCGCAGAGCAACTAAGCCTGTGCACCACAACTACTGAGCCTGCGCTCTAGAGCCCACAAGCCACAACTACTGAGCCCACGTGCTGCAACTACTGAAGCCCACGCACCTAGAGCACGAGCTCCACAACAAGAGAAGCCTCCGCAATGAGAAGCCCATGCACTGCAAAGAAGAGTAGCCCCCACTCGCTGCAACTAGAGAAAGCCTGCTCACAGCAACGAAGACCCAACACAGCCAAAAATAAATAAATAAAATAAATAAATTTTTAAAAAAATACATCATGTTAAAAAAAAAAAGGCAAGACTCAACTGTATGCCATCTCCAAGAAACCCATTTTAAATATAAAAATATAGAGATTAGAAGTAAAGAATTGAAAGAGATACACAATGCAAACACTAAGCAAAATAAAGCAGAGTGGCTATACTAATTTCATACAAAGTAGACTTCAGTACAAGACATATTACCAGGGATTAAATGGGACATTTCAAAATGAAAATGGGAAAAAAAAAAAAAAAAAAATGAAAATGGGGTCAGTTCACCAAATGACATAATCCTAAATCTGTATATCCTTAATAACACAGAACTGAAAGAATAACACAGGCACATAGTATGGAACTCAAAACAAACAAAAATATGAATTGTTTGACACATTGACTGGGAGTTTATCTGTGAGATAAATTTCTATAAATTGAAGTGCTGGGTCAAAGTACATATTGATTAAAAATTTGATGGATACTGCCTAATTGCTGTCAAGGGGAGATGGTGGGGTAAAGGAACAATTGCTGTTAACAGTAACCTAATAAGAATAAGAATAATAGCTAAGGGACTGCCCTAGTGGCGCAATGGTTAAGAATCCACCTGCCAATGCAGGGGATGCGGGTTCGAGCCCTGCTCCAGGACGATCCCACATGCCACGGAGCAACTAAGCCCATGCGCCACAACTACTGAAGCCCGTGCACCTAGATCCCGTGCTCCAAAACAAGAGAAGCCACCGCAATGAGAAGTCCGCGCACCGCAACGAAGAGTAGCCCCCGCTCGCCGCAACTAGAGAAAGCCCGCACAGCAACGAAGACCCAACACAGCCAAAGATAAATTAATTTTTAAAAAAAGAATAATAGCTAAGATTTTTTTGAGTACCTACCATGTGCCATACTGTTCTCATTTATTAACTTTTTACTCTCATGAGGGAGGCACTCTGCCTCTCGCATTTTATAGAAGACTTCTGGGCTAGCGGATTATAAAAGGGAGCGTGAATGCAGGGAGGGCAGATACTGCAAGTTATGCGTATCACAAATCCTGGAAATCTTCGCTTACACTCATCCTTAATTTTTCCTGTGTGACTGGGTAGCTAAAAATGGAGAATAGAGTAGCCAATTCATCTTCCACGACTCTCTCGGAGGATTGCTTTGCTTTGCTTTGCTTTGCTTTGCTTTGCATTTTAGCTCTAGAGGCTGGAAACTGCCTTCCAATACAGTTTTCTTAATGGACATTGAAATGTGAATTTCATGTAGTTTTCATGCATCATGAAATAATCTTCTTTTGATTGTTTCTCAACCATTTAGCCAGAATAAAGTGCTTCACCTCAGTTGAACACCATACCCCTCCCTTTCCAAGATTTTCACCTCAGCACCACCACCCTGCCCCCACCCAGCTTAACATGCTTCCTTCTATTGTGAAAAGAAAATTCCATGAATGCAGAAGCAGAGACTCATGGATTTTCTTTTTTTTCCTCCTCAAGGTGCTTACCTAAGATGAGCTTTGTGATTGGAATGCAAAGGGGCATCAAATGGACTCCCAATCGCATTAGGGAAGATAAGCAGTTATCAGATGGTTTGACCGATTGGGTGGTGAAGTATTTTCCTGAGGAAACCACTTTCGGTATTGCCTTCAGAGGGGCTTAACAAACTGGTTCTCGCCTCCTAAAGTTATGGTTGCTGACTTTGGCTTTGGGTATACTAATTTTTTTTCTGATCAGTTGCTGCCAACACAGGTTTTGATTTTACAAATTAAAAGGGCTGGAAAATCTCCCAATTATTTTGCCCACCAAGGCAATCTCCAAATCACTGAATGTGCTCTCCACTGTAATCACGGGTCATCTGTTTTCTAAAATCAGAGTATGGGACAAAATAAGTTTCTTTTAGGGCTTTCTTTCAAGATGAAATCTTCCATTTCTAAAAGTAAAATTCCAAGCTGAATTGAGAGCCACTGGCAGTGCCTCCTAAAGTGAAAATTCTTGGGGACTTAAAAAAAAAATTCTCAACTGCCCCCAAAACATACTAATCATTTTTAATCAACTTTTCCTTGTCTTTCTGACTACAGACATTCTCAGCATTTGGAAAAGCCCATTCACTGGACAAGTTGTAATATTCATTATAATCATAAAAATGACAAGGATTTTTAAAGCCAGATGCCAACCCAGTGAGAAAGAGCTTAACAGGACTTTTGGGCTGAGAAGCCCAGGGAGATTTTGAGTCTGCAGTGAGTAACTTGAAGGGAAATCCTGACTCCAATTATAAAGCAAAGACAAAATCCCCTCAATCCTTTCAATACATCCAACTTCTCTGGCCAAATTGTGTTCTTTCTCCTCCCCACACCCTACCCCCTCCAGCATTTCCATAAACAATATGGCTATCAGGCCAAGCCTCTTGGTCAGCAAATAAAGGCAGAGAGCTAAGTAAATTTGCTTCCCAGCAATTATTTTTGTGAGGTCACGGAGTTAAGCATTAAAAGAATACTACTGCGGATGGGGGTATTCAGTAACTGTATGATTTGTGCTGCAAAACTGACAAAAGGAGCCAGCCACTCTTCTACTTTTATACCCACAGAAATCATTGACTATGGGGTCTTTGTTCCCTAAATTCATCTAAGAGGAATCTTTCACATGAACGCCCCTGCATTCCTGCTAATCCCCTCCTGCGCTCTGCTTCCCAAAGAAAGTCCATTTGGTCATTTGGTCTGAGTCTCCACCTGCAATTTATCAGGATAATTATGACCTGAAAAAAAAAAGAAAGAAAGAAAATAAAGCAAGAACAAAGAAAAAAAAAATAAAGAAAAATCCACCAAGATCTTTAGTATCCAGAGCGGGAATGAGCAAACTTCTTCTGTAAAGGGGCAGAGAGTGAATATTTTTAGCTCTGCGACTCATACAGTTTCTGTGGTGAGACTGCCCACCAATGAATGTGGAATAAAAACAGTCACAGATATCACTTAAGTAAATGACGGTGGCAGCTGGGTTCCAATAAAACTTTATGGACACCGAAATTGGAATTTCTGTAATTCTTATGTGTCATAAAAGTAGTATTCTTTTGATTGTTTCTTGACCATCTAAAAATGTAAAAACCATTTTTAGCTCATGGGTGGATTTGGTCCAGGGACTGTAGTTTACAGACCCTTGATCTAGAAGAATCTGGCCTTGGAAACCCCTTTTGGTCTGAATGATGTCATTCATATTTGATGGGTCTTGCTCTTGTCACAGGCAGGTATGTACACTTGACAACACAGCTGGACAATGATTTCTGGATTTTAATATCCTATTCAAAAACGTAGTGAGGAATTCCAGGAATTTAAGCCAGGAAACTGGACTTCATGCCACATACACTGAAAAATCCTCACCAGGCTTTTTTTTTTTTTTTTTTTTTAATTTATTTTTGGCTGCATTGGGTCTTGGTTGCTGCGTGTGGGCTTTCTCTAGTTGCGGCTAGCAGTGGCTACTCTTCGTTGCAGTACGTGGGCTTCTCATTGCGGTGGCTTCTCTTGTTGCGGAGCACGGGATCTAGGCACGCGGGTTCAGTAGTTGTGCCTCACGGGATTTAGAGCACAGGCTCAGTAGTTGTGGCGCACGGGCTTAGTTGCTCTGCGGCACGTGGGATCTTCCTGGACCAGGGCTCGAACCCGTGTCCCCGGCATTGGCAGGCAGATTCTTAACCAACTGCGCCACCAGGGAAGCCCCTCACCAGGCTTTTAATTACAAATTAACCCATCCAAATCCTAGGAAACTTAGCATTCTGGTCAAACAGAGAGCTGTCACCCAAGTGCCTTCCTGTAAACCATGTTCCTCAACCTCAACACTATTGATATTTGGGCCAGACAATGCTCTGCTGTGGGGCCATTCTGTACACTGTAGGATGTTGGCAGCATCCCTGGCCTCTACCCACGCTAGATGCTAGTTGCATCTCCCAAGTTGTGACAACCGAAAATGTCTCCAGCTGTTGCCAAATAACCCCCGGGGGGACAAAATCCCCCCCAGTGGAGAATCACTGATCTAAATCAGCTCTGTCAGTAGGACTTTCTGTGATGATGGAATCGTTCTATATCTGGACTGCCTACTAACTATGAGACGCTTGTGGGTACTGAGAACGTGAAATTTGCTAGTGCGCCGGAGGAGCTGCGTTTTTTAAATTTATTTAACTTTAATTACTTTAAAGTTAAATTTAAGTAGCTATGTGTGGCTAGCAGCTACTGTATTGGATGTGCTGCTCTAACTCGTGACCACCGCCCACCTGCCCAACCCCAAAGCAGGACGGGAGAGGATGCACGGCTTTGAGTTAGGAGCAGGGACTAGAGTCAGACACTGATTCTGACGTTCGTTCATTTATTCCATCAACGCAATTTATTGAGCACCTAAAATGTCTGGTACTGTGCTGAGGATACAAGACGAACAAGAGGAATGCAGTCCCTGTCCCTATGGGGCTTTCAGTCTAGTGACTAGAAGAGAGAAAAATATAAATTTAAGTAAAGTAATTGAAAGTCATGATAAGGGCTCTCTGCAATAGAAAAAGCAGGCTGGGGGAGGTTCTCTTTTAGATCAGATGTTCTAGAGACGGCTCTCCAAGCGATATTTAAATTAAAATTGCAATGTGAATTGTTTGACACAATATACAATGGAATAGAACAAAGGCCTAATGAATGTTAGCTGCTCTTCTTCTTAAAAGCCAGCATTCCTTGACTTTTATGACATTTCTTCCTTGCCAGGAACTCTTCTAATCCTCACAACAGTGTTACCTCTATTATTCCCATTTTACAGATGAGGAAAACTGAGGCATGTTAACTTGTTCAACAGTGCACATCTAGGATGTGATAGAGTTAGGGTTAGAACCCAAGTAGCCAAAAAAGGGTATCTGTGCCTGCTATTATATGAACTTTAGCAACTCATGTGAATTTTCCAGAGCACCCTGGGACCAAAATATACTGGTGTCAGTTTTTAAAGAGCCAGGCCTTACAAACTAGAGGTAGGGAAATAATAATAAGATGTGCTTTCCTGTCCTGGGGAAGAAGGACGTCTGCATTCCTCATCTCTTGATTAGATTCTCCCAGCCACTGAGAACTCTATGTAATAAATTGTAACTCATCTTGAGTGTGTGAAATCTCTTGTTTCTGGGTGCTAGGAAAAACACTGACTTTGCTGCATAATTTCTGGTGAAATATGAGGCACTGAGTCAGCTAGGAGACTCTCAGCTGAACATGAGTGAGAAATTTCAACTCTCCAGTAGTAGCCCTGAAACCTTGACCATCAGAATGAGGAGGCTGCCTCTTCTGACGGCATTCACACCAAGGTAGTCCTCAAAAGAGAGTCAATTCTCATCATTCCAGAAGTACATATTTTAGCCTACCGACTAAAATGTATTTGTAACCCCCAAATCAACACTCCCAGTTCTTTCTCGGTCTTTTGCAGACATGTTCAGAGCTATCCAGACACATGCTCTGCCTTCTCGGTTCAACTCTCATACTGTAAACGGTGTCCTTTTATCCATCCATTTAGTACCATATTTCTCACATCCTTGTGCTTTTTGTTGATTTCATTGTTCAAAATGGTCCCTAAGTGCAGGGCTGAAGTGCTGGCTACCTACCATTCCTAAGCTCAGGAGGCTGTGATGTGCCTTAGGGGGAAAACACAATGTTAGATAAGCTTCCCCCCAAAACCAGTACTCATCAGCAGTCACTCCCCTTCATCCCCTCCCTCCAGCCCCTGGCAACTACTGATCTAATTGTGTCTCCGTGGATTTGCCTATTCTGGACATTTCATGTAAATGGAATCATACAGAACATAGTCCTTTGTGTCTGGCTCCTTTCACTTAGCATAACATTTTCAAGGTCCATCCATGTTGTAGCACGAATCAGTACTTCATTCCTTTTTGTTTGTTTTTATCAGTTTCTCCTTCTTTGTTTTTGTTTGTTTTGGCATTTTAAAAATTTACCCTCTTAACAATTTTCAAGTGGACGTTATAGTGTTTTTAACTATAGGCACATCCTTGTACAGCAGATGTCGAAAACATTTTCATTTTATATTTATTTTTTATTTATTTTGGCTGCGCCGGGTCTTAGTTGCAGCATGTGGGATCTCTAGTTGAGGCATGCGAACTCTTAGTTGCGCGGCGTGCATGCGGGATCTTGTTCCCTGACGAGGGATCGTACCCGGGCCCCCTGCATTGGGAGCGCAGAGTCTTACCCACTGGACGACCAGGAAAGTCTGAAAACTTTTTCATTTTGTTCGGCTGAAACTCTACACCTATTGAATAGCAACTCCCTGTTTTCCCTTCCTACGAGTCCCTGGCAACCCTAAACCTGGCCACCACCCTTCTGCTTTTTATTTCTATGGGTTTGATTACTTTAGATACTTTATATAAATGGGATTATGTAGTAATTGTCTTTTGTCATTGGTTTATTTCACTTAGCATAATGTCCTCTAGGTTCCTCCATGTTGTAGCATATGACAAGATTTCCCTCTTCTTTTAAGGCTGAATAATAGTCCTCTGTGTGTATATACCACATTTTATTTATCCATTCATCCATTGGTGGACGTTTAGATTGCTTCCACATCTTGGCTATTGTGAATGACGTGACGATGAACATGAATGTACAAGTGTCTCTTCAAGATCCTGTTTTCAATTCTTTAGGATATATACCCAGAAGTGAGATAGCTGGATCATATGGTAGTTCTATTTTTAATTTTTTGAGGACCTCCCATACTTTTTCCATAGTAGCTGTACCATTTTATAATCACACCAACAGTGTGTGAGAGTTTCAATTTCTCTACATTCTTGCCAACACTTGTTATTTTCTGGGGTTTTTTTGATAGTAGCCATCCTAATGAGTGTGAAATATATCTCCTTGTGGTTTTGATTTGCATTTTCCTGATGATTAGTGATGTTGAACATCTTTTCATATGCTAGTTGACCATTTATATATCTTCTTTGGAGAAATGTCTATGCAAGTCCTTTGCCCATTTTCTAATCAGGTTGTTGTCATTGTTATTGAGTTGTAGGAGTTCTTTATATATTCTGGATATTAACCCTTTATCCAATATATGGTTTGCAAATATTTCATTGTTTGCCTTTTCACTCTGTTGATGGTTTCCTTTCCTGTGCAGAAGTTTTTAAGTTTGATGTAGTCCCATCTGTCTATGTTTTGCTTTTGTTATCTGTGCCTTTGGTGTCATATGCTATAAATCATTGCCCATTCCAATGTCATGAAACTTTTCCCCTATATTTTCTTCTGGGAGTTTTATAGTTTCAGGTCTCATGTTCAGATTTTTATTCTGTTTCGAGTTAACTTTTGTATATGGTGTAAGATAAGGGTTTATCTTCATTCTTTTGCATGTGGATATCCAGTTTTCCCAGCATCATTTGTTGAAAAGACTATCCTTTCCCCACTGTGTTATCTTGGCACCCTTTTTGAAGATCATTTGACCATATAACGGGTTTATTTCTGGACTCTATTCTGTTCCATGTTTCATTCCTTTTTATGACTCCCTTGTATGAATATACCACATTTTATTTATCTATTTATCAGTAAGTAGATGTTTGGATTGTTTCCACTTTTTGGCTATTAGGAATAATGCTGCTATAAATATTCATGTACAAGTTTTTGCATAGGCATATGTTTTCAATTCTTTTGACAATATACCTAAAAGTAAAATTTCTTGGTCAATGGAAATTCTATGTTTACCATTTTGAGGACTTGCCAAACAGTTTTCCAAAGTGACTGTACCATTTATGTTTCCACCAGCAATGTATGAGCTTTCCAGTTTCTCTATATCCTTCTCAACACTTGTTACTGTCCAGTTTTTAAATTATAGCTACCCTAGAGGGTGAGAAATGGTATTTCCTTATAATTTTGGTTTGTACTTCCCTGATGACTAATGATGTTGAGTATCTTTTTATGTGCTTACTGGCCATTTATGTATCTTCTTTGGGGAAATGTCTATTCAAATTTTTTGCCCATTTTTTATTGAGTTATTTGTCTTAAAAATAATAAAATTTTTAAGTTTCAAGAGTTCTTTATATATTCCAGATACTCATCCCTTATCAGATATATGATTTGCAAATATTTTATGGCAAAGAGTTAATCAGGCAGTGAAATGATCAGATTAGTGTTTTACAAAGATGACTTGTAGGGCTTCCCTGGTGGCGCAGTGGTTAAGAATCCGCCTGCCAATGCAGGGGACACGGGTTTGAGCCCTGGTCTAGGAAAATCCCACATGCCGCAGAGCAACTAAGCCCATGTGCCACAACTACTGAGTCTGCACTCTAGAGCCCGTGAGCCACAACTACTGAGTCTGTGTGCTACAACTATTGAAGCCCGCGCACCTAGAGCCCGTGCTCCACAACAAGAGAAGCCACTGCAATGAGAAGACCGTGCACCACAACAAAGAGTAGCCCCTGCTCGCTGCAGCTAGAGAAAGCCCAGGCACAGCAATGAAGACCCAATGCAGCCAAAAATAAATAAATAAAATTTGAAAAAAGAAAAAAGATGACTTGTACAAGTTCATTCATCCTTAGCTGTTTACCAAGGGATAGTTGATAATGGTACCCCATGGATTTCTCTTTATGTTCAACTCATCAACTAGGAATGGTATGATTTTTTTTTTTTTTTAATTTATTTATGGCTGTGTTGGGTCTTTGTTTCTGTGCGAGGGCTTTCTCTAGTTGCGGCAAGTGGGGGCCACTCTTCATCGTGTTGAGCGGGCCTCTCACTATCGCGGCCTCTTGTTGTGGAGCACAGGCTCCAGACGCGCAGGCTCAGTAATTGTAGCTCACGGGCCTAGTTGCTCCGCGGCATGTGGGATCCTCCCAGACCAGGGCTCGAACCCGTGTCCCCTGCATTGGCAGGCAGATTCTCAACCACTGCGCCACCAGGGAAGCCCAGGAATGGTATGATTTTTACAAATATTAGTTGTGGCTAGAATAATGATACATTTATATGTACATGTCACCATGTATTAGACACTGTCTTAAGCATTTTACATGTTTTAAACTCATTTAGTCCTTCTGTAATTACTCTCATCCATCCCATTTTATAGATGCAGAAATTAAGGTATAGAGAATTTATGAACCTTGTCCAGGGTCACACAGCTAGTGAATGATGGAGCTCAGATTAGAAGCCAGGTTTCTGGATCCCAAGTCTGAGTATTTAATCACAACACTGCAGTGAGACTCGGGGGCAGCTGGGGATCTTTCTTCTCATCTGAAATCTCATTCCTAGTTTGTAACCTAAGGTAGGCTCTCAGCCTCATCATTCTAAAATTGGGTTATTTAATTAGGTAATTCCCAGTGCCTTTTTCTTCTCGAAAGTCTGTGATGCCTTGGCCACATCTCTCTGAACCAGGCGTTTAGAGATGGCTTTACAGCTCTCAATCAATCTCATTTACATTATCCCAGAGAGACAGTTTTATGTTGAGTGATTTGGGGCAGTTTCTGCAGTCACATGTTCTCGAGTTCAAATCCCAGCTCTGCCACTTGGAGGCTGTGTGACCGTGGGCAAGTCACTTAACCCTTCTGAGGCCCAGGATCCTTACCTGTTACATGAGTGTACTAACAACTGTCCCCCTTTTTAGGTTATTTAGTAAATTAAGTGACGTAATGCATTCACAGCACCTTGCTCACAGTTTACACCCAATTACATAATTGTAAATGAAAATAAATAATAGTAATTTAACAACCAGCGACATAGTTATAATTGGTTTCATTTTACTAATAAAAACATTTGGGGTCAGTGACAGTGAGTGACGGGACAGTCCCAAGACCACACTGTTGCTAAGTGTCACTTCAAGACTTTCACCCTAGCCTTCCAACACTAAATCTTGTGGGGTTTTCCCCCCATAAATCTCCCCAGAGGACCTAGGAAACAAACATAGATTTCACCTATGAATTATTTATTCAGTCAGACTCTGGAAACACCATAAAATCTTGCATGACAAAATAAGTCACACACTTTTTCTTCATATTTCACTCAAGGGAACTATAATCATATGTTTTCAAGTTAAATATAAATGGTATTCCATTGAAAGGAACTATGAAAATCAAATCGGGATTGTGTGAAATACTGATATTACAATTTAATAGCAATGAAAAAATATCAATCTAAGATTCAATTATGAGACTTTTAAATTGAGATATTGACATATAACATTGTGTAAGTTTAAGGTGTACAACAACAACATGCTGATTTGATACATTTATATACTGCAATATGATTACCATCAAAGCCTTAGCTAATACCTCTGTCACATCACACACTTATCTTTTTTGCATGTGGTGAGAACATTTAAGATCTAGTCTCTTAGCACTTTTGAAGTATATAATACAGTGTTATTGACCAATTATAAGGTTTAACTGAGTAAAGTTAGGAAGGGTCAATATATATTGTGATATATAGGATTTTCTTTAAAGAAAAAAAAATTCCAAATGAGAAGGATATGAAGGATTAAATTATTTCCTTTTTCCTCAAATTATAAACTCCAAGATTAAACCTGAGGTATCTCTTCCCATTCCAGAGGCTGATTTGTTTTTCATCACTAATAGGTAACATATCTTTTTGGGGGGGGGGGGAACCAAACCCTCAGCCTTAAATGACGCTTATTTCAGGAACAATGTTGACTGATTAGGAGAATATCACTGTATTTATTTGCCAAGGAATTCTTCTCCCTGTTGAGAAGCAAAAGTCATTACTTTTATTTTCTTTCTATCAGCACCACTGTTCGGTTCCTCACCAGTGAGGGGAGAAACGTGAACAGTCAATCCCTAGGGTCCTTTGGTCCAAACTCAATGTAAAATTGAATTCATGCCGGGTGGACCCGGCTGAGTTTCTCTGAAGTGAGCAGCTTGGCAAGGAGAATCCTTGCAGACATTTAATAAGGTTTAATTCAGTTTGTAGCTGAAGCAGCTTGGGCGTGTAAATTGCCGGAAGCACCCCAGAACTAAGGATGCGCCCTCGGAAGCTTTGTCAGGAAGGGGTGGTATCAAGGATCATAAATTGCCCTGTGGCTTTTCAGGATTTTATGAGCTCCCAGGCCTCTTGCACAATAGGCTGCAGGATGACTCTTAACACCTCATTAAGGTTGTTTTTTACCAAATGCTAATAATAAAAAAGAGCCCTAAAAGCCTGGCTCATTTTTATTCAGAATCCTCTCCTCTGGAATATAAAAAGATGTCATAAAATGGAAATACAATGGAGAGCCCACATCTTGGGTAGACTCATTAAAATGTTGGTGTTGACAGAAATCTGAGGAAGTCAAGGCTGGGCCCCTGGGTGGGAAACTGTCTTGCCCTCCTGGTCAAGGGGCCTCCAGTCTCTGGAGAAATGAAAGGCCAGAGGGGCCCGTGATCCCTATATGGCTTCACCTCCAACTGCGAAATATCATTTCAAACTTTTTCTTTCTGATCACAGGACAGCTTTGCCAATGGGGCCTTTTCTTCAGCTGTCTCCAAAGTTCTTTTATTTATTGTATATTCTATGGCACCTATTAGGGCCAAAACTAATTAAAAAAAAAAAAAAAGGTCAGTGCTACGAAGAGGGGTGTATTCATAAATCCCAGGACAATGAGAAAAGTTACTGCATCTGAGCCCCAGAATTTGTTCTTATCTCTGGAGACTCTGGCGTGACACAGTGCAGTAGAATTGGAGACCCACTACATCACTGTCTAGCTGTGTGACCCTGGCACATTTAATGTGGACCCTGGGACCTCTTCTCCCTGTGCCCTGTCTCCTGCTCTGTAATCTAAGACTGGGAGTCGCAATGCCTACCTCTGAGATAGGTTCTGAGGATTGAACAAGATGATGCTGGTAATATGCTTGGTATGAACCCTGGCAGACAGAAAGCCCTCGATGAATGGTACTTAGTATTAATTCATTCATGCATGCAACATGTATTTCCTGGGCACCTATTTCATGCCTAGCACTGTTCCAGCATCAGATGAACACAAAATCTGTACCCTCCTAAACTGACCTTTGAGTAATTGTTCTTCGAGGTACAGGAAGCTGAGGGCAGGAGGGATCTAATAGCTACTGTGCCCCTTGCAAGGCGTGAGATTCTAGGTGAATCTCTCAAGCTCTGGGGTGACAGGATCCATCAGAAGCCGTGGGCCTTTCCTTGGTTTAGACCAGAGTTTCTCAACCTCAGCACTATTGCCATGCACAGCGGATAATTCTTAGTTGGGGAAGAAGGGGGCCGTCCTGTGCGTTGTAGGACATTTAGCCGCATCCCTGGCTTCTACCCACTAGATGCCAGTAGCATCTCCCCCCCAAGGTTTCGACAACCACAGTTGTCTCCAGACATTGCCACGTGTCCCCTCGGGACAAAATCGATTCAGTTTCCTCATCTCTGAGCTGGAATAACAATCTTATCTATTTCACAGATAGTGAGATGTGGGAAGGGAATGAAATAAAGCCCTGCCTGGCGCATGTAAGCCTCAATAAAGGGATGCTTTCCTCTCTCACCTCTGGAGAGGACTTTGGTGTAGCCAGACTTTCCCATTGGTCACAGGTGCTCTGAACTCCGAGATATGCTGAATTTGGTGGGGAGATCTCACCTCGTCCTGTCTCGAGAGCACCCAGGCGGTGAGGCGAGCAGGAAGGGATCTGTGCAGCCACGGCCAGGGTACATCTGTGAGTGATTTATTGACCACCTTTCCAACTTGGCCTTTGCCAGTGAAAAGGTCCAGACAGTTATAGAAAATTAGACTTGACTTTTGAACATGCAAACGCAGTTCAGGTGCAAGTCTGACCCTCTGGGGCCTGCTCCTACCCTCCTGGTTAACGAGGAAAGCATGCTTGCTTCCAAGTCCTTTTTAGTGGGAAGCTTCTGGAAACCCCAGAGATCCCCATTTGTGCAGGAGGCCAATTAAGAAACAAGAGGAAAGAGAAATAGAGCAATTCAGAGCATGGGCTGTGGAGACATGGATACTGTTTCAGTGTGACCTTGGGCAAGTCATTTCCACTTTCTGAGCCTCAGTTTCTTCATCTGTCAGATGGGAATCATAATAATAACACCACCCCCATTTGGTTGTGAGGATTAAAGGAGAAAAAGCAAGTAAAGAGCTATCTTTGCCTAACCCACAGTAGAACCCAATAAATGGTAGCTAAATATGAAAAAAAAAAAAAAATTCCGTTGCCCTGCTGAGTCCCAGGCATTGCTTGTCCTCAAGGCACAGAGGAAGTAGGTTGACCAAGCCACCCAGTTTTTGCCTGTGACTTTCCCAGGTTTAATCCCAGGAAATTCTTCAGTACCTGGCAAACTAGGGACAGTTGGCCGCCCTAAGGAATGACTTCAAAAGTGATTTTCTGGTTCAGTGTCCTGGGTAGAGAGCCCAGTAGGGTAACACTGTGACTAGCTGGTGGTTTGGGAAAAGCCGTGAGCCCCTCACCACATGGGCGGCTCCAGGAGAGAAGATGCTTTGTTAGTTTCGAGGGGAAGTTTACAAGCACTCTTCTTGAAGGTTTAATGGTCCCAGGTGATTTATCTTATCTGGAGAGTCATTGCTATAAGGAGAAACCTGCTTCTCCGAGCTTCTGCTTTCCTTTACCATCAAACCTTTCATCTTCTCTGAGAGTCGTCTCCATCCTCCATAAATAACCTTATTACGGCCACACAAAGGCAGGGCCCTGCCGCCTGCAAGACTGGACTTCTCAAATCGTGGTTTCATAAACCAGTTTGACCAGAACATGGGAATACTTCATAGGATCTACTGGGATATTTTAAATGCATGGAGAGATGCAGAGGGACTAGGGTGGCAGGTCAGTGGGATAACGAGCCCAGAATCGCACACGACCTGCTCTCAAAAGTGGGGACTTAAGGAGAAGTTATCCACTGAACTACCTTCCCCTGGATGTCTCTGAGTACTTAAAACAAAGAATGCCTTCCCACGGTAAAAGTCCTACCAAATGAGGTAAACAACAAGAATGTTTGTATATCGTTGTGCTTTAAACCAGTACCGTCCAATAGAACTTTCCACATTGACGGAAATGTTCTATAATCTACATCATCCAATATGGTAGCCACTAACCAAAGTGACTCTTGGGCCCCTGAAATGGTGCTAGTGTGACCAAGAACTAAATTTTTAATGTTATTCCATTTTAATTAATTTAATTTTAAAGAGCCACATGTAGCTGGCGGCTACCATATTGCGCAGTAAAGTTTTAAAATAATAAACAGATTTACAATAAAAAATATCACTGTGAAGCCTGTGCTTATAATTTCCTTTTCAGATCCCAAAAGTATGGAGGGAATTTAACAACTATATCAGAGCAGTGGTCCTATGCTTTTGTAATGTTATGTGTGCTGGTCATGTCAGAGTTACACACCAACACAAGGTTAGGTATGAACCAGGTCACTGGAGCTTTGCTTTGCTTTTCATACCTGTGATGGTCAACAGAAAATTTGGACACTTAGAATGAATTAAACCTCAGAAAAATTTTTGCTAAAACATTATTAAAACGTTAAATTACAGAATGAATGCATCTTGTATTAAAGATTGATGAAAATATTCAAACAATTAAAAAGGTGTATAAAATGAAAAGTGAACAGCAATATATACCACCTGTAAATTATTTCAGACTTTTTTCTCCATACATTTTAAAAAGTATGTGTGTTTATGGAAAATCACTTATATATATACATATATATATGTGTGTGTGTATATATATATATATATATATATATATTTTTTTTTTTTTTTTTTTTTTTACAAAACTGGGATCAATTATGCATACTGATCTACATCTTGCTTAGTTTTAATTTTAATTTTAACAAGAAGTAGCTTAAAACTTTTCTGTTACAAAATTGTCAAAACCACATAGAACAGGGCTTCCCTGGTGGCGCAGTGGTTAAGAATCCACCTGCCAATGCAGGGGACACGGGTTTGAGCCCTGGTCCGGGAAGATCCCACATGCCACGGAGCAGCTAAGCCCATGCGCCACAACTACTGAGCCTGTGCTCTACAGCCCGCAAGCCACAACTACTGAAGCCCGCACGCCTAGAGCCCGTGCTCCACAACAAGAGAAGCCACCGCAATGAGAAGCCCGTGCACTGCAACAAAGAGTAGCCCCCACTTGCCGCAACTAGAGAAAGCCCGCGCACAGTGAGGAAAACCCAATGCAGCCAAAAAAAATAAAATAAATTAAAATAAATAAATAAAAAAAAAAAAACAAACCACATAGAACAAACAGAAAGTCCACATCACAGCTCTCCTTTTTTACTCCCTTCTTAGAGTCAGTATCGTTGTGGTGTGTAGTCGTCCAGATTTTTCTGTGCGTTTGTACCCATATAAAAATTCATACCTTTTGTGTATTAAAAAATACATAAATTGGATCAAACTGTATATATTGTACCCTAACTTTCCTTTCTCACTTGAAAAAACTGCCAATGTTAGTAATACTTGGAGTATCCCTCATTCTCTTAAACTGCTTCACAGATTTTTTTGAATGTGAATGAAACAGTTTGTTTGGCTATATCTATCCATAATGGAGAGTTAGCTGGGTTCTAGTTTGTCATTACTAATACCACGCTGCAACACGCACTTCATAACCACCATGCTGCCTACATTCCTTGTGGATATTACCCAGGAGCAGGGTTGCTGCGGGGAACGTGACCCACATTTAAATTACCTTCTCTACTGGATTGAATGCTGTGCTCCTAAAATCCTTTTCCTTCCCAGAAGCTCAGAAGGTGACCTTGTTTGGACATAGGGTCATGGCAGATGTAATTAGTTAAGATGAGGTCCTACTAAAGTAGGGTGGGCCCTTAACCCAGTGACCGGTGTCCTTGTAAGAAGAAGAAAAAGAGACACGGACAGAGACCCAGGAAGACACCATGTGAAGACAGAGGCAGAGATCAGAATGATACAGCTACAAGCCTAGGAAGAGCCAAGATTTCCAGGAGCCAACAGAAGCTCTTAGAGCCTTCAGAGAGGGCCTGGTCCTGCTGACACAGTGATTTCGGAATTCTCGCCTCCAGAACAGTGAGGCAATAATCTCTGTTGTTTTAAACCACTTACTTTGTGGTTGCAGCCCTAGGGAACTAATATACCCTTAAAATATTGACACTCCCGCTAACCAGCATATAAGGGTTCCCGATAGCCCTTAAGTCCATACCCTCACCAACACTGAGTGTTACCCCTCTTTTCTTTTAAGTAAATGTTTTATTTTGAAATAATTTAAATTTACAGAAAAATTGCAAATATAGTACAGAGTTCCCTTATGTCCTTCATCCAGCTTCCCCCAAAGTTCACATATTACCGTGTTATTGTGCATTTGTCAAAACTCAGAAATTAGCACTGGTAAAATACTGCTAACTAAACTACAGACTTCATTTGGATGTCACCAGTTTTTCTGTTCCAAGAGCCAACCCAGCAAACCACATTGCATACAGACTCTATTTTTTTGTAATATAGATTTTCATTTACTACCTGGAGGAAAGCAATTTGAGAAGAGTCCTTCTTATCTTTTAACAAAAGTTTTAATAATCGTACATTTGGAACTATTTCAAATATTCAGAGAAATGCAAACAAATAATGGAACAGATAGACCTGTTTTTACACCATCCAGATTTAATAAATGTTAATACCTACAAGTCCATGATTCTTTATCTACACTCACAGAATATAAAAAGCCCTGAAAACCAGTACCTGTAGCTGATGGGAGGCTATGTATAATCCTAATATTTCACCTAATTTGAAATACAGACATTTTATTGCAAATATAGCAATGTGGTTGATTACAGGGGATGCCCCAGGTTCCACGGGGAATATTGTGGATCTCTATCAGATTAGTTTCAAATATCTTTTTATACAATTTTAAAAGGAAAAATATCATAACAGATAGAGCTAACATTCCACCCACCTTTCATGAGCTCATTTCCCTCTATCCCTCCCCCAGGGAAAACCCCCAGCCTGAAGTTGGATTTTCTCTTTCCTGGATGTTTTAATGCTTTTTACTAACATATACTTATGAAAAGAAAAGATATCATTTTGTATTCTTCACTACAAAAATAAGGCACACTTCATGAAGTTTCAGTTTTATCATTCATACTATGTCCTTTGATTAAAATGTCAGAAATCAATAGCAAAAGGATGACTACGGAAACCCCACACATTTGGAACATTTAAAACACATTCTGAAAAAGTCATGGCTAAAGGAGAAATCCTTATTGAATTTGGGAATTATTATAACTCAACAATAATCAAAATGCTACCCAAATCTTAGGGGTCGCGACTAAAGCAGTGCCTAGAAGACTGTGAGGGAATTAAATGCTTAAGAACATAAGTCAGAAAAATAGCAGAATAATCTCAAAAAAACAGAGGAAGGAAATAATAAAAATAAAGGCAGAAATTAACAAAATAAAAAACAGAGACACAAAAGAAAGGATCAACACAATCAAGAATTGGTTCTTTGAAAGTCTAATTAAGATTGACAAATATCCAGCTAAAATATCAAGGAAAAAAACAGAACAGAACAAATAAACAATATCACAAGATGGTAACTATGCATACAGCAAAGTTTTAAAGCACAAGGACATGAGGAACAACTTTATGCCAATAAATTTGAAAACTTGGATGAAATGGTTTAATTCCTAGGAAAATGTAACTTGTGAAAATGAGCTCAACCTGTAGAATCAGATTTTTAAAAGAATTTAACAGGCTGATTCTAACGGTTTTATGACAGAGCAAGTGACCAAGAACAGCCAAGGAAACTCTCATGGAAAACAACTTAGGAGAAATGCACCCTGCCAAATATTAAAGGTCATTTTCTAAATCTATAGTTAATAAGACAATGTAGTATTGGTGTAGGGAGAGAAAACAAAACCAGTGGAATAGAGCAAAGAGCCCAGGAATATAGCCATGGAAAAATTTTAATTATAATAAGATTTAATCTATTATTAAGATGATAGTGTACCTCTGTGGGGAATGAAAGAGAGTCAATGAATGGTGCAAGATAATTAGTTATCCACAGGAAAAAAAATAAAATTAGATCTTGTCCTCATACCAGACATAAAAATCTATTCCAAAGGGTGAATTTTATAGTATGTGAATTATATCTCAAAACCAAAATATATTCCAGGTGATTAAAGACTAAACTGTGAAAAGCCAATATTTAGGAGATAATATAAGGAAATATTTTCATAAGCTTGGGTTATGAAATGATTTCTTGGGGCTTCCCTGGTGGCGCAGTGGTTGAGAATCTGCCTGCCAATGCAGGGGACACGGGTTCGAGCCCTGGTCTGGGAAGATCCCACATGCCGCGGAGCAACTAGGCCCATGAGCCACAACTACTGAGCCTGCGCGTCTGGAGCCTGTGCTCCGCAACAAGAGAGGCCGCGATAGTGAGAGGCCCGCGCAACACAATGAAGAGTGGCCCCTGCTTGCCGCAACTAGAGAAAGCCCTCGCACAGAAACGAAGACCCAGCACAGCCATAAATAAATAAATAAATAAATTTTAAAAACAGCTACAATTGAAATGATTTCTTACGTAAGACACAAAAGACAATTCATAAAGAAAAAATTGGTAAATACAAATACATTAGAATCCAGTGAATTGACAAATACAACTACATCAGGGGACATCACAAAGAAACTGAAAAGATGAGCTAGGAGAAGATTACATTTATAGTTATTAGAAGATTATCCAGAATGTGTAAAGAACTTCTACAAATCAATAAGAAAAGACAAAGATTTAACTGAAAAATGGACAAAATATTTGAATGGGCATTTCTCAGAAGAAACATAAATGCCCAATAAATGGATAAAGGATGACCAACCTCATTAATAATGAAGAGAATGTAAATTAAAATAACCAGGTTGGCAAAAACTAATAAATTTGAGAGCATCAAATGTTGGTGAAGACATAGGACAGGGACATCCCAGGTGGCGCAGTGGTTAAGAATCCACCTGCCAACTCAGGGGACATGGGTTCAAACCCTGGCCCGGGAAGATCCCACATGCTGCGGAGCAACTAAGCCTGTGCACCGCAACTACTGAGCCTGAGCTTTAGAGCCCTTGAGCCACAACTACTGAAGCCCACGCTCCCTAGAGCCCATGCTCATCAACAAGAGAACCCACCAAAATGAGAAGCCCACGCACCGCAACGAAGAGTAGCCCCCGCTTGCCACAACTAGAGAAAGACCGCACACAGCAGCAAAGACCAACACAGCCAAAAGTAAATAAATAAATAAATTTATAAAAAATAAAAACACTCATGCCTGGGTCCCACCGAAGGGATTCCAGTTTAATTTGTCTGGGGGTGAGGCTCAGGCATAAGGATTTTATGAAGTTTCCTGAGTGATTCTAAAGTGCAGAGGTTGAGGGAATTCCCTGGCAGTCCAGTGGTTAGGACTCCGAGCTCTCACTGCCAAGGGCCTGAATTCAATCCCTTGGTCCAGGAACTAAAATCCCACAAGCTGCACGGGGTGGCCAAAAAAATAAGTAAATAAATAAAAATAAATAAATAAAGTGCAGAGGTTGAGAACCTCTGATGGGAACAAATAAAGGTAAAGAGGAGAAGAATTTTGAAGAGAGTCCTGGGCACGCTACACATTGCCCACAAGGTCTGCTTTGTAGCCTGCTCTGCATTTGTCAGATCTCATCTGCCCCTGTATCTCCTCTTCCTGAGCTTCTCACGTGGAGCTCATCAATATCCATGGACGGATGAATTTACTGACTCTGAGGACAGTAGAATCGCTGGGCCATTGAATCTCAGAGTTTGAGGTGATGTTAAAGGTCATGTCACCTCTGTGACATCCCCACCAGGAAGTTTTCAGCCTCTGGTTACTCCTATCAGTGGGGGACTCAGTATTGCTGAGATGAAAGTGGGAAGGAGAGAAAAAGTCAGAGAAGAGCATCCCAGGTAGACACTGGGTGGCAAGCTGGAGGCAAGAGAGACCACTTAGCACCAAGGGCATCTGTCTGGGGACAAGGCAACACTCCTTGCCTTGTCCTGAGGAGTGTTGTTTCCTGGAATGAGGACTTTTCCAGGGAATATTTATGCCATTCCTGGAGACATCATGGCCTTTCCAGGAAAAGGAACTTCTACTGTCCTTTGATTTCTTTTCTGTGATAAGATGCTGGTCCTGGCTTGTAAGTGTCTCACCAACCTAACCACGACGTGTTCAGAGAATCTTTCCCCACCCTGACCTGAGCCTCAGGTCCAGGCCAGTACATTTAGAGGGAACTCACATTAATTTAAACGAACGGTATGGGACTTCCCTGGTGGTCCAGTGGTTAAGCATCTGCCTACCAATGCAGGGGACACAGGTTCGATCCCTGGTCCGGGAAGATCCCACATGCCACGGAGCAACTAAGCCCATGCACCACAACTACTGAGCCCGTGTGCTGTAGCTACTGAAGCCCGCATGCCTAGAGCCCGTGCTCCGCAACAAGAGAAGCCCCCGCAATGAGAAGCCCGCGTGCAGCAACGAAGAGTAGCCCCCGCTCGCCGCAACTAGAGAAAGCCCACGCGCAGCTACAAAGACCCAGAGCAGCCAAAAATAAATAATAAATAAATGAATGAATAAATAAATAAAAGAATACGGTATTTAAAATATTTTTTAAAAGGATGGTATGTTAGGGAATTCCCTGGCGGTCCAGTTGTTAGGACTCAGCGCTCTCAACTGTGTGGGGCCAGGTTCAATCCTTGGTAGAGAAGCTAAGATCCTGCAAGCCGTGCAACGTGGCCAAAAGAAAAAAAAAAAAAAGAATGGTATGTTGGTAAAGCTTAGAGAAAGACTACTATACCTTTCTCTCTACATAAAATGTTATGATTCTTATAAGGACCCATTATACTTATGCAAATCCAGCTCTATTAGCTCAGCAAAAAACTAGATAGATAGATCGATAGATCAATAGACCGATCGATAGATCGATAACATAGATAGATGATAGATAGATAGATGGTAACAATAATGACAAAGCACACAATAATTTATAGAACTTTTTCCCTTTCAAATTTTACTTGGCGATGCAATTTGGTCTTCTCAACAACTCTGTGGAAATCATTTATTTTTTTACCCCATTCACTGAGGCTCAGAGGTTTTTCATTGCTGAGTCCAAGGTCCCAGACCCAGAATTAGTAAAGTTCAGAGACAGCCCTGGGTCTTCCCACAGTTCTCCCCAGGGACCCACCTCCTCCCTGCTGAAAAACCAGAGGGTCTGCCATTGGGGCACAACATGAAGATTCTCAATGCACCACCCCTTTTGCAGCCCTGGAGTTGTGTTCGCAACAGAAAAAGGAGCAGAAAAACGAGAAACTGAGACATCCACACGAGGGTGCATGGGCTGCCATCAAGTCCACAGAGGGTGTGACAGAGTCGACTAGTGCTCTGCCCACTTTTTAGCAGAAACAGAGATGAGCTCCAGCCGCCCTAAGGGACGCGCACACGCCCCACCCACACTCCTGCTGTGCGGTCACATGACGGGCTGTGCGTGGCCGAGCTACGAGGGGCTCCCAGGCACTTCCTTCAGGATCACGCCCTCCCTCCGCCCTCTCTCCTTCTGGAGGATGTGGAGGAGAGCCAGCTTGGACCATGCTGCGTGGGCTTTCTCTAGTTGCGGCGAGTGGGGGCTACTCTTCATTGCGGTGCGCGGGCTTCTCATTGCGGTGGCTTCTCTTGTTGCGGAGCACGGGCTCTAGGCGCACGGGCTTCAGTAGTTGTGGCTCACGGGATCAGTTGCTCCACGGCACGTGGGATCTTCCCGGATCAGGGATCGAAGGATCGAACCCGTGTCCCCTACATTGGCAGGGGGATTCTTAACCACTGCACCACCAGGGAAGTCCCCAAACCCACATCTTAAATAAATACCCACAGAAGGGCAACTAGTGTTGGTTCCCTAACTAATACCTTCATCTGACCTGGAGTCCCTGACCTCGCCCCACCCACTCACAGGCCAAGTGATTCTTTCTATGCAGGGGTCAGCAAACTTCCTCTGTAAAGAACCAGATCGTAAATATTTTAGACTGCGTGGGCCGTACAGTCCCTGTTGCAACTACTCCACAATGCTGTTGAAGCAAGAAAGCAGGCATGGGTGACGTGTAAACAAATGGACACAGCTGTATTGCAATAAAACTTTACTTATGGGCACTGAAATTTGAAATTTTCCATATGATTTTCATGGGTCATGAAATATTGATTTTTTTCCCCCAACAATTTAAAAAAGGTAGAAACCATTCTTAGCTCAGAGGTCACTAAAAAATAGGTAGGGGGCTAGATTTGGATGGCTGTGGTTTGCCAACCCGTGATCTTCTGCAGTCCCCTGGCCAGAGTGATTGATTTAGAGATGGTTGAATAACCAAAGATGGCCAAACCAGAGTCAATCCTGGGTTTTCTGTTGAAACTCTTGTAAAAGAGAAGCTCCTTAATTTCTTCTGGGGTTGTTGATGGGTTTGTCAGATGTTGGCTTGAATGAGCCAGGAAAGCAGATCCAGAGACTGAGAGAAGTTAGGACCTGATGGTACAGGTGGAGCCCCTGGATCCAGCCATACCTGCAGCCTAGAGGTTTATTTATTTATTTATATTGTAGCAAAAATAATAATAACAATGTGAGATTACTCTCTTAATAAAATTTTAAGTACCCTGTACAGTACTGTTAACTCTAAGCACGACATGGTACAGCAGATCTCTAGAACTTTTTCATCTTGTATAATTGAAACTTCATACCCATTGAACAGCAACTCCCCATTCACCCCCTCTCCTCAGCCTCTGGCAATCATCATTCTGTTTCTATGAATTTGACTACTCTGGATACCTTATTTAAGTGAGATTATTCAGTATTTGTCCTTCTGTGACTGGCTTATGTCACTTATTATGCCCTCAAGGTTCATTCATGTGATAGTGTATGATAGGATTTCTTTCTTTTTCAAGGCTGAATAATATTCCCTTGTACGTATTTATCACACTTTCTTTAGCTATTCATCCCTCAATGGACATTTAGGTTGCTTCCACACCTTGGTTATTGTGAAAAAGGCTCTTCAAGATCCTGATTTTAATTCATTTGGATAAATACCCAGAAGTGGGACTGCTGGATCATATACTAATTTTGGTTTAAATTCTGGTTTAATTTTTGAGGAGTCTTCATGCACCCTAGAGTTTTAATTCCTGGAGTTTGCAGTTGCATGAACCTGAACCAAAGCATTAGCACAGAGGGGCAGTATAAGAGGCAGTTATTGGATTCTAAAGTCTGACTGCTGGATTCAAATCCACCTTGTAACTTTGGGCAGTTTTCTCATCTGCACAATCAAAATTTACTTATTAAGGAAATATAATACTTACTGAGTGCTATGATGTTTCTGACACAGAGGACGGTGACTAATACAGAAAAATCCCTGCCCTCATGAAGCTTACATTCTATTTGAAAAGGTAAGTAGATTAAAGAAAAGGAAGTAAAATATATGGCAACTTTTATAGAGATAAATGCTAATGAAAAAAGATTAAAGCAGGAAAGAGTTATAGGAAGCATAGGAGGGGGTGTAAAATTGCATGTAGGATGATCTGGGGAAAATATCTTTAGATGCTGAGTTTTTTGTTTGTTTGTTTTGGGGTTTTTTGGCTGCGTTGGGTCTTTGTTGCTGTGCACGGGCTTTCTCTAGTTGCGGTGAGCGGGAGCTACTCTTCGTTGCAGTGTGCGGGCTTCTCATTGCCGTGGGTTCTCTTGTTGCAGAGCATGAGCTCTAGGCGCTCCAGCTTCAGTAGTTGCAGCCCGTGGTCTCAGTAGTTGCAGCACGTGGGCTCAGTAGTTGTGGCGCACGGGCTTAGTTGCTCTGTGGCATGTGGGATCTTCCTGGATCAGGGATCGAACCCTTGTCCCCTGCATTGGCAGGCAGATGCTTAACCACTGCACCACCAGGGAAGTCCCTAGATGCTGAGTTTTGAGTAAAAACCTTCAGGAAGTGAGGAGCAAGCCATACAGATACCTGGTAGAACGGAACCACATAGGTAACAGCAAGTACAAAGGTCCTGAGGCTGGAGCATGCATGGAGGCTTCAAGGAACCGCAATGAGGCCAGTGTGGTGGAATTGGAGAGAGTAAGAGTAAGACGACCAGGAAATTACATCAGAGAGGGGATGGATCTTGTATATCATAGTCAAGATTTTGGCTTTTACTCTGAGTGGGGTGAGAGCCAGGGGAGGGTTTGGAGCAGAAGAGGTATGCAGGCTCATCTGGGTTTTAACAGGATCCCTCTGGCTGCATGAACAGACTGTGGGGTACGAGGGTGGAAGCAGGGAGGTGGGTAGAGGAGGGAGGCAGTCCTACAGGGTGTTGTGAAGGTCAAATGGGTTAGTTCATGCTCAACCAGTTTTATAATGTTAAAAATCCCTGTCTGGCTTAATCTGTTTCTGTCACTTACAACCCAAAAATAAAACAGGCCCAATACCTCACATTCAAATACTTAATAACAGCTCATGGTAATTCCAAGCTTCTTTCTTTAGTCTCTCCTGATAGACACTGAGTCTCATAAGGACAGGGCCATTGACCAGTGTCCAGGCCCTGTTAAGGGCCAGGATGAAAAATGGCAGCTCCTAGAGGCTGAGGCAAAAGATGGTATGTGAAATGCTTCCCTGCCATTGAATTGTCGCCAGGAGGGAAATTTAAGAGTCAGTTTCTCTGGAGAGTTACTGCAGCCCCCAGCCCTGCTGCTCGGCCCTCAAGAGAGAAACCTGGAATTCCTTTCTAGGAGAGCTTTCCTTTACAAATCCTGTTAATCTAAGGAGTCCTGTTTTCTCTATAAATAAGGCAACAATCCCCAGGGTGGCCTGGGCAGTATCCTCTCAATGCATATGGTATTTGGTACAAAATGGAGGTGAGGGAGTTTGTGGAAAGAAGCAGGGAAGATGTGGAAGAAAGCCAGAGGAGCCTTTTACTTTTGAAGAGCGTGATAGACCGTCACCCTTGAACCCAAATTATGCTGTTTGTTTGTTTGGTGGGGGCCCTTTGACAAAAGGTGCAGCATCGCACTGTTACCGACTGTGTTGATTAAGCCATGTTCATCCACTGAGCTCTTAGCCATCAAGAGCACTGGGAGATGAGTGGGTATCACATATCTTCCTAAACAACTGCCAGGGCAGGACGGAAGTTAAACAGTTTCCCAGATTTTCTCTCTCTGTTCCCTTCAGGATGAAATACTCCCTACAGCCAGAGGCCTAATTCTGTCTTTTCATCTAAACTGGGATCTCCACGGAGTCAGGGGTTATGTTTTATTTGTTTTTGTAATCTCAACGATCTGGCATAGAGCATCAGGCAAGGGAGGCATGAATGAGTGGATGATGGATGGATGGATGGAAGGATGGATGGATGGAGAGATAAGTGTATGGAAGGAAGGTAGGAAGAAAGAGAAAGAAGGAAGTTTGGAATGATGAGTAGATGCATGGAAAGAAAAAAGGAAGAAGGAAGGAGGGAGGGAGACAGAGAGGGAGAGAGGATGGATATATGGATGGATAGAGGGATGGTGAGTGAGTGAATACATGGATGGATGGATGGATGACAGATAATAATAGTGAAATTTTTAAATTTTTAAAATTTATTTATTTTTAGCTGCACTGGGTGTTCGTTGCTGCACACAGGCTTTCTCTAGTTGCAGCGAGCAGAGGCTACTCTTCGTTGTGGTACGCGGGCTTCTCATTGCAGTGGCTTCTCTTGTTGCGGAGCACGGGCTCTAGGGCTCGCAGACTTCAGTAGTTGTGGCACACAGGCTCAGTAGTTGCGGCTCGCGGGCTCTAGAGCGCAGCCTCAGTAGTTGTGGTGCACGGGGCTTAGTTGCTCCGCAGCATGTGGGATCTTCCTGGACCAGGGCTCGAACCCGTGTCCCCTGCATTGGCAGGCAATTCTTAACCACTGCGCCACCAGGGAAGGCCAATAACAGTGAACATTTTTAAGCCCTTATTATGTGCCAGGAAATTTACACAGATTATTTAATTTCATCTTCCCCACCATTTTCAATATATGGAAAATAAGCTTCAGGAGAGCTAAGTCACAAACCCAAAATGACATAAAACTCTGCCTGAGTCCTGAGTGAGCATGCTGAACCATTATATCCTGCTGCTGAATATATGGATGGATCAATGAATGAATGATTTGTCTGCAGGCAGACTTTTCTTTTTTTTTAATAAATTTATTTATTTATGTATTTTTGCCTGCCTTGGATCTTTGTTGCTGAGCACGGGCTTTCTCTAGTTGCGACGAGCGGGGGCTACTCTTCGTTGCGGTGCGCGGGCTTCTCAATGCAGTGGCTTCTCTTGTTGCAGAGCACGGTCTCTAGGTGCGCGGGCTTCAGTAGTTGTGCCACGTGAGCTCAGTAGTTGTGCCACGTGGGCTCAGTAGTTGTGGCTTACGGGCTCTAGAGCGCAGGCTCAGTAGTTGTGGCGCACGGGCTTAGTTGCTCCGTGGCATGTGGGATCTTCCCGGACCAGGGCTCGAACCCGTGTCCCCTGCATTGGCAGGCAGATTCTTAACCACTGCGCCACCAGGGAAGTCCCCTGCATGCAGACTTTTCTTAAAGGATATACAAAAGCTAAACAAGAACAAAACTGATGTGTCCAATGTTACCTTTTCCAGCAACAAATGGAAAGTTTTCTTCCCATTGCTTTGCAAACCAGACAATGGAGATTGGAGCATTAAGAGGAAAAAAAAAAAAAAAAAAAAAAAAAAAAAAAAATATATATATATATATATATATATATATATATATAGTGTGGGTGTTTAAGGAGATTCCAACTTATAAGTTGTTTTGGGGCCCTTGACCATAAAAGGGCTAGAAAAACTATGGATGGAGCCGTGGTCAGAGAGCCTAGGTAGAAAGTGGATTCTTCCCCTGGTTGTCCCCATGTGACCGTAGAACTCACTTGGGCGCTCCAGACCTCAGAATCCTATGGGTCCAGTGAGTAGCATGGACGGGATGATTGTGAAGTCCTTTTCCAAGACTGTTCAGTTTACGATTTACACTCGCCCTTGGCCAGGACAGGACAGAGTCCCCACTGTGCCAAGAGGCAGTGATGGGGAAGTGACTAAGCCTGCAGCCTCCGAATCAATCAGCCAGGGTGCCTGATTCTGACTCTGTGTGGCCTTAGACTGCTGATTTCACCTCTGTGCCTCAGCTTCCTCCTCTGTAAGATTAGAGTAGACATTTATATCCTATAGGGTGGTTGGGAAACATTCCCACAGTGTCTGGCCACCGGTAACCTCAATTTAATGTTAGCTCTTGTTGTTTTCTTAAAATTTGTATTCCTTTGGGACTTGTCTGGTGGCACAGTGGTTAAGAATCCGCCTGCCAATGCAGGGGACACGGGTTCGAGCCCTGGTCCAGGAAGATCCCACATGCCGCGGAGCAACTAAGCCCGTGTGCCACAACTACTGAGCCTGTGCTCTAGAGCCCGCGAGCCGCAACTACTGAGCCCGCATGTCACAACTACTGAAGCCCACGCACCTAGAGCACGTGCTCCGCAACAAGAGAAGCCACCGCAGTGAGAAGCCCACACACCACAATGAAGAGTAGCCCCCACTTGCCACAACTAGAGAAAGCCCGCATGCAGCAACGAAGACCCAACACAGCCAAAAATAAATAAATAAATATTTTTAAAAATTTTTTCTGTTGTTTCTGTTATTCATTACAAAATTAAAGCTACATAGGTAATTCATCTTTATTTTAGAATAAAGTTATTCAAATATAGAGTTAAAAATAAATCAAAGTGGGGGAAGTGGCGGGGGAGTGATGGTGGTGTGATGAGGAGATTGGGATTGACGTATATACACTAATATGTATAAAATGGATAACATAAGAACCTGCTGTATAAAAAAATAAATAAAATAAAATTCAAAAACAATAAATAAATCAATCAAAGCTTACCTTTAGTGCCCCATAGGCCATTACTCTCCCCAGAAATAACCACTTTGTATATATCCTTCTAGAATTTCTTTTTACGTGAATACAATCATTCCATGTAAAGCGTTTCTGCCACTTGCTCTTTTTACTTAGTTGTGAGACTTGGAGGGATTTCTGCAGAGTCGTCATGGATCTGCCTCACTATTTTTAATGCTGCATTGTATTTCATGGGTGGTTTGTGTTATAATTTATCTAGCTATTCTTCTATAGATGGACTTTCTCCTTTTCTTTAATTAATTTTTAGGTTCATTAATAATACATGAATATATTCTCTGCAAAAAAGCTAAAATATTCCAAATAAGACTAAAGTCCCCTTTGATGACCTACTTGCCCATCTTCTTTTCCTCCCCTCCCCCATTAGAAACCCCAGCCGTCCATTCGGAATGTAGGTTTCCAGGACTTTTCCAATGCATGTCCGTAATTATGCATTGTTTTGTGTTTTCTGTGTTTTGTCTTGCAACTTGTTCTAAGTCACTCAGTAATATATGTAGTTTCCCAAGTCTATATAAACCTGTCTCTTTCTCTTTAACTCCTGAAGAATATTTCTTTATTCTAGCCAGAGTTTGGATATATCCCATGGCTTAATAGTTTAGTTCCCTATTGATTGACATTTAGGTGGTTTCTAGTTTTTCTCTCTCAGCCCGCATCCCTATCCACCAGTACCAGGGACATTCATTCATCAGTAATTTGAAAGCAGCATATGTGATACAGAGTAACCAACCAATGAAAGCCCTGTGCTCATGGGACTTTAAACTTAGTTGCTTTTAGAATCTGGTGTATTTGTTTTCCATCAATTTAGACAATGTGACCTAGTGGGAAGAGAGAGGGCTGCAGAACCAAATAGCCTAGCCTCTTACCACCTCCAGCAAAGTTACTTCTCCTTCAGAGTTTTGATACCCTCAGCTGCACCCCTCATAGGACTATTGTGAAGACTGACTTAAATACTGTGGGGGTCACCTGCCCCTTGGGGGACCCTCAATAGCTACGGATTGTCACTGTTAAAATACAGCCCATCTCTTTCTATCTCCCAAAGGATCTGAGGTGTCTAGCTTAGACTTTTCATGCTGCTTTTTTTTTTTTCACATCTTTATTGGAGTATAATTGCTTTACAATGTTATGTTAGTTTCTGCTCTACAACAAATTGAATCAGCTATATGGATACATATATCCCCAAATCCCCTCCCTCTTGAGCCTCCCTCCCACCCTCCCTATCCCATACCTCTAAGTTGTCACAAAGCATTGAGTTGATCTCCCTGTGGCAACCTCTTTCTAAATTGACACTTAAATAACAAACCAAAAAAAAAATCTGAATATTTAGATTTCCTGCCAATTATAAATCAGCATTATGTGGTGATGCATGACCCTCAAGAGAGAAGGACACTTCTAGGAGGCTAATTCTGACGATTTCGGGCTTTTCCCACTCACCCCAACCCGATAATTAATAGGAGCCAGGAAGAAGCGCCTGTATTTCTAAGTGCCGATTCCCGCTGTACTGGCACTCCAAACATCTGAGGGAAAAACAGTTTGTTAATTGCTGTCTAGACAGTTTATTGCAGCAATAAGATCAAAACCCAGAATCCTAACGTTTGTGGTATGAATCATGCAGACTAAACAATTGTTTTATTGCACTTACAGAGAAGTTGATTTATAACATCACTGGGTAATAAAATTCCTTCATGGTTTATCCAAAATAATTTTGCTCCTTTTACACCACTCTGTGATAATTCCACCTCTCTGGGCTGTTGAAATGTGTTCTCTGTCACATGTAAAGAGCTTCTTATCCGATGTCTTGTTGTCATCAAGGGCCAGGGGTCCATGCGTCCTGGTAAAGCCTTTGTGAGGGCAGGCAGCCTGAATGGGGCGGTTGTCATAGCTGCATCTGCCCACGCCAAGACAACTGGCAGTCCCTGAACCTGACAACCTCTTGTTTGTTGGCAAAGGCCAATATGATGGTTTCACCCCATTGACTAGTTCCTGGATGAAATGGACAGAACCGACCAGTTCTTTGGTGCCTCTGCAAGCCTGGGCCAATGCTCCCTCTGCTTGCAGCCATGTCTGCACCCTGATAGCCTGTGGAATATGAGAGAAAGAAGGAACAATCCAACCTGCATCCGTTATTTCCTCCCAAACCCCACAGCTGCCAGTGGAGCAGGGCTGCCTGCCTGAAACAGTGGCTCAGAAAGTCTAAGTGTCTCACTCAAGGTCAAATATTGGGAAGCATTTCTTCTTCAGGTTCTAAGTCCAGTGCTCTGTGACATGGGAAGCCAAGTGACTTGAGAGATTAGTATCAAGTAAATTGTAATATCTTTCCTAAAGGAGATATGCCCATTTTGCTCTTCCCTTTTTTATCCCTGCCCTGAAGACAGTAAAAATCCACAGTGAGGGGCAACTAATCTCCAAACCCCTGGAATCAAATGATAATTTCAAAAATTGATGTGAAATTCATAGGACATAAAATAAACTATTTTAAAGTGAACAATCCAGGGGCATTTAGTACCTTCGCAGTATTGTACAACCACGAGCTCTATCGAATACAAAACATTTTCATCACTTGAGAAGAAAATCCCATATCCATTAAGTAATTACTCTGTGTTTCCCCCTCCCACCAACCCCTGTCAACCACCAATCTGCATTCTGTCTCTATGGACTTACCTATTCTGGATATTTCATATAAGGGAATCCTATAACACGTGGCTTTTTATGTCTGGCTTCTTTCACTTACTGTCATGTTTTTGAGATTCATCCACATTGTAGCATGTATCAGAACTTCATTCCTTTTTATGGCAGACTAATATTCCATTGTATTTATAGCCCTCATTTTGTTTTGTTTTGTTTGTTTGTTTGTTTTTTAATTTTTGGCTACGTGTGGGCTTTCTCTAGTTGCAGCGAGCGGGGGCTACTCTTCGTTGCGGTGTGCAGGCTTCTCATTGCAGTGGCTTCTCTTGTTGTGGAGCACGGGCTCTAGGTGTGCGGGCTCAGTAGTTGTGGCGCAGGGGCTTAGTTGCTCTGTGGCATGTGGGATCTTCCTGGACCAGGGATCGAACCTGTGCCCCTGCATTGACAGGCAGATTTAACCACTGCGCCACCAGGGAAGTCCCCCTCATTTTGTTTATCCATTCATTATGTGATGAGAATTTATGTTATTTACAGCTTTTGTCTGTAGTGCACTGTGCTGATATGTACATGCGTGTACATGTATTTGAGTGCCTGTTTTCAATTCTTTTGAGTATTGTACCTAGAAACAGAACTGCTGGATCACATAGTAATTCTATGCTTAGCTTTTTGGGGAACCACCAAACTATTTTTCAGAACCACTGTACATTCCCACCAGGGATGCATATGAGTTTTCAATTTTTCCACATCCTTGTCAACACTTATTATTTTCCATTTTTATTTTTGTGTTTTGTTTTTGCAAAGACAGCTGTCCTACTGGGTATGAAGTGGTATCCCGTTGTGGTTTTGATTTCCATTTCCCTACTGACTAATGCTGTTGGGCATTTTTTCATGTGCTTGATGGCCATTTTGTATATCTTCTTTGGAAAAGTCCTTTGCCCATATTTGTCTTTTTGTTGTTGAATTGTAAGAGTTTTTTTTTTTTTTTTTTCTTAGATACTAGACCCTTATCAGAGATAGGATTTACAATTATTTTTTCCCATTCAGTGAGTTTTCTTTTTCTTTTTCTTTTTCTTTTACCATTTAACAATAAGGAAAATTTATTGTGTCACATTAACAGAGCGTGCCAAGTTAAGATGGCTCAAAAATGGCTCATTTAGTATCTGAACAATGGGTTAAAGATGCAGGTTTCTCTTCTCTTTCCATTCTGATGTAGTATGTGTCTACTCTGCTCTTGGTGGCTCACCTCACGATTGCCCAGTGTTCTAGAGCTGCCCTTGTTCTAGAAATCACATGCAAACATGATGACGTCTAGAAGAAATATATTTCTTCTGTGAGTCTCTAAGCAAGAATCTCTGTTACAGAAGCACCCATTCCCAGCAGAAGTCACCTCATCCCTCCTTAGGCATGATTTCATGACATGCCCAGGCCTAAACTAGTCACAGATGAGGCCGTCAGAACTTGGAGTTGTCTTTTTCTAGATGACGTCCTTTGATGCACAAAGTTTTTAATTTTGATGAGGTCCAAATTTATTCTGTCTTTTGTTGTTCATGCTTTTTGTGTCACATGTAAGAATCCAGTGCCAAATCCAAGGTCATGTTTTCTCCCACAATTGTTAGGGTTTTAGCTTCTGTGTTTAGGTCACTGCTCCATTTTGAGTTAATTTTTGTATATGGTGTGAGGGAAAGGTCCATTCATTTGGATATAGATTGCCAGATGTCCCAGCACAAATACTAAATTTTGTGGATACTCTTCAGGTGTGATTTTCAGAGGCACCTCTGAAGCCTGAAAATGCTGAAGAACACGTCCTCCTGTGCTCTACGATTCAAAATCCCATTCTCCCCCACTACAGGTCGTGACCTTTGCAGGCCACTTCACTGCTCAGAGCCTTCGTTGCCTTAGCTATGAAAGGGAATTATACTAACAGCATATTCCTCCTGGGATTTCCTGGAGCCCCCAGTAAGAGTAGGTGTAAAGTGCTTGGTGTGATAACTGAGACACGTTGGACAAAGATAGATAATTATTATTCATTCTTAATATCAATAATTACATTATCAATAATTATATTATAATTATTATTTAATTCCTACCACTGTTATCAAGGTGATGTGTTGGAAGGACCTTTGTCCTTTGAAATTCCAGACGCTGTTGCTTGCTAATAATATGGAGAAGAAGTCTGAATTATCTTCCTGAAGGGAACTTGCTGGTTTTTCTGGAACAATCTATTGTAATTACAAAGTACAAGGTCAAAAAGAAAGAAAAGGTGAGGAATCACTTCTTCTTAGCTTCACATATGCTTCCTTGCCCTCCATGATACAAATGGAGACTTGGCCAAACCTGGTGCCCTCAACATCCCCTGCTGCCAGCTCTGCCATCATCTTTAGATGTTCTGGAGAGCATGTTTGGGAAATAATATAAACCGTCAAACTTTCAGAAACAAACATGGGAGAAAATCTTCAGAATCTAGGGGTAGGCAAAGAGTTCTTAGACTTGACACCAAAAGCACAACCCATAAAAGGAGAAAGTGATAAATTGGACACCATTAAAAGTAAAGGCTTTTGCTTTGTAAAAGACCTTATTAAGAGGATGAAAAGACAAGCTACATCCTGTAGAAAATATTTGCAAATCACATACCTGACAGTAGTATCCAATGTGAAGGCTCTCTGTGGTGGTGGAATATATGAGGAACTCTCAAAGCTCAACACTAACATAACCATACCAATTAGAAAATGAGCAGAAGACAGAGATTTCACCAAAGAGGATACACAGAGGACAAACACACACATGAAAGATAATCAACATCATTAGGTATCAGGAAAATGCAAAATAAGATCACAAGTAAATATCACTACTCACCTATGGGAAAGGCCAAAAAAACAACAACAGCAAGAAAAAAAAAAAAAAACCAAACCACATACCGAATGCCAGTGAGTGTATGGAGAAACTAGTTCACCCATACGGTGCTGGTAGGAATGTCAGAAGTTACAGCCGCTTCAGAAAACTAGTTTGGCAGTTTCTTAAAATACTAAACATGCAACCACAATATGTCCCAGCAAGGCACTCCTGGCATTTATCCCAGAGAAATGAAAATTTATGTTCATAAAAACCTGTACCTGAATGTTCATAGCCGTTTTATTCACTATTGGCCCAGATGTTCCTCAACAGGTAAATGGTTAAACTGTGGTACATCCATTCCGTGGAAGAGGACCCAACACTGAAAAGGAGCAAGCTCTTGATACAATCAGCAACCTGGATGAGCCTCCAGAGGATTGGATGCATGAAAGAAGCCAATCTCAAAAGTTACATACTCATACTATAGAATTCCATTTACATAATGTCCTTGAAATGACAAAACTGTAGCAATGTAGAACAGATCAGAGGTTGCCTGGGGTTAAGGAGGGGGTCTGGGGAGTTTCCTGGTGGTCCAGTGGTTAAGAATCTGCCTTCCAATGCAGGGGACGTGGGTTCGATCACTGATTGGGGAACAAAGGTCCCACATGCCACGGGGCGACTAAGCCCACGAGCCACAACTACTGAACCTGCACGCTCTGGAGCCCACAAGCCACAACTAGAGAAGCCCGAGCACCACAACTAAGAGCCTGTGCACCACAATGAAAAAAAAAGATCCCACATGCCGCAGCTAAGACCCAATGCAACCAAATAAATAAATAAAAATTAAAAAAAAAAAAAAAGGAGGGGATCAGGCGAGAGGAAAGTGGGTATGGCTATAAAACGACAACATACAGGATCCTTGTCAGAACAGATGGAAGCGTTCTGTATCTTGACTGTATCAATGTCGACATCCTGGCTGTGATAATTATACTAAAATTTTGTAAGATGTTACCATTATGGGAAGTACTTGGGCTCTCTTTGTATTAATTCTTGCAACTGTATATGAATCTACACATATCTCAAAACTGAAAGTTTGTTTAAAAAAACATATAAAAAATATAAATTTATATATATTTATATAAATATATAATATATAAATATATTTTTAAATACATATAGTATTGAATCTTATTGAATTGTGTTTATATGTCAAAAATGATCTAATATTGGCACTTTCATATGGTTCAGCCTATTATTTTTTTTTCCATTCAACTGAATTGGTAGCATCCAAAACACGGTTTGGCAGCTCACTTTTTCATTTCACTCCACCACGGATAGAATATTCCATATCAGTCCAAACACAGATGCCTCCAGCTGCAGAAATACAATGCCATGTTATAGGTGACCATAACTTATTTTGACAGTTTCCTCTAATGGACATTTTGGTTGTTTCCATTATTTAGCTTTTACATACAATGTTGTCATGTATTTCCTTGAACATATATCATTTGTCATGTGTTGAATAGAGGGTCTGTAGGATAAATTTCCAGCAGAATAATTACTAGGTCAAAGGATATGTACATCTTTTCTTTTAGTAAATGTTTCCAAATACCCCCCCAAGGAGGTTGAACCAATGTTTACTCCCAGCCTCCCACCCACCAAGGCCATGTATGAGAGCCCATGGCCCCATGCTTTGCAAAGACAGTGTTATCAAACTTTCATATCTGCTAATCTGATAAATGAAAAAAAAAGATATCTCATAATAATTTATATTTGCATTTTTCTTATATGCCTAGGTCAAGAATCTTCTCTTATACAGCCTACTAACCTAATCCACAGAATTCATTTGCAATCTCCTGAAGGGATTTTGTTTTACATTTTTTTTTATAGCGTAGAGTATTTGCATACAGTGGAAGATTAAGAAATACTTGAAGATTAATTGTCACACCTGGAGCCAAACTCCTACCCCCTCTGAGCCTCACCCTCACCTCCTGAGGCTACAAGGACAGAATGACAAGGAGAAATCAGAAATGTGCCTTAAGATGAATAGCAAATGGAACTGGACAGCAGGTGGGGTCAGATTCACTAGAAAGCCAAGGGTTGCTTTGCCTAAATTTTCAGGGATATTTTTATAGGCTTCTGGGGCACTAGATTGAAGAACCCACAGAGCTTTGCACCAGCTAAAGAAAATACAGAATTCATAAATGGGTACAAAATGTATCATTATGCTAACCGGCACCTGCCACTGACCTGGACTTAGTTTTTAGGAGTCTTTCAATCCCAAGAGCAAAAGATTCTGTTCTTAACAAAATCAATAATTGCACATTTAATTTTTGAACATTTCAAAAATTAAATGTATATATATTATATGTGTATTTTTTATATATATATATATATATAAATATAAATATATATATATATATATATATATATATAAATTTACAGGGCTGTTTATTACACCTGGTCATTTAACATAAACATTGAGACATTCATTGAAATGCTAACATTCATTGAAAAGGTATTTACATCAATTTACAAATGCCCTGGACCTCTCTTGATCCAGAAGAAAATAGCAGAAACTTCTTATTTTGAAAAATGCGTGGAACTCAGGCTGATAAGAAACCTTTCATGCATTCATGAATGCTAACTAGGAAGATAGTTGGGAACATTCCAGATGTTTATTCCTTTCTCTCTCTCTCACCTCCCCCCCTTGCGTGCTCCTTGATAACCAGGATGGAACTTGGAAAGCTCTTTTATGAAGCTGTCCCATTGTATGCTAAGTTATGGTGGGCTCCAGACTGATCCCCTCACAAAAGTCCTTTGTTTGGGGATTCTCTCTATAAACTGGGACTCAGTGAATTATGCTCCTTTTAGGAAGCTTTCCTTGGCTGATTATATTTACCTAAGCAAGCATTATTTTCTGTCTTGTTCTCTTCTTTTTCTCAAGCATAATTCAGATCTCAGGAAAGCATGAGAAAGATAAGGCAATTGCTAGCAAAACAACGAGGTATTTCTGGCTCCTCTACTCTGAAGATGATTGAAGTGTTTTCGTAACAAGCATGTGCCACTTTTTTAAAAATTGCATTTTTTGATAGAATTTTTCCCCTGGGTACTAGGTTTGTGGGCTACAAAGGACATGAAACGTCCTGATTTTGACATATTTTCCTTGTCTGCTGTTTCTGTTCACTTTTAGTTTTATTTAGTGTTATTTCCATAGTTGAGGGGTGGGGAAAAGAAGGATGAAAACAGCTATTTCCTATTCATCATTTTAATCCTAGAACAAGATCTTTACTGTTTTTTAAATGAGATGGGGGGGGATGGTTTAAGAGGAAAATTACAAAGATTTGTATTTGGGGTACTCTCTTTAAAGAAAACTAGTGGGACCTTTAAGAAAAAAGGTTGAGTCACATAAAATGAGAGAAGCAAAGGACAAAATGGTAATAAAGGGAGCATTGGGGGATGTGCGTGTCCCGTTAGGATGGGGACCGTCCCTCTTCTTCCATGAAAAGCAGCCTTCTTTTCGTGGGAAACCAAGCCCCTGGGTTATTAGATTCACAATGAGTTCCCCAGATGTAGTTCCCAGGAGTAAGGATTCTCAGAGGAATAAAGAGAACCCTAGAGGCTTCTGTTTGTTTTGTTTTGTTCTTGTTTTAGTAAAGTTTTGGCGAGGTAATGCTTCCAAGTGGTTCAAAAATCACAGAGTATAACAAACAGTGAAAAGTCTCTCTTAACTACTGTTCTGCAGTCACCTGTTTGCCTTCTCAGAGTCAACCCCTTCTAGTTTATTTTGTGCATTATAATATTCGGAGATGTGCGTGCATCAGCAAATATAAATATATATTCCTTTTCGAACTTTTCTTACACAGTGTTAACATACCTTACAGATTGTTTGGCACTTTCTCCCATGGACGACACATTGATCTTGGCCATTGTTCCATCTCAGTACCCAGAGAGCTCATCAATCTTTTCTATGGCTGCATACTGTTCCACTGTAAATGTGCCTTAACCTATTTAACCGTCCCCAATTGATGGGCGTTTAGGTCGCCTTTGATCTTTTGCTATTACAAACAGTGCTCCCTTGGCTGATCTTGATGGGACATCATTTCACACATGTGTGAGTAATTCTGCAGGGGCGGCCCTCCAAGTGGAAATGGTGGGTCAAAGAGTTTGTTACTAGCCCATGGGTGGAGAAGGAGGACTTGAGACGTTCGTTGTTATTTATAGGGCTAGGTTTTCATGCCTTCTGTTTTTCACTACCTTCATATTTACATTTAGGTTACCCAAATAATACATGAACACGTTCTCCCTGTAGCTTAAACCAATAAATAAACAATCCAGAAGGATACATGGTAAAATGTGAAAGTCCCCTTTGAATTCTCAACCCCCTACCCTTCACCTCCACATTCTCCTTCTCAAAAGCAATTCTCCTTCTCAAAGTTAACCACTGTGAGTTAGTGCATGTAATTCCAGACCTGTCTATTCATTTACATTTCTATTCACATACATATTTCTATGTAGGTCCAGATAGATAGATAGATATAATACACAAATAGGTGTTCCTATGTATATATATAAATATAAAAGCTTACCGGAGTGCTTGTCAAACTTTTACGTGCTGAAAACTCACCTGTGGGTTTTGTTAAAATGCAGGATCTGAGGGAATTCCCTGGCGGTCCAGTGGTTAGGACTCGGCGCTTTCACTGCTGGGCCGGGGTTCAGTCCCTGGTTAGGGAGCTAAGGTCCTGCAAGCTGCATGGTGCAGCCAAAAAAAAGATTAAAAAAAAAGGCAGGATCTAATTCAGTGTGTCTGAGGTGAGATCTGAGCTTCCCCATTTCTAACTGTCTCCTAGATTATGCTGATACTGCTGAATTTGGGTATCTTTTTGGGTTTTATTTGTTTTGTTTTGTTTTTCTATAAATGAAATCATATCTACTTATTGTTTTGGAAGTCACATTTTTTCCTGGCCAGGCCATTTGGGAAGGTAACATGGATAAGGCCTTGCGAACCTAATGAACAGTGTATAGATATTGATACTATCGACTCTTATGAAAGAAAACCCACTTTAATTGATTTTTCAACCTGGGAAGCCTCTGAGACCTTCCTAAATTGATTCCATTGAATTCCGAACATCAGAGGTGGTAATAGAAGCAGTTTTTATTTGCTGATGAAAGTAAGCCTTGAATGACTTGAGAATTGTTTCTGATTGGTTCATTCTTGTATCTTGGCCCTGATAGTGTGTCTTTTGAGAATGCAACAGACACAAAGAGAGAAGAAGGAAATGCTAGTTTCTCAACATAATTCATGTCACTGGCCAAAACCAGTTTCCACTGGGCATTTTAATTAGCATAGAGAAAACCAAAGAGGACCACAGAGTCTTTCTTCAACGAATAGACTCCTATGTCATTTCTCACCCATGCAAGGGAGGGGCGGATGGTTTGAATTTGGGAAGGTCACTGGAAGGTCGCTGCAGGATCTACAGTTGTTCTAGTTGCTTGAGCCCGAGGCCAGGGATCCCTCACTCCCCTGCTCACCCCTGCTGCGCTCTATCGCCAAACCTCCATGCTACGTCAGGAACCCATCCGTCTGCACCTCCATTGATCCCACTGCTGTCTCAGCTATAGATTGGCAGGAACTTCCTCACTGGTCTTCCATCCACTCTTTTTTTTTTTTTTTTTTTTTTTTGGCCACACCGCACAGCATGAGGGATCTTAGTTCCCCAACCAAGGATGGAACCCGTGCCCCCTGAGTGGAAACGTGAGTCTTAATCACTGGAGCGCCTGGGAAGTTCCTTCCCATCCACTCTTACTTCCTCCAGTGGGTTCTCCAACTGCAGCCAGGGTGGACTTGACTGAACGCAAAATGAATGAATTCCCTACGCAAGACCCTGAAGACATGCCCCATCAGGGCTTGTAGACTGACCTCAAGGCCCTTCCCAAGTAGAACTCCCTCTTCCTCTCCAGCCTCATCACTAGACCCTCCTCCTTGCTCAGCATCCTCCAGCACCAAGGGCTTCAGTTCCTTTTCCTCGCCCAGCTACCTACAGACCATGCTGTTCCCTCTGCCTGGAATGCTTTTCCTGCCCTCTTCACCCAATTACCTCATCCTATAGGTTTCAACTCAAAGTTCCCTTCCTCAAAGAAGCCCCCTTGGACTAACCCACTCCCCCAGTAGCACCCTGCACCTCTTCTTCATACCAGTTATGCCAGTGTGCAATGGTATTTCTCTAAATATTTGAGAGCGATTACTTGATTGAAATCTGTCTCCCTCCAGTAGACCATGGGTTCCATGAGGATGGGAACCGTGTCTACTTTTGTTTGTTGGTGTGTCTCAGTGCTAACCACAGGGCTTGGCATATAGTAGATGGTCACGTAATAATTCTGTTGTTCGAAGGAAGGGAGGAGGGAGGACTCATAGCATGTCGGCTGTTATTATTGCTGTGGACACTGTAGCTAAAGTGACTTGGTGAAGGTTCTGAGAAAGTAGGTAACGGTTTGGGGCAGATTGAGTTGAGATGGTGGAAGGGACCAGAAACCTCAGCTAAAACGTTTCTTTGCGGCTGGACCAAAAGGAAGGATGGTGGGGAATGATGGCATCTCAGGCTCACCTGGATTAGCACTTGACAGGGAGAAAGAACAGCCCCTGCCTGCATTTCAAGGCAATATCTTGACCTCCTGTCCAGACACCAGGAAGTAAGAGTCAACCAGTCTCAACCAATCTTAAGTAACAATGTGGAGCAGGGAAGAGCACCCACCCAGGGGCTATTTGGATCCACATCAGGGTCAAATCTTATCTTGGCCAGTCTTCTTTAACTTTGCAACCTCTCCCAGGTTACACACCAACCGTGACCTCAGCCTGGAAAGATGGTGACAGTCAAGGGTCTCACTTTACGGGTGCAACATAGATTAGAGTGGTCCATGCATCTATAGCACCAGGCATTGGTAAGCACTCAGGACGTGGGATGTCCCACTGTCTGAGCCAGTCGTGAGCCACAAAGAACAACCTGGGGAAGCAGAGTGAAAAACCAACCAAGGCAAAACTGCACATGAGGTCATTTAGTACCTCCAAAGGGAAGGGTGGGCAAAACTTCTGTTTCTAACAGAACCAACTGACCACCATAAAATAGAGCCCTAAAATACGAAGACTTGATCATTTGTTCAGCTTTTTTTTTTTTCCTCCCTATTTATTTGTTTTGTTCTCTGCTATATCCTCAGTGCCTAGAACAGTGCCTGGCATGTGTAGGGATGAGGATGGAGCAAGGGAGGCCCCTTACCTTGGATGCTCCAGGCACCCTGTTTGCCTCACCCTAGTCCCCACCCTGGCCTGGCATATGGTGGGTGCTCAATAAATAGTTGTCAGTTGAATGAATCCAGGTATGTGGAAACAACCAGATCTTTGAGTTGACCTCTTCTCCCAGGTGTTTTGACCTCAGGTTTGAGCAGCCTCAGGCTAACTTGATGAGTTTCTCTGATCCTTGCCTCCCAGGAAACAGACATGATGATCATCAAAACATCAGTGATAATATTGATATTCAGCCTTTCTGGAGCCCCCCATCTCTGTCTTCTACAGTTCTTCCCAGAACACTTGAAGGAGTTATATTTGTTTTTAATGCACCAGGACTGTGAAGTAGGTCATGTAGGCAAGTGGGAGAAGAGAGAGAGAAAACTGCTTGACCTCCTTGATGAAGATAATTTCCATGTAGATAAGGCAATAGGAGGGGTGACTTCATCAATGTTTTCATCCTGCTCCAACCTGCTTGCCATCTAATTTAGTTCTACAATTAACCTTTACATCAAAAGCAAGGTTATGCTGTTATAAAATGTTGGGACATATTGCCTTTGCATTCCTGAATGCTTTCCTTCATTTCCTATTGTTTATTTAAAATTTTTTTTTGCATCGCATTTTTAAAATTTGTATTTATTTATTTATTTATTTGGTTGTGTCGGGTCTTAGTTGCAGCAGGCGGGCTCCTTAGTTGCAGCTCGTGGGCTTCTTAGTTGTGGCATGCAAACTCTTAAGTTTCAGCATGCATGTGGGAACTAGTTCCCTGACCAGGGATCGAACCCTGGGCCCCCTGCATTGGGAGCGTGAGTCTTAACCACTGCGCCACCAGGCAAGTCCCTGCATCACATTTTTTTAAAACTTTAAAATTTATATCTCCACGGAAGATTTTTTTTAAATAATTCAAATTGTTGAGTAGGTAATATAGTCACATGATCCAAAACCTGAAAAGAATGGGCAAAATGGAAAGAGCTCCCCACCCCCGCCCAACTCTTGTTCCTCCTCCACCCAGGTCCCCTCCCATCATTTCTTATAGATTTTTGCAAAATATCTCTACGCAAATACAAATATGGATTCTTATTTCCCTCTGTTTCTTTTACATATGATAGCATACTGTACACATTTTTTTCCCCTGCAGCTTGCTTTTTTCCTCTTAATCACATTATCTTGAAGATCATTTCATATCTGTTCCTAGGAGCTTCCTCATTCTTTGAAAGGACCACATTATAATGTACATAAATGTATACTGTATATAAGGAATATAAGGTAAAAACTCTGCATCTGTTCCCAGCCCCAGTTCTTACTGTCTGGAGTTTTTAACTCACCACTATTAATAGTTTGTGGTTCTTCTTCTTCTTCTTTTTTTTTTTTGAAGTATAGTTGATTTACAATATTATATTAAATTGTGTACAACATAGTGTTTTGATAGTTTTATAGATTATACTCCATTTCAAACTATTATAAAATATAAGCTATATTCCCTGTGCTGTACATGACATCCTTATATCTCATTATTTTATACCTTGTAGTTTGTACCTCTTAATGCCCTTGCCCTATCTTGCCCTCCCCCACCCCTTTCCACACTGGTAACCACTAATTTGTTCTCTGTATCTGTGAGTCAGTTTCTACTTTGTTATATCCATTCATTTTTTTTTATTTTTTAGATTCCACATATAGGTGAAAATATACAATATTTGTCTTTCTCTGACTTATTTCACTAAGTATAATACCCTCTCAGTCCATCCATGTTATTGCAAATGGCAAACTTTCACTCTTTTTATGGCTAATATTCCATTGTATATATATACCACATCTTCTTCATCCATTTATCTGTTGATGGACACTTAGTTGCTTCCATATCTTGGCTATTGTAAATCTGTGGCTGTTCCTCTAGACCATTTTGCATTCCAAATATATTACAATAATTTGAGAATATTTTTGTAAACATTGTATTGGAAATATTAATTTTTCTGGAACTTCTTAAACATAATAATATGTCTTGGGCATTTTCCCCCATCTTTATCTATAGTTTTAACTCTTTTTAACTTGGTTTTATTTTTTGATAGTGCATAGTATTCCACAGTATGACTGAAACACACTTTCTTTAACCCTTCTTCAATCGATCTGGCCAAAGATTTTAAATAATTTATTTCACAAGGAATAAAATTTTCAGCATATTATGAAGGACAAGTACAATATGAAAAAGGAGGAATTCTCTGCAGGAGTCATGAGGAAGGAATCACACTTAATATCATCAATAGAGCTGAAAATGATAAGGATAATACCTTAACCAAAGGATGAAGGTTAACATCACAAATCCTATGACACATTGACAACACAGAGGCCTCAATAAGAAGCACTAAGAATACACTACTATGTGTAAAATAGATAACTAATGAGAACCTACTGTATAGCACAGGGAACTCTACTCATTGCCCTGTGGTGACCTAAATGGGAAGGAAATCCAAAAAGGAGGAGATATATGTATACATATAGCTGATTCACTTTGCTGTACAGCAGAAACTAACACAACATTGTAAAGCAACTATACTCCAATAAAAAAAAAAAGAAGCAGCAGCACTGAGAAAGACACATCACTTCTGTAGTATCCTTGCCAAAATTGCGTAGCATCTAATTATGAGAAAACATAAGATAATCTCAAACTAAGGAGCATTTTACAAAATAACTGACGAGAATTCTTTAAAAGTGTCAAAGTTATGAAAGACAAGGAAAGATCAAGGAACTGTCACAGCTGCCATACGGGATCCTGAAACAGAGAGAAAAAACCATCAATGGGAAAACTGTTGAAATCTGAAAAAAGTCTGTAGTTTAGTTAATAGTGTTGTACCAATGTTAATAGTAATATACCAATGTTAATTTCCTAGTTTTGATCATTGCAGAGTGGTTATATAAGATACTAACATTAACAAAAGGGAAATGTGGTGAAAAGTATAGAGGATTCTGTGTAATATTTTGCAAAACATTATTTATATAAATTAAACATACGCAAAACAATACTGTATATGCATATACATACATATATGTATATTTAAAGATATACAACGTAAATAGAAGATACAGAAAGTGGATTTGAAGGACTCATTATAAATACACATGGGTAGCTGTACATGACAGAGAAGGAAATGGGATTGGAGATGGAGATGAAGGGGAAAATTGTAAAATAATTTGTAAAGGGCACCAATATTCTACTTCTGTATATTGGTCCTATGGCTATCCTTGCACATGTATGAGATTACATACACACATCCATATGTACAAAATTATACACACACTGCCCCACACTCACCAACCCAGAGCATTGCTTATAATCACAAAATACTAGAAACAGCCTAAATACTTAGGTAGAGGTTAAGGGTTCTGACCACCTTCATCTTGGTCCATCCATATGGTGAAATACTAGCAGCGATTAAAAAGAAGGTTGTAAATCTTATAGGTGGGGCTATGGAATAAACTCCAAAATACACTGTTAAACAAAAAAAACCAAGTAAGACAGTGTGTAAACAGAAAGGCATGTGTGTGAACATATGCATGTTTGTTGCCTGTGCATGAATTCTCACTCTCAAAAAAGACACAGAGAAACTGATCCCAGAGGGACCTGGGGCAGGGAGAATGGAGTGGCTGGGAGAGAGGGTAAGGGAGAGGGAGACCTTCTATCCCCATTACCGCCTTTTGAGCCTTTTAAATTTGCTAACGCATTCATGCATTGATTACATAAATAAATAATTTTAGGGACTCCCTGCTGGCGCAGTGGTTAAGAATCCACCTGCCAATGCAGGGGACACAGGTTCGAGCCCTGGTCCAGGAAGATCCCACGTGCCGCGGAGCAACAAAGCCTGTGCGCCACAACTGCTGAAGCCCACGCACCTAGAGCCCATGCTCCGCAACAAGAGAAGCCACTGCAATGAGAAGCCCGCGCACCTCAACAAAGAGTAGCCCCTGCTCACTGCAACTAAAGGAAGCCCACGCACAGCAACGAAGACCCAATGCAGCCATAAATAAATAAATACATTTATTATTTTTTTTAAATAAATAATTTTAGAAGCATCTTCTTCCACAGACCAACAATACCGAACGGAGGCGTGTGATGCATTCCACTGTGCGCCCTGGATTCCTCAGAATAAATCCAAAGGCTCAGTGATAAAATGCAGACGATGATACCGGTGTGCATTTTCTTTCCTTCACTAGAGCATCCTTGGAAGAGCTCAGGCTCTGGAGCCCCCACTCCTGCTCAGTTAGCTTTGTGACCTTCAGCAAATCATCCCACTTCTGTGCCCCAGTTTCCTCATCTGTGAAATGGAGACAATAGCGTGACCTTCCAGGTAGTGGTATCGGGACGCTGAAATGAGACTGTGCACACGCAGCTTTTAGAACTGGCCTGGCACAGGGCACCCTCCTAACGGCGCCACCTCTTCGTGTTTCAACACAGATGACTTCAGGAATCCAAAGCACTGAGCATTAGGAGAAAGAAAAAAATATGCCTAATTCCAGAGATTGTTCAAGAATCTGCTGGTGGTGGGGGGTGCCCTGGGCTCCCCCTCCTTGTCTCTGCCTGCTTTAAATAAAGAACCGAAGTCTCTGGGTTTCTGCCTGAGGCCATCGGGCCAGGGCAAATCTGGGCCATTTATTCTCCCTCTTTCAGCCTGTTCCTGTGTTTACACTACCCTGTTTAGTTTAATGCACATCCCAAGATTACCCCTAATACACATCCTCAGAAATGTTTATGGAAATTCTTTATAAGCAAACGGCTTTATTTCCCTTGAGTAGCTGCAGATACAAAGCAGCGGTCACTTTTTTTTATTGACGGGCTTAAACACCTCGCAGTGCTCCCGGCCTCCACCCCGAGTGGATCTGTCACCCCAGCCCACCCACGCTTTACATCGTGCGATACCGCAGTTCTCAGGAGCCAGTGCTTGCCCATTCTAGACCGGTCCCAGCTTCCCAGCCCCTAGCCATCTTTCCGAAGCAAGAATCCTGACAGCTCTTTCAGACAGCTGGTTCTTTCCTCGGCTGCTGGTTTTGTTCCGGGGGGGGGGTGGGGTGGGGGGAAAGGAAGAGGGAGCAGAGAAAGGCCTATCATTTTGTACTGGTTTCCCGTCCCCCTCCCCACGCAGGTTTACTCAGTGCCTATTAGGCGCCAGGCGCTGTTCTAGGCTCTGGCGATTCAGCCATGAACAAGGGAGTTCTCAGCTATTAGATAGAGAAATTGCATTCTGATGACAGAGGCAGACCATAAATAAACAAGTATAGAAACGTGGTAACTCCTGAGGGTAAGTGCTATGAGGAAAATACTATAAAATGATACAATTAAGTGGAGGGGGCAGAAGAGCCAACATCATCAGGAAAGGTGGCCAAGGAAGACCTCTGAGAAGAGGTCATATTTGAGCAGAAACCAGAATGGAGTGGGGAGAAAGTCAAAGTTCTAGGAAGGGCATTCTAGGTGACAGGAATAGCAGGTGCAAAGGCCCTGAAGCTGGATCTCCTTGCTGTCTTAGAGGAAGAACAAGAAGGCCCATGTGGCTGGAATGTAGTGACCAAGGGCGGGGGGGTTGTAGGGACTCGTGAGGGCGAGGCAGGCAGAGGCCAGCTCATTAGGGCCTGGGAAGCCAGAGCAAGGAATGCTAGAGTTTGTTCTAATTTTAGTGGGAAGTCATCAAGAGTTTTGAGAAGGAAAAGACAGGATAGATCCGTGTTGTTTTTTTTTTTAGTTAATTTTATTGGAGTATAGTTGATTTACAATGCTGTGTTAGTTTCTACTGTACAGCAGAGTGAATCAGTTATACATGTGCATATATCCACTCTTTTTAATTTTTTTTAAAAAAATATTTATTTATTTATTTATATAGTTTGGCTGCATTGGGTCTTCGTTGCTGTGCTTGGGCTTCTCATTGTCGTGGTTTCTCTTGTTGCGGAGCACGGGCTCTAGGTGAGTGGGCTTCAGTAGTTGTGGCACACGGGCTTAGTTGCTCCGTGGCATGTGGAATCTTCCCAGACCAGGGCCCGAACCCGTGTCCCCTGCATTGGCAGGTAGATTCTTAGCCACTGCACCACCAGGGAAGTCCTGTCCACTCTTTTTTAGATTCTTTTCCCATATAGGTCATTACAGAGTATTGAGTAGTGTTCCCTGTGCTATACAATAGGTTCTTATTAGTTATCTATTTTATATATAGTAGTGTGTATATGTCAATCCCAATCTCCCAATTTATCCCTCCCCCCTTCCCCCCTTGGTAACCAGAGTTTGTTTTCTACATCTGTGACTGTATTTCTGTTTTGTAAATACATTTACACCATACATTTGTACCATTTTTTTAGATTCCACATATAAGCAATATCATATGATGTGATCCATGTTTTTAAAAGACCCCTTTGGCTCCTATATAGAGGATGAGTTATAGAAGGCAAGGCCACTGCCTTGTTGAAGATACTGTCTGAGAGAGGACGTTGATGACTTGTTTTGCGATCTAACTGGGAGAGAGGGAAGGAAGGGAATAAATTCAGAATATGACGTGTCCTTGGAGGGATGCCTGTCAGGCTCACTGATGGAGTGAAATGGGGATGGTGAGAAAAGAGGAATCGTGGATGGCTTGAACAACTCGGTTATTGGGTGCCATTTTCCCTATGAGTGAGATTGGAAAAGGAGCCAGTTGGGTAGAGGAAAATTTGAGACGCTTGAAGTCATCCAAATGGAGATGGCACCTAGGAGTGGAACACCTTAGCACCAGAGTAATAAAAGCCCACCCTTAGTCAACACTGTTCATGTGCCAGGCACTTTTGAAGCATTCTCCCACCCATTATTTCATAACATGCTTGCTGTCATCCTGCAAAGTGATTGCAGCATTATCCCCATTTTTCAGATGATGAGATGGAAACACTGAATAGTTTAAATAACTTGTCCCAGGTGACCCAGCCTGGATTTGAACTCATCTGTGTTGGACTTTGTTATGGGTTGAATTGTGTCCCCTCAAAAAAGATATGTTGTCATCCTTCCCGCCCCCAGAATGTAGCCCTATTTGGACATAGGGTCTTTATAGAGGTAATCAAGTTAAAATGAGGGCATTAGAGTGGCCCTGATCCAGAATGACTCATGTCATTTGGGGGAAATTTAGACACAGAGACAGAAATGATAGAGGGAAGGTGACGTGAAGAGACACAGGGAAAAGACGCCCATCTACAAGCCAAGGAGAGATGCCCAGGACAGACCCTTCCCTTGCAGCCCTCAGAAGGAACCAACCCTGCCCACCCTTGATCTTGAACTTCCAGCTTCCATAACTGTGAGACGATACATTTCTGCTGTTTAAAGCACCTGGTTTGTTACAGCAGCCCTAGCAAACTCTAATGCCAGTACTCTTAACTACTAAGCCATGCTCCTCCTATATGATGATTTCTTATTGAGTTGTCTGTCTTCTCTGCTAAAATAGATGTTTCCTGGACAGTTGAAATCATGTAGAGCTTGCACCTCTAGTGCCTCATATGTAAAAGGCACCTGATAGATATGAAATATTTGGGGGTTTTGGCTACAGTTTTGAGCTTGACCTCTCTACAGGAAGTGTTTTCTTCCCATTGGGACAGGAAGCCACCACAACATAAAAGTTCAAGCTCCTCTAAGAGTTTGATTTCTAACCTTAATCCGATATTAATATGTAAGCCCATTTCAGGGTCCCAGCAAGAATTAGACGGCTCACTCCAACAGGCTAACAGGAGAGTTTAATGAAGGACATATTTACAAAGGTGCAGGCAGATGTAGAGAAACCAGTAGGGGTAGGGAAGCACCCTGGGGCTATCAATAGCAGGGGGCTCTTGCCTCCTCTAGGCTGGAAAAGGCAACAGGAAGGAACAGTTAGAAGCACCTGGCAAAAGCTGCCGGAGAGGGCCACCCCACGGGAGCTGTGCCTTCAGTAGAGGGACACAGCCGCTGCCGAACCATGGCCGGCCAAAGGGTCAACACCTCAAACTCACTATCTCCTGACCTCCCATCTCCAGCCCCTGCTCCCTATTGTCTGAAGCCAACAAAAACCCAGATGTCACAGGAGCCAGGGACTATAGTCCCCGAAGGTCAGCCTCCTGGGCACAGAGCAGGAAAGAGAAAATGGAATATTCTGTACACTTGGGATGTCTGCAGAGCTGACACTGGTGAGCCAACAGACCCGACACTGGTGAGCCAACAGACCCCATCTCTTGAAAATCGTCCTATCCCAGCTGGTTATTTATGTTGCTACCCTTTTGCAAGAACCACATAAAATATTTTACATGCTTTTAAAACTCATAAATGTAATGAAGCCAAGATGTTTCAGCAAATGTGCTTGACAGACAAATCCTGCAGAAGATCCAGTCTTAGCTGACGTCAGGACCAAAGGCACATCTCACGACCCACAGAGCATCTGACATGGAAGCCAATAAATTCATCCCCTGACCCACTCAGCCCCCAAGATGTCCAAGCTGTGGTTGGATCTTGAGAATGTATCTATTCCTTCATTCACTTCCTGCCATCCATCTCTTGCAAATAATTACTGCTCTTTGAAAAGCAGAATTTAGCCAGTTGGAGATGCATCGGTAAAGAGAGGTTCCTGCACTTTGTTCAGGCATTGTGCCTACAACCTCCAATTCAAGCTTTCTGAGACGTTAATAAAGACGCATGCACCTGAAACTTGGGCTGATAATCTCTAGGGGCTCAGAGTAAAAATCAGTAAGAGCTTAACGTGAAGCCTGGTACATGGAAAGAGTAGCTAACTTGAGTACACACCATGTGTACTCGATTTCAGTCATCCTCGTAATGGGTGTATAATGTATGTATTATTATCCCCATTTTACAGATGAGTAAGTGAGGCCCAGAGGGAGCTGAACCAACTTGACTGGGGCCACATAGATGGCAGATAGAGCCAGGAGTCAAATCCAGGCAGTCTGATTCCAGAGGACACTCTTAACCTCTATGTAATATCATCTCGATAAATGAAAGGTATTCTTGGAAAAATAGGGCAGTAACGAATGTGTACGGCATGGGTTTGGGTACACGATAAATGGGTACAGATGGTATATTTTGTTTTTTTGTTTTTTGGGTTTTTTTTTTTTTTATAAATGTATGTATTTATTTATGGCTGCCTTGGGTCTTTGTTGCTGCGCGCGGGCTTTCTCTAGTTACGGCGAGCAGGGGCTACTCTTCGTTGCAGTACGCAGGCTTCTCATTGCAGTGGCTTCTCTTGTTGCGGAGCACGGGCTCTAGGCATGCGGGCTTCAGTAGTTGTGGCTCGCGGGCTTCAGAGCGCAGGCTCAGCAGTTGTGACCACAGGCTTAGTTGCTACGCGGCATGTGGGATCTTCCCGGACCAGGGCTCAAACCCGTGTCTCCTGCATTGGCAGGCGGATTCTTAACCACTGCGCCACCAGGGAAGCCCAGATGGTATATTTTGAACCTCAGTCTTCAGATCTGGAACTCAGTCTGAGCCATGTTTCTGACACATGAGTATGCCCAATGACTACAGCTTGGCATACCTGCTAGGTGTCTGGCACGCTATACCAGGCACTGGAGATACAAGATAGGGTAAAATAGATGTGGCACCTACTTAGGTGGCACCTTTAGTCTAGAGGAGGTAGATCTTGGTCATATAAACTCACAAATAAGCAAAATTGTAGCTGTGATAAACGCTAGTAGAGAGGTATCCAGTTCTCCAAGGGTCATGTGTGAGGGAGCCTGAATTAGTCAGGGAGGAAGGGGAGACAGGACTGAAGACAAGATGCCTGAGCTAGGGCTCAAGTTTGAGTCATTAACAAGATCAGGGAAGGCAGAGGGTTCCAGGCAGGGAGGCGCAAAGGCCCTGTGGTACGAGAAGATCTGAAAAGAAGCTGGTAGAGACTTGGAGGCTGAAAGTGGGGAGGTCATGAAAATTTGATGAGAGTTATGACTTCTTTCCCTGGGAGAAGAATATGCCGGTATGCACAAAATTTGTTATACCATGGCAAAGGCTTCGTGGTCCCATCCACAGACCTTGGACTTCAGGTTAAAAATTGCTGCCTTAAAGAAGAGCTTCATTTACACATGTAAAGGGCTCAAAAGCTTTGACAGGAGAAACTATTATCATAATAACTGGTGATATTAAGTCACCTGATAAATTGAGCAAGAAGCTTCCACGCCTCCAGTTTAGATTTTTTTCAGCCACACCCAACAGACCTCAAGCAAAACACTAAAGGAATTTAAAAAATAGAGAGTGGGGAGGAGACAGAAAAAATCCAGAGGATATTGAAATGTAAGCATAACAAAAGAGATCTCAGAGACCTGAAATCTCAAAAAGAGATTTTTTTGTCCCACCTTAGAACACACCTAAAACCCCACCTGGGGATGCTTCCTTTTGATTTTCCGGCTCAGAAACCAGAATCATTTTAGGTGACTGGCCTGAAATCATGCCTTAAAGCCAAGGCTGAGGAGTCTGGCTATGGAATGTGGCAGATCTGGGTTCCAATGCAGACTGGGTCCCAGCTGTGGGAACCTCGGAAGGTCACTTTACATTTCAGTGCCTTTGTTTTCTCATCTGTAAAACGGGGAGAATAGTACGTAGCACCCACCCTCTCCTCCTTCCTTTCTTGCTTACTCTAGGATTTTCTGGTATTTCTGCCAAACTAGTTTTCATCCTTCTGTTGCAGGAAGGGGAACCCCTTCCAGGGGCCCAGACTGGGCCCTTGTCTAACCCTCAGAAATGAATTGTCCGAGGAGACACACGTGCTGACAAAGCAAGAGGCTTTATTGGGAAGGGGCAGGTGGGTGGAGAGCGGGAGGATAAGGGACCCCAGGAGGACTGCTCTGCCACATGGCTCACAGTCTCAGGTTTTACGGTGATGTGATTAGTTTCCGGGTTGTCTCTGGCCAATCATTCTGACTCAGGGTCCTTTCTGGTGGTGCACGCATCACTCAGCCAAGATGGATTCCAGGGAGAAGGATTCTGGGAGGTTGGTAGGACGCGTGGACTGGCGTCTCCTCTCTTCTTTTGGCCTTTCCCGAATTCTTCCAGTTGGTGGTGGCTTGTTAGTTCCCTGTTCCTTACCAGGATCTCCTCTGTAAAATAACTCATGCAAATTGTTACTGTCTTTGCCTGGCGAGGGTGGGCGGTTTCAGTCAGTGTTTCCCCTAACACTTCCTCACCTAGCTTGCAGAGACTTTCATTCCAGCAACACCCTCGTCAAGACCCTTATGAATTTCCTCCCCCAAACCCTTGATGCACAACCCCAAATTAAACCAACTCTCCACTTTCTCCCTAACCTAGTCTCCCAAGTCCTCAAATCTCTGACTAGCTGCTCCCCAGTTCACACCCCATCACCACAAGTCATGATCTCATGCCCTTCATCGTGCAGGAAGGGGACTCCATCAGAAGGGGACACCCCCAACTTGCCCCAGCCCAGTACGTAAACCACTTATCCCTAGATCCATTCTCAGGCGTATCTGCCTGGCACTGTAACAGGTGGTGGGGCTACACCCCACCTTAGTAAACAGGACAAAGGCATTAAGAGGGGACAGATAAGGAATAAATACGAGCAAAATGCATGATACACTGCTGGATCTTGCTGAGAAACCCAAGCAAGACCAGGGCACGATGCTTATGATAACAAGGACCTTGATAGCAGGAGGATGCCAATACCCAAGGGAGGCAGGGGGGTGTCAGGAAAGATCTCTGAAAAAGGGACGGAACTGCAGAGACCGAAGAAGTGAAGGACTGAGCCCCATGGATCTCTGCACATGTCCCAGGTAGAGGAAAAAGCGAGACAGAGGAGCCTGGTTGGAGGACTTGAAAAAAGGTAAGGGAGCAGGTGGCAGAGCAGAGTGGATGAGAGGCCGAGGAGGGAGATGGGAGACGAGCTGGAGAAGAGGCAGGGACCCACCGTGGAGGGATTGCACACCCTTGGAAGGTCTTCAGCTTCTCTCCTCCTGTTAAAGGACCTTCCACCTGAGACCAGCCCTGTCTCCCAGCCCCTCCTGACATTTCAGAACCTTCCTCACTCCATCTCCCTCTTGAAGACTCGAGCTTTCCTTTTCCTTTTTTTTTTTCTTAGCTCCTTGACCAGGGATCAAACCCGTGCCCCCTGCAGTGGAAGCACAGAGCCCTAACCACTGGACCGCCAGGGAAGTCCCTCGAGTTTTCCTTTTGAATTGTATCCTTCCCTCCAACATTTAAATCTCTCCCATCTTTAAAAAATAATAATAATACTGCCTTGCCCCCCCCCATTCCCTTCCAGCTACTGTCCCATCTCTTTCCTCTCCTTAATATCCTCTTTATCAAAAGGCTTTTGCTACCATAGCCTCATTTCCCCTCATTTTGGCCTCCATTATCCGTGGAAACTGTCCTTACACATGTCACCAAGGGTGCTTCCTGGCCTCCTGGCCTTTATCTCTAAATACAATAGGCATTTTCTCCAGCCCTTATCTTCGTCTCTCAGCAGCATCGAGATACTCAGGAGTGTAGACAAGTCCTGCTTCCCTTCTGGAGAAAGCCCCTCAGTTAACCATCACTCACCCCTCTGGGCTCCGCCTCCTTTCTGGGACCACATCGAAAGCCCCAAGGACCTTGTTACCTCTTACTGAACACTCTCTCCCCAGGGGTCATCTGCTCCTGCAGTTTCTAAACCACCTATTAACCGGTGTCTCCCCAAGTTCTATCTCCACCCCAGATTTCTCTTTTAAGGTTCAAAAGACTTCTCCCAAAAAATCCCTGCTGTGAGCCAAGCCCTGTTCTAAAGGCTGGGATTTAGAAGTGAAAGAAACCGTCCAAAATCCCAGCTTCTTTCTAGTGGACGAGACAAATAAATATGCAAAGAATACAGTGTCTGGTATGAAAATTTTCTGCTATGAAAACAACAGAGCAGGGTAAATAAAGACAGCAAGTGATGGGGGTGCCACTCACTGCTGGGTTGCCCTGTGGATCTCAGGGCTTGGCACAGAGCAGGTATTCAGGAAATAGCTGCTGAGCAAGTATAAAGTTGTAGTGGTACAAGGAGAATGATGAGATACAGAGTGTGTAATCTGCCCCACACTTAAGAAGAGTTCCGTCTAAAATATTGATTGATGGGATCAGTATTTTACAAGTGTTTATTAAAATAGCTTCTCTTTGTGGTGACGATGACACTTATCATGATTCCTCGAGTGCTGTTAGTGCATAGTACACGTTTGGTGGCAGGTACAGGATCTCCTTGGATGCTTTGAAGAGTTCTTTCGGTTGGGTCAAGGTAAGCGTCGTTAGTCTCAGAGTCAGGGGCCCTCTGGGAAGGACCGTGGCTTAGGAAGGATTGCTTGAAAGTGGGGAGGGGAACAGTGCTGTAGGGCAACAGGGCCGACATGCATCAGGGCGGGCAGCTGTTGTCATATTTCATGCCTCAGTATCCCCATGAGCCATCTAGAGCGGGGGGTCTCAACCAGGGGCCATTTCTGCTCCCCCTCTCCAGCAGACACGCGGCAATGTCTGTAGACGTTTTTGGTTGTCGTACTGAAGGGACGGGGTGCCACTGGCCTCTAGTGAGTAGAGTCCTGGGATGCTGCTGAACATCCCATAATGCAAAGGGCAGCCCCCGGACAAAGCATTATCCACCCCCAAGTTGTCAATAGTGTGAAGCTTAAGAAACCCTGATGGAGAGTTTAGATGTAGGACAGTGGGAGGGGCACAAAGGCCCTTTGAGAATCTCAGGAGAGCTTCTCGCCAGGAAAATGCACCAAATTTGGTATACGTGGTCAGGAGGCTCAGTCATCCAGGGACGCAGCTCCTGAGTACAAGGCTGAGGTTATGAGCCCTTAATTTCACCACAGTCCTCATTTCCATAAATAATGGTGTTCCAAGTCTTGGTAACTATGTGGCAATTTTTTTTAAAAAAGCAGATATTATGTTTTCCTGACAACTGAGCAATTCATTTCAAGACGTTTATTTTTTATTATTATTATTTTTTTGCCGTGCCGCACGGCTTGTGGGATCTTAGTTCCCCAACCAGGGATCAAACCCGGGCCCTCGGCAGTGAGAGGGCGGAGTCCTAACCACTGGACTGCCAGGGAATTCCCAGAGCAATTCATTTCAACGTGGATTATTCTTCTATAACCAGTGAGACCTCAGGGCCAAAAAACACAAAAGAAAAAGAAGAGGAAGGGAAAAAATGGCATAGAAGAAATGATTACAAATAATAAAAGAAAGATCCATCCCAAAGGAGACCAGTCCCAGCCAGCTTTCAGCCTTTCTTGAAACCTCGACACGAAGCTCACTCCACCTGGGGGCACTTCCTTTGACAAGACGGGAGTACCTTTTCTCCTGTTGGGCACTGTCCAAGGACGGCGGCCTCATTTCTGATCTTCAACTTGTCCGAGCTCATTCCCGCCTCAGGGCCCTTGCTGTTTTTAGAACATTCTTCCTTTAGCTCATCAGCTCTGGACTCAGAGTGGTCACCCATGAACTTCCCAACTCTTTTTGGTCTCCATCTCTGGTCACTCTCTAATTATCTTACCCTTCACAACATGTGTGTGTGTGTTGATTACGTGCCTATTGTCTGTCTTCCCCACTGGGCTCTGAGCTCCAAGAAGCTGGCCCTTCATTGTTGAATCTTGGGGCCTAGAACCTTGCCTGCCCCGTAGGTTGCATGAAGAAGCAAATGGGTGACTGGCGGTCAGAGGAGCTGATAGAAAGCCTGGATTGGCTGCTTCCGAGATGTGAGCCCTGAGACAGGTTACAGTTATTCCCATCCTCGGTTTCTGCATCTGCAAAATGGGAATAACAATACCTCTTTCTCAGAATTGTGAGGATAATTACATAAGGGCCCCAGCACATTGTGTTTAATTTAGTTGGAACCCGATAAATACTGGTCTTTCCTGATAAACTCTTCTCAAAGGTCCAGCCTTCCAGAATCTTCTCCCCATCTGCCCAACCACACCCAGTTCTTTTATACTCCCTATAAAAATATCCCAGAGGTATACAGGGCTTTCTGCATAGCTATGGAATTTTCTCTCAGGGGTCAGATACCGAGGACAATGATGGATTTGCTTAGATTCAAATAGCATTCCCTGGGTTTATGCTGACCTAATCGACTCTCACCTCCAATAAAGTTTCTGAAACTGAACTCACCGCTTCTGACCCTCCCTGTCTTGATATGCTCTCTGTCTTGGTGAAAGATGCTATCAATGCCCACCCCCACTTCTTGCCTCCTTCCCTCCTCCCACCACTCATTCATTCATTCATTCGCCCATTCATTCAATAGCTAACATTTATTTTTTAATACCTTTTGGGTGACACCACTCACAAGATAACTTACAACCAGGTTGTTTTCAGTCCTATGAATTAGGTGCCAAAGACGATGAAAATAACAACATCAGCAATAACGACTTGACATTTATTGAGCATTTCCTCTCCTGAGAGAGATTGGAATAGAATACAGAGTTGGGCAAACATTTTCTGTAAAGGACCAGATAGAAACATTTTAGGTTTTGCGGACCAAGAGGCAAAACTAAGGATATTATGTAGATACTTACACAAGAGAGAAAACAAAATTTCAATTGATGAACTTCCAGATATAACAATACTTGATTATAATTTATTTTTCAATATAGGTTTGTGAGTGAGAAGAATGGAATTCTTCTGGAGAATAACATTGCTTGATTGGAGTTCATAGTAATGTTTCTTGTCCTCCACGAGATGGTGAAGGTTCCCTCTGTAAAGCCCATTGTTAGCCTGCGGGTCATACAAAACCATTGGCAGGCTGGATTTGGCCTTTGGGCTGTGGTTTGCTGACATGGTCCTGAGGAAGTTGCTTAGTTCTGAAAGTTGGCCCTAACCCTGTGAGACCTTGGTTGAGTCATTTACCTTTCTGTACCTCAATCTGCTGCCCTGGAAAATTAGTCTGATAGTAATAGTAATTACCCCATAGGGTACATGATTAAATACATGCAAAGTGGTTAAAACAGTGCCTGGTCCTGAATAACCAATTCCATAAACCCAGGTACTTATTCGACCCGATCTCCAGCCCCATCCTCAATACCCGCAACATTCCTCCAGGGCCTTCTGGTCCCTTGTGGCAAAGTCTCCTTTATCCTCACCCCTTTCTCTGAATGTCCCCGCATCATTTTGCTCCAACTGACCCTGGGTTTGCCCTTGGGGACACAGCTTCCCCTCCGGCTCTCTCAAGGGGTGGCTTCTTCCCTGTGACACCCAAGTCTACCAGCGTGGACTTGGGCTACCTGAGCTCTTTGCTTCTCTTCTCCTCAAACCATTCAGTGCTTGGAGACCCAGAATTCAGGTTTTCCTGTCCACACCCCTGTTCTCGCTGCATCCTCTGCAGACCTGGACATCCTGCTCCTCAGCTTTTGAAGATTTTGTTACCAGACTCAATATCTCGCTCACCTGTAATAATTCTTGACATTTTCCATCTCTGTGAAGATAACCCTTTTGATTCCCAGCTGCTCCTTTCCTCGACCACCCCTCCACAAGGGATCTTGTCCACACCCCATCTCAGTGCACACTCCCGGGCTCAGACTCACCTCGATTCCAATAGCAACATCACCTCCACCAGCTCAATATCAAGCATCTCTCTCTCTGACCCAGTACCTTTCTAGCTCAGTCCTTTGGGGACCCCAAGTCCACCAATTCCTTGACCTTCCTGTAACCTCCACATTTACTGACTGTCATTATTTCACTCTTCTACACCCCTGTCCCATCCTATCAGGCTTGGGCTCTGCGGTCCATCATGATACCCGCCTCATGTTCACCCGGGATGCCACTGCTCTCTTCCTTCTTTGTGGACTTTCTGGGCTAAAACCCCATTCTGGGTGAAATCCAACTCTTAGCCCATTCTGCACCTGCACGGAAACAGCTGAAGAAGGTTGGGGGAAAACTCACAACCGTGACAACTGGCTTCTCTTACATGCATGACCCGCAACGGGGGCCGGGCCACCCCCCGCGCTTCCCTCTCCCATCCATTCTCCATCTCTCCTGGAAGGCTGTTCTACCCCTCCTTTCTCTCCTCTGATACTCAGCGCTCTCTCCCCTTCTGTACTTTTGTTGGTGGAGGACTTCCACACACCCCCAAGCTAAATCAGCCCACTTATCTTGATGTGGGCCCAAATGTTCTCCCTCTCTGCCGTTATGGATGGACTGTATGGGACCATATCACAGGCCAACACCACATCCTTCCCCACCTTCTTAAGATCACTGCTCGGTAATTGTTCCTTTTCTCTCCTGCATTATCAAGAACTCCTCTTCACTTGAATCCTTGCTCCCGTCATCCAACACCTGCTATAACACCTCCCTTAAACTCATATTCCCCCTGAAGCCCCCCTTCCTGCCCCACTCCACCCTTCCCTCCCCCTATTTACCATGAAACGTCTTCAAAAGTGTTGGTCCTACTCACTACCTCCTCCCATTCCTTTTCAACCCTTTCCCATCTGCTTTTGCCCCTATGGCCCCAGTGGAGTCTCTCTCCTGCTGACTAGCCATCTCTACCCAACCGAACCACCAGTCAGGTCCACCTGCCTTGAAAGAGCAGCCCTGTGTTCAGACCTTGGATCACACCCTCCATTATGAAGACTTTCCTCTCTCGGCTTCCTGGATGGCTCTGTCTTGGTTCTGATTCAGGAGATGACGGCCCTTCTCGGTCCCCTTTGTAGGTTCCTCCTCACCTTCCCCCCTTTAAACCCCAGTGTTCCCCAGGCCTCACCTTTGCCCTTGTTTCTTCCTTATCTCCCCTCACTCCCTAGTTGATCCCAACCAGTCCCAAGGCTTCAAATCCCATCTTACCCATGCAAATGTCTCCAGTCTCCTGGGCCTCACCCCTGGACTCCAGACTGGTCTCTCCAACTCCTGCTTTAACGTTTCCACTTGAATCTACAATTGGTGTCTCCAACATAACAAGTCCCAAGTGAGTAATGAAGCCTCCACAGCCATATTGACTTCCCCCAGCCTTCCCTATTTCTGGACACGGCACTTGTTTTCTTCCAGGTGCTCAGGTTAAAAAGCTAAGAATCATCCTTGACCTCTCTTTCTCCCACCCACATCCAGTCTGTCAGCAAGTCCTATCAGCCACACAATCACAATATATTCCTGTCCAAACATTTCTCCCACCTTGAGCCAACCCTTCATCTTTGCCCTCCCGGACTATTGCTATAGAGTCTCCACTGCCCGTTCCCCTCGAGGTGCAGTCTATCACAGCATTCAGAGTTCTCCTTCTAAAACCTAAGGAAAGTCCCGTCCTTCCTCTGCTCGAAACCTTCCAATGACTTTGCATCTCACTAGACAAAAAGCAATGTTCTTTTTAAAAAGGGAGGGCTGTTTTACTGTGATTGTCTTAGCAGTCATATTAAGATGAAGCCTATCTAAAAATTTCGACTCTTACGTGTTTTTGGTGCAGGACAATTAAGACTTTCTTAAACATTCTACTAGTTACCCTTTTTGAGTTATTCTTTACAACTTTGAAATGTCCTGGCAGTTATTTGGGTATCTATTTGTTAAGGTGCCACTGTGATATGACATTTAAAATAAATAGAAGGGGGGAAAATAAAAAAGTAAATGGTGGGAAGGAAAAAAGAGGTCATAGCAGCTTTTATTTGGGATAGATATATAATATACACAAACCTAGAAAAATATACTCAACATGCTAATCATTAGGGAAATGCTAATCAAAACCACAATGAGAAACTACCTCACTCCCATTAAATGGTTAGTATCAAAAACCAGAAAATAACAAGCGTTAGTGAGGATGCAGATAAATTGGAACCATTGTATACTGTCAGTGGGAATATAAAATGGTGCATCTGTTGTTGAAAATAGTATGGCAGGACTTCCCTGGTGGCGCAGTGGTTAAGAATCCTCCTACCAATGCAGGGGACACAGGTTCGAGCCCTAGTCCAGGAAGATCCCACATGCCGTAGAGCAACTAAGCCCGTGAGCCACAACTACTGAGACCACGTGCCACAACTACTGAAGCCCACGCACCTAGAGCCTGTGCTCCACAACTAGAGAAGCCACCGCAATGAGAAGCCCGCGCACCGCAACGAAGAGTAGCCCCCACTCGCCGCAACTAGAGAAAGCCCGCACGCAGCAAACAAGACCCAACACAGCCAAAAATAAACAAATTAATTTAAAAAAAAAAAAGGAAAATAGTATGGCAGTTTCTTAAACAATTAAAAATAGAATTATAGGGGGCTTCCCTGGTGGCTCAGTGGTTGAGAATCTGCCTGCCAATGCAGGGGACACGGGTTCGAGCCCTGGTCTGGGAAGATCCCACATGCCGCGGAGCAACTGGGCCCGTGAGCCACAACTACTGAGCCTGAGCGTCTGGATCCTCTGCTCCGCAACAAGAGAGGCCGCGATAGTGAGAGGACCGTGCACCGCGATGAAGAGTGGCCCCCACTCGCCGCAACTAGAGAAAGCCCTCGCACAGAAACGAAGACCCAACACAGCCAAAAATAAAAATAATAAATAAAAAAAATAGAATTATACACACTACTATATATAAAATAGATAATCAACAAGGACTTACTGTATAGCACAGGGAATTCTACTCAATACTTGGTAATAACCTATATGGGAAAAGGATCTGAAAAAGAATAGATATGTGTAACTAAATCACTTTGCTGTACACCTGAAACAAAAACAACATTGTAAATCAACTATACTTCAATATAAAATAAAAATTAAAAAAAATAAAAAAATACAAATAAAAATGGAATTATCATATGATCCAGCAGTTCCACTTCTGGGTATATATATATACCCCAAAGAATTAAAAGCCAGGTCTTGAAGAGATATTTCTATACTCATATTCATAGCAACATTATTCACAATAGCTAAAAGGTGGAAGCAACCCAAGTGTTTACTGATGGGTAAAGCTATAAGCCAAATGTGGTATATACATACAAAGGAATATTATTCCCTTAAAAATGAAAGAAATTCTGATACTTGCCACACCATGGATGAACCTGAGGATATTATGCTAATTGAAATAAGGCAGTCACAAAAAGACAAATACTGTATGATTCCTCTTTTTATTTATTTACTTATTTATTTTTGGCTGCGTTGGGTCTTCGTTGCTGCGCGCAGGCTTTCTCTACATGAGGAGATCAGGGGCTACTCTTCCTTGTGGTGCGTGGGCTTCTCATTGCGATGGCTTCTCTTGTGGAGCACGGGTTCTAGGCACTCGGGCTTCAGTAGTTGTGGCACGCAGGCTCAGTAGTTGTGGCTCATGGGCTTAGTTGCTCCATGGCATGTGGGATCTTCCCAGACCAGGGATTGAGCCTGTGTTCCCTTCATTGGCAAGCGGATTCTTAACCACTGCGCCACCAGGGAAGTCCCTGTATGATTCCTCTTGTATGAAGTACTCAGAGTAGTCTGATTTACAGACAGAAAGTAGAGTGGTGGTTGCCAGGGCCTGGGGTGAGAGAGAAGTGGGGAGTTGCGGTTTAATGGGTACGGAGTTTCGGTTTTGCAAGATGAAAAGAGTCATGGAGACGGATGGTAGTGGTGTTTGCACAATAATGTGAATGCATTTAATACCACTGACCTGTATAATTTTAAATTATTAAGATGCTAAATTTTATCTTATATGTATTTTATCACAATTTTTTTTTAATTGAAAAAAAAAAAAAACCAAAATTAGAGTCACGCTCTCTAAGGCCATACATGTGCTTGCCCCCCCATTACCTCTCACTCACTCCACTCCAGCCCCAGTGGCCTTTTTCAAGTTCTCCAAACATGTCAAACACATTCCTGCCTCAGGGCCTTTGTACTGTCTGTTACCTCTGCCTGGAATGCCCTTCCCACAGATATCAGCGTGGCTCTCATTTCCTTCATGTCTCCGCTCACATGTCTTCTTATCAGTGAGGTCTTTCCTCATTACTCCACAAAAAAAGCATCCTCTGACGTTCTCTGTTGCTTTCACTGTCTTCATAGCATTCACTTCTAGCTGACACATATTAAAGGTATTTGTTTACGAAATGGCGAGTGAGGTGACCAGGGCCCCTTCTGTCACGGAGTGACTAGTTTGCAAGGCGACTTATGCCTTTCACGGCTTCATCCCATCCCAGCCCCACTCTAGGCAGAGTGCATGTACCCTAGACCACCATTTTTGCATGACCCAATAGTGTTGACATCAGCTTTTTTTTGCCTTTTTTTTTTTTTTGGCCACACCTCTTGGCTCATGGGATCTTAGTTCCCACACCAGTGACTGAACCCGGGCCCTTGGCAGTGAAAGCACGGAGTTGTAACCACTAGACAGCCAGGGAATTCCCTTTTGCCCATTTTAGACTGTGACCACTTGAGTTTTTTCATCCTAAAATCCTCAGCACCCAGCCCAAGGCCTGGTACCTAGTGGACAAAATAATTCTTTGTTGAATGAATGAATGGCCAAGTAAATAAAATAACTCTGGCCCCAAAACTATCATGTATGTTGCAGGTCTACTTAATATTATGAGATTAAAAACCTTCGATAAATATTCCTGCTGGAGCCTGAAAAAATATGTATGATGATGATACATGTTTCCTGAACACCAGTTTAAGCCAGAGGCTTTACGACAATCGTTTCTAATTTTCGGGGCAATGCCACAAATAGAGATTAGTCTCCCCATTTACTGGGGAAGGAAACAAGGTCTGGAGAGACTGAGACAGGCTGGAGGGAAATTACAAAGGCAGGACCCATACCCTGGCTTGTCCACGCTGCCCAGTTTAAGAAATGAACTTTCAGGGAATTCCCTGGTGGTCCAGTGGTTAGGACTCGTCGCTTTCACTGCTGGGGGCCTGGGTTCGATCCCTGGTCAGGGAACTAAGCTCCTGCAAGCTCCACGGCAGAGCCGGAAAAAAACAAAAACAAAAACACACAAACAAAAAACATCCCCAAAACAAAACAAAAACAAACAAAACAAGTTTCAGATCACCTGAAGGGTGAAAAATAGATGAAAACTTTCTTGTTCTTCCCTGTGCTTAACTCTTGTTCTGTTTCTCGGGAGTTTTATTCCTTCTCTTCTGGTGTCTGTATTTCTTCCCCTACGCTTATCACCCCTTCCCCTCCCTCTCCCTCCTATTTTTCTTCTTCAACCTTTGCTTCTTTCTGCTCTTGTCTGCTCTCTTTGCTTTTCCCTCTTTCCCTCCATTTAGGTGCCTCATCTCAGTCTCTGTAACCAGACCAGAGCCAAGTCATTTGTTTATTTGGGAGTCAGAGCTGAGAAAAGAAGTCAAAATCTCTCCACACATTAAAACAAAGAAAGGGACATTTTATATTCCCTTTCATGGTCAAAAGATGGTCCTTTCTTTTTTCCCCTTCACAAAATCCATTTAGGTGTTTATAGACCAGTTATCTTAACAATGACTGTCCTTTGCTTTTCTCTCTGTGCCAATTAACATTCTTAATTGCCTCGCTCTCACTGGCTCACTTTTTGCGTGTTGGGCAGAGTTCTCTGAAAAGTTTATTTTCAATTATAATTTATATTGCAATGACAGATAGATATTTATGACAGTAAACTTTCCTGTGTGCTGGGCTTTTAGCTCTTAAAGGTTTGTTATAATAAAGAAGGCTCATGGCAAATGGACAGAAGTGCCTCCTCGGTGATATTTTTTTAAAGACAAGTTCAGAATAGGTATTTTTTGGAAGGGGGAGGCAGGATGTGTGTCTGGTAGGTAATCAAAAAAAGAAAGAAGAGAAAACTTTTAGGAAAGGTTGCAGGAACCAGTACAGAAATGTTTAAAGAATGAATCACAACTGCTACAAAAGGGAATTCAGTGGAAAGCGTTTTTAGCAGAAAAATTGTTCAATCAATTGAACCTTCAACTTGTTTTTGAAAAGCTATACATTTCTCCGGTCCAGTTACGAAATATGTGAATGTCCCGATAAGCATGTTTATGGTTTTACCCTTTTAGCTTGATCACTCACGTTACCCAGGCTCATGTCTTGCACAAGAGCCCACAAAGGAATAAGAGAGTATTTTCAAAAGCTCTTGAAGGGTTGTGAATTTGTGAAACACCAACATTCATTGCAGAAAGACTCAGGATACGAGGTTTTAAGAAAAGAAATCCAAAATTTGGACAGAGCTGTGTGAACAGAAAGTTCACGGACTTTATTCTCTATAATAAAGACAACTCAAATATATAACAGGGATTGGTTAACTAGATTAAAGGTTCATCCACGAGTGAAAAAATTACCTGATAAAACACATTGACAAAGATTTGTTTTTAGTGAGGTAGAAAAGGCTGATGATATCCTGTTCAAGTGAAAGAAACAGAATGCCAAGATGTATTTTCAAATGGATCTCAACTCTGTAAAAGTTATGATATTCATGGAAGCAAGATGAGAAGAAAATTCACTCAAATGTTATCTTTCTCTCATCTGCAGAAGAAGCAGAAAAATTACTCAAATCATCCCAACGAGTGAATATAAGATTGTATAATCTTTGAAAGAAAAGGCCAGAATGCAGGGCTTTGATTTAGTCGGGGGAGGTTAACAAGGTTCCCCTGGAGAAGCCAAGAGGATTTTTTTTTAATTGAAATATAGCTGATGTACAATATTGTACAAGTTACAGGTGTACAATGTAGTGATTCACAATTTTTAAATGTTATACTCCATTTATAGTTATTATAAAATATTGACTATATTCCCTGTGTTGTACAGTATGTCCTTGTAGCTTGTAAAAAAATTTTTATTGGAGTATAGCTGATTTAGAATCCTTATAGCTTATTTTATACATAATAGTTTGTACCTCTTAATGCCTACCCCTTTATTGCCCGTCCCCCCTTCCCTCTCCCCACTGGTAACCGCTAGTTGGTTCTCCATAGAAGATAAGAGGATTTTTTAAAAATTCTATTTATTTATTTATTTATTTATTTTTGGCTGCATTGGGTCTTTGTTGCTGCGCACATGCTTTCTCTAGTTGCCGCGAGCGGAGGCTACTCTTCCTTGCGGTGCATGGGCTTCTCATTTCAGTGGCTTCTCTTGTTGTGGAGCACGGGCTCTAGGCACACGGGCTCAGTAGTTGTGGCTCGTAGGCTCTAGAGCGCAGGCTCAGTAGTTGTGGCTCACGGGCTTAGTTGCTCCGTGGCATGTGGGATCTTCCCAGACCAGGGATCGAACCCGTGTCCCCTGCACTGGCAGGCGGATTCTTTTTTTAAACTTCTTTGTTTTATTTATTTATTTTTGGCTGCATTGGATCTTCATTGTGGTGAGCGGGCTTCTCATTGCGGTGGCTTCTCTTATTGCAGAGCACGGACTCTAGGCACGCGGGCTTCAGCAGTTGTGGCACACAGGCTCAGTAGTTGTGGCTCGCAGGCTCTAGAGCTCAGGCTTAGTAGTTGTGGCACACGGGCTTAGTTGCTCCGCGGCATGTGGGATCTTCCCGGACCAGGGCTCGAACCCGTGTCCCCTGTATCGGCAGGGGGATTCTTAACCCCTGTGCCACCAGGGCAGCCCTGGCAGGCGGATTCTTAACAACTGTGCCACCAGGGAAGTCCAGATAAGAGGATTTGATTGTGATTTAGTACTTAGTTTTATTAGAAAGTATTTTACTATTGGGGAAAAAAAAAAGGATTAGGTAGTTGCTAATATGGCCTTGAAATCATGTTTCCTATAGACCTGGTTTCTCAGCTTCGGCACTACTGACATTTTGGGTCAGATAGTTCTTTGTTGTCCGGGGCTGTCCTGGGCTATTGTAGGGTATTAGCATGATCCTGGCCTCTACCTAGCATATAACTAGCGCTCTTGTGTTGCCAAATGTCCCCAGTTGGGGGAGGAGGTAAAATTGCCCCCCACTGAGAACCCCTGCCATGGACTTAAGAGAGTCAACCTTCTCTGCAGCGTGTGAGTGCTCCAGACTGACCTAAAGACCCGCGTGCATGGACCACAGTGAGCCCGGCAAGGGACTGAGGGACAAAAAAAACCCAGTCGCATCAACTTCTTTATTCCTAGTCCATCTCCTCTTCAGCTGAAGAAACTGCAGGAGAAATTCTCATTTCTGGAAATTCACTCCTGTTTTAATGAACTTGCTGGAATAGTTTTACTTTTTTTCTCTTTTTGAGTACACAGTTGTGGGCTTCAACATATCAGGGGATATATTAACCGGGAAGACTAATTGGAGCTAGAAATTGTTCAGTACCAATTTGGGAGTGATAAAATGGCAACAAGCAGAGAGATATCAAACGAGGAGGCGGTATCATCAGTTAAGTGGTGATGATTGCAATTAGCCAGACTTTGCACTTATTAATCATCCCAGTAGAAGGGCTCTGGGCCAGGACACTCAGGAAAGTGGATGTTTGGCCCCGTAAGAAAGCACTCCCAGTGAATTACAAGCATGATTTCTGAAGCAATTTTAGCTCAACTTCTAAATCTCTAGATTTCAGCAGCTGTTTCCAGACATATAAAGCCTTCTCTTTGAGGCAGGCAGATATCAAATTGATGAGTCCAGAGCCTCCAAGAGGTTGGTCCATGTTGAGAAAAAAGCCACTCTTTATACTTCCCGACTCCAAACTGTGTATTTCCCAAATTAAAGCAGTAGCGGTTACCACATCGGTCCACTTGACCATTTCCTGGCATGAATAATTAGAGACCCAAAGGGGCAATACTTTTGCAGTGGCAGAACATGATTTACGGACACCAGCCTTGCCATTTCAGTTTTTTCAAGCTTAAGATGCTGGGAATCCCACATAGGAAAAAAACCACACATGTAATTATGGCCCTTTCAATTATAGGGACAACCAAATATCTAATTGCCTTTTTTTTTTTTTTTGGCTGCGTGGCTTGCGGGATCTTAGGCCCCCGACCAGGGATTGAACCTGGGCCCTGGTAGTGAAAGCTGCCGAGTCCTAACCACTGGACCACCAGGGAACTCCCCCTAATTGCCTTCTTTTTTTTTTTTTTAACATTTTTATTGGAGTATAATTGTGTTAGTTTCTGCTTTATAACAAAGTGAATCAGTTATACATATACATATATCCCCATATCTCTTCCCTCTTGCGTCTCCCTCCCTCCCACCCTCCCTATCCCACTCTTCTAGCTGGTCACAAAGCACTGAGCTGATCTCCCTGTGCTATGCGGCTGCTTCCCACTAGCTATCTATTTTACATTTGGTAGTGTATATATGTCCATGCCACTCTTTCACTTGGTCCCAGCTTCGTCCCTTCCCCCTCCCCATGTCCTCAAGTCCATTCTCTAGTAGGTCTGCGTCTTTATTCCCGTCTTGCCCCAGGTTCTTCATGACCTTTTTTTTTTTCCTTTTTTTTAGATTCCATATATATATGTTAGCATACGGTATTTGTTTTTCTCTTTCTGACTTACTTCACTCTGTATGTCAGACCCTAGGTCCATCCACCTCACTACAAATAACTCAATTTCATTTCTTTTTTTTTTTTAAAGTTTATTTATTTTTGGCTGTGTTGGGTCTTTGTGGCTGCACGTGGGCTTTCTCTAGTTGTGGCGAGTGGGGGCCCCTCTTAATTGCAGTGTGCAGGCTTCTCATTGCGGTGGCTTCTCTCGTTGTGGAGCATGGGCTCTAGGCACGCAGGCTTCAGTAGTTGTGGCACGCAGGCTCAGTAGTTGTGGCACACGGGCTTAGTTGCTCCGCGGCATGTGGGATCTTCCCGGACCAGGGCTTGAACCTGTGTCCCCTGCATTGGCAGGCAGATTCTTAACCACTGTGCCACCAGGGAAGCCCCAATTTCGTTTCTTTTTATGGCTGAGTAATATTCCATTGTATATATGTGCTACATCTTCTTTATCCATTCATCTGTCGATGGACACTTAGGTTGCTTCCATGTCCTGTCTATTGTAAATAGATCTGCAATGAACATTGTGGTACATGACTCTTTTTGAATTATGGTTTTCTCTGAGTATATGCCCAGTAGTGGTATTGCTGGGTCATATGGTGGTTCTATTTTTAGTTTTTTAAGGAACCTCCATACTGTTCTCCATAGTGGCTGTATCAATTTACATTCTCACCAACAGTGTATGAGGGTTCCCTTTTCTCCACACCATCTCCAGAATTTATTATTTGTAGACTTTTTGATGAAGGCTCTTCTGACCAAAAACAACTTTATTAGATACACTGTACATATCATAAAATTCACCCATTATAGGTGTACATTTCAGTGATTTTTAATAAATGTATATAGTTAGGCAACCATCAGTTTGTAATTGCCTTTTTTCCCCAATTGTGGTAAAATACACATAACATAAAATTTTACCATTTAACCATCTTTAAGTGAACTCTTCAGTGGTATGAAGAACATTTCGCATTATTGTGCAATCTCCAGAACTCCTTCCATTTTGCAAAACTGAAACTCCATACACATTAAACAATAACTCCCCATTTCCCCCTCCACCCAGCCCTTGGGAATCACCCCTCTAATTTCTATCTCCATGAATTTGACTTCTCTAGGTACCTCATAGAAGTGGAATCACACAGTATTTGTCTTTTTTGTGACTGGCTTATTTCCCTTAGCATGATGTCTTCAAGGTTCATCCAGGCTGTAGCAAGGCAGAGTTTCTTTCATTTTTAAAAAAAATATTTATTTATTTATTTGGTTGCACCAGGTCTTAGCTGTGGCTCGCTGACTCCTTACCTGAGGCATGTGAATTCTTAGTTGCAGCATGTATGTGGGATCTAGTTCCCTGACCAGGTATCGAACCCGGGCCCCCTGCATTGGGGGCGTGGAGTCTTAACCACTGCATCACCAGGGAAGTCCCAGAATTTCTTTCATTTTTAAGGCTGAATAATATTCCATTGTATGTATATACCACATTTTGTTTATCCATTCATTTGTTGATGGACTCTTGGGTTATGTCCACCTTTTAGCTCTTGTGAATAATGCTGCTATGAATTTGGGTGAACAAGTATCTCTTCATGTCCCTGCTTTCAGTTCTTTCAGATGTATATCCAGAAGTGGAAATGCTGGATCCTACCGTAATTCTACGTTTAATTTTTTTAAGAAACTGCCATACTATTTTCCACAACAGTTGCACCATTTTACATTTCCACCAACAGTAATTGCCTTTTAATACTCTATTTTATTTTATTTTAAATATTTATTTATTTATTTGGTTGCGCTGGATCTCAGTTGCAGCTCGTGGGCTCCTTAGTTGCGGCATGCAGGCATGTGAACTCTCAGTTGCGGCATGCATGTGGGATCTAGTTCCCTGACCAGGGATCGAACCCAGGCCCCCTGAAGTTGGGAGTGCGGAGTCTTATCCACTGAGCCACCAGGGAAGTCCCTTAATACTCTATTTTATATTCAGGTCTCCAAAGTCATTCTCCAAGTTCATTTATTGTGACTTCTGTGTTCTGTTACCGTGGCTAAGTGCTTAGGACATAGTGGTGAAGGTGTCTGCCCTTGTGGAGCCTGCAGTGTGAAAAACGAGTAATAAATACATAGACAATTCAATCTATAATTATAAACTTTGAACTATGCTATAAAAGGAAAGAACCAGCTTCTAGCAGATCGACACTAATAGGTGAGACCGTTCTAATTTGGATGAGAAAAAGCCGGTTTTAGGAAGAAACATTTGAACTGAGACTGGAGGCTTAGTAGAAGTGGGCAGGTGAAGAGGGGTAAAGAGTAGAAGGGAAGAAAGTTCCTTGCAGAGCAAAGGTGGGATTTTGTGGACAGAGTTGGAAGGTCTGAGTTCCACAGAGACCTATACCCTTAACTGGAAAGTTCCTGAATTCATATATTCAGCATACAACTGTTAGTACCCACGAGGCGCTGATGGGAGCTTTGAGTTTGTTTTGCCATGGATGAAATGGGAATAAAAAAGGATTTTAATGAAGCTGAAATGGGATTATGTATCCCAGATACCCTTAGACACAGTAAAGCCTCAATGTTCATAGACTGCTTGAGGAAAGATATAACAAGAAGTCGATTTCCAACAATTTCTGCCTGTGGCAAACAGTGAGAAGGACTGGATTATACATAAACCCAGTCACCTAACAAAAGGCATTACAAAGTTTAATACCATCCTTTACAATGATATTTTTTTCCCCCCTGACTCTGATCACACCCAGGTCTTTTGGTCTTAGGGAATATTAAATCATCCAAAAAATTACCGTGGATTAGGGACTGGCCTTCTGCCCTGCCATGCTCTATTTACTGCCCGCCCCCCCCCCCTTTGTTCTAGGGTCTTACTTCACCTCTAGCTTACTAGCTCCTGGCTCATCAGTTGGAAGTAGATTCAAAAAGTGTACTGTGCCTTTCTTTTCTTAATATAATATTCATGGAAGGTTTTCCTTTGGGGAAAACTTCTCTTTGACTTTCTCTGTAGAAGTTATTTCCACAGACTGTGGATTTTTCAGGACAGGCTTAATTTAACGTATGTTTTCTTTTACCACAATTTTTTCTTGTTTAGCTATCTTGTCCATATTCAGCTACCACTGAACGACAAGCATTGGGATGTGATAAAAGAATTTTGAAATCGGGCTTAGGGATTGAGCTCATCCACTTCCTAATTAAGTTATTTCACGTCCTTAAACCTCAGTTTCCTCATTTTCAAAATGGACAAAACAATGCCAATCTCTCTTGGAAGATAAAAGGAGAAAGTGTGCATTTAGTGCAGCCTGTGGCACATACCAGGAGCTCAATCAATTATTATTATTATCACTTGGAGACTCAAGTGGCATAATTTTAATACCTTGTTCTAAGCAGAAATGGCATCGTGTTTTCACTATCACCAACTAAAATAAGTATAAACAACTATATCTTAAATGAAGTTTTCCTTAAACCACTAACATTTCTTGAGCTGTAAACCTAGTGCACATGCATTTAGATTGGTAAATTACATCTACCACACCACCTTACACAGAAAAGGTGTTGGGAATATAAGCAGATTAGTCAGTGAGGCAGTTGTTAATTGGCTTTTTTACTCAGTATGAGAATTCTAAACAGCTTCCATGTATTATTAAACCAAATTCTTACTTTTCCAACTTGGGCTGTTGACTGTAATTCTATCTTTTTTGGTTTAGGGGACTTAAAACAATGCCAAGCATTTTCAAACAAAGACTCAAAAATTGGAGCTTAACCTTCCTTCCTTCAGTAAGTTTTTATTGATGGCCATGAATATCAAAAAGATGATCAAGCTGATTTATTTTCTGCCTTGGGTTGTCCAAACACCCAGGTGAACATATTTATCAGCTTAGCATTCTATTTTGCTTGCATTCCCAATGAGCTTACAAGAAACTCTAACAAGCTGGGAACCTGATGAATAACTAATCAAGAAAATGCAATGCACAAATGTGGAGGAAGGGTCTATAATTGCACAGTTCCTTACAATGAAGTAAATGCTAAATACAGACGCATGCCCAGAGGCACTAGGGAAACACTAATCAAAGACTTAGAAGGCTGAAGATTTCATCATTTATTCAACATTTATTGAGCATTTACATCATGCAAGGCAGTTAATGGAATAAAATATAGAGATTTACTGTAGAGGTGTGTATACATATAATATTATACACACATACACAATTTTAGAAAATTCCAGGCATCTCCGTGTCAGGATGATGCAATCACTTTGAACTACACATCTTTTCCATAGTAAAGTCCATATTGCAAAAAATTCCGATAATGATTACTTTGGCAACACCCAGTTACTATGACAATGCCCATTGCTGATCCATGGGAGATGTAAGAGGATTGTCTCAGTAATAAAATGATGTTATCAGACATTTATGGCTTGTGGGGAAAAAGTGCAGTCCCTCCTTGTTTTGATATTATCTCTGACTATATTTGCTTTTAATCTACCTTTTCTATATTTAGTATCTAGTCATTTTAAATTAAAAAAAAACAAAACCCAAAACCCAAACCAAAAATCAAGGTCTGCACTGACAGTAAACCAAACCTTTTGAGTATGAATCCTGGAGGTTATTATTTAGCATTTAAAGGAAATATATCATGGTGAGGGGATAATCTGAAATTTGGGAAATTTGAAGGCCACCTTAAGAGTTGAGATGGGGTGGGAAGGTTGAATATACCACCATTTACCATTCTTCAGATACCTCCAGACTCAATTTAAACATTTCAGTGAAAAAGTAGATGGGAGGGGACACGGGTCAAATCTCAGTTTTTTGTTTTGTTTTGTTTTTGTTTTTTTGTCTTTTGGTAGATGTAAACACTGAGGCAAAATATTTCACTGAAAAGACCTTCCTCCCCGGCTTGCGAGGATATCAACCTTACAAAAGTAATTTTTGGAGCACACTACCGAATACGCTCGTTCCAAAACTGTTACGGAAGCTCCAAGTTTTTAGTAAATACACAATCATTTTTCTTTTTCTCTCCAAGGACTCAGATAGCTGAAGCGAGGATGGGTCCCCCTCGGATTTCGTCCACGATCCAGCCAATCTGAGCCCGGATGCTAATTAGTTGCTCTCCCTCGAGGAACACGCCTTTGTCGCTTGTAGGGCCGGACTACAAAGCCCAGAATGCCTCGCCCCTCCCTGATCAATGAGGGCCTATTTAAATGATCTCTGAGGTCTTGGACCCAGGCCAATCAGCTGTCAGGGCTCATGATAAATCGCAATGCATTATTGATAATAATAATTACTGGGACATGCGCGTTCCGGCCGAAGGGGGGTAAATTTCCCAACTCCAGGAATTTGTGGCGGAGTGGGCAAATAACCGCGGCTCTCCAGGCGCCCCGATGCTCGCACCATGTCGAGGCGCAAGCAGGCGAAACCCCAACACATCAACTCGGAGGAGGACCAGGGCGAACAGCAGCCGCAGCAGCCGGCCCCGGAGTTTGCAGATGCGGCCGCAGCGGCGCCGGCGGCGGGGGAGCCGGGTGAGTGGGGCTGGGGGCGCACGCCCCGGGCGGGCAGTTTCCGGGACGTTCGCGGGACGCTCGAAGGCGCGGACTTTGGGGAGCCAACGGCTACCACCGCAGGCTGTGGAACCGAGATCTGGGGGCTCAGTTAGTTCCAGAGGAGAGCGGCAGCCTCATTCCCCACCCCCACCCTCGTTAATTTTACACTTCTCCCCTTTTATCGCTTCTCCCCTCTTGTGTAAGTTTCACCCCCAGGTCTCGCTCTTATTGTAAAATTGACCCCCAGCCTCTCCTGTGTCCCTCATTCCTGAAAGGTTCCCTTCTCCTTGTCCTCTGCCCCTCTCGTAATTGGTTCCACTCCCCTCACTAGTAGCCTCCCCCCCACTTGTAACTTAGGCTCCCCTCCTCCCTCCCTGGCGCTGCTTTTTAAAAGAAAGACCCCGGGGGTCCCCACTCTTTCCCTCACCCGTTAGGGTCTTTGTAGGAGGCTGGGGAAGGGGCGCACCCTAGGAAGACCTCCCGGGGGAGCACGATCTGTTGCACGCGCCCCTCCCGGGCCAAGAGGGGGGAGGGGGCGCGACCTCTCCCCACCCCCAGGAGCTGGGGTGCGGGCCACCAGCGCTGCGGAGGGGATTGGAGGGCCCGAAGAGGTGGAGGAGAAGAGCACAGTATTTTCCTTTTTAAAAAAAATTTCTTTTTTGGTTTTCCTCTTTTCTCCCGGGGCTACGCCGCCTGCCGATCTTCGCCCTAACCTTTCGGGGCCTGACCTCCAGCCATCTTTGATTTCCGACTTCCTAAAAATAAACCGCGGCCGGCGGGAGGGGTGCGGGCCCCCAGGGGCGGGGGTCGCGGGCGCACAGCAGCCCCGCTGGGGTGCACCAGCCTGGCGTTTTGCGTGGCTTTTCTAGGGCGCCCGGCTTTCCAAACGCGCGCCCCGGGGGGCCAGAGGGGAGAGGTCGGGCCAGGGCTGGGCGGTCGTGGCCAGGGCGAGCTCTGGGGGCTGACCCGGCCCACGCTTCCTCGCCGCGCGTCTACAGGGTCTGGAGGAGTTCGGGACCCCCAGCCCGGTCGGGAGCGGCCGAGCAAACTCCTCTCTTCCTAATCATGTAACCCAGGGGGCTTTAGGAGCCAGTCGATTTCCCACTATCTCCCCTCCGTCCTGGCCCGCCAAATTGTCGCCTGATAAGTTTTTCGCGTACGCGTGGGGGGAGGGGGCGTTTTTAACGTCCTCTTGGGCCTTGTTGGTGGCTTCTCTCCTCTCGCCGCCTGCTTTCTAATTTCCCAGCCCGTAATGGGGGTGTGCGCGGCAACCCCAGACTCTCCGAGCCGCAACTCCGATGGGAAAACAGTCGCTACGTTTTGGTTACCGTACCTTTTATTTCGGGGAGGGAATGTGGTAAATTTCCTAAATTTGTAATATAATGTAAATCCCTATTTTCCCCCCAAATAACATTTTTCCAGGGCAAATTAAAGAGATCGGCTTGACCGAGGGGGCGGCTGTGCGTTTTCGGGCGTCCGATGGTCAGGGCAGCGTGCACCCAAGGTCGGAGGAGGGTGGACTCTCTTTGTGCCTTGGGAGGGGGAGTGGGGGGGAGAATGGAGAGGCTTCGTTGCCTGGCCCACCTGGAACAAAAGGGTTAACCCTCTGCCCGCCCGCTTCCTCCCGAGAGGAGGGGCGAGCTCCTGGCTCTGACCCCTCCCCTGGTCCTGCTCTGACCTCCCCTTCCCCCTACCCGCTTCATTTTGGGTGGGCGCGCTCAAGTGGGGCTTTTGGTGGTGTTTGGCACCTTAGGGGGAGCTTCTTAAATTAACGGTAGCTGGAGTTTGCAATCAGTTAACCCGAGCTGGTTAGGATCCCGGGCCTGGCTGTGCGCTCCCTCCACGATTTGGGAGGGGGAGTTGCTATTGATCGCTTGGGTTGGAGTGGACGGCCGAGCTGCGCGCGGGCGCCCCCTGGAGGCCCAGCCTGGAACCTCGCCCTTTGCTGAGAGGCGGGTCCCTTCGCAGGTACCGGCTCACACCTGATGGGTGGGACAGGCTGGGGCAGGGGGATGGAGAGCGCTGGGCTGGGCTAGGGACTCCAGTCGGTTGCTTGAGCTATCCCTGGCTGTGCCGGGTTTTCTTTGCCAAGTCTTTGGAATTCTTGGAAAGAATTCTTCGATCCTCGAATGTGTTTGCAGAGTCCCCCAGTTGCCACCATGGGACAGAAGGTAGCTTTCCCAAGCAGTACATTTTAACTGATGAATTTTGTATTTGAGCAGCCTGTATGTATCATTTTAAAAATCCAGTTTAGACTGGTCTTATTTTGCAAAACCAATTTGAGACTCACTTATAAAGAATGTACTTTTTGCGGGAGGAAAATGAAGTCCGGCAAAAAATTAGCAGATCAAAAAATCTGCAGGTGGTCAGGGGACTCAGGCTACATACAGGAAAATTAGCATTTTCTCAAAAGAGTTTCAAATGCCCTTTGTGCTAAACTGGATTACAGCCATCAACGATTAAGATTCCCAAATTTCAAATAACTGCCTAGCCCCAGTTTCTAAACTGAAATGACCTACATTGGCGGTAAGGATTCTGAGAATAGGGCACTTGGGAGCTTATATTTTAATAGAGGGAGAGGGAAATCTTGTTGATCGAAGCGTTAGTTAATGTTGCAGGCCGACTTTCTGTGTTTCCATCTGAGTTTCTGAAAGGGGCTACAACTTGCCCACACCGCTTTTGTTCCGTTAAAAAGAAATTGCACAAGTCAATGCTAGTTGGTCCTTCAAGCCTCTGCTGCCTTCCCACGGTGGGGAGTTGGGGAGCCATCTTGGGAGGGAGGGATAGAGTTAATGCTTCCTCTTTTTAAATGAAGTTAGGTTTTGGTAAGATTTTAGAGTGAGGTGTGCATTCCAGTCTGGTTGTATGACTTTCAGCTGTGTAACCTTGATTTCTGAGCTTTTGGGTTCTTCCTCTGTACCATGGAGATGAAGCATGCTGTTTATTTAGATAGTTTCAACTATACAAGACCCACTGTGTGCTGGAAATGCGATCAGTAATTAATTTTGTTCAAAATAACAATGTTTTATTTTTTATTGTGTCAAGACGGCACTGAACTGCCAAGTTGAGATAATTCTGCAGTTTTATCTGTAGCCTACTGTGTGCCAGACACCAGGCTGGGGACCTCAACGACATTATCTGTAATCCTCATTTTTACTCATTTTAGAGTAAACTTTAACTCCTGGTTGCAATGGCTTGCCCAGGGTTGCCTTGTCCTGTTTGATTTGAGCCTTGCTCTAAATCCAAGAAGCTGTGTTTATCGTGGTTTTAGAAGAGTTGGTTATGGGATGGGATTTTCTATCAGATGAGGGAGCTATGGTGAGTGTTCGGCTGGTTGAGTGTTATCTCTCCTCCTCCCTTTTAATTTTTGAGATGTGCCTTTGCAGGCTTTAGAATAAGAGGTCCTGGGAAGCAAGTCGAAAATAAAGCAGAGTTTGCATTTGGTGCTCTGGGCTTTACTGCCTTGGAAAAAATGATGGGAAGAGTTCAAGATACTCCCTTTTTCATCATCCTTAACCTGTTGTGCTTTTTTTTTTTTTTTTTTTTTAAAGCACTTTTTCTTTTTTTTATAGCTACTTTATTTATTTATTTTATTTTATTTTATTTTTTTTGGCTGTGTTGGGTCTTCGGTTCATGCGAGGGCTTTCTCTAGTTGAGGCAAGTGGGGGCCACTCTTCATCGCGGTGCGGGGACCGCTCTTCATCGCGGTGCGCGGGCCTTTCACTATCGCGGCCCCTCCCGTCGCGGGGCACAGGCTCCAGACGCGCAGGCTCAGTAGTTGTGGCTCACGGGCCCAGCTGCTCCGTGGCATGTGGGATCTTCCCAGACCAGGGCTCGAACCCGTGTCCCCTGCATTAGCAGGCGGATTCTCAACCACTGCGCCACCAGGGAAGCCCACCTGTTGTGCTTTTGATTGTTTAAAAAAGCATCTAAAAATTTTAAAAGCTCTAAATCCATGTAAGAACTGCATCTCTGATCATTGCCATCTATTTTTTTTTTCTAGATTTCAAGTCTATGTCAGGCTTTGTTCTAGGGGGATCTGGGGAAGGAGGCAGCAAAAGCTCCTGCCTTCATGGAGTTTACAAATTGCTTAAAAGATGAGCTCCAGTTGAGGCAATATGGGACGTATCTCTACAGCGTAAATAGCAGAGCTCGCACACCTTAGCCCAAAGAAACTTTCTTTTACTTTTCCTTTTCAGCCAACTTGAATTTTGATCCAAGACCATTTGGAACAATTTTTTTTTGTACCTTAATTAAATAGAAAGTTAATTACTGCTCTAATTTGCCACCTACAAATTGAGTTAAGCGCTTGCTCCTTAAGTGTTTCTCGGATTGCTGAATTCAGATGTAAAATTAAACTGGTAAACCAGTTTCTTTGAACTGGTTCAGTACTTAAGGACATCTCAGTTTCCTTTTGTTTTTTGGTAAGCAGTTATCCTGCCGGTGGGGGTGGGGTAGAAGATGTTTATGTACTCTAGATAATCTGCTCCTTGTAGTTCTTTTAATATAGGAATGGGGGGGGGGGGAGATAAGCTTGAGGCATAATGCTTTTCTGGAGATACATAGGTTTGTTTCTTAAGCATTTTCACTGGCTCCAGAATTTGATTGGCCTCTGGCAGATGAGCTTTCTTCCTATACAATAGTAAGAGTATTTTCTATCCATTTGGCAGTGATTGAATCTAAGCCCCCTGCTGGGTTTACTGCATTCTTCCAACTTATTGGATAACTAGATGCTGAGAGATAACATTCCTAAAATTCGGAGTGGGGGTGGGGTGGAAGGATGGAAGATCTAGTTGCTGTGTAATCCCTCTGAACTTTGCCTTTGCCTTTTGGGAAGGGTTAACTTAAGCATACCCAGCAATTGTTCATAACAGAGTCCGCTTACTCTTTGGCAAATACGCTTTCAGTATTTGCCAGTGGTGGTCTGGATGTCGAAGTACTTTTTACTGCACCAGCAAACAGAGCTCCTGCTGTTTGAAGACTCAAGTGGGATGTTGCCGGTATTGCTTGGAGGCTACAGAAGAGGCAAGCCTGTGTATACAGTGCAGGCAAGCTGGTATTCAGGTTGTAAATCACTCTTGGGAACTGTTGGATCCTTCTAGGCAGGGAGCTTAACCTTTTTTGTGCCACATTCACCCCTTCTCAACAGAATGTATTTAAATGCATACAATAAGATACATAGAAATACCAAGGAAATAAATTGCATTGAGATAACACTTAGTAAAAATGAAAACATTTGTGATATAGTAACATGTGCTTCTTTATGAACACAATAAAGGAGATCTAGCAGTCAGTCAGGTAACCAGAATTTCCAGTAATGCAACCGCATTGACATCATAGGAAAATACCTGCTTTCTGTTGATGACATAGGCATGGGTTCTGCAAATACCGCTGAGGTATGTTCCCCACGCTCATAATTGAAAGAAATGTTAAGTTTTAATTCAGCTGAGTGAAAATAAGGTTGCCATTTTTTTTTCCTGTCTAATTTCATTGGCCCCAGTTTAAAGAGTTATCTCCTTTAAAACCTGCATTGTCAGTAAGGGAATATTGTCCCCAAGGGGGTGAAAATTGGTTTTTTTTGCGGGGGGGGGGGGAATGTTTATTGATGTTACAGTGGTTTGTGGCCTTCCAAAGGACCATAGTGCATAAACAGATAATATAGTATATTGGTGGTATTAAAATTTGGGGGGGTGATTAGGAAAAAAAAACTTTAAAAGCCTTCCTAGAGGGGTAAAATGAAAAAAAGTTCAAGAAACTGCTCTAGAAGAAACAATTATAAATTAGGACACTAACTTTAGTTCCCTTCTTCAATAGTATTTAAGAGTATAATCCCTGCTCTTGTGTTTTACCAGTATGGCACCTTGAGGCAGTTATTTCTGAGTCTTAGTTTCCATGTTTGCAAATTGGGAACAAAGATGCTTGTTTACGGGGCTACGAAGATAAGTGAGTTAAGGTATAGGAGTCTGAAGTGAGTGCTTTGTTGCAGTTTGTGGAGGATGGTAGTAGTTTTGCTTTGGCCCTTAACAAGCATTTGTACATGAGCTTTGTTAAGAGATTTCCAGAAGTAGAATGGCTGAGAAAAGGGGTGTAACATGCTAATTAAAAAGAAGCCAAAGTACAAAAGTGTATACATTTATTTATTTATTTTTTTGTGGTCACGCTGCACGGCACGTGGCTCCCCGACCAGGGATCGAACCTGCGTCCCCTGCATTGGAAGTGTGGAGCCTTAACCACTGCACCGCCAGGGAAGTCCCAAAAGTGTATACCTTTTTTTTTTTTTTTTTTTGAGGAACTTTATTAATTTATTTATTTATTTATTTTCAGCTGTGTTGGGTCTTCGTTTCTGTGCAAGGGCTTTCTCCAGTTGTGGCAAGCGGGGGCCACTCTTCATCGCGGTGCGCGGGCCTCTCACTACCGCGGCCTCTCCCGTTGCGGAGCACAGGCTCCAGACGCGCAGGCTCAGTAGTTGTGGCTCACGGGCCCAGTTGCTCCGCGGCATGTGGGATCCTCCCAGACCAGGGCTCGAACCCGTGTCCCCTGCATTGGCAGGCAGATTCTCAACCACTGCGCCACCAGGGAAGCCCCAAAAGTGTATACCTTTTAAAGTTTCTCTTCCACCCCAGGCCTGTGCTCCAAGAGGCAGGGACCAGCCACAGCATCTATTATTTCAAAAGTTTCCCACGTACATACTTATATCTTTATCCCCAAACACAAAGAGGGGGGAGCACATTATCTATACATCCTGTTCTCTACACTTTTTTTCCTCTTGAAATCAGTCTTGGGCGGTTGTCTTATAGAGCAAGCATATATAATAAAGATCTACTTTATTTTTTTTTTTTTTCTACTTTATTTTTGAAGGCTACAAAGTAGTCATCTTTCCTGTACCCTGATTTATTCAATCAGAACCGTACTGACGGACCAGAGTGCATCCTTTTTTGTTTAGGCTGTTTGTTACTATGAAACCTGTATCCTGGTATCACAGAAAGTAAACTCCTAACAAGGGAATTGCTGGGTGGAAGGAGCATTGCACTAAAATGATGATGTTGGTGGATTGTGCTCTGAAGAAGTTGTATGTATTTATTTATTTTTTTCTAAATTTTTAAAAACATTTATTTATTTATTTATTTTTGGCTGCGTTGGGTCTTCGTTGCTGTGCGCGGGCTTTCTCTAGTTGCGGTGAGCGGGGGCTACTCTTCGTTGTGGTGCGCGGGCTTCTCATTGCAGTGGCTTCCCTTGTTGCAGAGCACAGGCTCTAGGCACGCAGGCTTCAGTAGTTGTGGCGCACGGGCTCAGTAGTTGTGGCTCGCGGACTCTAGAGCGCAGGCTTCAGTAATTGTGGCGCACGGGCTCAGTAGTTGTGGCTCATGAACTTAGTTGCTCCGTGACATGTGGGATCTTCCCTGACCAGGGCTCGAACCCTTGTCCCCTGCATTGGCAGGCGGATTCTTAACCACTGCGCCACCAGGGAAGTCCCAGTTGTATGTATTTATGGGCACCGGCCTACTGGTGTATTTCCCTCCCAAGAGAAACTTTTTAAGTTCCACTTCTAAAGTTCTTGACACAAAATTGCCAAAATTGTACTTCCAGAAAGATTGTGCCAGTTTAACAACCACCCCGCAAACACCGCATTAGAAGTCTTGGGAAAGTGTACCAGTAGATACTATCTTAAGGGTTCTGGGAATTGACGAATATCTTTAACTTGATTCTTGGAAATTTGATTGCTTTGGAGCAGTTGTGGGGCCAGAAGGAAGGAGGTACCTACCTGCTACACTCCACATGGAAGTAGCAGGGGTGTATTGTGTCCTAAGTTAACCTCCCCACACCCCCAAACCTGACCCCTCAAGCTTTCCTGTCCCTCCTGGGGTTTCTGTGGGAAGAAAGATAGTTGCCCCTCTCAACAGAAGAAACATACTATGCTTGGGAGGAAGTGTATCAAGGAAGAGTTCAAAGGGAGGGTCTGGGTCCTGCGTGCCTGGGTTTTAACGTTGGCTTCGCAGTTTACCACATGCCCTACCTTGGGGAAGTTAGTGTCCTCTGTGCCTCAGTTTCCCCCTCTGCTAAGTATAATAGTCTCTACCTCAAGAGTTGTTAATAACATGTAAATTACACCTGGTACCTAGTAAGTACTCAAAAGTTATCTATGACTAGATTTTTCATTGTGTTGCCTTGGGTATAAGTCACATTACCTCCGAGTCTGTTTTTCTCATCTGTAAATGGGGCTGATGTTTAATAGGGTTGGATGAGTGTAGTATGGAGCACGGGGCACCTGGAGGTTCTAGTCTGGACTACAGGAGGCTGGTAGGCTGCTCATCTTTTCATCAGCCCCCGTAGCCCCTGCCTTGCACTCAGTAGGAGGCGAGACGTATTGTTAAATGAGTGAGGCTTTAAATGACTGGTACAAGCATTATTGTGTTCAGCAACCCTAGTTGCCCAGGTAACCGGATAAGCGGCTGAAATAGAAAAGGTGGAGAAACTGATGTTCACTGAATACGTACAGTATCTGCACTTTCAGGTCATAGGATGGTGCCAGGCTCACAGTCAGCACTCAAAAAACATTTGTTAAATTAATCACATCACTTAACACAGGCATCTAACTTATGTGGTTGTCATGATTTTACACATTTAATAGAAATCCTGAGGGGTAAGCCCACCATATCAAACCTGTTTTCCATGGATTGCTCCTGACCTGTTTTCTTTCTCTCGGCTCACCCCCGACCCACATACACCTTGCAGAACTTCTGATGATTATTTAGTCTGAAATTAGGAAAAATTAAGTCAATTTATTAAGGCCACCGTGCTACGGAAATGTAAAAGAACCAGTGTTTGAAAATCTGATGGAAAGCATAGATCTTTCTCAAGAGAAATACACTTTGTTGCAAGATCAGCCCCTCCCCAAATTGTTGACTGACTCCTCAGTCAAAAATCCATGCTGTTGGGAAATGTAATCACCCAAAGAATTGAGGCAAAATGGGTTAGTTGGCTTTACAAAGTGATCATTTTATTTAAAAGATAAGTGGATACTGCCTGGCCTTACCCCCATGCATTTGTACATTTCAAATAGGTTTTGTTTTAAACAAAAATGGTCACACCTTACAAACCGTTCTGTAACCTACTTCCACCTAACTTCTGTCTCCATGTCAGGACATACGGAAATTCTGCATCGTTTTTGTACTGTGGGTAAACCAAAATTTACCTTTTTTTTTTTTTTCTTTTGTGGCTATAAACATTTCTGTGAAAAATATCCTTCTTCCTCCATGGATTTTTTTAAAAAATAAGTTTATTTATTTATTTTGGCTGTGTTGGGTCTTTGTTTGCTGCGCGCAGGCTTTCTCTAGTTGCGGCGAGTGGGGGCTGCTTGTTGCGGTGGCTTCTCTTGTTGCGGAGTGCAGGCTTCAGTAGTTGTGGCTCATGGGCTCTAGAGCGCAGGCTCAGTAGTTGTGGCGCACAGGCTTTGTTGTTCCACGGCATGTGGGATCTTCCCGGCCCGTGTCCCCTGCACTGGCAGGTGGATTCTTAACCACTGCGCCACCAGGGAAGTCCTCTCCATGGATCTTTGTATACGTGTGCAAATGTCTGTGGTTTGGATCTGCACACCTGGAGTTGCTGGGTCTGACGTGTGCCTATATGACTTCTCAGTGGTAAGGTGTACATATAATAGGTTAGGCAAGAAATGAGAAAAATAAAGTAGCTTAGAGATTCTCCACCCGCCAGGACTCAGGCATCTGGCTAAAGCACAGTTCCCCGACAGGCATTTTAACGTGCAGACTAGCAGTCACTGTGAAGGAAATAGGACCCAACTGCAAAAGAAGTCCAGGGACCACTCATTTTCAGGAATAGAACTACCCAGAATAGGATGGTTGTTTGATTTTTGTGTAACAGAGTAGAAGTTGCAAATGGAAGGTGAGGAATAAAATCCATCATTCCCATCCCTTCCTTCCTTTCTTGGGCTTCTTTCTTTGTTTAATGGCTTATTAATCCTTTGATGTCCTGTTAAGGCATTTCTATAGGTTTTTCATAATCAGAAAGGTCAGTGAAGTTTTTTTTCTTGGACATGCAATCTTTCCTTTTTTTTTCAGTGTGTTTTTTCTTGTATGAAAATACTCCTCGGACTATCTGCTTGATCTTCCCGTGTACGGTTCTCCATATTATAGGTGAATTTATTACTGCTCTCATAATTTTTAGCACCTTTAAACTTTCATTGTCCCTGGTGGGAAGGTACACTTACCACATTGTCTGAATGAGTGACTTACTGCAATTTCACTTTCGATGGGCCCAGGATGGAGATGAGCGGCCATGAATTGAGCAGGTTTCCAACATCATTTTACGGTGGCATGAAATCCATTTGCCTTTCAAGCCAGCTCTCAGTTGAGGGTGAGGGCCAGAGCTCCAAGGGGATTATTTTAATGAATTGTATGCGTTTCCCAGGGCTGCCTTAATAAGTTGGCACAGACTAGATGGTTTAAGACAGATTTATTCTCACAGTTCTGGAGGGTGGACACCTGAAATTTAGGAGTTGCAGGGTTCCTTTTGGAGCCTCTGAGGGAGAGTCTGTACCAGGCCTCCTCCCTACCTTTTGTTGGCTTCCAGCCGTCCTTGGCTTATAAAAGCCACATAACTCCTGCCTTGGCTTCGCACGGCCTTATTCTGTCTCATGTCCCTTTCTTTTCTCCTTAAGGACACCAGATACTGGGCTTGGGACCCACCCTAATTACAGTTGTAAAGATTCCCCCCCCTGCCCCAAAGAAGGTCACTTGCACAGGTGCAGGGGTTAGGATTGGACATTTTGGGGGGTTATGATTTGACCCGCTACCTAAGTGATTGGTTCACTGAGACTCTTTGGATGCCTCGTTCCCTTACACAGTTTTGTGCGTGTTGGGACGCAGATCACGAAGACCTCTGGATTGTGAGCTGTGGTTTTTCTCAAGAAAACGCCCTACATCCTTTCTTGGGTAGAGTTCTTAGCTTTTTCTCTCTTGTCGCAGGTACTCCAATGAACCCCCCAGAGAGTGGCGATGACGTGAACGTGGACGGAGCAGGGATAAAGAGGCCTCGGCGGGAGGAGACCCACATCTGTGAGAAATGCTGTGCCGAGTTCTTCAGTTTCTCGGAGTTCTTAGACCATAAGAAAAATTGCACTAAAAATCCACCTGTCCTCATCATGAACGACGGCGAGGGGCCGGTGCCTTCAGAAGACTTCTCCGGGGCTGTGCTGAGCCGCCAGCCACGCAGCCCAAGCAGGAAGGACGGTCACAGAGAGGACGGTGGCAGCTCAGGGGACACGAGGGAGAAGCCGGGGGCAGAGTCCGTCGTGTACTTAAAGACGGAGGCCGCCCTGCCGCCTACACCCCAGGACATTAGCTATTTACCCAAAGGCAAAGTGGCCAACACCAACGTCACGCTTCAAGCACTGCGGGGCACCAAGGCGGCCGTGAACCAGCGGGGCGCGGACGCGCCCCCAGCCCCGCTGCCCGGCGCCAGCAGCATCCCCTGGGTCCTCGAGCAGATCCTGTGTCTGCAGCAGCAGCAGCTCCAGCAAATCCAGCTCACGGAGCAGATCCGCGTGCAGGTGAACCTGTGGGCCTCCCACGCCCTCCACTCCAGCGGCGTGGCCGGAGCCGACTCCCTGAAGACGCTGGGCGGCCACGTGTCCCAGCAGGTTTCGGCGGCTGTGGCTCTGCTCAGCCAGAAGGCGGGGAGCCCGGCTTTGCCCCTGGACACCTTGAAGCCAGCCAAGCTACCTCACACCAGCATCCCTTCCGCTGCCAGCTCCGTGTCCCCGGGGCTGACGCCCTTCGCCCTGAAGCCAGATGGGACCCGGGTGCTCCCCAACGTCCTGTCGCGTCTCCCGGGGGCATTGCTACCTCAGGCCCCAGGCTCTGTGCTCTTCCAGAGCCCCTTCTCCGCGGTGGCGTTAGACCCGTCCAAGAAAGGGAAAGGGAAGCCACCGAGTGTCTCCCCGGTAGATGTCAAACCCAAGGACGAGGTCCTCTACAAGCACAAGTGTAAGTACTGTAGCAAGGTTTTTGGGACTGATAGCTCCTTGCAGATCCACCTCCGCTCCCACACCGGAGAGAGACCCTTCGTGTGCTCTGTCTGCGGCCACCGCTTCACCACCAAGGGCAACCTCAAGGTGCACTTTCATCGGCATCCCCAGGTGAAGGCAAACCCCCAGCTGTTTGCCGAGTTCCACGACAAGATGGCGGCAGGCAGTGGCCTTCCCTACGCGCTCTCTGGCCCCGGCCCCGTAGATGAATCCGGGCTCTCCTTAGACAACAAACCCGTCCTTGCGACGGGGACCCCCAATGTAGGGCTACCTCAGAATCTCTCTTCGGGGACTAACCCCAAGGACCTCATGGGTGGCCCATTGCCCAACGACCTGCAGCCCGGGCCTTCTCCGGAAAGTGAGGATGGATCCATCCTACCTGGGGTGGGGCTAAACCATAATTCCCCGAGGGTTGGTGCCTTCCAAGGGAGTGGGACACCCGAGCCGGGGTCAGAGACCATGAAACTGCAGCAGCTGGTGGAGAACATCGACAAGGCCACCATCGACCCCAACGAATGTCTCATATGCCGCCGTGTCTTAAGCTGCCAAAGTTCCCTCAAGATGCATTACCGCACCCACACCGGGGAGAGGCCGTTCCAGTGTAAGATCTGTGGTCGAGCCTTCTCCACCAAAGGCAACCTGAAGACGCACCTCGGGGTGCACCGGACCAACACATCCATAAAGACGCAGCATTCGTGCCCCATCTGCCAGAAGAAGTTTACCAACGCGGTCATGCTGCAGCAGCATATTCGGATGCACATGGGCGGTCAGATTCCCAACACGCCTCTGCCGGATAATCCCTGTGACTTTACGGGTCCCGAGCCAATGATGGTCGGTGAAAATGGCAGTACAAGCGTTGTCTGTCACGATGATGTCGAAAGCATCGATGTAGACAAAGTCTGCTCCCAGGAGGCCCCTGGCAGCTCCTCGAAGGTCCCCATGCCCCTTCCCAGCATCCACTCGGCATCACCTACTCTAGGGCTGTCCTCGGTGGCTTCCCTAGATGCCCCAGGGAAGACGGGTCTCGCTGGTCTTGTCCTGCAGCGACAGAGCAGCCGAGAGAATGGTTCAGTGGAGAGTGATGGCTTGACCAACGACTCTTCCTCCTCAGTGATGGGGGACCAGGAGTATCCGAGCCGAAGTCCAGATGTCCTGGAGACCGCGTCCTTCCAGGCAGTCTCCCCAGCCAATAGCCAAGCGGAGAGTGTCAAGTCCAAGTCTCCTGATGCCGGTGGCAAAGCGGACAGCTCCGAGAACAGCCGCCCTGAGACGGAAGGTGATAGAGCTTTGGATTTAACTTAGGTCCATTCTGGGCACAGAGTCATCCAAAAGGAACCTGGGTTGAACTTGACAAATGGAGAGTGTGGTATATGTGAAATAGCTCCTCTGTAGGGCGATTAGCCTTTCTGTGGGTACTTCTGGATAGAGGGCAATAATAACTACCTCTGTCGTAGTAGAGACATGCTTTTATTTACGACGGTTCTTGCAGGCTGGGTGTGGACAGCATACTTAATTTTGGTGGGTTTTTATTTTTGTGTTTGAGCCCTGTGAGGGCAACGTGGGTAATCCTAAGTAAATGCTCCAGTAGAAGAATGTTTGAGAAAGTGGGCACTGCTTTTTGGCCAGTGAGATAAGCCATGGTTCCTTGATTCTGAAATCCCACTCCCTTATGTAAAGTTCACAAATTAATAACTCTTGAGGGAGAGAAAAGAACCTAACCTATTTTAAACGCGCCCCATATAAATGGGGTGCCTACTGACGGCATTAATGGCAAAAATGGGGGAACAGCAACAGCGTAGCATCAGAAAGATAGTGTCAGGGCCTACTTTATAAAGGTAACTGTATGCAGGAGTTTGAACTTGGAATTGCATTGCCTGTGACTGTGTTGCCGATACCTTTAAAGCCAAAATAGTAACTTTCTCTGAAGTGTTGGAGTCATTCTCCGTGCAGATAAACAAGTAAAAGGAAAGCTGCTTCCAAGGTGTCAATTTCCTGAACGCTATTTCCAGGCTGTCAAACAGTGGGGCAGTTGTGGTCAAAGCTCCTTTTCTTTTTGGATTGAAGAATGAATGACTGTAGGATGATAATTTGGGATTTTTTTTTTTTTCTGTGCACACCAGGTCGGAGCAGTGGCCCACCGACATTTATCCGAGCCCAGCCAGCCTATGTCAAAGTTGAAGTTCCTGGTGCGTTTGTTGGTCCCGCGACCATGTCCCCAGGCGTGACACCTTTGCTTGCCATCCAGCCCCGACGACAGGCCAAGCAGCACGGCTGCACGAGGTGCGGGAAGAACTTCTCATCTGCCAGCGCGCTTCAGATTCACGAGCGGACTCACACCGGGGAGAAGCCTTTCGTGTGTAACATTTGTGGGCGAGCTTTTACCACCAAAGGCAACTTGAAGGTGAGTTCAAGCCTCGCAGTGCAGTCAAAAAAGAAAAAGAAAAAAGAAGAAAGAGACTTTCTCACATTACGACATCTCTGAAGTTGGGATTGTTCATTGTAGTCAGTGCGTGCGTGAAATCGTTCAAGTCTGGAAACGCGGATGATGTTTGTCGTGTATCGTAATGTAGCGTTGATAAATCCTTTACGGATTTGCCTGTGCTTTCAGACTTGATGACCACCCTGTACGTGGGTTTTTGTTTTCCTGGCCTGCTAGGTTGAAATAAATACCACGAGTTAAACGTATATATAGTGCCACTGGAGTTAAAGGAAGAAAGCCTCCAGGTTTATTGGCCTTTCTTTGAAACTGAACAGCTGGGTTCTTCCAAAGAATGTCCTGTGTCTATTGCTAGGGTAAGTTGGTTCCACCTAAGATATTACCTGGGAAACTGTCCCACGTAAGGATCGAAAGTGGCCTGTGTAAGGACACAGGATGGGAAACCTGGGTTTCCCTCATGGTCCTGCCTCTACTTTGTTCCAGGTGTGTTTCTCTGGGCCTCTTTTCTCTAGCCAGCTCTCCAGTGAGTAGACTAGTTGAATTCTTTGTAGTGAGAATAGAGGTTGAAACTTCATTTTAAAGTTGACCTAGAAGACCTCATATCATGTTAGAAATTAAAAGTACTTATTTAAAAAACTATATTCTTTTAATTTTTTAGTCTAGGTGGCAAAAATGTCAGGGGAGGAACATGGAAGTCATTTAATCTGTAATCCCAACTTCCAGAAATATAAAGCTTAAATTTGTTCAGGGGCCTTGGAATCAATCTGGGGAAGGTTTGGAGCTGCTATTGCTGCGTAAGTGGCTTTGGGCAGGTGGCTCTTGTGCCTCGGTTTCTCAGGCATGGGGATCGTGGTAATGACCTCAGGGTTGCTTGGAGATTAATTGAGTTGTATTAGTGTTTCACATGATGCCAGGAACATCTTAGTAATTTCTTGGAGTGATGAAGAGCAAGTCACTTCTGAGCCCGCTGGGATAACTACTAACTTCTAAGGATGTCAGTGAAGTGACGTGAGAATACTTGAAACCCAGTACCCACCACGTTCTTCAACTCTTTATAAAGAAAGGGATTTGAAAACTCAAAAGCCAGACCAGGAAAATAATTGCAGAAAGGAGGCCGGCCAGGTTGAAGAAGCAGTAAGTGGTAGGATCTCTGTCCTCTTCAGAAGAGTCCTTGCCTTGTCTGCTACCATAGATGAAATAACGTTCATTCCCCGTGGCCTCGTGTAACCTTCCCAACTAGGCTTATTTTTCTCTGCAGCAGTGATTACTCTTGTTGACACACTATGTATTTAGGATGTCAGCTCCATCAGGCCAGGGTCTGTTTTGTTCAAAGATTATTTTTTTAACTCGAATTTTTATTCAAGTAATTGTCGATTCATGCGAAGGGAGCAGTCATACAGAGATGCTTACCCACTGTGCTAGTTTCTCCCAGTGATAGAAGTTTGTACAACTATAGAATAAATAATAACCAGGATATTGACATTGATGTAACCTACTGGTCTTATAGATTTCCCCATTTTACTTATACTCCGTGTCTGTATGTGTTAAGTTCCGTACCATTTGTTAACTGTGTAAGTTTGTGTGTTCACAAGTTGTAACCCTAGCACTTGAAACAACGCTGCTATGTAGTAGGTGTTGACAAAACTGTACATGTGAACAGTGGGAGGGGAAAATTGGAGTGTGTATTCCCCACCTCTGTTGCCCTTACTTGCCTCTAGGCAGGAATGTAGATCCATGGTTGCCAGATGATCTGATTTTTTTTTTTCCCCCAAGAGAATAGGTATCTGTATTTTTTTTTTTTTAATAAATTTATTTATTTTTGGGTGCATTGGGTCTTCGTTGCTGCACCGGGGCTTTTCTTTAGTTGCGGCGAGCGGGGGCTACTCTTTGTTGCGGTGCGCAGGCTTCTCATTGCGGTGGCTTCTCTTGTTGAGGAGCACAGGCTCTAGGCGCATGGGCTTCAGTAGTTGTGGCACGTGGGCTCAGTAGTTGTGGCTCGCGGGCTCCAGAGCACAGGCTCAGTAGTTGTGGCGCACGGGCTTAGTTGCTCCGCGGCATGTGGGATCTTCCCGGACCAGGGCTGGAACCCGTGTCTCCTGCATTGGCAGGCGGATTCTTAACCACTGCGTCACCAGGGAAGCCCAATATCTGGATTTTTTTAGTATGAAATCTAATTTTAAAATATAAGTTTAGATAGACCAAACCCATAGGCAGACTTGACTTTGGTTTGCCCACATGCAATCCCATCTCTGTTTTGGTGGAAACCTTTCTGTCCCTCTTCCCACAGGTCCATTATATGACGCATGGGGCCAACAATAGCTCGGCACGCCGTGGCAGGAAGCTGGCCATCGAGAACACCATGGCTCTATTAGGAACGGACGGAAAGAGGGTCCCCGAGATATTTCCCAAGGAAATCCTGGCCCCTTCGGTGAACGTGGACCCTGTTGTGTGGAACCAGTACACCACCATGCTCAATGGTGGTCTGGCCATGAAGACCAACGAAATCTCCGTGATCCAGAGTGGTGGCATTCCCACCCTCCCGGTGTCGCTGGGGGCCAGCTCCGTGGTGAATAACACCGCTACCTCCAAGATGGATGGCTCCCAGTCGGCCATCAGTGCCGAGGTGGAGAAGCCGGGAGCTGCCGACAGCGTCCCCAAACACCAGTTCCCTCACTTCCTGGAGGAAAACAAGATCGCTGTCAGCTAAGCTACAGGAGAACGCACGTCAAAGGAACAGTGCAGTGACCTCTCTAGAACTGTCCCTTTTTTGTTTGTTTTTCTTAAAGACCCCCATCTCCTCCAGTTTTCTTCCTGATGTGCAAATAATGTTTACAGTTGTGACCACAACCTCAGGCACATCCTACAATCACAATGTTGCTATGCTGCTTTGCAAAAAACAAACAAAAAAGAAAAATCAAAAAAAAAATTCATACTAAAACAAATATAGACTAGTATTTTTTTTTTAATTTTGGAAAGAAGCGGGTCTTGCAAAGTAGTTTTGTTACTTGCAACAAACTATATACATAAAACCTTTGTACAACCTAGAGTAACTGTTTCCAAAGACTGTCACCTATTTCAAGTTGGAAGGTGTTGACGCACCATGGAGAAGACAACTGTTTTGCCTGTTTGGGGGTTGGGGGGAGGGGTGGGTGGGTACTGTATACTTACTTCTGCGGTGACTGTATGCGGGTAAATGGACAAGGTCTGTCGTCTGTTTAGGGACCTGTTTGGTATTCTCCCAACCCTACGCCCATTTTTCTTTTCTTTTTTGAATGTACTTTTTTTTTTTTTTTTTTAAACCAAGGTTGTAGAATTCCAAATTTTTTTTCAACCTTGGAACCTTAAGTAGAATGCCCTCAAGTGGACAGATTTTAGTCCTTAGAGAGTCGGTGTGTGTGTTGCTGCTTATTTAAATACAGTTCATTTGGAGCCCCAAGAGTGCCAAGGTGTCCTCCCTAAGCTTTCCAGATGCCCTTCTTCTTCCTAAAACCAGGAGAGGTGAGCACCTGAGCAGGGAATCTCAGGTGACTTAATTTAGTTCACCGGTGCCTACTCTGAAGAGCTGGGTGTCCGTTCTTGAAGAAACAAACTCACCAGAAGGGCGTGTCTTCTTATTATATACTAATAACTTCTTATACTAATTTGTACCAGAAGTTCCTTGATTGTGACTTATGCCAAGTAATTATGAAGATTTTTTTTTTTTTTTTCTGAGTATTGCATGAAGGCTACCAAGTTGGAACAGGCAAGTCCTGGATGTGAAAGCTTTAATTTATCTACCTCATTCATGTGTTATTTTTGTAGCTATAGTCTCTATTTTCTTATTTGATGACCGCTGAAGTGTTCCTAGGCCCTGTCATAAACCTAAGAGTTGATGTATTGGTGGGAGCAGCTGGAAGTTCAAGATGTTGTTGTGATTCTCTTTTTCTTAATCCCCCTTTTGTATATGTGATATTAAGCAGCCGATGAAGCGTTACTCTTGAGGATTTAACACGGAAGGAGAAAGAAAGACCCACATTTCTGGGTGAAGTCTTTGCCCCTCTATGTGGAAAAGTGGATTGCAACTGTTCTCAAGTCTGTCTCTCGGTAATTGCACCTGACTTTAGGATCCAAAAAAATTTTTTTTTGTTTTGCCAAGTTGTGCCTTTCCTTCTGGAATTGTAAGTGAACACAATAATAGTACCTGTTTACACTGTGAAGTGGATATTGTTACAGAAAATACACCAGAGGCTTTCTCACTTGTTAAGCTAATAATGCCTTGTGAATGTATGATCTACGGAGAAACCCCTGTAGTTTTTACCTGCTGATGCTGTCTGTCTGTTGGAGAATAAATTTTGGATGGTTCTTTTTTTCACCACCAGGCGTGTATGTAAGTTTTTCTGGTAGTTTCTGCTCTAAACTTGAGAATCCTGGACTTCCCTGGTGGTCCAGTGGTTAAGACTCCACGCTTCAAATGCAGGGGGTGCGGGTTCGATCCCTGGTGGGGGAACTAAGATCCCACATGCTGCACAGCGCAGCCAAAAAATTTTTTTAAAAACCCTGAGAATCCTTAATTGACAATCATTTCCAGCTCCCTTGGGACCCTCTAAGTCCTGGAATTGAAGCTACACATCTGGTTACATCTATGCTTGACCCACTACTCAAGCACACACAACTAACTACTTGCTAGTTGGTATCTTTCTTTTTTAAGGCATTTTATTAGAGTCCTCTCCTTCTAGAGAACTTTGCTTGTGTTCGCTTGTAGCTGTGGAAAATTTATCAGGCCCTAGATGATCCCACATCTCAACCCATCCATACCTGGTTACACGTCACTGGGCAGAGAGACAGATTCTGGTTTTTGTTTTTGTTTTTTTTTGGCCATGCCACACTGCATGCGGGATCTTAGTTCCCCGACCAGAGATCAAACCTGTGCCCCCTGCAGTGGAGTGCAGAGCCCTAACCACTGGACCGCCATGGAATTCCCAGAGAGACAGTATTTTTAATCATCTCATACTTAACAGGCTGGCTGCTTAGAAGGGGATGGGCTGAGAATCACATAGGAGGTGGGATTTAATTCCAAGGGAAGAGTCTTAGAGAGGGTGGTGGGAAAAGTGCTCCTTGAGGACAGACATAAGGGCAGGACCATGGTAATGTCCTCCTGGCATAGTACCCTCTTGTGCTGTGTTGTGTCTTTGCAAGATACAGCATCAGGCTCATTATGTAATGGTTGTGGGTACTGCAGCATCCTGGAAAGGAGTCTTTTGACATCCAGGAAAGGTCTAGGAGTTGTGTCCTTATGGCCTTTGACCTGATGTGAGCTCTGCGTGTCAACTTCCTTTGCAGGTGGATGCCCTCCTCCCCGAGGTTTGATGTTCTTTGACCTGAACTCATCTAAATTTAGGGTAAAGCAGCCACTCTGTTGACTGAGAGCAAGATAAACCCAATCATTTAGATAATTGAAATGGAAGGATCTAAGCCAGGGGTCCCCATCCCTGGGCAGCGGACCGGTACCAATCCACGGCCTGTTAGGAGTCGGGCCACACGGCAGGAGGTGAGCGACAGGCCAGGAGGTGAGCGACAGGCGAGCAAGCAAAGCTTCGTCTGCCCCTCCCCATCGCTCGCATTACCGCCTGAACCTTCCCCCACCCCTGTCTGTGGAAAAATTGTCTTCCACGAAACCAGTCCCTGGTGCCAAAAAGGTTGGGGACTGCTGATCTAAACTAATATTCCCTAGTCCCAAGTATTCAGAATTTTCATCCTTTCTCACACTTGATACTACCCTACAGCTAAGTTTTATGTCTTTCTAGATTCGAATGTATGAGAATTGTTTTACTTAAGTGAAAAATATGTTTCCTCCTCTCACATACTTGAGACATCTTTCCAAGGTAAAGCACATTTCTGGCTAATCCTTTTTAAATATCTGCAATAATACAAAAATGTTTAATCAGCTATTGCTAGACAGTATTCATGTTTCCTTCAGACTTTGATTTTGATCATCTTTGTGGTCTAATTTTTCTTGCACTTGACTCCAGGGTGAATTCCTCCTTGAGGGATTGCTAGGACAAAGATTATGAATGTTTCCACGTGTGTTTGCAGTTGTTTTCGTAAGCGTGTATGTGTGTGTGTGGCTGTTTTCTCGGCCTTAATCTTTGAAGCCAGAATAGGTTGTGAGCAGTACAGCTGCCATAGAACGTGTTCTTTTAACTTGAGACCTGCCTGCGTTGTGTCTTCCTCTATAGGTTCTGTGTATTCACAACTGTTTTTGATACTTGATGGATGATGATTTGAGGGAGTCTCAAAAGGCTTTTGACTTTAAGAATAAACTTCCTGTTATTTGTCAGTTATATCTCAGTAAAGCTGAAAAAAAAGAATAAACTTCCACCTTTCCTGCTGGCCCTTTGCTTTCAGTTGGCACGCCCAGAACCTGCTTAAAGACAAGTGTTCTGGGAAAGGATTTGTTACTTTGCATGAGGAACGTGCATTTGCAGAGGGCCTGGAGAAAGCTTGGGAGAGGCCCACCTCCAGGTGGAAAAGTTGCACCTTTATGGCGGCAGAACTTGCCAAGAGCCACTGAGTCAGGTGACAGTTTAGCTAAACCCTAACATCAGGGAAGGTGTTGAAAATCTGCACATTTACAGGAAGCCCTTCAATAGAGTTTCAAAAGTAACTCCCGTTGTTTACAACTCAGCAGATCCCTGAGCCCAAACAGGAAACTTACATGTCAGGATACATAGAAAGTCCAGAAAGAAAATGAGCCAGGAGTTAGATGAAACAGGTACATTTCAAATCTGGGAAAAAGAAGGGTTCATCATGAGAACACTGGCTCTTCATTTGGGCAAGAAGTCCCAGCTCAACCCTTTGGCGGGGTGCCTTCCCTAAGACAAGATAACATGGAACCTTGGATATCTTGTCTGCAAAATTGGGATGATATTTGATTCATAAGACGATGGTGAGATGATGCATTTTTATGCTCATCTAATCTGAGACAGTGTAAAATAGCCATCACTGTTCCCTGTTTAGTTCAGAAAATCAACACTATCCTACTTAGTTGGGTATGATTTGTCCCAACTCTGGATCAGGCAGAGTCTCCGGGTTCAATCTGTTGGGACTGAGGAAGGAAGTCACGTGGGTCAGAAACCCCCAGGCGGTGGGCAGCTCCTTTACCTTCAAGGTGATGTGGTTCTTTGCAGCTCATAACACATGGGACATGCATGAAATGACATATATCATCATTCTCTGATTAATAAACTGCGAAAAGTAGGCTGGTGGGGTAATTTCTAAGGTGGGTTTTCTGCGTGTCTTCTTCAAATATAGACACGTGAGCAACGGTATTTCAGCAGTAGTTACAATTTCATTGGTTCCTACATGTTCATTTTACCCCCTCTCCACCACCGCCTTCGACAAATTACCCCAGGACATTTGGATGCTTGTGGTTGGAAGTTACAAAATGGCAGAACCTTGCTGGTTCTAGGCCCTTTCTTGGTATTGGGAGCCTATGTTGAATCCATCAAAGAGCTATATTTGGCTAACCTTGTGACTCCGACCTTGTCTTGATTGAGACCTAAACACCACAGCAGCTAATTCATACCTTTGCTTGCTTCTCTCCTTGGTACCACTGATTTTATGGATTCTGTAACCATGTAAATCATTTAAAGGGGCACTTTTTCCAGTGGAGAAAGCATATACTTCTTGTGGAGTAATTATTCTCAGTCCTAGCTATTCCCTTAGTTCGGTTTTCTTGTTTCCAAACAAAATCATTAACCGCTTAAATAAGGAATGCTCATTTCTCTTCAAAGAAAATGAGTTAGCTTTCAAAGTTTAATTAAAGTCTCGTAATATGCTCAAAGAAGCAACTGCTAAAAAAAAAAAAAAAAAAAAAAAAAAAAAGAAGCAACTGCTTTTGGCCGAGGGTTTATTGCTCTTGGCATCCACGGAAATTCAAGACTTTTGCCTAAAAAAAACCCCAAAACACCAAAAAACCCCAGATCCTTCCTTATCACTTTTCTGTGACTAATTCCAACTATTTCTTTTTTTTTTTTCTTTTAATCCAACTATTTCTAAATAAAAGAAAAATGGAGAATTAGCTAAGCTAGGCCAAAATGAGGATAAGTAAATTTACCTCTCAAAAGTGGACGTTGCAATCGCGGTATTAAGGTAAGACCTCGCAAATGTGTTTAAAAGAAGCATCAAGCTCTGTGCTTCAAAGTCTAAATATTTGAAAGTGACCTTTCTGGGAGAAGAATGAGCATCCCAAATGACTTGTATTTCTTGCCCTCTCTTCCCCTCCCCTGTCATTTTCCACCCTCCAACCCTTTGTAAACAATCTATTGTTTTAAGGAAAGAAGTAAGTTGAAAGAAATACCAGTGTTCTAAAGACAAGGTGTGGAACAAAGGATACGAAGGTTTATCTTATCCTGAAGGGATAATTGTGGGTCCTTAAAAGCAGTGAAACAAATGACCTTCTCTGGTAGTAAGTGCTGTAGATATACCTGGTGTCAAAGTTAGGTTTGCCCCTTTTCTTATTTACTTCACCTGAATCAGTTTTCTGTTTTGTTTTGCTTTTTAATGTTTGCCAAGTACTCTGATGGCTTTCAAACCATCCTGGTGGGAGAAATTATTTTCAATGACCTTCCTAAATGTCCTGAGTTAATTATCGTGTTGGAGGCTGATTCTATCTTCATCTTCATGTTCTTGTGTGGTGAAGACCACAGGGGACGGAGGAGAGGAAACTATAATGGAATTTAGGATTGCTAATCTTGGAGATTCCACAGAGCAGGAAATTGTTTTTAAAAATAGGGGGGAAATAGAAGGGAATTGCTTAGGGTTGCCAACTTTTTATCAAGTAAGAATGATAAACAAAAGCACAATATCTCTCACATTGCCCTGTTCTGTTATCCACATGGCATTTTGCACTCTGAAATGTTTGCTTGTTTATTTTCTGTCTATCCTGTTGAAATATAACATTTTAGAAGGGGAAAATCAGGATTCCTACAAATGTAGAATGAACGTGTCTAAGATTGTATCAACAGTTTTACAACTGATTGAAAGGAGAATTGAAAGAACTCCCCAATTTCAGGCAATCAGGAAAGTTCAAGTGAATTTACATAAAGATGCAAAAAATGGTCAGTATCCACAGGGCTAGAATCAACTGCATTCCATTGGACAAAATTCATTTGCATTTCTATGGAGAAGAATCATTTGTGTTACTATCGGGTTTCTGCAAGTTAGAGAGTTGTAAAAGAGCTCAAAGACAAGGAAAGACACAGGTAACCTGGAAGAGTGTGCTAGACAGGTCATCTGGTCATCTTGCTGAAGATGACCAGTCTTTTCTTACCTCTAGCAGAGCCCCCAGCCCTAGGCAGCAGGGATTGTGTGTCTCGTTAACTGTATCCCCAAGGCCTGGAATATTGTAGGTCCTTGGTGAAGATGACTTGAATGAATTGTTCAGTGGTGTTTTCCCTAAACTTCCTGTGTCTTTTTGGAGGTAAAAACAGTACCATACAAACAAAGTAATGTTATTAAATCCTAGCTAGATACAGGTGCTTGTGGAAAGTGCTTACAAAGTTCTGTCCCCAAAAAGGGGAGTGAAGAAGATATACTTCTTCTTGATGATGAGATTAGATGAGATTAGCGTTAGAGACACAGCTTTACTAGAAATTATCAATGATTTAACATCACATTCTAGCCCAGTGGGTCTCAACTAGGGACAGTTTTGCCCTCCAGGGACATTTTGCAGTGTCTGAAGACATCAGTGGAGGTCACAACCAGGGAGAAGGGGGTGCCAAGGCTGAGAAACTGTTTTAGGGACTACCTAAACTGTTTTAGGGACTACCTAATGAATGCATTCATTCAGAGAGAATTCATTCAGAGAGAAGATTCTAGGCACCAAAAGAACTTCTTCTCTCCCCAGCCTGAGTTTACCCAAAACATTTTTATTAAGTCATTGTTCCTGTTTTCCCTGCCTCCGTTTCACCCATTAGTGGCCTTGTCTTCTTGGCCTCTTACCACCAACACTCTGTAAACAGCTGCAGCCAGCTTGGTGATCTATGAAAATGAGGGTTCAGCGTGGGCTGGACTGAGTCTCAAGATAGATTATGGTCTGGACCCAACATCTGTTGGTGAGGTTGGGTGACCTCTGTGGGCCTCAGTCTCTCTGATTTCTGGAAAGAAGAGGCTAGACTAGGTTGGTTTATCTGTCAAAGATCTTTCTGCTCCAGCTTTATAGGGGTCAGTGGCTTCTTGTACCCGGGGCCTCTTGGATGGAGACGGCTGTCAAAGGCCACAAAAAGGGCTGCTCCTCAGAAAGCAGGACCCTGAGGTGACCATTCCTAGGACCACGGGGAGAAGGCAGGGCTGGGCCCGGAAGAGGGATGCTGTGCCCCTCCTCCCGTCCTCATCCCATCACTGCCCCAGCTCTGCTGCTCTCCCCAACAGGCTCTCTGCTATCTCACGCAAGCATCTGGATCTCTCTCAAGAAGAGATAAAAGCCTTTTTAAGTGCCTCCTTTCCTGAGGGATTGCCTTGCTGGAAGGGAGTCTTTTAAAGTGTCTTCTGTATTGATTATAAAAGTGCACTGTAAGAAATTTGGGAAATGCAAAGGCAATAAAAATCGCCTCTCTTTTCATATGAAAATGTTATTACCTTTGGAGATGGAGGGGGCTCTTTGGTCTTTTAAAAATGTATTTACTTAAAGAAAGACATTGTAAAAGTGATACCTGTTCACTAGAGAAAAAGCAGAAAGTATAGACAAAACATAAAGAAGGAAAATGTTAAGATCCACTTGGATGTACCACAGTAATGCAAGATGTTAACAAGGGAGACTGCTGGGTTTGGGGTGGGGGTGGATATGAGGTAAGGTGGTTATGGGATGGGATAATGGAGCTCTCTGTACTGACTACTACTAAAAATAATCTAGTGACTGAATTATATTTCAAAAATCTACCTAGAATCTTTTTGTCCAGAGACCACCATTTGATAACACTGTGGTGTTCTTTCTTTAATTAGGAAAAAAAAAAAAATTCATTGTAGGAGGAGGACGAGAAATTGTAATAGCTAAGCTTGATGAAAATTGACCTTGTGGCATGGGCTGCACTAAGTGCTTTACATGTTCCTATTACTGCCCTGAATTCTTCCAACAATCCTGAACTGCCCACATTCTCCCTCTGTGTATGCACTCTTTGAATTGCTTTATGTACATGATTGGCTCATTTAACCCTTCCAACAATCCTCTGAGGCTAGTACTATCCCCATTTTACAGATGAGGAAACTGAGCCTCAGCAGTTTGTAAGTTGCCTCTGGTTCTACAGTTGGGAGGTGGTGGAAGTGATACAGGATCTCAGGTGAGGGAGCCACTATTATTACTGCATATTCTAGACAGTGAGGGCACAGCCTGACAAGGGTGGCCACGGGTGGGCTCTACAAGGATCAGAGGGAGCTGGAAGATCTTTGGAATCAGGATTAATAGGTGCCTGGAAATGTCATGATAACTGAATCCATTGGTCACTGGAGGGCATTTTTCCTGCCTTCTGGATCACGAAAGACCAGGCCTGGGAGCCCAGCTGAGTTCCTTCCTAATCACGTCGCTTTGTGCAGGCCACTCTGAGTTTCTGTTTCCTCGCCTGTGAAATGGGTGTGACCATGTAGACTCAGCTGGCAGGGCTGGGAGGATTAAATGTGGGGCTCCACGTGTGTTTTAGGTGCTTGATTAAAACAAGAGCCCACGTTTACTGAACACCAGCTGTGTGGGGGACCTTGGATTAAAGGGCCACAATCTCTTCGGTCTTGTCTGTTCCCTTGTGTGGTAGTGGAGTGGAGAAGAGGGTCTGAGGTGGGTGGGGTTTGAGAGGGGACCTTAGGGGAGCAGGTGGGAGGGGGTGGGGCCTCCTCTGATGCCATAACTGGTGGGTCAGGATGTTTACATTTCCTCCACTCAATGAGCCTTTACTGAGAGTTGACTGTGTGTGTATCATGCTGTGGGCCTAGCACTGTCCTAGGTACAGGACACAAAGCAGACCAGGTCTGTTATCCAAAGAATGCTGTTTTCCCTTCAAAGGTGCCATGCAGCAACGTCTAATGACATGCTTTTCTTGAGGAACTTCATCGGAACATGAGATGAGTCACACTTCTTGGTTTGGGATCCACTTCACCCAAGGCCCCAGACACAGACAGTTGGTGGCTTTGCCCTTGTTCATCGCAAACAAATTAAAAGGCACCCGCATCCCGCATGAAATGTACTAGATGTAGCTACTTCAAAATTTCTTTTAGTTGCAGTAGGTTAGTTTATACGGTGTTACATTTTGAGGCTCTTTCATTACATATGGATTTTTAACTTCCCTCCCTCCTTCCTTCACCACTATCCATCTTCTTTGTGTTCTTAAAATTTTATCGAGTCCTTGGAAAGTTAGTGGATCCCGGACACTGTGTGGGAGAGGATGGAGGTGCAGATGTTGGTCTGGGTGACTGAGAAGGGTACGTGCGTCAGCCCCAGAGGTAGGTGAAGGAGTGTGTGTGAGAACGAGGGTGTGCAGGTGTGTACGTGCATGTTGTGATTGTGAATCTGAGGGGTCCAGGTGGGAGAGTGAGGGTAGGTGATGGTGGAGGATGGTGGGTGAGGGAGTCTGGAAAGCGGAGTCAGGTAGAGTGTGGGTCCCGGTGTGACTGTGATTCCTGGGGGCACACGTGTGTGAGGCCTGAGATCCAGGGCGGATGGAGGTGACTCATGGGGGTGAGTGTAGCAGGGTGTGTGCGTGCAGGTGTACGTGTGTGATTGTGAAGGTCGGATGCTGGTGCAGAGTAAGCAGGTGAGAATGAGTGTGCGTGTGTGTGTGCGCGCGGGTCGCGTGTGAACGTGCAAGAGTGAGCACGTGAGAGGATGGAGGCCGAGGGAGCGTGGCAGTGTGTGCGCGTGAAAGTGGTGTCGGCTGGGGGCGGGGACCGGGCGCGCGCGCGCACGGCGGGGCGTGGGCGGGGGGCGCGTGGCCGGGTGGGCGCGCGTGGGGGGCGCGCGGCGCGGGCCGGGGGCGGGGACACTGCGGCGGCGGCGGCGCGGACACAGCCGGCCGCCCCCCGTGGCAGGCGCGGTGCTGGGCGAGCGGGCGCGGCGCGTAGCTCGGGCCCATGGTGCGCCCGTGTCCGTCGGTCGGGCCGCGCGGGCGGCTCCGCGCGTGGCCCGGCGCTCGCGAGCTCGCCCCCTCGCTGCGGGCCCGGCCCGCCCGCTGCCGCCGCCTCCTCCCCCGGGGCGGCGCGGCGCCGGCGGGCGGTGGCGCAGAGGCCGGACCGGGCGGCGGCCCAGGCGGCGCGGGGGGCACGGCGGCCAAGGCGGGCGGCGCGGGCGACATGACGGACAACATCCCGCTGCAGCCGGTGCGCCAGAAGAAGCGGATGGACAGCAGGCCCCGCGGCGGGTGAGCGGGACCCGGGGCTGGCAGCCCTCCTTTGTCCGCGCGCGGCCGGAGCCTGGCGCTCGGGCGGGGCGGGCCGGGCCTGACAGGTTGGCCGGCGCCATGAGCCGGTGGCCGGGCCTGGGAGGCCGGCGGGCGGGCGGGCGGGCGGGGAGAGAATTCGGCTCAGCTCCAGCCCCCGCCCGGGCCCCCGGCATGATCGCGTCCCTTTCGGGTCCAAGCGCCCCGCTGCCTCGCACCAATGCCCCCCTTCCTTTCGAAACCCCGAGAAGCCGGGCCTGCCCAGCGCTGTTTACACGCGCGTGGAATTGGGATCAGCCTTGCCTCTTAACCATTTTGTTTCCTGATTACTCCTTGTCGTTGTAATTCCGATTTGGTTAGTTTCAAACCTTGCTCTGCGCGTGGAGTCCTCGGAAGCCCGGGTATGCTCGGTTTGTTTGTCGGGGGAGGCATGGCTTCGTCCGCAGACCCGCCGGGGGGGTCCCCATCAGTGCCTCCGGGTCCCAGCCCCCAGATGGCCGCCTTCCCCTCCCGGCCCCGGCTGGACCCGAACTAGTAGCCGCAGGAGGGCGAGAAGGGCTCCTACTGGTCGACAGGAGACCCCCCCCCCCTCCACGGTTCCCCACAGTTTGAGGGAAGGAGCCCCCTGGCAGGCGTAGGGGTTGCCACCTGCTGTGCCTTCCCGCATTGGCAGGCCCCTGGACAGCCTGGTGAGGGTTTCCCTCACTTGGAGAGAGAGGACGGGCGGATGTTTTGCGCCCTGCCGTCTTCCTATTCGGAGGATGGCAATGACCTGTTGAGGTTTTAAGGGTCTGTGGCATTGCCTGCGAGAGAGTTAGCTGCGGGGAAGGTTGAGGGGAGCTGGTTAAAATGCAGATTCCACGGCCCCGCCCAGACCCGCCGATCAGTTCTTGGGGGTGGGACCTGGAAATGTGCATTTTCCGAGGCTGCCCAGGTGAGGCTGTTTTCTGGTGAAGGCTGAGAACCGCAGCTGGGCGGGGCCGGGCCTCTCGGACCCGCCCTTCCCTTTGGCGTCCTGTTCTCTCTGGGCCTTTCCCTGTGGCGGCCGCTCTTTGCGGCGTCGGTTACTTGATGGAGGGGGTGAGGAGGGTGAACAAGTAGGCTGGCTTCACCAGGTGTCCGTCGAATTAAGAAAAAAGAGGAATGATGCCAGCTGCCATTTTGTGAGGTCTTTGTCCCTGTCTTCTTAAAGTCTTCCTTGAATCTCCCGGTGAGGAGGCCCCATTGATAGAATACAGAGGAGGAAGCGAGCCCAGCGAGGTCGAGGGCTGCTGGGAAGATGCTGCAAAATGCAGATTGCGCTCAGGCTCTCTGACCCCAGAGACCGACAGCCCTCCGCCCCTTCCTTCACTGTTGGCGCGCGTTTTAATCCTGACCACTCAAGGCTAAAGAACGATGACAATTAACTTGAGCCCTATGCCTGGCATAGTGCCTGACGGAATATACACCCTCAGTAAATTTTTTCTTTCTCAGTAAGTGTTTTAATGAATTAATATGATCAGTGGACTCGAAGATCCTCTAGTTATTAATTTGTGCCAAAAACAATTATAAAACGCCTACTGTGTGTGTGGGGGGGCTGTGTCAGGTGACTGGGGTGCATATGCGAATTAAACAAGCCCTGACCACAGGTGCGGGCCTCCTGACCCTGCATTGGAATCACCTGGGCAGCTTAAACAATTACCATCCCTGCCCCATTTTAGACCTTTGAAATAAGAGTCTGGGGTGGGCAGGCGGGCGGGGAGGGAATTCGGCTCAGCTCCAGCCCCCGCCCGGGCCCCCGGCATGATCGCGTCCCAAGCTCCCCTGATGATTTTAATGCGCTGGCATAGTTGAGAACCTCTGATTCAGTGCATGAGAGAAAAATGCAAATAATTATTTAAAAGTGATGATTACTATGATAGAAATATGCACCGTTGATACAGGGGCCCAGAAGGAGTGGTGCTGACAGTTCGAAAAAAAAAAAAAAGATTTCTGTTTGTTATTGGCATGGAAGATCACTCCTCCTTTAGAATTTGCCACTTTGGACCTAATTGATTTCCTAAACAGTGACATTGATTCAAATTCAAATCATGTACCTGGAATTCCAGGTATTTGCGTATATGTTCTAGTATTTAATCTGCATTTTTAGGAGTAGCCTTGTCAAGTTGGGGGTCTTGGTGCTGGGAGACACTTTTGGAAGCACAGAGAGATGGAAAGGCTTCCTGTAGTTTAAGGCGGGGGGCCGGGGCGGGGGGAGGTATAGGAATAAGAAATATATTTGTGATGGGTCAGACTCTTTGTTGGGCACTTGAGATAAATGGCTGTGTTTAAATCCTCATAACAACTGTGTGAATTTTTGGAGTTAGTTTCTTCATTTTATAGACAGGGAAACTAAGATTCAGTGATGCTAAATAATTTGTTGGAGGTCATAGGGATACTCAGTGTGAGGAGGTGGATCAACTCTTTTTACCTAATGGCTCAAAGCTGTAGGATGGTTGGGGGATTTTGTGGTTAAAAAACCAAAAACATAGGTGCCACAGGTCCCAGGAGACAGAGTATAATTAATGCTGGGGTCACTCAGCATATGTTGCCAAGACATGCAATTTATTTGCTGGAGGAATCCCGTAGACCCAGAGCTCTTTTCTCTCTTGAGAAAGTTACCACATCCTGATGTTGAGAAAACTATTACAGTGGTTTTGTTAGGACACAAGGCATTTGCCTCACATTGCTGGAAACCATTTTTCTGACATCATGTGCTTTCCTTCTGGCTAAATGAAGTTCTCCTCTTGGTGAAACACAAGAGATTGGTTAGGAGCGTGGGCGTAGGATTGGAGAGCTGGGTGCAAGCCTGGGTTTTGCCACTCACTAGCTGTGTGACTTGGGGAAATTACTTTACCTTTCTGGGTCTCATTTTTTCATCTGTAAAGTGGGAGTAACAGTAATTATGTATACCTCCTAGGATTGCTTTGAGACTTAATCCATGTTAAATTTGGAACACTAAGTGCTTAGTACATCCTGGGTCTTTACTAGGACAGATAGTGATAATTAGGTCTTTGTGTAAGGTTTGCTTTGGGGGAATCTCCGGAATGCTCCTTTGAGAGGAAGGACCTTTGATGGTAGCAAGTAAAGAAATATTATTGACTTCATTGCTCCTTCCTGATCAAATCCAGGAAATGATTAACTACATAAACTATTCCATCCAGGTATGTAGACGCCCTGGTGTGATAGATATTGTCGAAAGCAGCTCTGGCAGAACTGAGACTTTGCCTTCTCTTAGTCATAATTTGGGGTTTTGTGGCCAAGTTGGACAAGGATGCTTTGATTTTTGATGTATTTGGACTTGGGGCATTAGGAGGTTTTGGCTATGAACTGGGTTAAGAAAGAGCTGACTATTTAGATACAGAGTCTATTTCAGCTTTTTTTTATAAGTAACTTTATTGAAGTATAATTTACATCACATAAAATACAGCCACTGTTACTATACAACTCACTGATTTTTCTAAAGTAGATTTATAGAGTTTGTGCAGCCGTCCCCACAATCCAGTTTTTGAACATTTCCATCAGTCCCAAAAGTTCCCTCGTGCCTGTTTGCAGTTCATGCCAGGCTGTCACTGATCTGCTTTCTGTTTTAATAGGTTTGCCCTTTCTGGAAATTTCATATAAATGGAATCATAAAATATGTTGTCTTTGTATCTGCCTTTTTTCACTTAGCGTATTTTTTTTAAATTTTAATTTTTTAATACAATTTTTAAAGGTTACTTTCCATTTACAGTTATTACAAAATATTGGTTATATTCCCTGTGTTGGACAGTACATCCCTGAGCTCATCTCACACCCGATAGTCTGTACCTTTTGCTCCCCAGCCGCTATTTAGCACCCCCCGCCCCCCACTGGTAACAACTAGTCTTGTTCTCCATGTCTGTGAGTCTGCTTCTTTTTTGTTAGCACAATGGCTTTAAAGTTCCTTTTTATTGCTTAATAGAATTCCATTGTGTAGATACACCATATTTTGTTTATCTGTTCACCAAGATGGACATTTGGATTATTTCCAGTATTTGGCTATTGTAAATAACACTGCTAAGAACATTCAAGTCTTTGTGTAGACATATGCTTTTATTTCTCTTGTCTACTGTGAGTTGTTTTTTTGTTTTTTTGTTTTTTGCTGGGTTGGGTCTTTGTTGCTGCGCGCGGGCTTTCTCTAGTTGCAGGGAGCGGGGGCTACTCTTCGTTGTGGTGCGTGGGCTTCTCATTGCCATGGCTTCTCTTGTCGCGGAGCACAGGCTCTAGGTGCGCAGGCTTCAGTAGTTGTGGCTCGCGGGCTCTAGAGCGCAGGCTCAGTAGTTGTGGCGCACGGGCTTAGTTGCTCCACGGCATGTGGGATCTTCCCGGACCCGGGCTTGAACCTGTGTCCCCTGCATTGGCAGGCGGATTCTTAACCACTGTGCCACCAGGGAAGTCCGGCAGGTGGATTCTTAACTATTGTGCCACCAGGGAAGTCCCAGACCACTGTCTTTTCCCTCCTGTGCCTCAGTTTCCTCTTCCGTAAAGTGGCGACATAGTAAGAGCCCATGTGGTCGGGCATAATATATACAGAGTGGATGTGAGCCCTCAGAGAACGTCAGAAATTGTTCTTTGCACAGCCTGGGAGGGGGACGAAGCCTCATCCGGACTCTTGCACTGGGTAACACGATCTCCTCTTCTTTCTAGAACTTTGTAGAGAGTCTGGTTGAGTAAGAACTCTGGCTGGAAAATGGCCACAGAGGACTTGACTCTGCCAGAAGCTCTCTCAGACCTCAAATGACTAAATCTGTAGTGGCAAGGCTGCTGCAGGCCACGTGCTCCTTTGCAGAGGTGCTCACGCCATGCCAGGACGAGGGTGCGTCAGTGATGTGAATTCACTGTTGACGTGGGCTAAGAACAGTGCCGCGTAGGGAGTTCTTTATACAGATGTGTTTATTTAGTGGGAAGTTCTGAACTTTTTATTGAAGCTGTCACTTCTGATTTGTGATGGTAAAATGCCTGTCTCTGTTGACATCATGGAGGGTAGTATTAGGTATACAGTACAGTTGATTCTCATTACTTGCAGTAGTTCTGTTCTGTGAAGTCCCTGCCAGCCCTGAATTAGCGAACAGTGAACCACAGCTCCTAGGGGGAAATACAGGGTTAGGTTCCTGTGAGCCTCTTGTTACAACATTTCTTTCAGTCAGCTGATCAGTAGAGAACCTTGTGTTAGGTGTATTTCTGTTGAAAGACATGGTGTTTAAATACATTGTTGATTCATTAACATGGAGCTCATGACCAATAGCACTGCAACTCATGCCTTGAAGGAAGCTTATATGTAACACATGTATTTTTCTCCATGAGGCACATCACAGGCTTCTTGCTCTTAGGCACGCTGACAGTGCTGGGACCATTTTAAACAGTGAAATAGACAACAAAAAGCACAGAAATGCAGGACACATGGCACTAAACAGGCCATGAAGAGGGCACTTGTGTACAATGTGAGAGCGGAGACGAGAAGGCAGATCCTCGCCCCGTTCAGCCTCAGCTGGGAATGCGTGTGGGTGACTCGGGTTGTTTTTTCCACGCTGAGCGTGTCTGTGAATGACCACGAGAGTGCTGTGAGCATTGATTTTTGAGGTTACGAATTTTAGGCAGTAGGTGAATTGGCAAAAACAAATATCACAGATCAGAAGGATGGGCTGTATGTAGGGGTGCGTGTGTTTTCAGCGTCTTTCTGTTGACACAGTGGACGTGGTATTACGTATGCCGTCCTAATACCTAATATTAGGTATTAATATTGGGGAGTGGGGTGTGTTTGGGGGAGCCTATGGGAGATTGTGCTGGTGAATGAAATCCACAGACCCCAGCCCTTCCCCTCTCTGTGATGGAGTGGAGAGTTGCATTAACAGCTCTCTGCTCCCTTGGATGAGAACAGTCAGAGCAGGCGTTGGTAGCGGCCCATCAGGAAGTGCTCTGTGCGTCCTCTGCCAGCCCAGCTGCACTTGTGCCATCCACTTCCTGTTACAGAATCCCTGCCGTGGGCCCTCCCCTGTGCTGACCAAACCCGGACCAGGTGCTCCCTGCCCATGCCAGGCACAGGCAGTGACACCGGATGTGAAATTACAAACCCAGGTGGAGATGCTGAAGGGTAGAGCGTGGGTACAGGCGCCACGCTTGCCAGGGCTTCCCTGAGGAAGGCCATTGAGCCACCTGGGTGCCAGTCCCTAAGGAAGCAGGGTGGCCATTTGACCTTGACCTCGGCCACCCATGCAACAAGTAGAAAGGAGGAGGCGGGGTGTCGAATGATCCGTCTTTGGACTTTGGGCTGTTACTTCTCAGAACAGAAGTTTCTTTTAATATCTCTACCCAGATGCACGTGATGAAAGTCATTAACTAGTGCTGGCCAGACTTGATGGCCACCTTTGGGAATGGACATGAAGTGCCTCCAGCTTCCCTCCTAAAAGCCAGTGGACTTTGGTTTAATTTAGAAAGAAAAAGACTCATTGTAACATATTTTTCGATGACTTTCACCTAAAGAGATAGAATGGTGCTGATTGTTTTTAAAGCTAGCTTCTTTTATTTATGTGACTTTGAATGATTGATTTAGGTATTCAGAGCTTGGCCTGTGGGAAGCGTCACCAGAGATCAGTTTACGTGGCTCGTGGCCAGACATTGAAAGGTTAGCAAATATGTTTATAGTTCCTTCTGTTTGTGCCAAGTGATACTTGTTTTCTCTTTGTAGTAGTGACAGGAAGTTTTCTTTTAGAATACATTTCAGTAAAAAACACAGAGTTGATTTAAAAGTATGAAGTCAGTGATAGTTCGGTAGGTTTGTAGATGTGCCCATGTCATGCCTGACATTTAGGAAGTGGTGGCCTGTGCTTATAACATGGTGCTGTTGGTCTAAAAATATAATGTTATTGTTACAAAGGGGAAAGAAAAGGGATAAGCTGGTTGTGCTGATAGATTAAAAATTCTTTTTTAAAAAAAATTATTTTATTGAAGTATAGTTGATTTGCAGTGTTGTGTTAGTTTCTGCTGTATAGCAAAGTGAGTCAGTTATGCATATATATATTCTTTTCCATTATGATTTACTACAGAATATCGAATATAGTTCCCTGTGCTATATAGTAGGACCTTGTTGTTTATCCATTCTATATATAATAGTTTGCATCTGCTAATCCCAAACTCCTACTCCATCCTTTGCCCACCGCACCTACCCTTGAGCAACCACAAGTCTGTTCTCTATGTCTGTGAGTCTGTTTCTGTTTCATGGATAAGTTCATGTAGGTCATGTTTTAGATTCCACATATAAGCAATGTCATATGATATTTGTCTTTCTCTAACTTATTCACTTAGTATGATAATCTCTAGGTCCATTCATGTTGCTGTAAATGGCATTATTTCATTCTTTTTTATGGCTGAATAATATCATTGTGTACATGTACCACATCTTCTTTATCCACTCATCTGTTGATGGGCATTTAGGTCGCTTCCGTGTCTTGGCTATTGTAAATAGTGCTGCTGTGAACATTGGGGTGCATGTATCTTTTTGAATTTATGGTTTTGTCCGGATATATGGCCCGGGAGTGGGATTGCTGGATCACATGGTAGTTCTATTTTTAGTGTTTTGAGGAACCTCCATACTGTTCTCCATAGTGGCTGCACCAACTTACATTCCCACCAACAGTGTAGGAGGGTTCCTTTTTCTCCGCACCTTCTCGGCATTTGTTATTTGTAGACTTAAAAATTCTTTTTATTTTGCCAAGTCGTCCATGAAAAACACGATTTCTAAACGATGGTTAGTTTACCTAGTTCATCTGGGACCTTAACGTTGCTTTAATCATTATCTAAAGTTTGAGAGGTTTGTGGGAGAGGACAGTTGGAAGGGGCCCCGTGGAAAGAAAGGCTTCTTGTGTGAATTGGAAAGCTGGGTGGGCTGGAGACTATTGCCTTCTTCCAGTTAGATCTCTGTGGCATTTGCCCAGTGCCAGGGAAGAGCCCGCTGGCTGCCCTCCCTGAGGAAGAAGAGGCCTATGGAGGGAACGGGGCCTGGTAGGCTCTCCCTCTCTTCGCTGGGCCATCTGCTGTGACACAAGATGAGGTAGGGATTGGCCAGTTTAGACCTCAGGAGTCCTCAGCCTCAGCACTATTGATGTTTTCGCTTTGACAGTTCTCTGCCTTGGGAGCCTGTCCTGGGCACTGTAGGACGTTGGGCAGCACCCCTGGCCTCTACCCTCTAGATGCCAGTGGCACCCTCCCCCCAACTGTGACAACCAAAACTGTCTGCAGACATTGCCGTGTCCCCCGGGGGGTGGGAGGAGGAGGAGGAGTGGGCAGAATCGCAGCTGTTAGGAACCCCTGGATGAGTGGAGTGCGTACACTCTATGAAAAGCCATACCCATTAACTATCCTTAAGGCGACTCATCCTGCCTTTAAAAAAAAAAAAAAAGAAAGAATGAAAAAAGAAAAACCTGTTGGGCAAGAAATTCATGTTTGGATTATGTTCTGAACTCTGAGTTCAGCTTCTCATTTAGCAACTAAGGAAGTCTTGAGCTGTTGGAAGAAAGCATTTGGGAAGTGTCATGTGCTGACGTGTGTCCCTCTCCAAATTTACATGTTGAGGTCCTAACCCAGCACCTTAGAAAGTGACTGTATTTGGAGACGGGGCCTTTAAAGAGATGATTAAATTAAAACGAGGTCATTACGGTGAGCCCTTAACTAATCTGAGTGGTGTTCTAAGAAGAGGAGATTAGGACACGAAGAGAGATACCAGGGATGAGAGGAAAGCCCATGAGGACACAGGGAGAAGGTGGCCGGCTGCAAGAGGGGCCTCAGAAGGTAACAAATCTGCTGACACCTTGATCTTGGAGTTTCCAGACTCCAGAGCTATAAGAAAATAAATTTCCATTGTTTAAGCCCCTCGACCTGTGATATTTTCTTTTTTTTTAAAATAAATTTATTTATTTATTTATTTTTGGCTGTGTTGGGTCTTCGTTTCTGTGCGAGGGCTTTCTCTAGTTGTGGCAAGCGGGGGCCACTCTTCATCGCGGTGCGCAGGCCTCTCACTATCACGGCCTCTCTTGTTGCGGAGCACAGGCTCCAGACGCGCAGGCTCAGTAGTTGTGGCTCATGGGCCTAGTTGCTCCGCGGCATGTGGGATCTTCCCAGACCAGGGCTCGAACCCATGTCTCCTGCATCAGCAGGAAGATTCTCAACCACTGCACCACCAGGGAAGCCCCTGTGATATTTTCTTATGGCAGCCTGAGCAGGCTAATATAGGTAGCATCGTGTGGTTATTTTGGTAGGTGAGGAATCTCTCCGTGTTTTTGGTAAACCTTTATTTTAAACTGATGATGAGTTTTTCAGTGCTTTTCTTTAGACAGTCCAGTCTCAAGAGTTCTCCATAAGCAAAGAGTTCTCCATGTTGCCAAGTCACGTCCACTAGAGCTGAATGCCACCACCCAGCCCCCTGCAACCTAAAACACATGCCACATGCTCCGTAAGGGGGAGGTGCTGCCCCCAGATGTTTCCTTTTGCTTAAAGAGTTTACAGTGGTCACATTTCCAGGTTATGCTTTGGATGGTTGGCTTGTTAGTTCTTGTCACTGGGATTGTGCTAGATTAATTTGATGGGAGTTCTAATAGTCGCTGCCCCCTATCGTGTGCTGAATAGGTGCCCAGTGCTCTTCTAAGAGTTCTACGTAGATCATCCCATTTCATCCTCCTGACAGCCCTGCTTTACAGGTGACAAACTGAAGAACGGTTTTGGTTTAGAAAACTTAAAAGCTCATTTGAGTTTTTTTAAAAGGCTCATTTTAATTTGAATTTATGCAGCAAATTGTATTTTGCAACCTGTCTCTATGCCCTTTCCTATTTGAGTTTTTTTGTAATGGCCATTTGGAGGAGGTGATTTTTGTTGAGGGAAGAGGAATTGGGGGTTTGTGAGCCTTCAGTGATTTGGCAGTAAATATGTGTGTACTCCATTGTTCCTGGTAGAAGCAGAGAGCAGAAATGATGTGACAGAGGAAAATTCTGGAAACTTCAAATTATCCCAATCACTGTAAATCCATCAGAAGCATAGTATCTGTTTTCAGAGTTAGTTTCCATATTGATCCTTATTTTTTTAAATTCACTCTCTCTGTAGGAGAGGCATTCATGCTAATGGTGGGGGGGGGGAGTGCAGAACATCTATTTCTAAAATGTGTGTACTCACCCTGTAAAAGGAAGTGATTTGAATCTGAATACTTTTTAGTTTTTATACAGTCAGTCCCCATGAAAGTGCAAAGAAAATTTAAAACTGAAGAACCTCCCCCGCCCGCATCCTCTCCCCTCTTTTTTCAGTTCTCCAGATTAAAGGCAATTAGAGGCTCTCATACAAGGAATGACCCAGTTGTGTCCGGGTAAATCAAAGGACTAGGTAGTAAACAGATAACACCATTTGTCCCACCTCGCAGGGTTTTTTTTCCTAAATAAGCTGCTTAAAAAACTATGCATATATACACATCCATACATATATATACACACACAGGAAAGTGCACACATCATAAATGCACAGCCTGACGAATTTTCATGAAGTGAACACACTCCTGTAACTGGCAGCAGATAAACCGGCTATGACCTCAGAAGCCTCCTCTTGCCTCCTTCCTCCCCTGCCTCGATCTATATCCTGACTTCTAACAGATTGGCTGGGCCTGTTTTTGACCTTTAAGTAAATGCAATCATGTAGCAGGTACTCACTCATGCCTGTTAATTCTTGCTCCATGTTTTGTTCATAAGGGTTGACCGTGTTGCATGTTTATTGTAGTTTGTTCACTTCTGTCGGCCATATGAGGTCAGTGTATGAATAAGTCATTGATCCTTAAACAATGAGGGAGGGGGTTAGGGGTGTCGACCCCCAACCAGTCAAAAATCCAAGTACTGGTAACTGCTATCTTTGCCTCAAAAACAAAGGAATTGATAAATGACTCACCCAAAAGCAGAAGCTCAAACAGGTTGAATAGAATCAGGACTGAAACCCTAGTTCTTTTCATTTTACATATTGTGATCTCTAATCAAACACAAACTTTTCCCCAAACTTAGTTAACTTAAAGATCTGTAAAATGAAAGTACAGGTACTTTATTTATTGAGAAAAATCCACATATAAGTAAGTGGACTGGTGCAGTTCAGACCCCTGTTGTTCCAGGGCCAGCTGTATATCGTGACCCCTCTATTGCATCTCTTCCCGATGGACAAGTGGGACGTTTCCAGCTTGAGGTCTCATGAATGGTGCTGCTGTGGACCTCCTTGAACTTATCTTGAGGACACGTATTATGTGGCTTTGTTGGGCCCTTGGGGATATTTGTGTTTAGCTTTAGTAGAAATTGATAGTTTTCCAAATTGTACGAATTTGTGCTTCTCCACCCGGGAAAGTGCCAGATGCTCCACATCCTCGTCCACACTTGGTATTTGTCATTTTTCATTTTAGCCATCCTCATGGGAGCATAGTAGTATCACAAGAAATGCATTTTAAAAAAATATTTATTTGAGAGAGGCTTCGTTTTCTTGCTCTGAAGTCAAGTTTTAGACGTATAGGATAGCCACATCATGGTAACCCTGAACCTAAACGTGGCAAAATGGTCGCATCACAGCGGCCTTGCCTTTCGGACCAAGTACTCTCTTTTTATTTTTACTTTGATTTTATTTTGCCTCATGATAACTTTGCACCATAGCTCACACTAGCTCAAAGATCGCAGTCTCTGTCCTAACACAAATCCTTGTTTCTACCTTGATTCCTCCCAGTATATTGTGCAGCTTGATCTTTCTTTCCTTTTCTTTTTTTTTCTTTTTTACATTTCTTATTTTTGATATTTTTTAATTGAGGTAACATTGGGTTGTAGCATTATGTAAGTTTCATGTGACCCACATTATATTTCTGTTTCTGCATACATTACAACCAAACACCCTCTTCTTGAGTAGTTTTCATCATAAGGGAAACAGTAAAAAAGTATAAAATTTACTTTCTTTTAATTGTAAAATGAGTGCATGTGTATTAAAAATTGGAGAACAGAGAAAACTGATGAATGAGTTACTGGTGTAACTTTCCCTTCAAAGGCCACCACAGTTAACACAAACCTTTTAGCATATGCTCTTTTCTTCCTGTCTTGTTTCCGTGTGTACATTGTTTGATGAATTATAACCATGTAGCACATGTGTTTTTTTATTTCCTACTTTTTTTTTTCATTCAGCATTTTAATGTAAGGCTTTTTTTTGTATCATGATGTGCTTTGTAAATGACGCTTTAAGTGGCAACATATTATTTCTTTGAGGAGACACCTTTAATTTACATAACCAGGGCCCTGTATTTTTTACAAGTTGATTCTTATTGTCACTTTATAAATAATGTATTCATTCTGAACGCTGGCCCTGCAAAGCAGAGGCACGCCAAAGACACACAAAGGGAAAGTTGAGGGAGGCCCAGGCCTGGGTTATGGTGATCTCATATTTGCTACTTGGCTGGAGATGCTCTCGTTTCAGTCCTCACTGCCTCCCAGCTGCTTCCTGCTGCATCACTGAGATTTCTTGTGTTTCCAGGCCGTTGCCTTAACTGGGGCTGAGCCTTTGTCAGTCACTAATATCCCCTGAGCAGCACTGGGCTGTTTTGTGCCCAGTAATGGAACTAGGGGCCTGGGGGACCAGGGCTTGTACAGTCAAGCCGGAGACAGCTGCTGTGGCCCTGGAGGTACCTGACCCACTCAGAGCCCTCCCCAGCTCTGGGGCCCACATGGGACTTTTTTTTTTTTTGGCCACATTGGGTCTTCATTGCTGCACGGGGGCTTTTCTCTAGTTGCAGCGCTTCATTGTGGTGCACGGGCTTCTCATTGTGGTGCACGGGCTTCTCATTGCGGAGCACAGGCTCTAGGCGCACGGGCTTCAGTAGTTGTGGCGCACGGGCTTAGTTGCACTGTGGCATGCGGGATCTTCCCGGACCAGGGATCGAACCCGTGTCCCCTGCATCGGCAGGTGGATTCTTAACCACTGCGCCACCAGGGAAGCCCCCCACATGGGACTTTTAAACACTAGCATTTTATTTTTTCTAGTATAAAAGTAGTAATTTCTGTTAAAGAAAACTAGTGATTTCTCTTAGAGAAAGGTTGAAGATGCAGTAGCCAGAATTTAAAGCCCGACTTCCTATTAGCACTTAGGTTTGTTTCCTTCTGATCTATAATTTTATCAGATGGCTATTAGGTGACATTATTTTCATTGGTTTTTGCTGTTAGAAATTAGAACTTAGTCTATAGAGGCTATCTTTCTTCTTTTTTTTTTTTTAAAGCCATGCCATGCGGCATGTGGGATCTTAGCTCCCTGACCAGGATGGAACCCGCACCCCCTGCAGTGGAAGTGCGAAGTCTTAACCACTGGACCACCAGGGAAGTCCCTAGAGGCTATCTTGATGCATGAATTTTTGCTACATCTTGGACAATTAATTTCTGGAAGGGCTCTGCCATCTTACACCCCATGACAGCCAGAATGGCCCTTGTTCCAGGGTCAGGATAATTTTGCCTTTTGCCTAGCGCATACCCCCGAGATTGGGAAAGTTTTAAAAAAAAGAGAGAGAAAGAAGTAAAAACACATGCTTTCCTTTCTCTGTCGACCACAAATCAGGCTTCCTGATCATTAATGTGTGAGCCAGGTGGAGCTGGAGGGCAGAAGGGGCCTGTGGTCGATTGAGGACAGGCTTGCTCCGTGGCAACGCTCTGTGGATGGACTGGGGGAACCGAACACCTCGCGGTGGTGTGTGTTTGGTGGTCATGAGAGATAACAGAGTCCGCAAGCATACAGTAAATGTTCGTTGAACGAATAAAAGCCTTTCTAGATCCAGTTTCTCGTGACAAAGCTGTGTGTAGACAACAGGGCCAAGGGCATGTCTGCTTCCCTGCAGAGGAGGGTGAGGGTTGTAGTGGGGTCGTTGGAGCCCAGGGTCGCGTTCCCCTGCAGCCTCGTCGTTAGGAGAGTTGTGAAGTGCTCCCTGTGAGGTCCCTGCCACGCCTGAGCCGCCCTCGGACCAGCCCCTCAGCCCCTCTACCACCTGTTTCCAGAGGTAAACTCCTCCCAAGCGACAGGTGTTGTAACTTCTGGCGTCTTACAGGCGTCCTTGGAAACATCCCCCATGGCCTTCCCGGGGCTGTCTCAGTGCCAAAGCCACGCCCGGTGCGGCAGCTCCTCGGCTGGGCTGCAGCCCAGGTCTCCAGGGGAGCTCGGATGCAGCCGAGTCCGGGAAGGAGGAGGGTTCCTGGTGGAGGGGCTGGCTCCCCGCGGCCTGGCTCGGCTGCTGAGGACCTTGAGGGGCTGAGAGCCGGGATTCAAGCACGGCTGCGTCTGTCCACACTGGGCGCCTCCTGTCACTGGCTGTATGACTTTGGGCGAGTGAGTCCAGCTCTCTGAACATGGGTGTGATGACAGCGCTCGGGGAGGGGGGGGGTTGAGGACTGAATGAGCTGACGTGTGTCAGGTGCTGAGATCCTAAGCGTGTGGCCCCTGGGAAGCACAGTAGCAGTGACAGCCGTTGTCAGGGATGGCAGTGGGGTGGAGAGAGGAGCCATGCGGGCCTGGGCGGTGGCCCTGGGGACCCTCCGTGTGTCCTGCTGTGTCTGTCATTGGGTTCCTCCCTAGGTGGTTGTCTGAACAATTCAGAGGTGGCTCTTGGAGTCTGCCGTAGCGTGAGGTCTTCAGGCGCCGGTTAAGAGCGATGGCTCTCGGGTCCACCTGCTGGACCCACAGCTGACTCTGCCCCCCACCAGCTGCAGGACTCTCGGTGCGGGAGGGGGAGGATGAGAGCGCCCACGGAGTGGGGCTGAGGATCCAGGGAGGTAATAATGCACATTGACAGCCGGCACACACTGAGCGCTTTATACATGTTCTTGCTTATTGTTCTGGTATCTGGGGCACTGCCTTCCATGTCATCATTTAGTTCTGTTCAGTTCTCCGGCGTTTTGTGGGCTGCTGCTGGGTGCTGCCACACCAGACCTCTTCTAGAACCTGTGAGCAGATGGCTTAGCAGAAGCGTCCACGTGTGAGTAGGGTCCCTGCATGCTGGGTGCCTGGGGCACGTGAAGGGATCCACGCAGAGCGACTGAGCACCTGCTGTATACCAGGCCTGGAGTGGGAGGCGAGCAGCATCTGGTCTCTGACCCACAGGCTTGTGGCTGAGATTTGAGGCTGCAGACTGAGAGCTGTGTGCTGTTTGGGCAGCAGTGTGGGGTTTTTTTTTTTTTTTTTTGGTTTTGGTTTTAAATTTAAAAAGTATAATCACAGGGTCACATAGTTCAGTGTTGTTTTTTTTTTTATATATTTATTTGTTTTTGGCTGCTTCGGGTCTTCATTGCTGCGCACAGGCTTTCTCTAGTTGCGGCGAGCGGGGGCTACTCTTCATTGCGGTGCATGGGCTTCTCACTGCGGTGGCTTCTCTTGTTGTGGAGCACGGGCTCTAGGTGCTTGGGCTTCAGTAGTTGTGGCACTCAGGCTCAGTAGTTGTGGCTTGCGAGCTTAGTTGTTCTGCGACATGTGGGATCTTCCTGGACTAGGGCTCCAACCCGTGTCCCCTGCATTGACAGGCAGATTCTTAACCACTGTGCCACCAGGGAAGTCCCAGTTCAGTGTTAAAAGGTACAGAAGTGTGTACATTGCAAACTCAGTCTCCCTCCCACCCGCTCCGTTTATCTACCCTGTGCCCCTCCCCAGGCAACCACTCATTGATTTCTTCAGTGTCGTTCTGGAGAAACTTTAACCATCTACCAAAAAAAGTACAAGTATTTTATATCTATCTATCTAGACAAACATGCATAGATGTTTCCCTTTTTTATTCAATTGTTAGTACACCTTACACACTACAACCTGTTTTTTTGACTTAACAATACACTCTGGGCTTGTTCCATATCAGGACATAAAAAGCTTCTTTATTCCTTTAAATTTTTTTTTTAAAGTGGCTTAATAGAATTCCATTGAATAGATGTACTTTAACCAGTTTACTACAGGTAAGGTTTAGGTTATTTCTAGTTTGCTGTTACTAGCAATGTTATGGTGAATGGTCTTTATACCCATTTTGGAACATATGGAATATCTCGAAGGGGAATGGTTGGGTCAAAATGAATGTCCATTTGTAATTTTGATAGCTGTCGCCAGGTTGCCCTCCCTCAAGGTGACACTGATTTAGGCCCCTCCCAGCAGTGAAGGTGCCTGTTTGGCCATCCTGACCAAGCACAGGTGTTGTTAGGCTCTTTGATCTTCGTCATCGTGCTGAGTAAAAAAATTCTCTCTCAGTGTGGTTTTAGTTTTGCCTAGTACTTTAAAATTGAATCAGTTGCCAACATTTAAAAACTGAGTGTTTGCATCTCGGAATCTATGTTTTGTCTTTGTCTTGAAGAATTGGATGGTCTGCTGTGCTGGGCTTATGTAGAATTGTATCCTGGTAGGAGCTGGGGGCAGCTGCTTCCTTCCCATGGGATCTGGTCTCCTCAGTGTGCCCCACCCCACTGGATCCTGTGTTTATTTTTGTTCATTTATTGTTTTCTGTTACTTGCTGGGCTTCTGTAGATTTGAGTTTGCCAGTCCTGGTCTAGAGAGAAACAGGTGAGTAAGTCTAAGGGAGAACAGAGCTGCTTCCTCTTCTTTTCGGGAATAACAGAGTTGGGTTTTGAAGGATAAGTAGAAGTTGGGTGATGGGCTTGCCTGAGCAAGTCTGGTGGGGATGAGTCTTGCACAGGGGTTGGGAGTTGGAGAAAAGTGAAACAGCCAGGGAAGAACTAAAAGTGCAGAATTCTGGAGCTGCAGTCGGTGGCTTGACTGTGAGGATCTGGGATGAAAAGGTAACAGGGGTGAATTTGAGTTCATAATTATTGAATCGTGGGGTTGGATGCAATGTGAAAGGTGTCATGTGCTCTGAGCAGAAAGACACCAATAGGGGAAGACTTAAGGCACGAGTAGGGAGAGGCGACAATTTCCATCATCTGTGACTGCCCCCTACCCCAGAGAACCAGAGTTAACAGTTTGTGTGTGTGTGTGTGTATTTGTTTCCTAGTACTTTTTCCCATGCATATGTCAGCATATATTATTTTTATTAAAATACAGCACAATAAATTGCTTATCTTTTGCTTGTTTTTTTCCTTCCGCTTTATCACTTGGATCTTGTCCTGCCAGCGTGTGTGTCTCTACCTTATTTCCAGTCTACAGTCCATTGTACAGGGGTCTTGCCGCAACGGACATTTGGTCATTTCCAGGGTTTTGCTCTCTCTCTGTATTGCTGCTGCCGGCCTCCTAGTGCATTTCCCGTTGGTCACCAGTACCAATATTTGTGTCCTTCTAGGTAGACTTGCTAGGTCAGAGGATCTGAGCTTTATGGTTGAAGAAGTTGCTGCATTGACTTGGCTTTTTTCATTGGTAAACAGTAGTCCCACCTTATCTGAGCTTTCGCTTTCTATGGTTTTCAGTTACCTGTAATGAACCCGAAAATATTAAATGGAAAATTCCAGAAATAAACAATTCATAATTTACATTGTCTGTTGTTCCGAGTAGCATGATGAAATCTTGTGTCTTCCTTAGTCCTGCCCTGGACATGAGTCATCATCCCTCTGTCCTGCGTATCCTGCCCGTGTCACTGAGATGGTTCTCCGTTATCAGAGCAACTGTCCCAGTATCACAGTGCTTGTGTTCAGACAACCTTTATTTTACTTAATAATAGCCCCGAATAGTGATGTTGGCAATTCGGACATGTCAAAGGGAAGCTGTGAAGTGCTTCCTTTAAGTGAAAAGGTGAAAGTTCTCGACTTAAAGGAAAGAAAAAAAACCGTATGCTGAGGTTGCTAAGATCCACGGTGAGAATGAATCTTCTATCAGTGAAATTATGAAGAGGGAAAAAGAAATTCGTGCTAGTTTTCGTGCACCTCAAACTGCAAAAATTATGGCCACAGTGTGTGATAAGTACTTTAGTTAAGATGAAAAGGGCATTAAATTTGTACAGTAAGGTATTTTGAGAGAGACCACGTTCACATAACTTTTATTACAGTATATTGTTATAATTGTTATGTTTTATTATTGGTTATTGTTGTTAATCTCTTACTGTGCCTAATTCATAAATGAAACTTTATCACAAGTATTTGTGTATAGGAAAGACACCGTACCGATGGAGTTTGGTACTATCCTCAGTTTCAGGCATCCACTGGGGGCGTCTTGGACCGTATCCCCTGTGGATAAGAGGGACAGCTATAGTCTTGTTTCTTCTCCAGACAGTAGCATTCCTGTGGCCAGAGATACTTCAGAGTTCAGTGAACTACTTCCTTCTTTGCGTTCTTTCAGATCCTAGGTTTTATATTCTCCCGGTTTAAAAAAAAAAAAAAATCTAGCCACTTCCCTGTTTCTAGAACAAAGAGCAAAAGTTTCCCTTCATACCTTCCCTTCCATTCCTGCCAGTCTCCCCCACCTGCCCTCCAGGCATCTGTGCTTAACAGTTTGGGTTACGTCCTTCTAGCTCTGCTGTCCAGTGTGGTAGCCACTAGCCACATGTGGCTGTTTTCATTCATTAAATGAATGAACTAAAATTTAAAATGTATGTTTCCAGCGCTCAACAGCCATGTGTGCCTAATGGCTGGTGTGTTTGATGGTGCAGCTAGAGACCATCTCCCTCTGCACAGAAATGTCGGGGACAGTCCTGCTCTAGAGCAGCATTCTCAGACTCGGGACGGTTGGCATTTGGGGCCAGATAATCCTCTGTGTGGGGCTGTCTTGTGCACTGAAGGACGTTTAGCAGCATCCTTGGCTTCTACCCACTAGATGCCAGCAGCCCTTCCCTTCCCTGGACCTGCAGTCATGACAGCCAAACATCTCTCTAGACGTTGCCACGTGTCCCCAGGGGCAAATTCAACCCCTACCTCTGTTGAGAGCTACTGCTGCAGACTATTTTCTCTATATTGCTTTTTTTTTAAATTGGGGTATACTTGATGTACACTATGATATAACTTTCAGATGTACGACCTAGTGATTCACAACTTTTAAAGGTTGTACTCCATCTGTAGTTATTATATAATATTGGCTATATTCCCTGTGCTGTACAATAATATATCCTTGTAGCTTACTTATTTTATACATAGTGGTTGGCACCTCTTAATCCCCTTCCCCTGTCTCGCCTCTCCTCACTGGCACCCTCTAGTTTGTTCTCTGTATCTGTGAGTTCTCCGTGTTGCTTTTAATTTTCCTTTACATTCTTCCTGGATCTTCCCAGCGTCAACACTGAGACTCTAGCTTCCTGGACTCTGGCTTCAGGGAAGGTGGGTACGTCATGCAGGCAATTCAGCGAATATTTACTGAGTGCCTGCTGAGTGGCACCAGGGCAGAGATGATCATTTCTATGGACGCCAGCTCCTAGTTGCAGTGGTTACCTTTTCCAGAAACATTGTTCCCTTGGCGTGTCCCTCTCTAATATTTGCTTTTCCTTGCATTTGGCCAGATTGTGTGAAAACACTGCACATCTGGTTGGCAGGCTATTGGCTATCAAAATCTTTGTTTGTTTTAGAGTCAAATCGTAAGGAAGTCCATTTTGGTTTCCTTTTGTTTAAATTGTCTAAGCTGGAAGCAGTGTAGACTAAATTGTTTCTAGCCTTACATCTTAACCTAGTTGATAGCTGTTGCTATTCAGGTGAGAAAATTTTCATGTTTTCTTTTTTTAATCTGGACAAATAACTTAAGAGAAATAATATCTACTTATAATTGAATGCCTGTTATGTGCTAGGCATTGTCTTACACCCTTTATATATAAAATCCTTAATCTTCGCAGTAATTCAGCAAGGCGGGTCTTATTGTCATTTTACAGATAGGGAAAGTGGGGATCACAGAAGATGAATTGTCCAAGGGCACACAGCTGGTGCGGAGCGGGGCTGGGATTTGTGCACAGGCCCATCTGGTTTAAAAGCTGGTGTTTATTCCTCTAGCCCACGTGGTCCTGCTGTTCTGAAACTGTGACTCTTGCTTGTTACTTCTTTTTCAGCCTCTACATTAATTTCTCGCACTCAGGGGTTCTATCTTGTAGCCCATCTCCCCAGCCTGTCTAGAATGTGGGATAGGAGTTAATTTGTCTGGGAAAGTGACAGACAGCTCAGTTTGGTGTTGAGAAGCAACAGCAGGGTGACAGCTGCCACCCCACAGCTCCAGGCAGCTCCCCCTCTTGGACCTCCGGGGTGCTGACGTCCACCCCTGGACAGATGGGGTCTGGCGGCAGCTGATAGAAGAAAAAAGAGTCGCGGGTATAAATCCAGATGTCAGGGGGGAGCCTGGCCGCCGTCTCCTCTGATTTAACTGACCTGGGGGCCGGGGGAGGACTTCGTCGCTTGTAAATTTGCCACCAAGCCCAAGGCTTCTACTGCAGGACAGTAGTTCCCCAAATAGCAGATGATGGCTACAGGTGCTACGGTGATACGAAGTAATTCATGGACAGGAACTAAATCACATTGAGATGTACAGGGAGACACTTCCTTTTTCAGTTTTCCTTCAATATTTTTAACCCTGTCAGAGCCCACTTTTGAATAGCAGAAGAAACTGGCAAGCAGGCAGCAGGCTGGGGGCTGGGAGCCACTGTATCCAGTGGGAATTTAGTAACATTTGCTAATCATTGTGTTGATTTTGATGTTCACCTTCTATTTATGGCAAGTGATACTGGTTTTCTATTTATGATAGCGGTTACCTTTTTTTTTTTTTTTAAATTTTATTTATTTATTTATTTATTTATGGCTGTGTTGGGTCTTCGTTTCTGTGCGAGGGCTTTCTCTAGTTGCGGCAAGTGGGGGCCACTCTTTATCGCGGTGCGCGGGCCTCTCACTATCGTGGCCTCTCCCGTTGCGGAGCACAGGCTCCAGACGCGCAGGCTCAGCAATTGTGGCTCACGGGCTTAGTCGCTCCGCGGCATGTGGAATCTTCCCAGACCAGGGCTCGAACCCGTGTCCCCTGCATTGGCAGGCAGATTCTCAACCACTGCGCCACCAGGGAAGCCCAGCGGTTACCTTTTAAGTTACCTTTTAAGACACATTTACGTATTGATAAATAAAATCCAGGTCAGGAGTTCTCAACCAGGGCACAACTGGCATTTGAGGCTGCATCATTCTTTGTGGTGGGTGCTGTCCCGGGCTTTGTAGGATGTTTAGCAGAATCTTGGCCTCCTCTACCTACTAGATACCAGTAACTAACCCCCTTCTCCGTGTTGAGAATCGCTGATTTAAGGTATGCAAATTGAGGCAGACTTACGAAGTTAGAAAGTAGAGTTAGTTGGATATGGCAGAAATCCCGTGTGTGTGAAAATGGCTGAAGTTTGGGAAACTCTTTAGGCAAATTGCCTTCAGTTGTGGGGTCCACTTGCTGATGTTCCTGTGGCACTGAGGTTTGTTCAAGAGCGAGGAGGGAGGAGATGCCTTGAAAGCGCTGCTCTGAAGCAGCACTGTCTAGTAGAACCTCTGCCGTGCTGGAATGTTCTGCATCCGCACTGTCCAGTCTGTAGCCACTGACCACCTGTGGCCGCGGAGCACTCAGAATGTGGCTACTGAGAATGAGGAATTTAACTCTTTTATTTAAGTAACTTAAATGCAAAGCTACCGTGTTGGACATCGCAGCTCTAAAGAAATCAGTGTGCAGATGTCAGGATGATAGACTGCAGGCTTTAAAAGCTTAGAAGCGAAGACACACAAACAGGAATGCATCTTTAAGGGCGGTCCAGCCATGTGGCAGACAGGACTATCAGACAGGAGATTTGGGGCGGTGGTTAACTGCACCCACTTAACATTGGCTTTAGCAAAGTAAAATAAAACAAAAACCAATGTACTGGTGCCTTAAGACTTGAGAAGCCCAGGGAACCTACAGACCTACACTCTCCCCCAAGGTGGGCAGGAGCCACCTGTGGTCTCTGCATCCTCCTTGTGACTCCATTTTCAGGCAGACTCTCCCTAAACAGGAGCAAGGTGACTTCCTGAAACTCCAGGCTTGTTTTCTGCCACCTTAACAATCCCAGGGTGAAGAGCATGTCTTTTCTGGAATTTCTAGCAAAAATCCCAGCCAGGCCTCTCATTGGCCCTTTCTCTGAGCCCATCACCATGTCGAGGGCTCTGCTTGGCCAAGCCTGGGTCCTGGGCTTGTCATGACTGGAGCTCAGAGGTGGGGTTGGCCTCGGCTCAATCAGGTGGAAAGATGGAGGGAAATGGACTTATTAAATTATGATACAAGAGTAACTGTAGGCTGTAGAAGAAAACTGTATGGTAGCCTAGGCTAAGGGACTGAATCTGAGGTGGGACACACTGGGACGGGGGCCCCTCCCTAAGGCTGGGGTGCAGACCTGGTTGGAGACAGTGTAGTTCAGGCCACTGGATGGCAGGACCAGAGCTGGTCTGCAGGTGGGGCAAGCAAGAAAGCAATCGCAGGGGTACAGATGGGGTGGCAGGCACAGCTGGTGGTTGACACATTGGGTGTACAATGGGAGTGAGGGCACGGGAGCTCACAGTGTCCCTGGTGGGACACTGAGGGCCACAGTGACAGGAGGACTTTGGGAGACAAACCTGGGGGTGAGGGAATCAGGGCACTGGTGTGGAGGAGGCCTGGGGCATGGGATGTCCATATCGAGAGGGCCCTGGGAAGGTGACCCCTGGGCCACAGTGGGGCTTGAAAGCCTCGAGGGACAGCATGTGCTGGGCACGTGGCTGGCCAGAGCACCGTTCGATGGCCTCACTCAACGCACTGCTGACCCGCCCACTGTGCCACAGCCTGGAAACCGCAGGTGAGCTTTTTCCTCCAGTGGTGTCCCTCCAGCGCCCTCTACTGAGAAGGCTTAGCATTTCACTGACTGTAAAGGAGAGGCAGAAAGGAGTCTGTCCACATCCCAGAGCGGGCATTGAAGGGTGACTGGGGAGCTGGGAGCCAACGCATTGACATGAAGATTAATGAATGAGTGTGGGGGGCAGGGCAGCTGATGTGCACACAGAAGAGCTCCGGTTTGAGCAGCCTGAGAGCCCTCACTCTCTGTGGCCCCTGAGGATCTTTCCAATTTTATGTAATGAAGAGAGACTAGAAAAAAAAATAGGGCTGTGAAATAATTGTGCCGATGGGGCTGTTAATGGCTGTGCAGGGTACTCTCAGGCTCTTAGCTCAGGATCTGGATCAGACAGACCTGGCCTTAAAGTCTGCTTCCACCACTCGGTAGTAGATGGAGCTGATGTAGCAGTAGATCTTGAGCAGGTAACTGAGTCCTCTCTGGGCCTCAGTTTATCCATCATGAAAATGGGGATGATGCTAGTACATACTATGTAGGATTGTTGTGAACATTAAGTGAAGTAAGACATTATTTTTTAAAGAGAATACACTTCTACATCCATAACATTTTGAGAATCTGTATCTTTCACATCACCCCTCACTGCCACCACCCTAGTCTTTGCTTGCCTGGATGACGGCAACAGCTTTCTAAATGATCCTTCTGTTTCCAACTTTTTTTGGTTAATGTACAGCTTGATTAAGATATAGTTTACATACCCTGCAGTTCACCTCTTTAAAGTATATAATTCAGCAATTTTTAGTGTATTCATTGAGTTGTGCAGCCATCACCACAATGTTAGAACACTTCACCATCCCCCAAAGAAGCCTCACACCTGTTACCTGTTTCTCCTTTTGCCCACGGCAGTGTCTTCTCTGCTCAGAAGCCAGAAGGACCTTTAAACAAATGTAAATCGGGAGTTCCCTGCCCATCCAGTGGTTAGGACTCTGTGCTTCCACTGTAGGGGGCATGGGTTTGATCCCTGGTTGGGGAACTAAGATCCTGCAAACCGTGAGGCATGGCCAAAAAAAAAAAAAAATTAGATCATGCTACCCTGTGCTTGTAACCCTTCAGTGATCCCCACTGTGGATGGAGTAAAATCCAGACTCCTTGCCCTGGTGACAAGGCCCTGTGTCGTCTGCCCCCTCCTTCTCCTCCGACGTCATCTTTTACCCTCTCCCCCGTGTTCGGTGCATTCCAGCCACACTAGTCTTCTTTCCCTGCAGATGTGTGTCAGACTGCTTCCTACCTCTGGATCTTTGCCCTTGCGGTTCTGATCTGCCTAGATGGCACTTCCTTGCCTGGTTGCGTGGATGTTTCTTCTTGTCACTCAGCTCGACTGTCACCCCAGCCTTCCTGACCACCCGGTCTCCCGGAGCCACACCCCTTCCCCACTCCTTCTCTTATCCCATACCTTATTTTATTTTGGATAGCTGTCTACTGTCTCTCTTCCTCCCCATGGGAGGAGGACCTTGTCTATCTTGCTCACTGTTGAATGCCCTAGGTGAGGGCCTGCATCCTGTGAGTGCACAGGACATTCTAGGTGAATGAATGTGTGACAAAAAGGGAGCAATGATCACTTGCCTTATTATTGTTATTATTAGATACTCAGTAAATACTATTGACCTAAAAAGTCATTGAAAGTGTGCAGCTTATATCCAGTGCAGGTAGAAAGTGAATAAACAAGGTGACAATCAAGGTGATTAAATGAGATGGGCTTGGGGCTAGTTACATTGGGCTCAGGTGACACAAAGTCCTTATTTTACCTTGTGCCAAGTGCTTACCCTTTGTTGCAATGAGATCGTGAGGAAGTAGAAGGGAAGGATCCTGTTCCAAAGTTAGGTCCCCACAGGAACTGGAATCATAGTTGGACCAGATGAGCACTTAATAAATGCTTACTATTATGGACTTAGCTTAAAAAAAAAAACAGAAATGCACATTTAGTCCCATAGGTAATATACGTACAATGTGACGGAAGAATAAGTAGGAAAAGGCGCCCCCTACTCCCTCCTTCCCAAAGGAAGCTGGTGGTGTCAGCTGTCATGGAGGTTTTCTGCATTGGCAAGCGTAGCCTGCACGTTACTCTCTTGCTTTCATGCAAAGAATGGCATCCTGGACACACCTTTCAGCTCCTTTCTGATTTAGTGTATCTTGCAAATGGGGCTATTTAGCGCATACAGCTCTATCTCCTTCTTCAAAGACTGTTGAGCATTCCATTGTATGGCTGTTCCCTGCTTATTTGAGCAGCGCCCCTCTGACGACCGGTTAGGTACAGTTCGGTTCCAGTCTTTGCTACCACGAGCGGGCCGCCCTGAATGACCCGCCTCCGCGCACGCGCGCCTGCAGGTTAAGTCACGGAGAGTCTGACTTGGTAGCTTGCCGTGCGGAACCTTCTGCTAGGACAAAACAGGCAAAACTCATAAACAGCCTGACAGTATGTCATTCTCTTAAATCCATTCTTCAGCTTTCATTAGAAACGTTCAGCTCTGGGAGTCGTCATTACAGGATTATTCTAGGATGGGGAGAGACTGGCTGGTTCACGGAAAAGTCAGTGACCATGGGTAGCTATCTGCAGATTGAAGGGTGTGCTTCCGTCAAATGCATCCTCCCTCCCTCCCTCCCTCCCTCCCCCCCCCTCATTCAGTGCTTTGCGTCCACGGATGGCCAGCTTGGGTGACGCACACCCAAGAGCAGGAATGGGGCTGGACACCTCAAGGTTTCTGTATGTGTCTCTCGCCAACACGAATGAGTTATTAGAAGTGAAACCCGTCCTCATGAGAGCTACCACCATCCTCCCCGCCCCGGCCCTAGCACTAGTTTACCGGAACCAGGATGCTATTTTTAAGAAAGAGCATCGTGTTTCATCATGGAAATTTTGAGCATCTGAGCAGGCAACTTGCAGGCTTGCTAATCTTTAGAGTCCCGATGCCCAGGGACTGTGTGTGCTCAGCTCTGCACCCCAGTACCTGGGCAGGGCCTGCCTGGCCCGCAGGAGGAGGGGGAGACGGTGGGTCCGCAGGTGACAAGTGATTATGTAAGTCATCATGGCCATGTCTGGATGGGTTGCCTTCAGCTGGCAGCATCTCAGGGGGCTGGTAGGGCTGGGGTTCCTTCCTCCCAGCCTGTGGGGGGGGGGCGGGGAGGTGAACAGTTCAGCCTGGGGTCTTTCCACGCAAGGACTTAGGAATGCTCGTAATTCTCAGAATGCGTGTTTACAGCCTCTCCTAAAGGATGGGCTGCCTTTTTTTGGCATGAGTGTGTCTCAGAGCAGCTTAGTTTTGCCAGAGCCGGGCAGATGTCCCTGGCTTCACACAGGTGACCTGAGGGTGGGCGTGCCTGGTGAGCTGCCCTCTGGGGGTGGCCCTTGGAGTCACTTCGCCTGCAGCTGGCACGCTGGCCTGCCTCCAGGTTATGCGGGGCGCCGAGTCACCATCGTCTTCCTGGCGTGTTCCTCCAGCGTGTTGCTAAAAGGTAGAGCCGAGTGCGGAAGGAGGTTCTTTCCCTTCTCTTTCTGTATAGTAATCTTGGAGTGACCAGCACCCTTGATAGCATGTGGGGTGGGAAGACACTGGGTTTTAGAATAAGTCGGACCTGGTTCAAGGCCAGACTCAGCTGTTTCTCACATCTTGGCAAACTCGGGTGCTTTATTCAGCTGTCCTGAGCTTTCCTATCTCACCTGCAGAATGTCAAAGTGATAACAGTACTTGTTGCTCTGTATTTACTTTTTTAACTTAAATCTTATTTTACAAACGAATCCTACTTTTTGAAATAATTTGGGCTTGGGGACAAAGCATCTTTGATTTGGACCACAGCTTCTTAGACGCCTCAGATGTGTTTTCCCCTCTCATTGAAGGATGAAGCCCCAGATGGAGCTGCGGTTCTGACCCAGTGAAGATGCTTTAGAGAAAGACATTCTGGGCAGAGCGGATGGGTGTGGGCGTGGCCTTGACGGTGTGGGCGTGTCTTTCCCGCAGGTGCTGCGAGTGGCTGAGATGCTGTGGTGCAGGGGAGCCCAGGCCCCGCACGGTCTGGTTGGGGCACCCCGAGAAGAGGGACCAGAGATACCCTCGAAACGTCATCAACAATCAGAAGTACAACTTCTTCACCTTTTTGCCTGGGGTACGTACGGCCAGGGGCAACATTGTTTTCTTCTTCCTACACCAAATGTATGCAGTGGTACCAGTCATAGAAGACTGAGGTCCCTGTGGCAGATTTTGTGAACACCCCGTGTCTTTTCCATGTCACCTCAGCCACTGGCCATTCATCTTCCCTGGTCCTGAGCACCTGGAAGGGGGCTGCCTTCTGTCTGCAAAGCTGTGAGACTCCATTTGATTGGTTAGAATAACTTCACATTTATTTGGTGTGTTGGGCCTGAGAGTGAAAAAGATATTTTGAGGACGTAGCTTTGTTACAAAAAAAAAAAAAAAAAAAAAATCAGGAGAGGACTTCCCTGGTGGCGCAGTGGTTAAGAATCCGCCTGCCAATGCAGGGGACACGGGTTCGAGCCCTGGTCCGGGAAGATCCCACATGCCATGGAGCAACTAAGCCCGTGTGCCACAACTACTGAGCCTGCGCTCTAGAGCCCGCGAACCACAACCGCTGAGCCTGCGTGCCACAACTACTGAAGCCCACACGCCTAGAGCCCGTGCTCCACAACAAGAGAAGCCACCGCAATAAGAAGCCCGCACACCACAACGAAGAGTAGCCCCTGCTCGCCGCAGCTAGAGAAAGCCCGCACGCAGCAACGAAGACCCAACGCAGCCAAAAATAAATAAATAAATAAATTTATTTAAAAAAAAAATCAGTGCTTACATTCCCCCCCACCCCTCATTATCATGAAACACATATTTGGAACAGGAAAGTTGGGAGATAAAAGTGTAGAGAATTTTTTTTTAAAGGTAAATTTTACCACTGCCATCCAGAGAGAATTTGTATTAACATGTTGTTTTTTTTTTTTTTTTTAAATAAATTTATTTATTTATTTTAGCTGTGTTGGGTCTTCATTTCTGTGTGAGGGCTTTCTCTAGTTGCGGCAAGCAGGGGTCACTCTTCATCACGGTGTGCGGGCCTCTCTTGTTGCGGAGCACAGGCTCCGGACGCACAGGCTCAGTAGTTGTGGCTCACGGGCCCAGTTGCTCCCCGGCATGTGGGATCTTCCCGGACCAGGGCTCGAACCCGTGTCCCCTGCATTGGCAGGCAGATTCTCAACCACTGCGCCACCAGGGAAGCCCTGTATTAACATGTTTGCTAATGTTTTGTGTAGTATTTTACTCTGCAGTCATCCCTTTTGTTCGTTAACTAACACAAATCCACGGACAAGTACTCTGAAAACCTTCCCCCTAAAACACCCTTAAGTTAAACATCTATTTTTATCTACTGTGGCCTCCAAAATACACTGACTGACTTCAGAAGCAGCAGCAGCAATCAGTTCCAAAGCTGGAAGAAAAAAAAAATCACTGTTTGATTTATTGAGGGAGAACATGGAAATGCAAATAACTTACACTGTAGCTTAAGGTCAACCGGAATGTTTTTTTAAGGGTGATTTTGAGTTCATTTATTGATGCCTGGCTTACCCCCCTCCCCCAGCCCCCTAAAGCTCAGTATCTTTTTTAAAAAATTAATTAATTAATTTTTGGCTGCGTTGGGTCTTCGTTGCTGCGCGCAGGCTTTCTCTAGATGTGGCGAGTAGGGGCTGCTCTTCGTTGTGGTGCGTGGGCTTCTCATTGCGGTGGCTTCTCTCTTAGCGGAGCATGGGCTCTAGGTGCGTGGGCTTCAGTCGTTGTGGTACGTGGGCTCAGTAGTTGTGGCACACGGGCTTAGTTGCTCCGAGGCATGTGGGATCTTCCCGGACCAGGGATCGACCCCATGTCTGCTGCACTGGTAGGTGGATTCTTAACCACTGCGCCACCAGGGAAGTCACAAGCTCAGTATCTTAAGTCAAGTGAAAGTTTATTTCTCGTTCATGGAAATTCTGAGGCAGATCAGGCCGTTCTCCTCCATCTCACAGCTACACCATCTGGAATACGTGGGCACCCACGTCTCCATGGCAGGGCAAGAGCGAGGGGCCGGACAGTGCTCCGAAGGGACACGTCATTTCTGTTCGTTGCCCAATGGCCAAAATGAGTCGGGGGATCAGTGTCACTTCGAGGGCATGTGGGGGCAGTTGAAACTCTGCCAGAACCCTCCTGCCACATGGGATGAAATTCTGCTATAGTTATTGTATGGCGCTGAGATCATACCATGGAGATATCCATTTATCTCACTCGTTTGATTCAGTCTTACAGCATAAGCATTTCCCACTAAAACCTCTTCAACAACATTTTGAGTGGCCTTTCCTGTACTTACAAAATAGTTTAAGAAGGGACTTCCCTGGTGGTCCACTGGTTAAAGCGTTGCACTTCCACTGCAGGAGGCGTGGGTTCGATCCCTGGTCGGGGAGCTGAGATCCCACGTGCTGCTCCGCGTGGCCAAAAAATAGGAAAAAAAAAGTTTCCGACTTTCCTGGAGGCGCAGTGGTTAAGAATCCATCTGCCAATGAAGGGGACACGGGTTCGATCTCTGGTCCAGGAATATCCCACATGCCGCGGAGCAACTAAGCCCATGTGCCACAACTACTGAGCCTGTGCTCTAGAGCCCGTGCTCCGCAACAAGAGAACCCACCGCAATGAGAAACCCGTGCACCGCAACTAGAGAAAGCCCGTGCACAGACCCAACATAGCCATAAATTAAAAAAAAAAAAAAGTTTAAGAAATAAAATCTCACAACTATAGCCGAAGCCTCCAGAATACCCTCCCTGCCTGGAGGTCCCCACTGTCTTGAATCTGGTGTTTATAATTGCCACGTGTATCATTTGCTTCTTTACTTTGACAAATTATGTTTTCGTCACCCAGGTGTATTTTCCTATACAACATGTAGAGGTGTGTAAACCGTATGTGCAGGTACCATGTGAGTTGTGTTCTTCTCGGGGAGTGTTTTGAAATGTCACCCATCCCCCTCTAAGCCCGCCCAGCTGCATCAGACCAGCCTCAAGTGTCTTCTCTCTCCTCTCTCTCCATTCCAGGTGCTGTTTAACCAGTTCAAATACTTCTTCAACCTCTACTTCCTACTTCTCGCCTGCTCCCAGTTCGTCCCCGAAATGCGATTGGGAGCACTGTACACCTACTGGGTTCCCCTGGTGAGTCAGTCGGGTCGTCCGTTCAGTAACATCAGAGGTTGGGCAGCAGAGGTTCTTTGTCCTCCAAGCACCTGGAATGGGACTCGGCCTTTCAAGGGAGAGGACACCCTCAGGCCAACACGCGGGGAACCCCTGAGGTTTTCATGGTGGAGCCCCGTTTCTCCCACGGCCAGGATCAACCGTAGTGATGCCTGGGCTACTCATTCCTTCTGTCCGTCAGCTGTTCAGTCTTTCCTTGTTTCAGCAAATATTTTTTGCATGCTTATCATGAATCACTCGGTTCTAGGCTCTGGCACACAGCGGTCATGAGAAAGACAGAGCTTCCGACTCTGTGCATTGTGCTCTTTGAATTGTTTTCTGTTTATTATGTAGACTACTTCAGCGTGCAGGGTTGACAGAGTAACAGATTCTGTGCTTCGGTGTGTATGGAGGGTGACAGACCCGACGCCCCTCCATCCTTCTTGTGCCGTCTTTTCTTCCTTCCTGCCTTTCTGGAAATGGTTATTGAGCACCTGCTGTGTGCCAGGCACGGTGCTGGGCACTGGGGATGCAGCAGTGACTGAAACGTAGGAAAATTCCTGCCCTCGCGGAGTTGACTTTCGGTGGGGACAGACGATAAACAGTTGAGCGTAATTGTTTCAAGTTGTGAAACTGCTGTGAAGGTAGTAGAAGGTCATAGGGCAAATGGGGCATCCCAGGCACAGTTAGTATTTGTTGAGTGGATGAAGGTGGGAGATGTGGAGGGGCAGTCTTAGCCAGGGTGGCCGGGAAAGGCCTCTTGAGGAGGTGATGGGAAGAAAAGCAGGAGGGTGGGAGGATCCCGGGTTCAGGGAACAGCAGTGCAAAGGCCCTGTGTTCAGCACATGCTTAGAGTATTTGAAGGACAGAAAGAAGCCCAGCGCGTCTGGGGCACAGAGAGGGTGAAACTGGCATTTCTTTTCCTCCAGAGACATTATGAAATATAATTATTTTTCGTTACGCAGGGCTCGGAAGGAACACTCGGATTCTCTGTTCACAAATCTTGTTAAATTTTTCACTGGGAGAAGATTGTTAAAGTAGAAAAGATGTTTCCTCCTTAAGGAAACAAAAACACACATTCTTTTGGACGGTAAGGATTTGGTGCACAGGCGCTTAGGGAGCAGAGTGAGTGGGCGCCACGGGCCCCGGGAGCGGGGTCCACACGCCATCAGCGCTGCGTTAATCAGACAGGTCGTGTCAGCAGTTCCAGCCCTGGGAAGAGGAGGGGGGCTTATTTCTTCCACACAAGCGGTGGAGGTGCTTTTGGGATGCGGGAATCGTTCTCTTCTGCTCTGAGTCATTTGTGGGTGAGGTAGGATGTTGGGATAACAGACATTGCTGTCTGCGTCAGGGTGTGTGCTTTTACACAGTGAGTGTCGCTAACTCAGAGGCCAGGCTGATAGAAGCGGGGGGCTCGTGTCCCATCTCAAAGCAGAAGATGCTGCTTTGTTCCATCAGCTGCAAACATGGACCCAGAGTTGCCAGGCCCAAGAGGTAGAAACTTCAGAGTTTTACCGGAAATACCCTAATTTTATTTAGTTTTTTTTAGTTCCACAGCAGTTTGCTACGTACCTATATAAAGTCAAACTGTAAGTCAGTTATTTAAGAAAGGTTAAATGTGTAATGTGTATAAAATATCATCTATCACCCTGCCTTTTACTGATTACGTTTTTAAAGTATAGTTATTTGAAAGGTAATACAGTCACATGATTCAGGAAACGTGTAAAAAGGTACTTCATGAAAAGTCTCCCTTTTATCCAGTTCCACCCCCAGAACACTGTCATTCATTTCTTTTTCCTTCTTCCAAAGTTTACAAACAATGAATAAACTTTTTCTGGACTGGCTTCTGCCATTTACCATAATTTTTAAAAATTGAATAATTGACATACAACATTAAATTTAAAAATCTTGTCTTTTCCCTGCTCCCCAACGCTTTTTTTTTTTTTAATTTATTTTATTTTATTTTATTTATTTTATTTTTGGCTGTGTTGGGTCCTCATTTCTGTGCGAGGGCTTTCTCTAGTAGCGGCGAGTGGGGGCCACTCTTCGTCGCGGTGCGCTGGCCTCTGACTATCGCGGCCTCTCTTGTTGCGGAGCACAGGCTCCAGACGCGCAGGCTCAGTAATTGTGGCTCACGGGCCCAGTTGCTCCGCGGCATGTGGGATCTTCCCAGACCGGGGCTCGAACCCGTGTCCCCTGCATTGGCAGGCGGATTCTCAACCACTGCGCCACCAGGGAAACCCCCAACGCTCCTTTTTAGAAAAATGGTAACAAGATATACACAGTGCTGAATCATTTTTTTCTAATTTCCAGCATCTCTTTCCCTTGATTTTCAAACATTGCTAACTCATTTACAAAATGTTAAAGCATTGTGTGGAGTGGGCACACCCCTTCTCTTGGTGGTCTGTCTGCAGGCTGCCGGTTTGCAGTCTCTGCTCTGCTTGAGGCTGTAGGGGGTTCCTTGGTACCTCATATTGGTGCCTTCTGGGCTCAGGAACCCTCGACTGGGAGTGTGGGATGACCAGATCCCACCTCTCAAATCTTGTCTGTTGGGTTCTCCCCAAACCCCAGATCTTGCTGCTTTACTGCCTGCAAAACGGCCTCTGTTCATTTTTCTTTTCTTTTATCAACTACGAAGGGACTCTACAAAGGGACTCATTCTTTTTTTAAAAAAAAATATTTATTTATTTGGCTGCGTCGGGTCTTAGTTGCAGTATGCGGGGTCTTCATTGCGGCATGCGGGCTTCTCTAGTTGCGGCGCGTGGGCTTCCCTCTAGTTGCGGCGCAGGCTGCAGAGTGCACGGGCTCAGTAGTTGCAGCACGAGGGCTGAGCTGCCCCGCGGCGTGTGGGATCTTAGTTCCCCAACCAGGGGACGAATCCATGTCCCCTGCATTGGAAGGCGGATTCTTAACCACTGGACCACCAGGGAAGTCCCCCGGGACTCATTATTTTTGGAGAAAAGTTTGAAGGAGAAGCAGCGCAGCAAACATCCCTACCTGTGCGGCCACCTCCTGAGATGCCCCATCTATGTTTGTGGTCTGTTTCCTTTCAGTCTCTTCTTACACGTGCCTGTTTTACATACACTCTATCTTACATTATAGTAAAGTATGTATTATGTAAATGCAATTGGATCCCAAGGTGTTCGAGAAGGCAGCTGTGTGTCCCCGCCTCTCCCTGTCTTTACCATCTCAAGCATGATATCTCGTCTGTGCTCTCTCCCCTCGAGGTATTCATCTGCCCAGCCTGTCATATAAGCCCATCGTCCGAACGATTTTTGGGGTGCAGACCTACTAGCATCCCTACAACCTTGTTCACGTTGGCATTGGCATGTGTGTTGGGGAGGGAACTTTGGCCATCTTTGGCATAAGTTTTTCATTCTGTTAACCAAGAGTCATGTGTATGACTCAGAGAAGATGGAATTATGCAGGAGAAATAGTGGGGTTGGAAACGAGATCAGCTCTATCGAATTCTTCCACAGTGGTTATTGGAGATTCCCATGGACTGCAGGCAAATCAGACTGGTAGAGAAAAAAGATTCTTCACTCGATAAACAAGAACATGGGGCAAAGGAGAATAAGGAGCTTGCTTGAGATCATGCTAGGATGTGGAGAGGATGTGAAGCCCCACAGAGACGGGCACTCATTTTCTTTTCCTAAGGACTGGGCTTTGGAATGTCAGAAAAGGCTTTGGGATGTGTGTGGGGTGTGTGTACGAGGATATTCTTTGCAGCATGCTGTATGTTACTCAGACACTGGAAGCAAACAAATGTCCATCGGTGGTTATCTGAACGCTGGTCCAGCAAAACTATGGAATGCTGCCCCGGAGTCAGGAATGATGAAGTCACTCCAGTGATGTTGACACGACACGATGTGACTCATGTTTTTCTTTGCATGAAAAAAGTAAGTTGCAGGATAACATGGACAGCATACTCCCATTTTTATGACCCTCTCCCCCACAAGAAGTGTTTTTGCACACTTGTGCATGTAAATACATGGAGGTCTGGAAGGTTCTTCACCGAAGCTAGTGTTTATCTTTGGAGCTGGGGGTTGCCTTTTATTCTTTTAAGTGTTTTTTATCTTTATGTGCCGAGACCTCTGTCTTAAGTCACCTCAGTGTGCCTCTATGGAAGTTGGAAAGGTATAGGAAACTACATAGATCAAACGTGCATTCAGGGTGTTTGAAACCATTCAGAATAGAGTTGCTCCCTCCACAGGGGGAGGCCACATTGGTTCTTGGGGCTGGTGACCGAGGATCAAAGTGTTGAACGCAACTTGATGGTAGGCACTCTACCCTTTTCTGTTCCTAGTATGTATTCTGTACATTGGCACCGGTGATGCTGACTCCAGGGTCTCAGGAAATGCAATGGGGTGAACCGTGGGGGCTGGGCTGACCTGGAGGGCTGCCGCCCTTCTAGAAGAGGGCCCGACCCCAGTCCTAGCCCAGTCTCCTCTCTGAAATGACGCTCGGAATTTCCAGGAGAAGCCAGAAGGCCTGACTTCCAATGTAAGCAGCTGAATCACCTGGTTTCCCTGGAACTCTGGCTGTAGAGAGCAGACAGGTGGGTTACCAGCAGCCTCTGGCAGTCCTGAGGTTATTTATTTATTTAGTTAGTTAGTTGTGCTGGGTCTTAGTTGTGGCAGGCAGGCTCCTTAGTTGCAGCTTGCCGGCCTCTAAGTTGCAGCACACGGGATCCTTAGTTGTGGCATGCGAACTCTTAGTGTGGCACGCGTGTGGGATCTAGTTCCCTGACCAGGGATTGAACCTGGGCCCCCTGCATTGGGAGCGCGGAGTCTTAACCACTGCGCCACCAGGGAAGTCCCAGTCCTGAGGTTTCTCACTAGCTTGTGACCCCTTTTATAGCCGAAGTTTCCTGTGATGGTTCAGAGACAGGAGGAGATGCTTGTCTTGTACAAGTTCTTCCTCTCTTTCCAGGGGCTGCCGAGAAGGGAGTTTGGGGTCAGACAAATTAGGTAGCATCTGTTTCTAGGAGACTGTAGCTGATTTCCCCTAAATCCCCTAGATTTTTATGTAGAGAATCAATTTCCCGTTCTTGGCTAAAGTACATTTTGAAATGTCTCCAACCACCCTGAGAGTCCTCTCATTTCAAACCCAGCCGTGAGCTCAGTGGTTCAAAATGGGGGCGGTGTGGCCAGATGGTTGAGCTCTTGCTGCAACTTCTCTGAGAAGCTGTGTAATTGGAACAAGCTTTTCTGAGCCTCAGTTTCCTCACCTATAAAATAGGGGCGATCATGTCTACTCTCTTGGCTTGTTGGGAGGTTCAGTGAAGTACAGCAAGTAAAATGCTTCAAATAGCTCCTGACACATAGAACATTCTCGGGAAATGTTCTCATTTTAATTTAAAAATTCTGGTACTAGTGCCATCGTTCATTGTGCGGATTACGTTTTAGCTTTTGGTAACTTTTTTCTTGATAGTAATATGTTAGAGGGAGAAATTCCTCAGGAGACAGCTGAAATAATCCATAAAATTGTATGAAGACCAAATAATCTAGATTTTTTTTTGTTTGTCATTAAGATGGGATCTACATGCCATAAAATGCACAGATACTAAGTTTTCAGTTCACTGTGTGTTGACATTTGTCAGTACCCATGTCAACATCACCTCGGTCAAGACCATTCCATCACCCCGGAAAGTTCCCTCTTGCCCCTCTCCAGTCAGCCCCCTCCCCAACCAGAGGGAACGGCTTTTCTGATTTCTCTCATAATTTTGCTTTAGTAAATCTATTTTTGACATACAACCTTATAGAAGAGTCTTGGCACCTTCAGAATTTCGTGTCTGTTCACCGTCACCACCTCTGATTTCCTTACAAGCTCAGAAAACCCCCCACTCCCATTCAAGCCTCTTTCTCGGTATCTGTGGGTCTTAAGGACCTCCGAAGTTGGACGGGTAGAATTTATTTCTGGACTACATTTGCAGCTCTTTGTAAAGCAGTTTCTAGTTTAAGACGTGGAACGTCCCCTGGGATTGATGAGGACCGTGTGTGTGTGTGTGTGTGTGTGTGTGTGTGTGTGTGTCCCCGGGGGGTCATAGATACGGTGACTTAGGAGGCAGTATTTATTTGTAGCAGGGAGGTTAGTGCCTCCTGTCTTTGTAATGAGCACACACTTCCCATTAACATCAATGGGATTTAGCCAGGCCCACGCAGAGAGAAATAGAAACTGGAACATTTGAAAAAACAAACAACAAAAACGTGGGTTCTGGCCCAGAACAAAACAGCAGCCTGGGGGAGGGGGTGGGGATTCTGCAAACCGGGCCCTGCTTTTCCAGAACGGGTTTTCTCTCACCTCTGTATGTGGTCTGGTTATGCGTTTTTTTCCTGAAATGTACCAGTTTTGCTTTGGCTTCAGTGTGTACTTTACATCTGAGTGGAAACAGGAGTAATCCTTTGATTGTAAAGATGTGTGGGCCTTTGGAGGAGTTTCACAAAGCAGCCCATCTCTGGCTAAATTTACATAAGAGATTTGAAGTCCTTTGAATCGAACTTAATATATCGCATGGGATAAACAGTATGAAAATGAAAGCCTCAAAGAATTCACTACTGCTAACCTTGGGGCGATTGTGCTCTCTGCATTTAAAAAAAAAAAAGACTTTAAAAGGAGGGGTGACAAGTGTATTTTGTAAGAAAAAATGAATGACGGTTCTTGCCTTTATTGATACAAGAGGAAGAATCTAGATGAAAATAGATTCTAGATATGGGTGACTCACATAGCTGTGAGTATAACCTCTGTACCAGGTTTTATGAGTTGGGGTATCTGACTTGGGAAGGTAGGGCAGTTTAAAATTTTCTTTTTATGAGTGTGTACTTAGGCAATTAATACTTTAGTATGTTTTCTTTATAGAAGTTTAAAACATTACAGGAAAGACTGAAGTCCCCATCCCATCTTAGCCCCCTACCTTGCAGAGGAATCTAACGGTAATTGAGGAAAGTGGAAAATCTTTAGCAGTATAGGAGAATCTTTGTTGGTGTTTATTTGAACAGTGTTACATTGTTATGTTCCGGAAAGTTGATTTCCCTACTGACTGGTCAATACAAACAGGGATGCATTTCACTTTGGGTCCTGGTGGCCCATCTTACTGGTTCCACCTACCCAAGTTTCTCCAGAGGCAGAACATTGTGGCAGTTAAGACTCTGGAACTAGATTCCCTGCATTATCACTTAGGGGCAAGATTATTCAGCCTCTGTGTGTCTCAGTTTCTTCATGGGTAGTGAGTGTGGTGATCTCAGCCACGAACTGCACTAAGGGGTGGAAAGCACTTCGAATGGCACCCGGCACGTGGCGAGTGAGATGCAGACGTCAGAGGTCACCATCACTCAGCCCTCACCTGTGGACGGACGGTTCTGGGGTTTCTGTGTTTTTCACTCTTAGGAACCCTGTGGCGGTGGTGACTGGGGACGTCCCTGTACACGTGTGTGTCAGTGAGAGTTTTTCCGGTGCATGAGATTCAGAGAAGTGGGCTTGCTGGGGCTTCTGCACTTGGAATAATTAGCAGGTCCTGCCCTGCTGCCCTCAAGTGGCCTCTGGCCTTTTCTGTCCCCGGCCCCAGGAGAGGAAGGTGACTTCCACCAGGGCTCACCCTCTCTCTGTCTCGGTGCAGGGCTTCGTGCTGGCCGTCACCATCATCCGAGAGGCGGTGGAGGAGATCCGATGCTACATACGAGACAAGGAAGTCAACTCGCAGGTCTACAGCCGGCTCACAGCGAGAGGTCAGCCTCCTGGCCCCAGTGGGGCCACTTCCTGCAGCAGGGCCCCCGGTGCAGGGGTGGGTGTGTGGCCCACAGGGTTGCAACTCAATCATGGGCCGCTGACAGTCAGGGAGCAGAGTTCAAGGCCCCGGGGCCGGCGGGTGTGCAGGTGCCCCGTGGCAGGACAGTCACTCGTTGCCGGCACCAGGGAGGCCAGCGTCTGCCCCAGGGCCTGGGGTTACTCCGGCCGCATCCCTGGGCTGCCACTGCCCTCGTAGAGCCAGTCCTGTCATCTGACTTGTGCCTCATCAAACTGGAATTTAATTCTGTGCACTTGGCATCCTCCCACACGAGGTTCCAAGGCAGTGCAGCTTTAAAAGATACTCTTTCAACATTACAAAACTAATGTTACAACTTTGCAATGTGAGTTTTTAAGAAGGCACCAGACTTAACATAATAAAAGCTGCATCTGTGAAGGTTTCTTTGAAGGCATCTTATAAATCCTCAAAACGGAAGAGTGAAGAGTGACTAAATCTGACCCAAAGAGAAATTACTAGGTAACCTTTAATTTGAATTTTTGAAATGGTGGAATTTTAAAAACCTGCTCAAACACACCGTTGAGAACCCACAAAACAACCCAGCCAATGTCGACTTATGTTTCCACCAACAAATTCTACCTAGATTTCCTGTAAGGTTGTATTCAGACTTGAGAGAATGTTACCTAAAATTCCCGAAGATTACTGATCCCATTCAGGGATTAATAATGTTTTAGGAGCGGCTGAGGGGAATAAAAGCTGTGGTTTGCCTTCAGGAAATTGAGAATTCTGAAAGAGATAAGATAGATGCCCAAGGGAGCTTGCAGCCAGCCAGGTTGTGAACTGCTTTATGTTAAGTGCGTTAGTCTTCCGAGGAAGCAGTCCGTCCATGGTTTCAGGGGTTTGAGTAGAATTTTCCTTCTTGGAAAAATGTTGGAGAAATTTATTTAAGGCTCCAAAATTTTTTTTAAAAGTATAATCCTGTGAGGGCATGAAAGTATCTTGTTTTAATGCATTGAAATAGATTTTCATAGTTGGTGGTCTTAAAAAGTTGCAAGTCTCTGGGAGAAGGGGGGATTTAGAGTTGGTATAGAAATGCTTTATTATTGCTAAACTACTGTATTTAGGACGTTTTGCTACCTAAAGAAAGAAAACCCAGCGTAATCTTTGCAAAGGCAGGTGGCTTGGGCTTTCCATGTGGGTAATCAGAAGACCCCTCTGGAGTACGTTTTTTTGTGGTTTGTGTATATTAAATCCTCCCTTAATAACATATTCTGACTATAACATTTAAAATGCTTGGCAACCGACAAAAGCCCCATCGGAGAGGGTGCGGTGGGTCTATTTAGAGCTCAGGAGGAGGGGCCCTGGGATCCCATTCATTCAGCCATCCAGGCTCCAGACCTTCTTTGGTTCTTTTCATATTGCAATTGCTTTTCCTGTGAGTGATTTTTCTGCCCTCCCCTGCAGACCCGACCCCCTTCTCAGCCCCTGCTTTAGCTTCCCTCCGTTCTTGAAAAGATCCTGAGGAGAACTGGCAGATGGCTGTAGCATTAAACACTTGTCTTCCTTTGTGGGTCTCCTTTTGTGGCCCGTGGTTTCCATTGTCATGCCAATCCAACAGTAGGGGAAGACCTAGCAGAGTTCTGAATATTAACCCAGACCCTGGCTCTGCAATTTGTTTTGAAAGCCCCAAAATGGCACTGAAGAAAACTGTCAGCTTAGAAAGTGACGGAGGGGAGGTTAGTTATTTGATACACTTTGGCGGGAAGGGCCAAAGTAAGAAGCCCAAACTGGAGGATTTCAGAGAGAGGAAGAGAAAGAAGCCTTTTTTTTACCTTACCGTTCAATTATTTAATAATATTTTCTTGAGTGAGGCTTTTCACCAAGATCTTCATTTAGTAAGTTCAAAAGCAAAGGGAAACAGATAGGTATATGTATGTCCACGCAGGACTGTTTTCTCTTTTTATCACATGGCATCTTAAAATGTACTTTTCAACACTATTTTTGGAGTTCAAAAAAGTTTGGAAACCAGAATATCAAGTCCTTGATCATGAGATTATAAGCCATTATATTTATCTGCATTCTGCATCATTTCCTGTTTAATAGTAACAGTACTTGTACTAATACAGTTAAATAATTGGGGGTTGGGTGGGTGATAACTTCTAACTAGCAAAATAGTTGCAGAAATCATGTGGAAAACTCCTATTTGCCTTCACCCAGATTCATCAGTTGTTAAGCTTTTGCTCTTTCATCTTTCCCCTCACACCCTAAGCCCTTCGAGAATTAAGTTGCATACACTATTCCCTTTTAACCTGTAAATACATCAGCATCAGCGTTTAATTCCTAGTAGGATGTTCTCCTTACATAACACAGTATAATTACAAAATCAGGAAATTTATCATTACATTACTATTAATCTCATCTATACTTCTTACTCAAAATTCACCATTTGTTCCTAAAATTTTTTTTATAGCTTTTTTTTTTTTTTCTTGTCCAGGAACCAGGACAGGTTTGCCTTTTGCATTTAGCTGTCCTTTCTCCCTAATCTCTAACTTGGCGGAGTTCTCCGGATTTCTTTGTTATGACATTGACATTTCTGAAAAGGACAGGCCAGTTTTAGGCCAGTTACTTTGCAGCTTGTCCCTCAATTTGTGTTTGCTCCAGGTCTCAAAATTAGATTCACAACAATGCAGGAATTTATGTCGTTTTAAGAATGCCAGTGGCACAGATCCTGGGATGTTACCAAAGTTGTAGAGGCATCGTGTTAATCGAATTGAAAAGGTTTTGAACCTGGAGAAAAAAAATTGATTTTAAACAAGTGAATTAAAAACTCTGGAAATAAGAAATTCACCATTGGGAGAAAAAAATGGATGATTTTTTTTTTTTTTTTTTAATTGCTGCTTCCAGTGGTTTAGATCATCTTATTTCATTCAAGGTGTGTCTAAAACAACACATCAATGGATTAGTTTTTAATGTAATTGTCATAGTTTAATAAGAAGTATTTGAAGCATTTTAATATTGATAATAAAATTAGCCTACATGTAGAAATGACCTTTTATTCATTCTTCAAGGATATTTGAAACTCCATCACTTTCCAAGGTCTGTGATTAGGTTTCTGTATTACAGAGATAAACTTGAGGGGCTGAGACTTGGGGAAATTAATAGTCCAGCAAGGTATCCAGGCGTGTAAAGGGGATGATTACAAAATGTAACTGGTAGTTATACTTTAGTGGCATGAGTGTTGTGGTCCTTATAAAGAATGTCCCCTTTCGTGACCACCACGTTCCTGGTTCTGAGCACAGCGGTTGGTGGTTGAGGAGAGAAGTGGTTCTGAGTTTCTGCTCTGCCTGGATTCAAGAGTCCTGCTTCTGCCTCTCCCTGCTGTGGGGACAGATCCCTTAATCTGTCAGTAAATTGGGGATAATAATAGTGCCTACCTTAGAGAGTTGCCGTAAATATAACTCTTGCATGAGAAAAATTTAGCGCTGTGCTGGGATTTGGTCTGTGCCCAAGAAAGGCAGTGCTGGTGGTATTGTAGCAGGGGTTCATTAAATATTGGTGGGTGAGTTAATGGAGGTATGAGCCAGAGGTTATGGGAGGTTATGGGAGCCCATCAGAGGGGAGCTGAGGATGTCTTCCCGGAAGAGGTGACCTGCATCCTCAGTCTTCGAGGTTGGAAGGAAGCAGCACTGGCTTTATGATTGGTGGTGCTGAATGCAAAATGAACACTTGGGGCCCCTGTTCAAAAATTATTCAAGATGGCGGCAGCAGAGCATGAAACCAAGTAATGGCCCCTTCTGAGTGCAGGGCCCTGTGCCTTTACTGGAATCACATGCCCGTGAAGTGTTCCTGGTAAAGAGTTCTCCAAAGGTCACAGGCTGGGATGGCTAGAAGCGTGGGGTACAGAACCCCAGGTTCTGGCTCCATCTTGTTCTTCCCAATTCCGCCTTGTTTCCTGAGCCTCTCCTTCCTGGGAAAATAGAAGAAAAAACCATATTGGCCAGTGAGGACCTGAGACTCTGGGAAAGCTTATTCTGTGATCCAGGAATCTGTAATCAAGGCATGCTACAGGGAGAAGGTGGCATTGGAACTGTTTGAAAAACGTTGTCCAGATTGGGAAGCCGGAGAGACAAAAAGAAAGATTTACTTACTATAAGCCAGCCAGGTGCTGGACAAGGTCTGGTCTGTCATTATTTTAAACAGCCTTATGGAGGTAGCTTTTACCTATGGGGAACTGAGGCTCATAGAGGTTAAGTATTGTGTCTGAGATGATGTAGCTAGTTAAGGGGTAGAGCTTGATGTGAACTCTGGCTTGTCTGAATGTAAAACCTTAGCCTATAAGTCTAGGCTCCACTCTGTGCCTGGAGCTGAGGCTCACACTTTCCCATAGAGTATCTCAATGATTGCCATGGCGTTCAGCCTTAATACATATGCTACAGAAGGGCTTTTAGATTTAAGTCCATTTTAAAACACTTTTTTTAATTGAAGTGTAGTTGATTTACAATGTTGTGTTAGTTTCTGGTGTATAGCAAAATGATTCGGTTATACATATATGTGCATTTTTTTCCATATTCTTTTCCATTATGGTTTATTACAGGATATTGAATATAGTTCCTTTTGCTGTACAGTAGGACAAAACACATTTCTGAGTCCAAAGAAATCAATCCAGCCCCCTCATTCTGAGATGAACAAACTGTTGAAAGCCAAGTAGGAATGATGCTTTTAGATAAATAAGCATCCCCTCTCCTCCTACTTGGAATCCACATTTAACCTGATCAGAGACTTGAGAGGTTCTTATTGGACTTTTATGCATTCTATGACTTTAATTGTAGAGCTGTCTTTCCAAATTAATAGCATTCAGTGGCACTGCAGACACCAAAGCCGAAGAAGAGAGGGTCTTGAAGTAGTAACAGACCCAGCAAAACTTTGTTTTGTTACTTGAAAGATTTGGGTTGGGTCAGGAAAGAGTAATTAGTCAAGGAATTATTTTTCTTTATCCTAGTCCTTACCAAACCAAAACTTTAATTCTGGAGGGGGAATCTGCCTTGCTTATCACAGGTAGTAAGGGCAGTTGGATTTGCATTTTTACCAGATGAATTCCAGGGGTCTTCATACCAGGAATGTTTTCTCAGACTAACTTGTGATCAAGGGCTAAATGAAGCAAGTGGATAATTAGCCTTGAAGGAAAGTGCAAACAGAAGCATAATTAACACAATTGCTGATGCTTCTTTCCTGCTGGGGACATCTGGGCACATGGTGAACCGTAAGTCGTAAGCCAAAGGTCTGTGCAAAATGGAGAGAATCCCTCTCATCTTCAGCTTTTTGGTACATATGTGGTGTAAAAAACGGAACGGATATCTTTCCTCTTCTCCAGTTCTTTTCAGATTGTTCCTCCGTGCTGCTCTATTCACCCTTTCCCAGTTACAGAATAACCTCAAGGATCTCACTTCCATTTGAGAGTGATATCTTTTTTTCAATTTAGTTCAAAATCCACTTTGCACCATTATTTAGGATTGCAATTAACGTGACTAAGATTTGGGGTCTAAGGACACACATATGTTTCTTTTAGGGTGTTGTATTCCATTGGAGTTCATCAGGAGAAGGTAGGGTAGTGCAGGGAACGTGTTCATTAATGGGGAGTTGTTTAGCCAATAATTAGCTAAACGAAAACACTGTATTCTTAAACACAAGTACTGTTTGTTTTCAAAGTATGAACTCTGTTCAGACTTAGGATAACACTAAAACTGCTTTATACTTTTTAAAAGAAGAGGGTTACAGTGATGGTCTTTTAAAAAATTTTTATTTTATTGAAGTATAGTTGATTTACCATGTTGTGTTAATTTCTGGTGTACAGCAAAGTGATTCAGTTGCATGTATATATATATACTCTTTTTCATGTTCTTTTCCACTATGGTTTATTACAGGGTACTGAATCTAGTTCCCTGTGCTATACAACAGGACCTTGTTGCTTATCCATTCTATGTATAATAGTTTGCATCTGCTCAGTGATGGTCTTTTTGATATTACTGCCGCAGAAGTACTGCAAAGGTCTTTACTGAGGATCTCAAATACAACTCAGTAAGCAAAGCATTCCCCTTCCCAGGCTTTCCTCATTAAGATTCAGAGCATTAGCTTTTACAAGTCTTAAAATAGGTCTTGCCAAACACTTTCCCATAATTCTGACAGATGTGAAGTTTGTTATTTCAGACCCATAAGGTTCCTTTTATTCTTTCAAACTACTCAATTTGACTTTATTACAAATCGCTGGTGAACTGATCTATTGTTTAATTTAAAAAAAAAAAACAAAAAACCCTGAAAAAAAAATCTCACATGCAAATTGCACTGTTATCTTTCCCAAAAGGTATTTCCCCCCTGCCGGGGATGTTGGTCTATTTCATCATTATTGGGCACCAGAAGCAGGGAAGGGCCATTTATGTATTTATTTTAAAAGCCTCTGTTGGGTATACACTTGTTAAATTTAAACTTCAGCCTTTCTTTTTAAAGTTCCCGCTAATTTAAACAAAAGCCCCAGGAAGTGGCCCGTGGAATTTATAATAATACTCTTCCACCCTTTGCCTGTTTTCAAATAACAGTCTTTTCTTAGGCTTTGGGGAATGCAGACAACCCGATCGGAATATGAAAATTTCAACTTTCAACCTATGAACTCTGCCAGGTCTGCCAGGGCGTTTTCGTGTCAAGCCCAGGAAATGTACACATGCTGTAGAATTTACAACTCATCACTGCCACAGTCAGATTAGAGTGCGAGTTAAAGAGTTATACATTAACCAGGGTTAGTGCATGGAGCTTGCTGCTAAAGACCTGCAAAGGCAATCAATGTCCTGCAGGCACAGTGAAAAATAGAAGTATAGCTGGAGGTGTTCGGAGGTCAAAAAATTGGCCCACACGTACTAGTGCTCCGGAATTTACTTCTTTTTTTTTTTTTTTTTTTTTCGGGCTGTTCTGCAGTGTGACTGAATTGTCATTTGCTTGTTTCGACTCAAGGGAAACATCTGGTTTCTCTCTGCAGTATAGACAAACTGCCCTTATTCTGAAGCTCTCATCCATGAAAAGCATGGTTTGGGCTCAATGGGTTTGCTTATGAAAGGCTCGGGGGTCCATCTCTGCAGAAATAAACAGCTCTAGTAATTGGAAGTTTGTTCCCCGTTATAAACTGTAGCTCAGAGGTGAGCTGGGTGAAGTGGCAAAAGCTGAACGGGATGCATTTATTTTATAGAAGGCATTTTATGATTTAGGATGTGGCCGGCAGAGAATCTGCCACTTAACCTTTGAAAAATCTGTTACCCAACTTCTGTAGAGTTTCTGCAAAGATATGTAAGAATCCCAGAGCCTAGAGGTTGGAGATTGGGTGTAACAGGGTCCAAAAGAAAAAAGAGGTCTGCGGGGCAAAGTGAGGAGTTCTTTGGCTTCAGATCTTAGACCACGGCCGGATCTTCCTGTGCACTTTATAAAGAAGATGCGAATGGGTGTTATTACTCCTGTTCAGGACCAGCTATGTAATTTTTGGGACTCAGTGCAAAATGAAAATACGGGGTCGCTTGTTTAAAAGTTATTAAGAATTTGCAGATGAAAACAGTAGGTCATTCACCCAAGGGTGAGGGGATCTATGTGAATACACAGGTCACATGCCCATGGGTTGGACTCTGCTTCTAGAAGTTTTAGGAATCTCTAGGGTAGATGACACACACAAAAAAAGTAGGGGCGCTTGGGAAGTATGTCTGCTAACTTCTCAGGGGGGTGTTGGGAGAGAATTTTTTTCTAACCAGATAATGGAGCGTAAGGAGAGCTCCTCTCGCTTGAGGTAGGTAATAATCACTGTCAGTGTGCTATTTTTCATGTATCGTATTCTTTTGCTAGGAAGACGGGAGCTCTGCCACCGTGCGAATGTTTCTCGTTCTTTTTTTTGCAAGAATATCGGTAGAAAACTCAGAACAGTGGTTCACGTAAGGTTAGAAATTATGTGTTTTGGGCCCTTTCCACAATTTTCAGAGTCTTGTCGTCCTGGAGGTTAATCCCAGCCACCGAGTGCTCAGATTTTCTGACTCTGGTCCTCTTTCTCTCCTGCCCCAGCGGTGCCTTCCCTACCTACTCGTGGGCTCCTTAGAGAGGGGCGTTTCATTCGGACGTCGGCAGCCAAAACCCCAGTAAATGTCGGAATCGAAATACTGGTCTCTGCTTCCCCTTCTCTTTCCTTCCTGCCGCTTTTCCTCCTTTCATTCTTCTGGTTTTATCTGTCTTGTCTTGTTCAGAACGCACAGGTACACAGACACATGCTAAACGTGTGTTCTGCGTGCAGGCCTGAGCTACACATTTTTGATCACCCAAAAGTGGTAGTGCGGCCCGAAAAGTCCAAATGTATGGTGAGGACCGTGTGTTGGCTCAGTAGAGCGGGTGAATCTGAGGGTCTCCCTGTGTGGAACCTGCAAAGCTGAGGCTCATCCCTGCCAAATACTAAAATGCTAACGAGGGAGCCGGGGCTGAGAAACGCCAGTGACCTCAGGGTGGTGCGGCCCCCGCTGCCCTCCTCCTGAGATGGAGCCAGTTACAGTAGGAGGGTTTGTCGGAGGGATCGGCCTGCTGGGTTTAGTCAGAAACTGCTCTGCAAACACAGCGGATTAAAGGGTTTTTGTTGAGGTAGAGCAGATGGACAGAGAGGCAGAGTTCAAATTAACCGATCGTAAATCAGGACCCCGCCGTGGAAGGGAAAAATCTGGGCCTGGTCACTTAAAAGTTTGAGCTAATTTAATTTATTATATCTTTTTCTTATTGGAAGAGCACCTCATGTTTATTATAAAAAAATTGTCGTGGAGAATTTAGGAAGTATTTTTGCCAAAGAAAGGGGTAAATCTCCTCTGTCCCTAGAGGGAATCACCCTTAACCCTTTTAGTATAATCCTCCTGATTTTGTCCTTTGTCTCGCTAACACACACGTATATCCATATGCAGTTATTATTTAGTAAGAGTTGTAACAGTGCTCTTCTTAGGGTTAGATATTAAGAGCAAACTTGTGAGTAGGTCTTGAAGATCAGAACACAGGCTCAGGGATGGTTTGGGTCAGGCCACCAGCATAAATTTCAGTAATAAAACCAAAGACAATGTGTAAATTTATGCTCGGGAAAGTGAGGGCGAGCTCAGGCGAAGGAAAAGCTCACTGGCTAAGGGGGTGGGGGGCACGCTGAATTTATGATCTTCCCTCGAGGAAGGCTTTGATAAGCTGTCCAGAGAGAGCAGTGTATCTGGTTGCATTTTTCCTGTTGCCCCCTCGTTGGGCAAGAAGAATTGTTCAGGCCGGAAGAGAATTCGGCGCGTGGAGCCCACTCTTCATTCAGCCGTTTCTAATGAGCTGACTCTTAGGATTTGCGGATGTTCTCCATTCCCTCTGCAAAGATATCGACACAACGAACGCTTGAGGGTAGTGCGTCCCAAGGATGCCCAGGCTCAGGCCATTGGGTTGAATTCGTGCTTTACGAAAGCAAGGCCCTATCAGATGCTCCCTTCCTAGGGGGAGAGAGTCTAGCCGTCCTCAGAGCCATCTGCCACGTGTTTTCTAGAAGTCGTTCGTGTTCAAGAGCTGCCCTTTTAGCACCAGGTCTTCTCACTGTTACCATGACAAAATTTAATTAAGTACACACATTAGTTAAAAATCAAACCCTGTGGAACCTCTTAGAAGGAGTTGTTTCAGTTGAAGTCATTGGAATGCTTTGAAACATCTCATTTCGTGGTGAATTACTAAAAAGACCCATGGCATTAAATGATGTGAAAACTGTATGATAAAATAACCTGCGTTGTGCACTAGCTCCTAGTGGGTGAGTGTTGGGTGTTTGTTGAAGGAGTGAGTCCACGGTGGGGGACAGCAGATTCAGAACTCCCAGGTCACCCTTGCTCTGGGGCATATACTTTATCGAGGAGGACTGAGAATCATTATTATTTTATTCTCTCTCGGCTGAACATTTATAAGCTACATGGGCTTATTACGAGACGCCAACATGAAGATTTTTATGGTGTCGCTCCCTTGTGTGGGAATTTGATCCGTCACCAGAATAAAGACCCGTGTCCTCCACAGGCTTATTTATGGGGCGCTGGACCACCTGGCCCCCCAAGCCCTTCATCTCTTTCTGTTCCGTGTGATGCTTTCTGTCTCGCTAAAGGCGTTCCAGCCTGTGGCCACACGGGTGCATGTGCTACGCGTGTGCGTCACTGTCTCCCGTCTCATGCCTGCCTTCTTCCTGATGCTGGTAACCAGTGTCCTTCATCTGGTTAATTCTGACCTCAGCTCTCCTGTAAAGCATTTGTTGATACCTCCCCGCACCCCGGCCCGTTCATTCATTATTTGTCTCTTGCCTCCTTCCTGCCCCTGGAGTGCGAGTTCCACGCGTCGCACCCGTAGAACACCTGGCCTCCAGCAGGCACTCCGTTAAGGGGGCTTGAATGCGGAGTGAATAGTCACGAGCCTTCTGGGTGCCAGGCACCGTTCTTGGTCCCCCTTCAGTGGGGGAGGTCTCCTTTTCTGCTCCCTTCGCATACCGGACTTACTCCCATCCTTTCACACACTATTTTGCACTAACAGCATTTGTCTTGCTGTCTTTCGCACCAGCTCATGGGTTTGCAGACTACAGCCAGTGGGCCAAATTCAGCCCACCATCTTGGCTCGGGAGCCAAGAACATTTTTTACATTTTAAAATATAAATATACGAAGACTATTTGCCCTTGGGGAGAAGAGTTGTTGGGAGAGCTGAGATTGTCCCCTGGCTGCAAAACCTAAACTGTCTGCCCTCCTGCTCTTTATAGGACATGCTTGTCGACGCCTGCATGAGACTATGAGCTTTTTTTTAGGACAAGGGGACTGTCTTTGATCTTCGAATTCCTAGAACATGGCACTTCAGTAAATTTTTTTTTTTTTAAACTTTGGGTTTATTTTTTATTTATTTATTCATTCATTCATTCATTTATTTATTTATTTATTTATTTATGGCTGTGTGGGGTCTTCATTTCTGTGCGAGGGCTTTCTCTAGTTGTGGCAAGCGGGGGCCACTCTTCATCGCGGTGCGCAGGCCTCTCACTATCGCGGCCTCTCTTGTTGCAGAGCACAGGCTCCAGACGCGCAGGCTCAGTAGTTGTGGCTCACGGGCCCAGTTGCTCTGCGGCATGTGGGATCTTCCCAGACCAGGGCTCGAACCCATGTCCCCTGCATTGGCAGGCAGATTCTCAACCACTGCACCACCAGGGAAGCCCAGTAAATGTTTTTTGAGTTGAACCGAAGTCCCTCTTTTTTATTCCATCTTCTGGAGTCAGATGAGGGTTTGAATCTTGGTGCTGACCTGTGCTAACTGTGAGACTAGGGGAAGATGGGGCCTCTCTGAGCCTACTTCCTTTGTCTGAAAACTGGAGATAATATATTTTTCTGGTGGCCTTTGATAGGAGCAAGAGAAGCCATCAGGATGTCAATATCTATGCAGCGCTTAGCACAGAATTAGTGTTTAATGTGAGCTGTTATTGTTTATCCAGATAAACATCCAGCCAAAGTTATGTGATCTGATCATAATCATATAAGCTGCACTACAGAGCAATCGCAGATTTAAAAAGAGTCAGTCATTTTGGGTTATCCTCTTTCTGTTTGATGGTGTTGAGAATTAAGTGTTGACCTTCTGTCCATGGATCTGACTCTGAATTTTCTTCCCCATTTCTGTGTGTGTGTGTGTTTGTGTGTGTGTGTGTGTGTGTGTGTGTGTGTGTGTGTGTGTGTGGCTGAATCTTTTATGGTGCTGATTTAGAATAGCTTCTAAGGTGCTATTAAGACAGAAGATCTTACTTGAGTGAGTCATTCCAGTGCTACGCGAAACGGGGATTCATTTTTGGAGCGGCCTCTGCGGTAGGTGAACGTTTTCTCGGAGAGACAGGAGATGTAGCTGCCGCTGCCGGGCTCGGGGGCACGTGCTTCTGGGTCCACAGGCTAGCAGACACCCTGCAGAGGTGCGCAGACTTGGAAGGAATTCAGATGTGATGTTTCTGGGCCTGTTTCTTTGCAGGGACAGTGAAGGTGAAGAGCTCCAGCATCCAAGTTGGAGATCTTATCATTGTGGAGAAGGTGAGTGGGGTCGCGCAGCTCCTGACGGCTGCCGCGTGGGCGCGTGGGAGAGGGACGTCATTGCCCCCGCTTCACGCATCCCGATGCGACGTGTGATTCGTGTATCTGGTGGCCGAACTGGACGTTTGCTTTCTGGGATTCTACCCAGAAGCTTTGCCTGGGGAGAAACATCTCTTTCCCATGAGACACACACACACAAAGAATATTTTTTCATGGTTTCTGTGTGCTTCTTAGCCAGAAATCCAAGTTACAAACACAGTTCCAAGGTTTGATTTCCTATTTGATGTGCTTATTGTTTTTGGAGTCTTTTTTTAAACTCATCATAATAAAGTTTTTCCTAGAAGTCTGCTGGCTGCATAAGCACATAAAAATAATTGTCATTTACCTTTTGAACAATTTTGTCTCACATTTTTTGACTTAAATAACATTGTGCTTTTCTGTCATTTTATGGGGAGTAGGGGTTAAGTGAAACATGAGAAAGTAAAAAGGCCCCAAGTGCATTTTTAAAGATAGTGCTGTCGATATGTTTATTACTCCAGCACTCATACCTTTTCTTACTGTGTATGTTTGGGAGGTGTTGGATTTTGGGGGTGGCCCTGGAGAGTCTTGGAATCATATTTGATTAGAAAAGGATCGCATCTTAACTTGTTTCTGTAGGAAGTGAACTATGCTCTCTTAAAAGGATTAAATCCAAGAACTCACAGTTGATTTGGGGTAAAGTGAAGCTCTCCTGGGTGGCAGCTCAGAAGACCCACACAAACCTCTTTATGTTATGACATACTTGCCTGTTCACAATTACATGAGGCCCGCTGTTGGCGTCCCTCTTTTTTTGAGAGCGGCTTTTGTTGCTTCTTACTAACTTGACTTCCTTATTAAAATCCCACTCGAAGCCAAACATCAAGCCGGAAAATTGGTAGAAGCAGAAAGCGTGAGCCGAGTGTATGTATGTCTTTAGTTTCAGCAGACAGCCTGGAAGAAAGCCAGCTAGGGGAGCAGGCTTTGGGCTCCCGGGTCCTCTGGCTGCAATTTCAGGAGGTAATGGTTGGATTCGCCAGAAAACTAGAAGCTCTCTTTCCGAGATAAGATTTCAATAGGAGATTAGTAAACGTAACAGCAGTGTGCAAGAGTTTTCAGATTCAAAACAAAATAAATCCCCAGATCTGTCTTTGACAAAGGCAGACACTTAAAAGAGGCTGTGCATTTGGGTTGCTCCCCTCCCCAGCGAGGGGGCGGGGTCTTGGGGATGGAAACCTCACACAGGGGCATTCACGGTAACAGTCTTTCTGTTCATAACGCAGAACCAGCGGGTCCCTGCTGACATGATCTTCCTGAGGACATCAGAAAAAAACGGTAAACATCTGGGATCAATTTTGAAAATAACCATTAACCTTTCAGTGGTAATTTGGCAAAATAATCATTTGAAAATGTAACAGAAGTAGATGATCATTTTGGAGCCATGGAGGCAAGTCAAGAACGTTTCTTTTCATAGAGCAGTCTTAAAAAAAAAAAAAAGAAAAAAGGTTTTTGGTGCGCGCAGGTCAACAGATTTTGATCATCGCAAAGATAGTCGGACCCGTGCTGAATCACAGCTGGGAAAGTCACACACAGTGGCTGTGCTTTTCCCCGCTGGGCTGCATTAAGCTCAACCGCAGGAGTTGGCAGGACTGGGAAGCGTGTCGAACAAACAGAAGCAAACAGAAACTCCTCTGAGAAAATACTGGGAGGTGTGTCATGAGATGGGGCAGTAGAGAAGCTGGGGGGAGAGATTAAGGGTAGGTGGCCTTTCCCCGCCTTGGCTCATGAGTGGTGGGGCCATAGTCACCCCTGCCCATCGATTTATTTGTCGTTGCAGCCTGTTTGCCTGAGTGAACCTCTCAAGTCTCTTGCAAGACCCTACTTCTCGCAGTTACAGCTGTCTCTTGGTGTCCGAGGGGGATTGGTTCCAGGACCCCCGTGGGTACCCAAACCAACGGATGCTCAAGTCCCTTATATAAAATGACGTAGGGCACTCGGCCGTCTGCACCCACAGGTCCTGCATCCGCAGGGCAGGCTCGGGGGCCCGGCTGCGTTTCCCACTGTGGCCGCCCCCGCTGCCTCCTGCCTTCCCCGTCGGTTGACTCAAATCTCCTTTCTTTTTATTTGTTGTTATCTAAGCTGTTTTGAGGAAACAAGGCTGTTTTTCTCTTGCCCATCAGGCATAATCAGAGATCTTCAAACGCTGGAAAAATCCGTATTTGTATCCCTTTGAGGTTGCTGCAACCTCTTTTATGATGCATTGGATAAAAGTGCGGATGTCATTATATACTAATAATATGTTAAATCATCCAGAGAGGGGGTGGAAGGCACTCCATTAAAACAGACTTCTTTTATTTATTTATTTATTTATTTATTTATTTATTTATTTTTGGCTGTGCTGCGCGGCTTGTGGGATCTTAGTTCTCCAACCAGGGATTGAACCCGGGCCCTCGGCAGTGAGAGCATGGAGTCTTAACCACGGGACTGCCAGGGAAGGCCCTAAAACGGTCTTCTTTTAAACACTGCAGCTTTGTCCTCAAATTAGTTCTTGTGTCCTCGGCAGTGAAAATGGAGTGTTATGGATTGGAGGTCCCAGATGTGTTCTCCCTTTCTTCCCCCCAAAAAATTAGAAGGGATCTTCCTGAAAGTCCTCAGAAGTCTTTAAGTGCGGTGTCAGGGAGTTCAGTACGTTCTCTGTCTGATGAAATACAGAGCTGACTGATTGCTCAGACGCGTACAGATCAGGTTGAAATATGTATCCACAAATTTTGCAGGTCGATAGTCACGGCAGACAGTTAACGTGGTCCTTGTGGTCCCTGTTCTGAGCAGTTTGCATGGATCAGCTCTTTAGGCCTCGCAGCATGAGGTTGGCGCTGTAATATCCTCATTTGTGCCCTGGAGGAAACTGAGGCTCAGAGGGGAGAAGTAACTCCCTCAGGGCACAGCTAGGGAGTCGTGGAGCCTGAACCTGAACCCAGGAGGTCTGGTTCCTGAGAAGGTGCTCGTAACCCCTGCCCCAGATGGACTCGAATGCTGGTTGCCCCGTGCCAGCCGCCGTGCTGGGGGTATGATCACCCCACTGGATCCTTTACAGCAGGCTTGTGAGATCTGTGTGTCTCCCCATTTTACAGACAGGACATGCTGAGGCTTAGCAAGGTCCAGAAACTAGTCCAGGCTCCCACTGTGAGTGGTGGAGCGAGGATTTGAACCCAGATCTTTCTGACCCCGCAGCTTACGGAGGAAATGGGAAATCGGCTATTTATTTTTCCCTCTTGGTCGTTGGCCGTTGATTGGCTGTTTTTACAAGTACTAGAGCTGGAGCTGCTCGGAGCCGCCATGGGAAGGATTCTTGAATTGCAGGGGAACGGACGGTGCCTGGCTTCCCTCCACAGGGTCTTGCTTCCTGCGGACAGATCAGCTGGACGGAGAGACGGACTGGAAACTTCGGCTTCCCGTGGCCTGCACTCAGAGGCTGCCCACCGCTGCTGTGAGTAGCTGTCCCTGCGGCAGCCCCGCTGGCGACTGTGTCACCTCAGGGCTCTCAGACTCGGGCCCCTCAGGGGCCAGACACGGGCCGTCAGGTGTGAGGTGGGGCTCCGGGGGTGGGGGGGTGGGTGTGGGGTTCTCGAGAGCCTCGAGTGCTTGCTGGCTCCAGGCCGTGTGGCCTTGTGAACACAGACCTGGCCTGTAGGGATGGTGCTCTTTTGAGGGAAGCTCCAGCTCTAGGAAACCTTGACCAGATACCTGGCATAAAAGTAAAACCCAACGCAGAGCACGTTATTCCTCTGCTCCGAATCTCCAAAGGCATCTCAGCTTCCTGAGACTCGATCCTGCAGACCTCGTCTCTCTGCTAAGGCCCTGACCTCAGCTTCTGGCTCTCTCCCCTCTGCCCGCCAGCTCCAGCCATACAGGCCTCTCCATCAGGCATGCTTCTGCCCCCCGACATTTGCCCTTGCAGTTTCTCCACCAGGAACAGTCAGACTCACTCTTGGTTTTTGTGTACAAGTCCCCTTATTGGAGAGGTGTTTCCTGACCACCCTCTCCTTGCATTCCCGCTCCACTCACTTCAAGGCAGAGTCTTCGAGAGCAGGGTCCTATCGGTGTGTTCACTGCTGGGCGCCCAGCGCATGGAACAGCATGTCGAACGGTGCAGGGAACAGCATGCAGGCCCTGTCTGAGGGGGCGCCACCGTAGCTGGAACCAACAGGCCCTCCGAGCTCCCCGGGGCCCCGCACTTCCCCACCAGCTCCCTGTCACTCATGCCTTAAACTGCAGAGTGACGTAGGGAGGGAGCCAAAGAGGAAGTGTAAATGCAAGCCACCTGGGCTGGATGAGGCCTGGGGAGTAGGTTACAAAATCACAAAATGTAATTTAAATGCCCAGAGACTGACATGCCCTGTGGGTGGTCTGAAGGGATTAAGCAGAGCGCAGAAGCTTCTCCTGGGCTTGTGGCCACATTGATTCATGCCACTCCTTACTGCGTCCTGGGAGGAAGGGAGAGGGCAGGAGACAGTTCTGTGTCTCAGTGGAGTGAACGTAGCAATAAACGTGTCCGCGGTACTGATGATTTTTCATGGCCAATAAGACGGGAAATAGCACCATTCTTATTATTTGTTTAGACCAGGAATTCTAGTGAGTTTTCGACTGTGGCCAGGAGCCCTGGGGAATCCTTGAGATGGGGCTAACTAGTGAGGGTTAGTCCCATGATTTGAGGGACTCTGTTCAGGAGACAGTCCAGAAGAGCCTAGAATCGTGAAGGTGCCCGCCGGTTCCACGGCTCTGAGTTCCTTTCTCAATGTGCACTTTGGAAACTTCACCCAGTTTCATAAACATCCGTCTTCTCCAGGCCTGGGCTGGTGTCCAGAGAGAGATAAGGTACCACTGTCTGTACCTTCAGCCTTAGTGGGCTGAAGGGGCCTAGTTGGGTAACAGCGTTTTGACGAAGTCATAGATGAAAAGAATTGTATGGAAAGATTTACCTGAGTAATAGGTGAGTATATTCTATTTAAAAAGAGACTCAAATTGGAGGAACAAGTGAAAAGTGTTGCTCACAGCCTCCTCCCCAGATCTTACCTCCCTCTCCCAGGGGCTCTTGTGAAGTCAGTAGTGATTTTCCCAGGTCCTTTTCAGTGCAGTTTCTTACAGATATACAACTGCACACTTGCTGGTAGAGTGTGGTTTCTCATAAACGGGATTGTGCTGTAATTATGATTCTGAAACGTTTTCCCCTTCACTTGCTGCCTGTGGGCCTTTTTTATTTATCAGCACGTAGATGCCGCATTGCCCACACATCTGCGTATGGGCCTCCTGGATGGTTTGCAGGGAGCTCAGGGCCTGCTGAGGGCGTGGCCAGTAGCCTCTACTCCACTCCAGGCCCTTGTTGCTAAGGGGCATTGTGGCCTGAATTTGCCTGACCACTTGATTTGGTTCCCCCCGCCCCCGTCTTTTTTATTGTGGCAGAATATACATAAAATTGACCATCTTATCATTTTTTTTTAATATATATATATTTCATTTATTTATTTATTTTTGGCTGTGTTGGGTCTTCGTTTCTGTGCGAGGGCTTTCTCTAGTTGCGGCAAGCGGGGGCCACTCTTCATCGCGGTGCGCGGGCCTCTCACTATCGCGGCCTCTCTTGTTGCGGAGCACAGGCTCCAGACGCGCAGGCTCAGTAGTTGTGGCTCACGGGCCCAGTTGCTCCGCGGCATGTGGGATCTTCCCAGGCCAGGGCTCGAACCCGTGTCCCCTGCATTGGCGGGCAGAATCTCAACCACTGCGCCACCAGGGAAGCCCCATCTTATCATTTTTAAGCGGACACTTCAGTGGTGTTAAGGACATTCACACTGCTGTGCCGCCATCACCACCATCCATCTCCAGACTCCCGTCATGGAAACCTGCAGCTCTGGACCCACTAAATACTGCTTCCGGTTCCCTCTCTTCCCCCAGCCCCTGGCAACCACCATTCTACTTCTTTCTCTATGAATATGACTCCTGTAGGTGCCTCAGATGAGTGGAATCCTATGGTATTTGTCTTTTTGTGACTGGCTTATTTCACTTAGCATGGTATCTTCACAATTCATCCATGCTGGAGCAAGTGTCAGAATTTCTTTCCTTTTATTTTTTTATTAAAAAAAATTTTTTTTAACATCTTTATTGGAGTATAATTGCTTTACAACAGTGTGTTAGTTTCTGCTTTATAACAAAGTGAATCAGCTATACATATATCCCCATATCCCCTCCCTCTTGCGTCTCCCTCCTACCCTCCCTAATGAGTGTTTTGGTTGGTATGAACAACTCTTGTAAACCAGAGTGTCGCAGGGGGGATCTGCGCTATCACTTAGTTTTGGAAATGCTGGGTAAACACAGAGAAACACAGACTCTTCCCTTTAGGGTCTCAGTGTGTCTTGGGATATTGCACGTAGTGACTCCTAAACTTACTTGCTGGAAGGTTTCCCTCTTTTTTTTCCACCTACCCCGTGGTTTTGAGAGCTGTTTGGAAAATACACTTGCTTTGGAAAAATAGTGGATGCTTCCTGAAATCCCTTTAATCATCCAGTGACTTCGTTTTACCTCCAAAATGTCACCCCCGTTGAACAGGACCTTCTACAGATTCGATCGTATGTGTATGCAGAGGAGCCAAACATCGACATTCACAACTTTGTGGGGACTTTCACCAGAGTAAGTAAGCCTTGTGTGACGCAGAATCCGGTCTGGCGGGGCGCATGTCTGGGGTGAGGCCCTGCTACGCAGTGCTGACAGGTGTTTGTCAGGGAGTTGCTTTGTGCCAGGTGGAGTGACGTTCCCTTCAGAAGGCCCCACCTTGAAAGCTGACATATTGCTTCTCAGTAAAATCAACACCACTGGGATTTTCTTCCAGCCTCTGAACAGCTTGAATCACCTGACAGCTTGGAACCAGTGTTATTGTAATTAACGTTAACTCTGGTGTCTGAAAGCAGTTACTCTTTCTGTCTCTTTCATGTGAGCCCCTGTCCTCTTTTATTCCTCCAAGTCCTATCTGCCAGGGTTATAAATTTTAAACCACGTCCCAGCCTTTCAGAATAGAAATTAAATTTGGATTTGAATTATTTTAGTCCTGTGGGGTAATAGGTTTATAGAACCCAAATTGAATTGTTCCTGCTCTTGTTCTGGAAGCCCGAAGACTGACCAGCAAAGGGCTGTTTCTGTTCGACTTGCCTCTGCATTTTAGTTCTCACCTTGTAAAATGTTTCTTTAGTGCTAGAAGCCTGCATTTCTTAAATCGTGAACCATTGTTTTTCACCGGGGCGGAAATGCCAAGGATAAGAGTTTATGAGTTTGGCCCGCCTCTCCCAGCTGGGCCGTTGGCTTCCAAACAGGGGTCATCCTCTCCTCCCTTCTTGTGAAGAGCAGGCTGGAGACAGCCAGCGGGTCCTGCCCAGACCTTGGCGGGTCAGCGTGTGTCCACTTGTTCTTTTGCAGGAGGACAGCGACGCCCCGATCAGCGAGAGCCTGAGCATAGAGAACGCGCTCTGGGCAGGCACAGTCACCGCGTCAGGTACGGTGCTCTTGCGGAGGAATGTGCTAATGATTTGAAAAGGAAAGAAAATCCTTTTGTGTAATGAGAATAATCATCTGTCAGTTGGGGAAATGAGCTGTCGGTCAGATGGTGTTTTCCACTTGCTCATGCACCGCCGGGGAATTAAACGGCCATCTAATTGCCCCTCGGACGTTCGGAGACGTCTGGAGGAGAAGCCGCCCTGGCCTGTGGACTTGGCCACAGCGTCCGCTCTGGGAATAGCCCTTAATTGCCACTTTAGATTGACGTCCTAATCTGTACCAGAAATTGGGTCAGCCTGGGCGTTCGGGCTGGAAGTTGTGTCCGTGAGGGCCGCCCAGCCGGTCCTGCCCTGGTGCGCACGCCAGGGCCACGGGCCTGATGGGGCCTCAGTGTTTAAAACTCCAAGATGACACAGAAATTCTCTGGACCTCTGGACTCCAAAACAGAGTTTGCGAGATGACCTGTTGAGGTGCAGGAGGAAAAGATTTGAACACTGGTGTGAAGCTGAGCAGAAGGGGCTCCAGGAGCTGAGCACGGCCTGCAGCAGCTGGGGTGATAGCAGTGGGGCCGCCAATCTGTCAGGCACTGGGCCGGGCCCTTCCTGTGTGTTACACGGTTCACTTAATCCTCCCAACAGTACCATGCAGGCAGGTGCTAGTGTTGTCCCCATTCTGCAGATGAGGAAACCGAGGCTCAGTGAGGTTAAGTAACTTGCCCAAGGTCACACAGCACATGAAAGACAAAGTTGAGGCTTGAACCCAGGCACTTTGCCCCAGAAGCAGAACTCAGTGTGCAGCTGTTATTATTATATTACATATGTTATATAATAATATATGCTATTAATAACGTAATTCCACTACTGGCAGCTTTCTGTCTTTACCATGGGATGAATCCATTTTTTTCCCCCTCTCTCTCCTACCAACCCACTTTCCTCTGCATGATGCTGTTTTGTGGTTCTTTAGTACAACAGATGCTCAGTCAGGATGCTCTATGACAAGGAGGGGGAATGACCAGCACAGACTCCACACAGGCTGCCGTCCACAGACTCACTTCAAGCCAGTGGACAGAGATGAGCCGTCTCTTTTGGTTTTTTTGCTGTGTTGTTTTTCCACTTTCAGCCTGTATTTGCAGCACAATCTAGATTGTCTCTCAATTCACCTGGTGACTAAAGATGTAAGAAATTGGTCCTTAATATTCTGCACTGCCCACTGCCCGGCCACATCGAGGCCATGGCCATGGCCACCCAGGGCAGGCGCAGCCCTTTCACCTCGGCCTCTTCCTGGCCCCTTGTCTACCCAGGTCTCTCTGAACTTGTTACTCTTCCTCACCAGCTTTTCTCCACTTTGAAGTCATTTGCTAACAAGTAATTAGTTATTCTTTTTAATCTTTAATAATTTGACTAAAAAAGAATTTGTTTCAATTTGCATTTCCTAGGTTATCTGGAAGGTTGGCCATCTTTGCATATATCTGTTTTGTTTCTTCCTATGTCAGTTACTTTGTGTGTCCTTTAGTCATTTTTTTGTTATGGTTCTTATCTTTTTCTTAATCATTTGTAAGAGTTTCTCATTTCTGATGCCTAAACCTCATATCCTTTTGCCCCCATCCAATTTATTATCTGGTTTTTTTTTTCTTTTCCAAAATTTCTTCTTTTTTCAATTGAGGTAAGTTGATGTACAATATTATATAAGTTTCAGGTGTACAACGTAGTGAGTCACAGTTTTTAAAGGTTATATTTCATTTACAGTAATTATAAAATATTGGCTATATTCCTTGTTGTACAATATATCCTTGTTGCTTATTTATTTTATACATGGTAGTTTGTACCTCTTAATCCCCTACCCCTGTCTTGCCCCTCCCCCTTCCCTCTCCCTTCTCCCCACTGGTAACCACTGGTTCTCTATACCTGTGAGTCTGTTTCTTTTTTTTTTTTTTTAATAAATTTATTTATTTATTTATTTATTTATGGCTGCATTGGGTCTTTTTTTTTTTAAAAATTATTTATTTATTTATTTATTTTATGGCTGTGTTGGGTCTTTGTTTCTGTGCGAGGGCTTTCTCCAGTTGTGGCAAGCGGAGGCCACTCTTCATCTCGGTGTGCGGGCTTCTCACTATGGCGGCCTCTCTTGTTGCGGAGCACAGGCTCCAGACGCACAGGCTCAGTAATTGTGGCTCAGGGGCCTAGTTGCTTCGCGGCATGTGGGATCCTCCCAGACCAGGGCTTGAACCCGTGTCCCCTGCATTGGCAGGCAGATTCTCAACCACTGCGCCACCAGGGAAGCCCTGCATTGGGTCTTCGTTGCTGTGCGCACGCTTTCTCTAGTTGCGGCGAGCGGGGGCTACTCTTTTTTGCGGTGCGCAGGCTTCTCATTGCCGTGGCTTCTCTTGTTGCAGAGCACAGGCTCTAGGGCACTTGGGCTTCAGTCGCTGTGGCTCGCAGTCTCTAGAGCGCAGGCTCAGTAGTTGTGGCTTGTGGGCCTAGTTGCTCCGCAGCATGTGGGATCTTCCCAGACCAGGGCTCGAACCCGTGTCCCCTGCATTGGCAGGCAGATTCTCAACCACTGTGCCACCAGGGAAGCCCTGTCATGTGGCTTTTAAAAAATTTTGTGGTGTATTTAATATGCAGGAGTTAAAAGTTGCTATTTTCATTTGTCTCTACTCTGTTAGGTGATAAATGATATTATTGTTTTAATTTTTATTTCTTTGTGATTATGGTTGAACATCTTTACACATGTAAGACCTTTCTTAATATTTTGGTCTATCTACTTTCCTTCTAGGTTCTTTTTTTTATTGACTTGTAAGAATGCTTTATAGAAGGAAGGGTATCGCGTTGTCATCTCTCATCAGTCACAAACATTTTCTCACAGTTTATTGTTTGTCTTTTGTTTTTGTCTGTGATGTGCTTTGTTCGGTTGGTTTTTCCAGATAGAATTTCTCAGTGTTGATGTCGTCACCATTTTCATAGAAATGGGATTACTAAGTGAAAGGGTGTATACATTGTACATTTTGATTCGCAGGGCAAACTTCCCTCTTCTGATAATCTTATAAATGTACCTTAACCAGCACCATGTTCTGTTTGGCTTTAAAATTTTTGCCCACCTATAGACATTAAATAAATATCTAATATAGCGATTTCCCTTTTAAAAATAATTTGTAAAGTTTAACAACTTTCTTCATACTTACGGTTTGGTTGCATTTCTCAAAATACATGTACGAACTGCCAGTTTATGCCCTGTGCCCATTTTTTCTGTTGAGGGGTTCATTTGAAAAAATGACTTCTAAGAACTCTTTATAAGGACAATAAGGATATTGTCCTTCTGTTTGTTACCTTAATTGCAATTACTATTTCCCAGTTGATCTCATTCGTATTTTGGCACAAAAGTTTAAAATTTTTATATAGGCAGACCTATTGATGTTTTTTTCCTCATGGTTTCTGGTTTTTGTGACATGCTGAGAAAAATCTTCCCTGCTCTAACGTTTTAATAGTGCACCAGTGTTTGCTTGGAGTGTTTATATGGTTTTATATTAAAATGTTTGCTCCATCTGGGATTCATCTTGGTTTAAGGAGTGAAGTTAGGACAACTAGCTAGCGAAGGGATCTTAGCTCAGCTCAAACCCCAGCTCCGGGCACATGTGCCAGGTTGTGTTTGTGGCCCTGTGTAAAGAGACAGTGTGATGGGAAACAGATGTCACAGGATAAAGCATGCACGTTGGGAGGGGGACATCCTGTGTCAAACGCCCATCTCTTCAGGTGGAGCAGAGAGAGGTGTTAAGGGAAATCAGAACAGAGTGGGTTGTTTTTTTTTTTAATAATTAATTAATTTTTGGCTGTGTTGGGTCTTTGTTGCTGCGCGCGGGCTTTCTCTAGTTGCGGCGAGCGGGGGCTACTCTTTTGTTGCAGCGCGTGGGCTTCTCATTGTGGTGGCTTCTTTTGTTGCGGAGCACGGACTCTAGGCGCGCGCGCTTCAGTAGTTGTGGCATGTGGGCTCAGTAGCTGTGGCTCGTGGGCTCTAGAGCGCAGGCTCGGTAGTTGTGGCGCACGGGCTTAGTTGCTCCACGGCATGTAGGATCTTCCCAGACCAGGGATTGAACCCGTGTCCCCTGCATTGGCAGGCAGATTCTTTTTATTTAAGATCTTTTTTTAAAAAAATTTATTTGTTTTTTATTTTTTTGGCTGCATTGGGTCTTTGTTGCGGTGCATGGGCTTTTCTCTAGTTGCGGCGAGTGGGGGCTACTCTTCATTGCGGTGTGTGGGCTTCTCATTGCGGTGGCTTCTCTTGCAGAGCACGGGCTCTAGGCGCGCGGGCTTCAGTAGTTGGCACTTGGGCTCAGTAGCTGTGGCTCGTGGGCTCTAGAGCGCAGGCTCAGTAGTTGTGGCGCACGGGCTTAGTTGCTCTGCAGCATGTGGGATCTTCCCGGACCAGGGCTCAAACCCGTGTCCCTTGCATTGGCAGGTGGATTCTTAACCACTGCACCACCAGGGAAGCCCCAGAGTGGGTTTAAGCCCTGTGTCATGTTGTACCTGGCAGAGGCAGGTAATTCTGGTAATTTTCTTCTTTCCTTCCTTCCTGCTTTCCTTCTTTCCATGCAGCAGACCTTTATTGAGCACTTATTTATAATAATGCCAAGCTCCATTGCTAGGTCCTAGTGCTGTGGTATACCAGAAGACCCTTGTCTCCACCTTCATGGATTTATAGCTTACTCTAAACTTAATATAAATTGCAGAGGAGATGGGAGCAAGTGGGAGTGAGTTCTCTGGATTTCCTCTGAAACCAGTGAGAAGGAAAGTGATTTAGTGAAAACATGGAGAATTCGGAGGGTGGAGGGAATGAGTGAAGAGGCTTCTCAGCCTCAATTTCAGAGATTAACAGTAATAAGTCTTATTTATCAGACACTTTTTATTTTCCAAGTGTTTTGCTTCTGTTCTCTTGTTTTGGTCTCACAACATTAAATGAGGACATTTAATGGAATGAAGAATTGAGTCTCAGAGAGGTCAGGTGACTTGCCTAAGGTCACACAGCCTTGGAGAGATCATCTCCTGGGAGGAGGAGAATGGAAGGCAAATTGGGATCTTGAAGATGGAAAAAAGATTTCAAACAGTTCATCAGAAATGTACTGTGAAGTTAAAACATGCATTTTTCCACTTGTCTGAATTCTTCTCTTTGTGTTTGGTGATGTGGGAAGAGAGAGAGAGAGAGTGGTGATTCCTGATCCAGTGGCACTGCTTGCCACGCCCTTCAGTGAACGTATGTTTTAGAGTGAGTCTGAGGAGCTGGGCAGTTACCATTTCCTTAGCTGGCCTCAGTTTCCCCTGCTTCTCACCAAGTAGTAGTAGTAGTAGTAGTAGTAGTCTGACTGCAGTCTGATTCTAATGTAAACTCGGCACTAAATGCAAACCATTTCCTCCTGGGGCTCAACTCCAGGAGCAGCCATCAAGAGTAATCTTAATTATATGAGATTTCACTTCTCTGTTCCCTTTAGAATCTAACTCCTGTGTTTTGGTCCCTCAGCTGTTATCAGTTGGAAGTTTAAAGAATAAAAAAGCTTGCCAGGCAATGCTAAGGGTCCAGCTGCATTGGCTGGCATCAGTCTGTAGAGGATACAGTTGCCATGGTAACCCCACACCGTGCTGCTAAGCTGAGGAGTCACTGGGGCGAAGATAGGGAAGGGGATGGGGGAGGCCGGGGGTGGGTGTTGGCAGAGAAGGAGCCTGGATATTATGGATCCCAGTTCTTCTCAGACTCTCTGTGGAGGGGGACCAGTTTCTTGTCCCCCTGGCCCCACCTGCAATCTGTAGCAGATGGATCTGTGACCCTGCTGTGTGTGACCAGCATGCAGGTCATGCCACATGGGTCTGATAATGCCCAGCTGGTCTGTACCCTGTCTCTTGGGGCTTGTCCCGGGATTGCAGGCTCGAACGTCAGAATAGCGTCTACTTGCTGTTAATGTGTCAGACACTCTCTCTCGGGGTTCATGGTTTATCTCGTTGTGGATGGGATCAGAGGAGTCACAGTGTAGGTCTGACCCCAGCACCACCCTCTTCTGGAGGGTTCCAAAGGACTTGGTGAAATACCTGACCACAGCAGCCTGGCCGGTGGGAGATCCCAGCCAGCAGGATGGAGAGGATTGCCATGGTGGGCAGGCGGCAGAGGGTGAGAGTGAGGATAAGAGTGGTGAGGGTGAGGGGGGACCGCAGGGGGCACAGCCTAGAAAGAGGGGTCAGAGGTCTGGGGGGTGGAGGGGCACGGGTCGGGAGGTCTTCAAGGGCTACGTGGGGACCGTGATGAGAGGAGAGCAGGAGCCCGGCTAAAGGGAGTGGCCGAGCTCAACATCTGCTGGTGACACAGTGAGGACCGAGCAGTCAGTGGCACCAGGTCTTCCGATTTTCCAGAAGAAGCCAGAAATCCCTGTGCTTTATATGAAAGTTTCTGCTTTTAAAAGTTGGCACCTAATTCAAAACCTTAAGAGCTCTGAGCAGACCACAGCCATGCAGGTCTGTGCTGCTGGTGTGCTCCCTCGGGGTGGCTGAGGCCAGGGTTCGCATCTCCTGCAGACAGTTTTGCTTTTGGGCACGGGGGGTGTTGCAGGGAAGGGCATTTCCAGTAGCCTTTGAAGGCATGGAGATTGGGCGGTGCCAAGTGGGGGACACTGCCCTTGGGGGCCCCTGTTATTAGGACCCTCTCAAACCCTGGACGTTGGGAATTGAGACCGACCCACGTCTACCCCGGGATGAGTGCCACGGCCGTGCGGCTGTCCCTACTAGGCCCAGGCTCGCCTCCCACCATCTGACCATCTGCTGGGGGGACGGGCCTGCGCTTGCGGGAGCTGCCAGCTGCCCAGGAGCCGGCAGGCGCCCTCCCCGGCCCGCCATCTGCTGAGTGCCTCTCTGGAAGGGAATTGCACCGTGCAGAACGCTGTGTGCATCACGTCGGGGGGGACCTCAGTGTCTCCCCCCAGGAGACACAGCCCCAGCGCTTCGTCTGGGGTTGGGCTCTTTTACCAACTCTGTTTAAACCTCGTTGGTGTTCCACGAGTGAGGGGCCAGCAGAGAGAAGGTTAGGGCTTTTCTTTATCCAGCAGAGACCGGATTGTTTGTGTTCCTGGGGTCTTTCCTGAGCGCTTGGCAGGGCTGCCCCTTCTCATGTTTCAAGTCTCAGCTCAGATGTCCTCAACTCAGAGACAGCGTCCCTGGCCGCCCAGCACACGCCGGCAGCCTCCCCGGTCCCCTCCTGTCTGTTCCTCTGCTCGTTTCATCGTGGTACCCACCTCTTTCCGTGGTTACCCGTGTCCTGCTTTCCTTCTTGACTGTCCGTCTTCCCCACTGTGTGGAGTGTTTTCCTGGCACACACTGGAAAGGGGAGACAAATGTAAATTTTTGATAGATATTGCCAGTTTTCCTTCCAAAATAGACTATTCCAGTTGACACCTCAGCCAACAGCGTACGTGACAGAGTCCATTCCCCCACCTCTTGGCTCACACTGGATGTTCTCAATCTTTTGAATTTTTATTAATAGGATGGGAGTAAAAATGATTTATTTGGCATTTCTTTGGTTTTTTCACTAGGTGAAGCATCTTTTCTAATGTTAATTGGTCATTTGTGTTTCTTCTATAGATTGTTTACAAGAATTGATATCTTTTATTTTTAATTATGCTGGGGGGATGGAAAAGAGGGGGTGGGGAAGTTCTCAGGAAAGAACTGTCATCTGGACAGACATCCCCCAAATGTTCTAGTTACACAGCGAACCTGAAAGGAATCAGACTCCCTGGGAAGAACGTGCCCTAAGAAGAGAGGTGTGCTCATAAGTTTCCATAATTGTTTATGGAGTTCTAGGCACCTCTGCAAGCCTCTACCACCTTTCCTGCTGTCGGAGGCTGCCGGACCCTGCAAGCCAGCGCTGACCAGTGGAACTTGTAGCAGTAGTGGGAATGCCCTGTATCTTCACTGCCCTGTGTGGCCGCCACTGGCCTTATATGGCTGTTGAACCTGAAATGTGGCTAGTGAAAATGGGGGACTGTATTTTATTTAACTTTAATTGTATTCAAATGTGAATGGCCACATGTGGCTAGGGGCTTTCCTACCCTCAGTGCGGACATAGGTCTTGGTTGGCCCCAATGTAAACTTTGCAGCATCTCACGGTGCGGGTACTGGTTTGAGAAAATATCCTCCTCAAGCGGGTCGGACTCTTCTGTCTGTAAGCCTGCCTGTCTGTACTCACATTTCTTTGGGTTGTTTTTCTCGCCTTAGGTACTGTTGTGGGTGTTGTTCTCTACACGGGGAGAGAACTCCGGAGTGTCATGAATACCTCAAATCCTCGAAGTAAGGTGTGTACAGAGTCACAGGATGTGTTTCCTTGCCAGAACTTTCTGACCTGATGTAGTTTGATGATTGGTGTTGGTGGGGTGAGAAGCTAGATTTAAAAACAGGAACCCCTGACAGTGTGACTTCATTTATACAAACTATCTTTTCACGTACGTGTATGTGCATAGGTATGTGTGTCTATACAGATACACATGCACAGTACATAAATATGTATTCGTATGTACAGGCAGCCTTTGGAGAGGTGATGGTTCTATTCCAGACCACCATGTAAAGTGCGTATCACAGCAAAGCAAGTTACACGAATTTTTCGGTTTCCCAGTGCATTTAAAAGTTATGTTTACACTATCCTGTAGTCTGTTAAGTGTGCAGTAAAAGCATTATGTCAAAAAAACCAATGTACATACCTTAATTTAAAAATACTTTATTGCTAAAAAATACTAACTTATCCTCTGGCAACACAGGGTTGCCACACACCTTCAATTTGTAAAAAACCTCAATATCTGCGAAGCTCACGGCAGTTAAACAAGGACTGCTTGTAAATGAATACATAACGTTTTAAAAGCTTTAAAGTGAACTGTTGAGTCCTTACTGTTTGCCACGTCTTGTGCGGCATCCTTCATGTGCACCTCATTTAATCCTCACGCCAGCCTGTGAGCACAGGTGCTTCTGCAGCCTCATCTTATAGAGTAGAAATGGCCTGGAGAAGGGCCACGCTCTGGCCAAGCTGTGTAGACCTGGCTTCAGACCCACGCTGAGCTGCTGTGGCAGGGCGAGCGGAGTCAGCTCTGCGGTCTGCCTGGCGGCCCTGTTACTGCTCCCTTCCCACCAGCACCCTCCCTCCCAGCTCCACCCCTCCCCCAGCTTCTTAGAGTCAGAATATCGCAGCGTGGTTTTCTTTGTCAATACCGTGAACAGATGCCAGTCACTTCACCCCACCATTACAACCCCCATGACGACCATCGTTATTACAACTCTAAATGTCATCTATTTGATGTTTTAGCTGTATCCGGGGCCATGTTTTTGCGAAGTGATGGGTTTCATGTGCTGGTTCCATTTTTAAAGAATATACATTAAAATAAATATGTAGCCATTAAAATACTAACGTTCATGAATGCAGCACCTAAAAATCAGGGGCCACCAGTGGTGTGTGCCCTGAATTTCCAGGCAATAGGGAATTAGCGCGTGGTGCGCTGCGCAGAGCTGTGGGACTGAGTCATTTCACAGGCTGCTGTGTAGGATGGTTAGAGGCCACGCAGCGCACAGCATTGCTGAAGGCAGCGGTAACCCACTTATGTGATTCCAAGGCTAAATCTAAATTCATTAAGAAAAAATCGAAATCGGATTCATTGAAGTCCCTTGGATGTCTGTTAGCCTGTGGGGCCCAGTGTTCTCACCCAAAGATGTGTGGGGATCCGTGGCGCCCACTGTCTTGCCCGAGGTAGAGGTGTTCCTGGGGGAAGGACCAGTTCTCCGGGCGGGCTGTGGGTTGCACCAGCTAATCACAAGCTTCGCTGTGTGCCTTGTCCCACAGATTGGCCTGTTTGACCTGGAAGTGAACTGCCTAACAAAGATCCTCTTTGGAGCTCTGGTGGTGGTGTCTCTGGTCATGGTCGCCCTCCAGCACTTCGCCGGACGTTGGTACCTACAGATCATCCGCTTCCTCCTTTTGTTTTCCAACATCATTCCCATCAGGTAAGCAGAGAACAAGCTTGTGTTTAAGTGCTGCGACATTTGCTTCTCTCTCTTCATTCAAAGGTCATGGTTTTGCGGTTTTGAGAAGGAGCTGGGCCCTTTGTAGAGTGATGACCAAGGACACGCAGGGTCAGGAGTGTAGGCGGCGCTCTGGCTGGAGCGCTGGACGGGCACATTCCTCCCTGAACCTTCCTTTCTGGAATGACTCTCTGCTCAAGAGGTCTGGCCTTGCCCAGTCTCAGTGTACACTGGACATGCCATTTAGATTTCATCTTATTTACCAGCCCCAGGAGGTTGGTGGTGGCTGGTGGGAGTGCTGTGTTGAGGAGGATTCTGAGCCTGAGTCTGGGCTCATGGTGCTTGATTAGCAGTGGAAGCTTGGTGGCACATGCCAGGCAATTGTTCGCCTACCTCATCTGAAGGCTGAATAAATGGTTAAAAAAAAAAAAAATATATATATATATATATATATATGTAATAGATGGTCAAAGTAGAAAAAAAAATTCACAGTAGCCAAAGAAGAAAATAAAAATCATCTCTAATCTCACAACTAAGTGATAATTGCTGTTAATATTTTGGGATATATGTTTTCTAGACAGCTTTCTATTTTAGAAAAAGGAGAATTTGCTCTACATAAAAATCCACTCCCACCCTCCACTTTTTTTTTTCTAACAAAGGATGTGTTGCAAATAACTTTTCACATCAAATATACTTGCACACCGTTATTTATTAGAACTGCTGTAGTATGTATTCTATGCCTGATAATTTATTTAGACCCATATTGTTGGATGCTTGTTTCTACTTTTTCCCCATAATAAATGATCAGTAAATAATTATAAAATAAGCCATATCTTTTTCCCTCAGACTTCTAGTGCTTATAATCTCTCTCTTACACTTACTTGATCTCTTGCCCTGTATTTTGTCTTGCTCTTTTGTGTATTTATATCATCCCAGCTAGACTTTGTCTTTTTCTGAAGACAGAGATTGTGGTTCTGGTACAACAACATGACTAGAAGAAGGAGATTGAGCCCCAAGCTAGTGTGCTCTGGATGATGGTTTCAAAGAATACATAAGTCTAATTTACTGCTAACAAAAGAGTGTTTGTGCTGTAATGTTGTGTATAACTGTAGTCTTTAAAGTTCTGTCTACAACATGACTGAAAATTGGTGCATTGAATCTGCATATGGGCCAGGGCTAGCCAGTGAAATAGCTAGCAATTTAATCAGTTTATAGGATTATGAATGAATTTGAAGATTTCTTTCTATTGTTTGCAATGAAATATTTAAAAATGAGTATAACACAGGGACTTCCCTGGTGGTGCAGTGGTTAAGAATCTGCCTGCCAATGCAGGGGACACAGGTTCGAGCCCTGGTCTGGGAAGATCCTATGTGCCGTGGAGCAGCTAAGCCCGTGCGCCACAACTACTGAGCCTGTGCTCTAGAGCCCGCATGCCACAACTACTGAAGCCCGCATGCCTAGAGCCCGTGCTCCGCAACAAGAGAAGCTACCTCAATGAGAAGCGAACGCGCCACAACTAAGAATAGCCCCTGCTCACCACGACTAGAGAAAGCCCGTGTGCAGCAATGAAGACCCAACACAGCCAAAAATAAATAAATAAATAAAATTTAAAAAATGAGTATAAGACATAAAAAGGAATATTATTCAACCTTAAAAAGGAAGGGGGAATTCTGACACATGCTGCAACATGGATGAACCCTGAAAACGTTATGCTAAGTGAAATAAGCCAGACATAAAAGAACAGATCATGTGTGATTCCACAGTACGAGACCCCTAGAGCAGTCAAATTCATAGAGACAGAGAGTAGAATGGTGCTTGCTGGGGGCTGGAGGAGGGGAAATGGGGAACTACTGTTTAATGGGTATAAAATTTCAGTTTGGGAAGATGAAAAAGTCCTTGAGATGGATGGTGATGATGGTCCCATAACAATGTGAATGTACTTGATATCATTGAACTGTACACTTAAGATGCTTTAAATGGTAAATTTTGTGTTATGTATATTTTACCACAATGTAAAAAATGAATAAGGTATTAAAAATACATTAGCTCAGAGGACTACTAATTTTTTCTTTTTAAGTAAGGCTAAAACAACTACCTTTTCAATATTTTAAAAGTATCTTAAATTTTTATACTTTATTTTGGTCTGTAACAGGATCGCTTCATGGAAATTTGATAGTGGTATTGAATCTGTGGATTGAGCCCCAGCAGTGTGCTTCTACAGGGGGTGATTCCAGATGTTATGGCACACACGATGTGCATTTAGAGTCCTTGTTGAGATACAAGCAGTCTTATGTTTATCCCGTTAACCTGTGTGCTCTGGTTTTCTGACAGTCTGCGTGTGAACCTGGACATGGGCAAGATCGTGTACAGCTGGGTGATTCGCAGGGATTCGAAAATCCCCGGGACCGTGGTTCGCTCCAGCACGATTCCCGAGCAGCTGGGGAGGATTTCCTACCTACTCACAGATAAGACCGGTGAGTTTCCTGGGGCCCTCGCAGGATTCAAGGTCGAAGAAGGTGCTTGGAATCTCTTTCTGGAGGTGTTAGAGATGCATGCTGCTGCTCTTTTATTTTCTTCATCTTTTGATGATGACAGACTGTTTGGTGATGATGATGATGATGATGATAGCAGCAGAGCCTTACTTCATGCTAATTATGTACAAAAGCACCATTCTGGGTATTTATAGTCACTTACTTAATCCTCCCCCCGCGTTGTGAGTTCGGGGGTATTAAGTGACTTGGTGGTTAAGTGACTTGTCAGGAGCACCTAGTGGCAGAAGCAGGCTTTGAACTCAGTCTGGCTTCAAGTCCTGACCTTGAAACCACACCTCAAAATACTGCTCTACAGTTTAACATCTGTCAGGTTACGAGGTTGTCGTAATGGTTGAGAGCAAGTGCGGAGTGGGGAGACCTGGGTTTTAGCTTCCTCTCTACCATTCAATGAGCATGGGATAAAAGGGAATCTATTGCAAAGATTTGGGAAATCAGCAAAACTAGGTTTCAAGAAGGAGAAGAACCAGGAAAGTTCTGGCTGTGTCAGCATCAGGACCCCTGGGATGGTCTCCTGACTTGACTCTACTCATCCTCTGTCGATATGTCTGTCTGCTCAAGGTTTAGATTCCTTCAAGGTAGAATCTGATTGGCCTCATGTATGTCACGTGCTGCCCTCTTGGCCAATGGAATGAGTCAGGCACCCTGATTGACGCTCCCTCTGGACCATCCCGGGGAACGAGGGTGATAATTCCCCCTGGAAACCTGGGGTTCTATTTTCAGAAGAAATTCTGGGATTCCGGGCTGACAGAATATCACAGGTGTCTCATCCAGCAGGAGCAGTGCTGAAACCAGTCTGTGACATACAGTAAACTCTCAAAAAAAGAAAAAAAAAAAAACCAAATAGCTATCATTACTGTTAATAATAATAAGAGCTCCAGGATGTAGGCAGTTACTCATTTGTCTTGTGTTTCAGGAACTCTTACCCAGAATGAGATGGTTTTCAAACGGCTCCATCTAGGCACTGTGGCCTATGGCCTCGACTCAATGGATGAAGTACAAAGCCACATTTTTAGTATTTACACCCAGGTAAAGACTTCTGTTTTGATACCCAAACAATTGTTTTACATTTATTAACACCTATATTGAGAGGAATTCATAATACCATATGATTCACTCATTAAAAGTGTACAGTTGAGTGTTTTTTTGTATACTCAGAGTTGTGTAACCATGACCACAGTCAATTTCATCTTCATCACCCCAAAAGGAAGCCCTGTACCCATGGACATTCAGTCACTCCTCACTTCCCCCAACCCCACCTTTCCTTCCAAACCCCTGGCAACCACTAATCCTTCACATTTTGAATAGACCTGCATTTGAGGTTTTTTCCCCATCTTCCTCATCCCCAGGGTTAATCTACTGAAATACTAATGGATACTGGGGAAAACATAAGAAAAAATTATTTGCTTGTAACTGGTGCCAGAAAGAACTTTGAGAACCTAATGGTTGGTTTTCCTTCAAGCTTACGAACATGCTTAATTACTTTTTCCTTCTCCCCCATTATGAGCCAAAGCAGCATAATTAATGGGCTGCTTGTGACATAATCACGGTATAACCGATCACTTCAGTTCCTCATCTCTTTTCAACTCAGCAATCCCATGGAAGAAATTATCAGAGATGATGGTCAACTTCTCTGCTCCTGATTTTCACCCCCTACAAGGTTTTTCAAAACCGGTCATTTTTTTTTTAGAGAAAGGTATTACTTGTAAGTGTCCTAAGAGTCCAAAAAAGTTAAACCAGCAGGTCCCCCACCTTGGCTGCTCATCAGAATTACTGGTGATGTTTTAAAAACAGAGTAAAAACAAAACAAAAGCCATTAACTTGGGTGTGGTAACCTAGAGATTCTGACTCATTAAGATGACAGGAGAGTCTGGGCTTCTGTGTTTTAAAAGAAAGATGACAAAACAAACAAATCCCTTGGTAATTCTGAGACACACCCAGGGCTAAGATGGACTGCATTAGACCAGCTACGTGTCATGACACTTGTTTGGGGGCAACAGAATAAAAAGGCCATGTTTTGCTTAAATTTGTCCAAATAGATAATGATTCCATAGTCAGAAGGCCAATTAAAAATGTATTTTTGTGTAAGGGTTAGAGGTGGACTCTCTAAATGCTTTGTGATACAGTTATAGTCAGTCAACATTTAATTTTCCGGAATGTTCGCTAGCCTGCATACCTGGATTTCCGGGGTATCTCCTGAAAATGGCAGGGCAGGGGATAGTGTGGAAGTGGGGGTGGATTTTAAGTGGAGAACAGTTTGTTTGATCCATGTCATGTCATCACCTACTACCAGCCACGAAGCACTTGTCATTCTTCTAGGCTCCCTGTGTGGGCATCTTGGCTTGTCCCCAAATGGTCCATTGTCCTTCTTCAAAGATGGACTTTAAGACTATTAAAAAATCACAAGGGCTTGGTTGGACCGAGAGGAAAAGCCACAGTCAGCCCCTGGTTCCTTTCTCTCTCTCTGACCCGTCTTCCTCTGTGAGGTGACGTGGTGTCTGTGCTGGGCTCTGTGTGTCCCTCTCTAGGGGGTTCTGCTCTTATCCAGCTTCTGTCACCCTATTGAAGCTGACAGCTCCCATGTCTGTGTCGGCCCGACCAGGAGCTTTAGCCTGGAATACACCTGCGTACTTGGCATCACCGCTTGTGGGTCATGAGGACGGTGCACCCACCATCCCGGCATTTTTCCTGCATTCCGTACACTTGCTTCTTTAAGCTGTTCTTGTTTTAGTAAGCACCACTCGCATTTACCCTGTTAGCTCCGTCCAGGGATTTGGGAAGTGCCCCTGCTTCCTGCCCCGTGACCACCTGCCTTCAGTCGTGGCCCTGCTCCCCCCAGATCACCTGTTTGGCCTTTTGTCTTCATCCCCTCTCGCTCACTAGGCAGGAACTACACTCTCCCTTGCCTGGCTGTCTGCAGTGACCCCCTGCAGGCTTTCCTTGTTTCCCTCCTGGGAGCACAGGATCGCCCTGGTACTGGCAGCTCCCTCGCAGGGTCTGAGGCTTCCACGTGGTCCAGCATGGCCTGCCTCCCCTGCCGCCACCTCTCCCGCTGTTCACCCTCTCCTCCCGCTCACCCCATTACACCACTGCCTGCGGCATTCAGGGCAAGGTGAGCCGCCTCGTTTCTGTGTCTTGGAATATTCTTCCCTGTGAACCCTCGGTCCCAATGCCTCCTGGGCCCCTCCTGCGGGGTCACCGTGTGGATCGTTAGCTTCTCAGCACCTGGCCAAGTCCCACCTGCCTCTCAGCCCTGTCTCAGCGGTGCCGGCTGCCGACGGTCACGTTAGACAGCTTTGTAGACCTTGGGGTGCACCCCGGCGGGAGGCACACCCCTGCCCATGCTTGTGGTATTTTTAAGAGCTTGTGTTGACAGAAGCCATCCTTTCTCAGGATATTTGTGTAGTTCAGCTTTTGTAGCCCATTTTTGGTTTAGCACAGATAACACTGTGTAAAGTCTTAAAAGTTCTTACCGTGAACTCCTTTTTTTTTTTTAATTTTAATTTATTTTTTAAATTTTTGGCTGCATTGGGTCTTCGTTGCTGCGCACGGGCTTTCTCTAGTTGTGGCGAGCCGGGGCTGCTCTTCGTTGTGGTGCGCGGGCTTCTCATTGCGGTGCCTTCTCTTGCTGCAGAGCACTGGCTCTAGGCTTGCGGGCTTCAGTAGTTGTGGCTCGTGGGCTCTAGAGCGCAGGCTCAGTAGTTGTGGCGCACGGGCTTAGTTGCTCCGCGGCATGTGGGATCTTACGTGACCAGGGATCGAACCTGTGTCCCCTGCATCGGCAGGCAGATTCTTAACCACTGAGCCACTAGGGAAGTCCTTACCGTGGACTCTTAACTCATCACCCTTCCTCAGCGGAAGCTCGTAAATTGATTTGCCCGTCCCGGCCTTGGGTTTAAAGTAGCTGAGTGTGATGGGGAAAGACCGAGGCTGGTGTGCACACTACCCCCCTCCGAGGCCACGTGCATTCTTCTCTCGGGACATCGAAAAGCCCTGCGGTAAACACATGACTATTTTTGTGATGACAAGTATGAAGGCTTTCCTGTGGTTTTTAAACAGCTTTATTGAGGTATAACATACATACCATAAAATTCAGCCATGTTGACTGTAGTATTCAATGATTTTTTTGGGTAAATTTACAAAGTTGTGGAACCATCCCCACAATCCAGTATTAGACCACACCCACCACCCCAGATGATTCTCCTGAGCCCATTACAGCCATTCATCTGACTTTTAGAGTTTAATAATTGGACGTTATAACAGTGTCTCCTAAGGTAGAGTATTTGGAACTCCTGGCTCAGATCGCTAGGGACAGAGTCAGAATCTCTAGGAGTGGTGCGTGGACCTACAGTTTTAACAGGTGAACCAGGTGATTCCAAAGTAAAACAGAGTTTGAGAATAGCTACCGCACATCTGAGGTTCCTCCTTATTTTTCAGAATGTCAGTGTCTAAATCTGTGGACTCCAAAACAGAGTTTGCAAGGAGACCCATTGAGGTGCAGGAGGAAAAGATTAGAATGTCTATTCACATTTCATTTTCATCTTCAAAATTAAAGCAAAATTTAAACTTTACTAATAGCTTTAAGATTGACCCTGGGACCCTCACTCCATATATCAGATGAACTTTTATCAGGCACAGTCCTTGAGGTGTCCTGCGAAAGGAGTTGGAATTCTATGATTGTTTATTTTCAGAACATTGAAATGCAGATTGTGTTTTATGAGTGTCCAGGTGACTGGTTTTAGGGATGTTGTTTAACTAAAGTAACCTCGTAAAGAGGAAAGAGGGCGGGCGGCTTTACAAGATTCCTGCAGGGAAACTCCAGATGATCAATACAAGCCCAAGTAAACCACAAGGAAATGGCCAACACATTATGAGATAAACCCATGACAGGCTAAGGAGATGTGATGATTTTTCCTCTGGCTTATTCATTTACTTATTGGCACCTTTAAAAAACTGAGAGAGAATTCACAAACCATGACATTTACCCATTAAGTGTACAGGTCAGCGTTTTTTAGTATATTCTCAACACTGTGCAATCGTCACTGCTATCTCATTTCAGAACGTTTTCACCAACCCAAAGAGGGACCCCCGATCTCTTAGACTCCCACCCCTCCCCCAGCCCCTGGCAACCACCCGTCTACTTTTTGTCTCTGTGGTTTGCCTGTTCTGGACATTTCAGATGAAGGGAATCAATCAATACCTTTTGCACCTGGCTTATTTCACTTGGCATGGCATCCCCAAGGTTGCAACACGTGTCAGCACTTCATGCCCCTTATGACAGATATGACAGTTTGAATCTATAATTTTAAATAATTATAATTTAAAATCTATAATTCTCAGTGCCCCTTACCCTGAGTGTATGTTATTTTGAGGTATTAGCTAATTCTGTGAAATATGCTCTTTTCATTTTTATTGTATCATTTTAGAATGTTTTTGTTGTTTCATAATGCACAATACAATTTTTATACAATTTAAATACACATGTGTGGAAGGTACTTAAATTTTTTCTCAACACATTCAAAGTATTTTGAGACGACTAGTCTTTATTACCTGGAATATGTAGTCATCTGTTTTATTTTACTCCCCTCAGCAAGTGGAAATATCTTTAACTATTATTAATATATGTATCTGAAAAAAAAATGGATGACTATGGAAAGTGGGAGGCTCGTGGTGTCCTGTGTCAGAGAAGACCAGGACCAAGAGTGTTCTAGGCTGTTCTGTACATGTAAATTCTTATTTTTCAAAAAAACATAGTTCACATTATTTCACGTATTTTAATCTGTGAACTGTGATTTTTCACTTAACGTTTTGTCTCTGATATTGTTTTAGGATTTGTTAGAGGTGGAATTTACGGAGCCTTTTTTTCCTTTTCTTTTTTTTTTTTTTTCTTAAATTTATTTATTTATTTTTGGCTGTGTTGGGCCTTCGTTTCTGTGCGAGGGCTTTCTCTAGTGGCGGCGAGCGGGGGCCACTCTTCATCGCGGTGCGCGGGCCTCTCACTGTCGCGGCCTCTCTTGTTGCGGAGCACAGGCTTCAGACGCGCAGGCTCAGTAGTTGTGGCTGAAGGGCCCAGTTGCTCCGCGGCATGTGGGATCTTCCCAGACCAGGGCTCGCACCCGTGTCCCCTGCATTGGCAGACAGACTCTCAACCACTGCGCCACCAGGGAAGCCCTCCTTTTCTTTTTAATGAGTATGTTGGTGAATGTGTGAGTTTGTGGTTTACTTTCCTGCACAAGATACATACACACAGGATGCATTCGGTTGTCAGTGCTTGCTGTGTCCCAGATAGTGTACCTCTTGCTTTCTGCATCCATAGGAAACGGAGAAGGTTATGTTTTCTCGAGGAGGAATTTTTCATCTGTGTGTTTTTCTCTGGGACACAGAGTTTACTTTGTTTTTTACTGATTTAAAAAATTCCTAATACTTTCTTAGGATACATTTTTTTTTTTCCTGCAGAAAAAATAAACAACATGGATAAGTACAAATAAAAAACATTGAAATCACCTGTATTCACATCACTCAGTGATAGCCAGTGTTAACACCTGGGTGTATAAAATGCCAAGCTATTTCTCTGCCTTTGTGTGTCTGTGGAGATGTGTACTTTGTTTCTCTCTCTCTCTGTTCCTTTTTTTCTTTTCAACAAGAAGGCATCATATTTTTGTAATTCTTTTAAACTAGAGTTGAGCATCAAAACTGTAAAGTTTAAAAATATGTATATATGCCTGGGCCCTACTCTATTCTTTAAGTGTCAGGGGCCCAAACATATATATATACTTCTTAAAATCTTTACTGGTTATTCAGAGAGGCATTTCTGGTTAAGAACCACTGTTGGAATAACACTGTCCAGCTTCTTTCTCTTCACACATGTCATGATTATGATCCTTTTTAATGGTTTTATAATAGGGCCAGGACTAGGTAGGGTTAAAGAGAGTGAAGCATGCACCCAGGGAGCAAAATTTATTGAGATGGCAAGAAAACGCCGTCATCAAGACAAACCATACTGTAATGCAACACTTAAAAAACTCAAAATTAATGCGAAAAATCCAAATCTTAAATTGACAGTATCCAGTTCAGCATTCGTGCACAGTTTGGCCTCACCATCCTAACCCCGGTTTTACGGTGGGAGCGGCTTCATGTCCGGTTCTCAGCCTGGGCATATTGACATCTGGGCTGGATCATTTTTTGCCATGGGGACCACCCTGTGCCCTGTAGGGTGTTCAGCAGCATCCTTGCCCTCTGCCACCTCGATGCCTGTAGCACGCTCCCCTGGCACCTGCCTTGTCGCACCCTCAAGTATGTCCAGACACTGCCCAGTGGGGGGGCACAGTCTCCCAAGTTGAGAACCCCTGTGTAGTATGTGGTTCCGTTTCAACGAATTGAAATCTGTTGCCTCTGTCATGCGGAAAGATGTGTACTGTTAAGCAGTAAACGTTGTGTTTATGCAGTCACTTAGCGTGTAAGGCAGTTGATTCACTTGGAAGTGGTAGCTCTAAGCCTGTCTCTGTGGAGGTGGACCTTTGAGGTTAATGAGTTACCAGCTCTGAGCTCAATTTGGGGAGTGAAGGGGGCCTATTGAAACAGGAATTCCTTCTCTTCAATAGTGTATTTTTACCAGTTGCAACCCATCCATCGTATCTGGTAATATTATAAATGTTCGTAAGTGGTTATTTTTTTTCATTGCATTTGGAAAGAAAATTGATATTCCTGGTGACTCGGCATTTAATTTCTGTATTACTGTTTCCTGAAATACAGGCTGGAGTTCTCATTGGGAAATGTCCCTGCCATGGATTATTAACGAGAAACGGAGGCCTGTTTTTTTCACTGAATCTCCGTGTCTCATTTGTTGGCTGGGCTGCCCTAGAATGACCAAAACATCACATGGTGCGAGATATCCACCGAAGGGCCCAAGGCAGAGGCCTTTGTATATGGAGATCTTGATTCCTCACCCAACTTCTGACCTCACGTGGGGCTATTTTGCCCTCCCTCCTTAAGAGGGCCAGTGGTTTCTCCCCCAGGGCAAAAAGAGTTGTAACCTGTCTCTGTGGATACCACATCTGTTTTTATTTTCCCCTGGTATTTTTTAAGTAAGAAGAAATGTGTGCAGGTTAAAGGGCCTATGGGGAGGAGGCTAGAGATAAACACTGTACAATGTGAAACTCTTCCATATGGGGAATGTGAGGAAGTTTGGGGACTGGGCCTCAATACGAACACTAGCTGAGCTCCTGGTAATTACCAGTGCCTTCGTGATGTATGTGGATTGCCATTTGGTGTGTGGGTGAGCCTTTTATTTGCAGATTAAAAGAGAATTTCAGAATCAGTGGTTATGACCCCTCTTCCCTGAAACATCTTAGTAGGAAATTGGGATAAGTATCAATGTAAGAGAGAGAGGAATGAACGTGGAGATAGTAAACCAGTCTGCCTGTGATGTTGGTCCAGTTCAGTCACCATCATTTTCTAGTTTGTTGTCAAATGGTTCCCTGATCTGAGAGTGAGGTCTTTGCAAAAATCTGGGCTGTGTTTCTCTTTTTTGCCTTGCCCTAGTGTGGTTTCACCTGGAATGCAAAACCCCAAAGCTCTGTGTTATCCCACATTTGAAATAGGAGTGGAAATATTTGACTTCTGTAGACAGAATCAGATTGCTTATAAAATCCGAAGGTTTGTGGAAGAGGCCCTGAACTCAGCCTTTCATTCAAATCCACTGTTACTAAAACTTGCCAGCCAGAGCAATTACTTTGTCAAAGGTCTTGTTATTGCTCCTAATGTTAAGTAATAATTTGGTCCAGGTGCTGAGGAATGTGGGCAAAAAAATGAAGACATGCGTCCACGGCTAGAACATAAATTATAGAGTTTAGAAAAAATGTTCTTGATTTAGTCTCTCCCGGAGAGGGAACCTTTCTGTAAATCTTCAGTCCTCGTTATAATCTTAAACTTAAATTCTTTATGATTAAAAGCACTTGGCAAATAATGATTCATTTAAACTGTAGTTCTGATATATTACTCTAATTATTGTTACCATGCCGTGCCCTTTGGCCTGGAAGTGAAACTCGTGTCCTCTTGACACCAAAGGTTAACAGAGCAGGAAGCCAGAGCAGTGTGTGTGCCTGCATGACCAGAATAATTTAGTAATTGTCTAATTACCTGAGGAGTATAATGCCACTGCTAAAAATAGTATTAAAAAATTAAATGAAAGTCGTTTTCTTGTTTCTCATAACCCATCTGTTCTCTATTTTGGGCAACCACGTGTTCATGGGTATGAAACGTGATTCATTCTAAAAGATCGGATGGCTTCTGCTCTGTTGGATAAAATATGTTTTTAATGGAACACAGCATTCAGTAACTTCACAAACATCTCCAGCTTCCGAGACTCAGTTGTAGAGGCAGGAAGACTATTGTAGGTCTTTTGTCCTAAACTGTGACTTAAAATCTGGAACTGATGTTGGTCAATTTGATATTTATTTCTTCTTAGAAATGGAAAAAAAGTTCATGACAAATGAGGACTTCTCACCAGCATCTTAGGAATATTAAGTCGTTCATTTGTTCAACAAATATCTGTTGCTAGTTACTACTGCCCTTGGTACTAGAATTCAGTAGACAAGCTCTCTGTTCTCATGGTCTAACGGGAGAGTTATCAGGTAAAGAATCCAGTTTTAGCCAGTGGAGACAATAACACACATGGTAACGTGGAAGCATGGCCCCCAGTGGGGTGGGCACAGGGGGCAGCATGGATTAGGGGGCTCAGGGGAGGTGTCTTTGAGGAGGAAACATTGAATGGAGACCTGAATGATGAGGTGGAGTGAGCTAGCTCTGCAGAGATGTGGGAAACAGTGTTCTAGGAAGTGGGTCCTGTAAGTGCAAAGGCCCTGAGGCAGGAAGGAGGTTGGAGAGAGAGGCTAATCAGATGGGTCATGGGAGGGCACCAGAGTGTTTTTTATTGAACACTAACTCATAGACTGTTGGCAAGTGGTCTCTTTCTAGTGGTCTTAATTTTTTATTGTATTTTAAGGCAGTAGAACCCCTTTATTCAAAGCTAGACCTTCATGGTACCCGGTGTGTAACACAGATGGGTATGGGGTTGTTTGTCCTCCTCGTTTGATGGTGCTGAGTGGGTTTCTCGGGATTTCTCTACTCCGCACATGGGTTGAAAACCACCCCCTAGCCCACTCCTCTCATTTGCAGGAAACCGAGGCCCAGAGGGCAGATGGGACTTGCTCAACGTCACACAGCTATTCACACCCACCCGAGAATCAGGCTCATATTTCTCAGCCTTCAGTACTCTTTTTACCATGTTGCTCAAAACGTCTTCCCCAACTTAACCCATTAGGAGGCCAAGCTGTGTGTTGAAAGGTATGAATGAAGGAACGGATGAGGGCTGTGTAAGCAACAGAACTCCTTCTTAGACAAGAGTTAGGGTCCGTGGCCAGTGTGGAAGGCAAAGCTTGAGCACATTTGAGTTTACTCTTGAAAATCTACCCTAAGTGGACTTCTAGGTACCATTTTGCAGTGTGTTCAGCCAGCCAGGCTTCTTTCTGGTTGTTACTGATATTCTCCCCGGACCTGCCCTTGGTTGCTGGTTGCTTGTTACCCCCTAGAGCCCCCATCCATACTGTTGTCTTCATTTTTAAAAAAAATTTATTTATTTTTGGCTGTGTTGGGTCTTCGTTGCTGCGTGCGGGCTTTTCTCTCTAGTTGTGGCGGGCAGGGGCTACTCTTCGTTGCGGTGCGCAGGCTTCTCATTGCAGTGGCTTCTCTTGTTGCAGAGCATGGGCTCTAGGCGCATGGGCTTCAGTAGCTGTGGCTCACGGGCTTGGTTGCTCCGCGGCCTGTGGGATCTTCCTGGACCAGGGCTCGAACCCGTGTACCCTGCAATGGCAGGTGGATTCTTAACCACTGCGCCACCAGGGAAGTCCCCTGTCTTCAATTTTAAACTGAGAGGAATGTACATTTAAAACAGCAGTTCTAACCCAGGCATGATTTTGGTCTCCATGGGCAATTGGCAACATCTGAAGACACTTTTGTTCTCCTGTTGCAACTGGGGGTTGCTTCTGGCATCTGGTAGATGGAGGCCAGAGAAGCTGCTAGCCATCCCACTGTGCACAGGACGCTCCCCCCGCCGCCAGCCCCAACGGAGAATTATCCCCCCCAAATGTCAGCAGGGCCGAGGTCCGGGAGCCCTGGTCTGAAGCAGCACATCCCTTGAAGTGTAACGGGGCCCCCACTCGGTCAGAGGCCCCCAGCACCACCCAGAGGAAGGCACGTTCTCACGTTCCCAGGTAACATCACCCGCATTCACTAAACTGTCATTTTTTCCTCTTTTTATTTTGCATTTTTGTTTTTGGCTGAGCGCCCACGACCGGATCCCTGACTCCCACGCCCTCATGGCAGTGTTACTGGAGACACCCCCAGAGTGACGTGTGTCAGAGCAGCTGAAAGAGAAGCAGCGACTCCGCGGGGTCGTTCTTCTTCCCTCTCGAGGTCCTTCCGTGTCTCTGGTCATCTTCCTCGTTGGTTTCCTCTTCTCATAGCAATCCCAGGACCCGCCCGCTCAGAAGGGTCCCGCGCTCACCACCAAAGTGCGGCGGACCATGAGCAGCCGCGTGCACGAAGCCGTCAAGGCCATCGCGCTGTGCCACAACGTCACCCCCGTGTACGAGTCCAACGGTGTCACCGACCAGGCCGAGGCGGAGAAGCAGTACGAGGACTCCTGCCGCGTGTACCAGGCGTCCAGCCCGGACGAGGTAAGCCCCGGACACGCGGGATGCGCTGTCTGTTTCCCACGCGCTCCGGCTGGGGCCGCCTGTCAGGGCAGCGGGATCCGGGACGATGCTGGGCCGCTAGGGAAACACGCTGGCAGATGCCTGCAGCCCTTGATCTTCCTCTAGAAGGAGTAGCCTTGGACTTGAGATACATCCTGAGTTAGGAAGCAGCGAGAGATCTTGTTTGTGGTTCAGACGGCCAGCGCATAAGGGGCGCTGTTTTTAAAAAACGGCTTAATTAGGATATAATCCACATACCATACAGTCGCCCGTTTGACAGATACATATAGGTCAGTGTTTTTTTTTTTTTTTTTTTTTTTTTAAGATAGTAGTCATCTTTTCTTTTTTAAACTTATTTATTTATTTATTTATTTATTGGCTGTGTTGGGTCTTCGTTTCTGTGCGAGGGCTTTCTCTAGCTGTGGCAAGCGGGGGCCACTCTTCATCGCGGTGCACGGACCTCTCACTATCACGGCCTCTCTCTTGTTGCGGAGCACAGGCTCCAGACGCGCAGGCTCAGTAGTTGTGGCTCACGGGCCCAGTTGCTCCGTGACATGTGGGATCTTCCCAGACCAGGGCTCGAACTTGTGTCCCCTGCATTGGCAGGCCGATTCTCAACCACTGCGCCACCAGGGAAGCCCGGTTTTTTTAAATAGTATATTCATGGAGTTATGCAACCATTACCACAGTCAATTTTAGCATCGATTTTTGTGACATTTTTGTCAACCCAAAAGGAAGCACTCCGTGCCTGTATTCCCACAGACTCCCACCCTCCCTCCCTCCAGCCCCTGGCAACCACTGACCTACTTTCTTTCTTTTTTTTTTTTGCAAGTTTTTTTTGCATCCCATGTATTTACTTTTTTTTTTTTTAATTAATTAATTAATTTATTTATTTTTGGCTGTGTTGGGTCTTCGTTTCTGTGCGAGGGCTTTCTCTAGTTGCGGCAAGCGGGGGCCACTCTTCATCACAGTGCACGGGCCTCTCACTATCGCGGCCTCTCTTGTTACGGAGCACAGGCTCCAGACGCGCAGGCTCAGTAGCTGTGGCTCACGGGCCTAGTTGCTCCGTGACACGTGGGATCTTCCCAGACCAGGGCTCGAACCCGCGTCCCCCGCACTGGCAGGCAGACTCTCAACCGCTGCACCACCAGGGAAGCCTCACTGACCTACTTTCTATCTCTGTAGATTTGCCTATTCTGGACATTTCATACAAATGGAAACATACACACACATTTTGTGTCTCACTTCTTTCACTTAGCATGTATTTTCAAGATTCATCCATGTAGTAGCATGTAGCAATACTTCATGCCTTTTTATGGATGAACAATATTCCATTGAATGGATAATACTGTTTTGTTTATCCATTCTTTGGTTGATGAACATTTGGACTGTTTATATATTTTGTATGTGTATAATATATATATATGTGTGTATTTTCTTTGGGGGGGCTATTATGCTATGAACATGTGTCCAGGTTTTTGCGCAGACATATGTGTTCATTTCTCTCGGCGTACGTATAGGAGAGGGATTGCTGGGTCATGTTAAATTTATGTTTAGCCTTTTGAGAAACTGCCACACTGTTTTCTAAAGTGGCTGCACCGTTTTAAATTCCCGCCTGCAAGGTACGAGGGTTCCAGTTTCTCTGCATCTTAGCCGACACTTGTCACCGTCCCTCTTTTTGATTCTCGCCGATCTAGTGAGTGTGAAGTGAAATCTCATTGTGGTTTTGATTTGTGCTTCTGATACCAAAGGTTAATAATGTTGATAGCGTTGAGCATCTTTTTATGTGCTGATTGGGCCCTTTATGTATCTTCCTTGGAGAAATAAATGTATATCCAGGTCCTCTGCCCACTTTTAATTGTGTTATGTGTCTTTTTGTTATTGAGTTGTAAGAGTTCTTTATGTATTTGAGATAAAAACCTCCTATCAGATATATGATTTCCAAATATTTTCTCCCATTCTATCTTTTATGTTCTTGAAGGTGTCCTTTGAAACGTGGAAGTTTTAAATTTTGATGAAGTCTAATAAGCCACGTATTTTTGTATCTAAGCATCAACTCTTGCTAAAGCTGAAAGGATTCGTTTAATTCCGTGTTCAAGAGCATAGGACCTGGTAATACAGTTGCCTGTGCAGTGTTTTCTGTAAGAAGCCCGTAACTGCGTTTTCTCTTAGGGTGCCATATGATAGGAAGGCCTTCTGTGTAGGTGTAGGCAGAGAACTCCCTTGCCCAGCATGAAAATGGTATCATATCCTTTGCCCCCTGACTTGAGTGTAGTTAAGACACAGTCCGTGTTTTACCAGTCTGTTAACATTTTGTTTTTTTTTTCTGTCCAGTCTTCCTTTCTTTTTTCTTTCCTTAAAAAAAACTTTTATTCTGATTATGGAAACAATTTTTTGTAGTGTGGAAAATTTGGAAATTTCAGAAGAATATAAAGAGGGAAATGGGTTATTTGCAACTTCACTCATAAAAGATAACAATAGGTAACTTCCCTTGAGTATTTGGTACACATCAGGTCCCATTTGATGTACTGTGTATTATTCATTAAATCTTCCCAGCAACTAAGAGGTACTATGATTATCCCCATTTTCAGAAGAGAAAAGTCAAGGACAGAGAGATTAAATATTTAGCTTGAAGTTCCTAGTTGTTTTTTTTTTTTAAAGAGTTCAAAGTATAGTGGCTTTTCTTTTCTCTTATTATTTTTTAATTGAAGTATAGTTGATTTACAATATTATATTAGTTTCAGGAGTACAACAGAGTGATTTGATATTTTTAGAGATTATACTCCATATAAAGTTATTATAAAATATTGGCTATATTCCCTGTGCTGTACATTACATTTTTATATCTTCCCTGGATTTTTTTTTTTAGACTTTTAAATTTTGAAATACTTTCAAATTTTTGGAAAAGTTGTAAAATTAACACAAAGAAGTCCCCTTTACCAAAACTTTACTCAGATTCTTCAAATGTGAACACTTTTCTGCTTTTGCTTTATCTTTACCTTTGAAGAGTAAGCTTCAGGCATGATCCCCTTTTATTCCTAAATATTTCCTAAAGATACTTTCCTAAATATCTCCCTACAAAACAAGGACATTTATCAGAATCAGGAAATTAACATTGATACAGTACTGTTATCTAACTTGCAGATCTTATTAAAATTGCATCAACTGTCCCACTCACTTTTTTACAAAAAAAGAAAAAAATATTTTCCCCAGATCAGTAACCAATCCAGGAGTACACACCACATTCAGTTGTACTGCCTCTGGTGTCTCTTTTATTTTTATTTTTTTAATTTATTTTTTCTTTTTGGCCAAGCCGTGCAGCATGTGGGATCTTAGTTCCCCAACCAGGGGTCAAACCCATGTCCCCCTGCAGTGGAAGCTCAGAGTCATAACCACTGGACAATCTGGAGTTTCTTTTAACCTGGAACAGTTCCTCAGCTTTCCTTGACCGTCACAGCCTTGACTCTCTTGAAGAATACAGGTTATCTGTTTTGTAGAATGTCCTTCAGTTTGTATTTGTCTGACATTTTCTTATGATGTTGACTCAGGTTATGCATTTCTGGCACTGTCCTCGGTGCAGGGTATCTGGAGACACATGATGTTGGCGTGTCTAGGTCTCGGAGATGCTAACTTAGGTTTCTTGGCTAAGGTGGTGTCTCCCAGGTTTCCTCCTGGTAAAGTTGCCATTTTCTGTGGCTAACTTACATTACAACACCAGTCCCCTAAGTGACAGGGTCAGGGCTTTAACCCAGGGAGTTTGTTTTCAGAGCCCAAACTCTTAATCCTTTTACTAAACCATTTTTCAGAAACCACTAAATATTAATTTTTCTTTGTTTGATATATAGCCCCTCCACTAGGTTTTCATGTATTTTTTTCTTAAAAAAATGAGCATTTTAATATAGTTATGCGTTTTGCCTATATTTGCTCTTTTTTCACTAATATTTTATCATACCTGATTCTCAATTTTCTTGAACATTATTAAAACACAGTTTTTCAGATTCACTGCCTACGGTATGGACCCTAATATCTTCAACTGTTCTCATATTATTGGAATTTAGGTTATTTCTATTTTTTTTTTTTTTTTTTTTAAAAGCACTTTTCTTTTTTTTTAATAGCTACTTTATTTATTTATTTTATTTTATTTTTGGCTGTGTTGGGTCTTCGGTTCATGCGAGGGCTTTCTCTAGTTGAGGCAAGTGGGGGCCACTCTTCATCGCGGTGCAGGGACCGCTCTTCATCGCGGTGCGCGGGCCTTTCACTATCGCGGCCCCTCCCGTCGCGGGGCACAGGCTCCAGACGCGCAGGCTCAGTAGTTGTGGCTCACGGGCCCAGCTGCTCCGTGGCATGTGGGATCTTCCCAGACCAGGGCTCGAACCCGTGTCCCCTGCATTAGCAGGCAGATTCTCAACCACTGCGCCACCAGGGAAGCCCGGTTATTTCTATTTTTGAGCAACAGTATTTATAAACATTTGCAGCGAGTATCCTTACACTTGCTATTTCTAGAAATGGTGTGACGGGGTTCATTAATTTCACCAGGTATTTCTGAGTGCCTCCCATGGGCCAGGCACTGTGGAGTCTACGTTAAACAAGGCAGCAGCCCACACCGCTTGGGGCGGCAGGAGTGAGACAGTTGAGTGCGTGAATCTTGGGTTCCCAGCTCCACACCTGAGTGGGTTCCTTATCCTCACTGTGTGTCTGTGACATGGGACCCACAGGAGGGTGTTGTGAGGCCTTTAGTATGTGGTCAGTAAATCCTGTGGGTCAAACTGAATGAGTATGTTTAAGGCTCATGACGTAAATTACCAGAGTGCTCCCCGGGATTTTTTTTTTTTTTTTAACCATTTTACTCTTCCATCAATGTTGCAAGGACTCCCAGTTATGATGATGATGATGATGATGATTTTTGTTCATTTTAAGAAGGAGGGAGGGGCTTCTCTGGTATGTGAAGTGTTTTGGAGGTCTGGACTCATCTGAGAATATCCGTGAACCAGTGGTTGATGTGATCATGCGGGCGGGGGGAGGGTGGCCCAATAAGAATCTTTTCCAAAGATCAGAAATGGCAGGACACTTGGGTGTGTCTTTCCCTGCCCAGTCTCTTCTTCCTCCTTTCCTGGGGCAATGGAATGTGTCCCCTGGGAGACGACTCCTTCTCATCTGCTTGGTGTTTGTGGAAGAGCTCAAGCTGTGAAGCCCAGTTCATCCGTGACCATTGATATTTGAACCAGGCTTTTTAGGGGTGAAAAATTTGGTAACCCTTGGCCAAATTCTGAGATGGGAATTGTGTGCAGAGAGAAGCGGGAGGTGGGGGATAGGTATGGATGAGCCTACTGAGACTTGTGCCCTGGAACCAAAAACTTGTCATATTTGTCACCGTATCTTGACCAGGGTTAGTCTGCTTGATCTTGCTTTTCCGTTTGGGAATGGGAGGATGATACCATTGAATGGTCCGTGTGAGAAAGGACCAGATTCTTGGTAGTTATGGACTGGGGACCAGTAGCTTGTGGGTATTTGATAGAATTTAAATTAAATGTTGGTGATCCGATCAGCACTTGTGCCTCTGGGCTCCGATTGGCTTTTGACATGCGTATGTGACGGTCTTTAATGCCTGTCCCACACCCCTGGTTCCCACTGAACTTTGATATATTTGTTTTAGGGCTGTGCAAAGATTTTTCCATGAAGGTAAATCTTCCATGGAATGCTTTGTGCTTTTCAGCTCCTTTTTGTTAAAGAGAAGAGCCCTTTATCTCTGCTGTCCATTAATTGCCTTTGGATTCAGATTTGTTTTGTTTTTCTAAGATTCTGAATAGCGGTTTGCTTTTTTTAAAAAAAGGTATTTTCTTTTGGTCTTTGGTGTCTTCACAGAGGTCGGTGTTGCTTTCTTGGTTTCCTTTTCCCCACAGCTTTATTATTTTTTTTATTACACAGTCATTTCATGTTTATGATAGAAGATATGAAAATGTAGAGAAGAAAAAAAAGTAAACCATAATCCTACTAACCACTGTAAATGTTTTACTCACCAGCTTTTTAAACTACTTCAAAAGGTGCATACCTCAAAATATAAATCTGTTTATGTAAGTATACCGTCTGACAGAAAATAGGTTAAATCTAGTTCCAGTGAAATCTTTCAGAAAGCTGTACTGTTTCCAGATCCCTGTGGGATTCCACGTAGGAGTGGCTGGGTCTAGAATCCTACCTTTGAAATTCTATATCAATAAAACCTGGCTGGTGCGGGCAAGGTCAGTTGATGGAATACATACAGAAGCCAGTATCCTCTTTACTTTGGAGCTCCTGGAGTAATTTCTACCAGTTGGCCTAGGATTCATTTCCTGTAACAGAAAGCAGGATTTCCTAAATTTGTTTCCTGTGCACATTCCGCCTGGGAAGCCTTGAAGTGTCTTTATTCAACTATTGATTACAGCCTGGGGGGCACTGCCCCCACCCCCCCGACCCCCCGCCCATACAGTAAACTCCCAGGGGAAATGAGACAGATGTAATCTGGCCGGAGAGAAGTGGTCCTAAGATGCTCGGGCGAGCAGGCTTCAGCCCTGACAGCATCCCATCGTCTGCAGGATATTTGGCAGTGTTGGAGGTGGGGTGCAGTGGAGGGGGGTCACTGTGGTACAACTTTTAACGTGTCCTTCTTGGCGTGAGTGGTCAAGGAAGTGCTCTCCTCCGAGCAGATGGAATCCACCCTGGGACTCGTTCATTTGTCTAGAGAAGTTGATAAACACAACCTGTAATTCTCACTACGTAGTGATAACCACTGTTTATGTTCGGGTGTAGAGTTACCCAGATTTTTCCTAAATGTGGGCATATATGTTGAATTACAGTTGTATGTTTCTCTGGTACAGAATCACACTATAGTACAAGGAAGGAAGGAGGGTGAAGTGGGTTAAGTCACATCCTTGAGAAAGCCAGATGGTTTTCATGGTCCTGTAGGGTTTATGTGTGCGTGCGCATGTGGGCACGTGTACATATGTGCACGAGTGTGAGTGTGAACACATGTGCACGTGATGTGTGCACAGCTGCTGTTTGAGCGTGTGTGGCGTGTGGATGTGCATAGGTGTGTGTGCGTGTGTGTGAGTGTGAATGAAAGTGGCCTGCTGTATGTGGCTGTGCCTTGAGTACCTCAGTGATTTCAGAGCCCTTAGTTACAAGTTCTGGGTAATGTGTAGAATGTTCTGTGTGGCCACCCCTCCTCAGGGTGCAGAGCGAGAAGTCTATCTCCATCTCCCCCTGAGGCGCCCCGCCCCTTCCTTTCTCACAGTCTCTACACGGGGCCCCTCCCCTGACCTCTGCCTCGGAGCTGCCCGCTGTTCTCAATATCTGAGTACCTTTGCAGAGATAATTCTTTGCATATGTTAGAATTTTCCTCACCCTTTAATTATTAACCTATTTTAAAAATTTAAGAGCACAGTTGTAAATTATAGATACAGTTTTCCACCTTGCTTTCCGTTACTCATCCTTCTAAAGCACGTCCGTGTGTGTGGTATCGCTGTGTGGGGCGTCAGCTGAGTTTTGCTAAAATGTTGGCTTGCTGTGTGTTCTGTCGTCTCGCAATGGCATTTCAAGACCTTCATTTCCACTGATTTTTCTGAAAGATGGGGGCATCGCACTACCCCTCCTTACCCCGCAGTGCAGCTGCGGGTCGTGTGTCACTGCCACGGTGGACTTGATTAGCGGTGTGATTTTAAGCTGCACTCAGCCTCCTCGTAGGTAAAGAGGGACTGATACATCACACGGAGCTCATGGCCCTTAGAGAAGAGATGGAGCAGTGAGTGTAGCGGTGATGCTGCCAGTGGTAAGAAGGGGTCACCTGTTGCTTATCTGCTCTGTGCCAGGCACCGCGTTATGGGCGTCCCTTACCACCCAGAATTACTGTGATCGTGCTGTTTGCAAATGAGGTATAGATTGGCTAAGGAGTATTCCCAAGGTCACACGGCTGGCGAGATTAAAACCGGCAGCCCATGTCCAGAGGTGGGGCTCGTAACCCCACAGGACCACGTCCCTACCCATGGCATGATGGTTTGAAAGTGCTTTGTCAACTCACAAGTGTTGCAGAGAGTGAAGCACTTGCGTTTGGGGAGCTCAGGGCGGATACTGGGTGAAGTTCCAGAGTGTCCAATTATTTTTACCTACTCCGGTCCCCTTGGGACACCTGCACTGAGCCAGTGTTGTGTCTGGGATCTCCAAAACTCAGTGGCACCTTTTGTGTGTCCCTTCCCTCTTTTCTCATCTTATAAGCTTCCAAGCTTGGTGATAATAACTGTCTTCTGCCAGACCCCAGAAGCCTACCTTCTGAGTATCTTGCCTTCACCGTCCATCTCTTCAGGATCCGGCCCTTAGAAGGGAAAACCAAAAAGGATGTGTTTCTCCTCTAGTCCACAGTAACCTTGAAATGGCCCCCTTGCAAGTGGCCGTGAGAGATGGGCGAAGAGCGAGTGGGTCTCTCCTCCAGACATCAGAGTCTGTAGACGGAGAGCATTCCTGCATCCATTAGAATGTCAGAAGCTGAGAGTAATGCAGACAGGGGTGATATAAGAAAAAGGGGTATACAGTGAAGGTACAGCTAATCTAGAAGCAGATTTTATTTTTAGTTTCCCCCCCTCACTAATTATAAGAGTAACATTAGCTTGTTATAGAAAAAGAAAAAAAATTACAGGAAAAAAAAGCCAAAAATGTTTTGGTGTTTTTCCTACCTATTTCTCTTCTGTATATATACGATATATGTTCGATGACCTTGATTTGTTCCCTTGCATTATCCCTTTCCGGTAACTATCTATGGTAAGAATATTCTTAGTGGCTGCTCTATATTCTGCTGCTTAGATACACCACAGATTATTTTCTCTGTCTCCCAAGTGTAACATTTAGGTGGTCCCCCACTTGTGGCTGTCATAAATAATGTCATGATGGAGAGCCTCGCGTATTCAATCTCTCTGTACATCTCTCCGCATGCATGAAAGGTCCCAGTTGTCTCATTTTGCATTTCTTAACCCTGTTGCAAAGAGTGAGGATAAAAACCGTTGGGGAAAGGTAAGCCTGTGGCCTTGAGGAGGGGCCGGTAATCTCCCGTCCCTTTGCAGCCTTGGGGTTTTTTTTCCCTCCATAACCACATCCCTGTCGGTCCCCTGAATGCCTCCTCGTGTCTGAGCCTCAGCTCCAGGCCTCGGACAATGCCAGCATTCAGATGTGTGCACGATGGAGTGTGGAGTGTCGACCCAGAGAGATTTAGGAGGCTGGTGGGGCTCCACCATCACGTTGCCAGGCCCTTGGACCTGAGGGTGAGGTCAAAGAACAGCGGTCGGGAACTTAAGGAAAAAATCCTCCATCAATGTTATGTATTAACCACTGGGGTAGAATTTTGAAATAAGATTTTGGTTGCTCAGAAGATAGGGGTCCTGTGTAAGGCAGGACTATGGGATTTTTGGGACACTGTAGAAAACTGTCAAATGAGCCTTCCTTGGTATTAGCTCATCCGTGGCCATACATGCAAAAGTCCTGTCCCCATATCACATTAGTATTGGTCCAGAATGGACTTAAGTAAATAGTCATTTCTAAGTGGCTAAATTTTTGTGGAGATGATGCCATTCTTCCTTTTCAAATACTTGTTTTTATCAGAGTTAAGTCATAAGAGGCTGAATTTCAAGCATAGGATCAGGAAATTTGGATCAGGGAGTGGCCTTTTATTCTACCACGTTGTCCACTGATTTTTTTTTTTTTTTAAACTTTGGGTTTATGTATGTATGTATGTATGTATGTATGTATGTATGTATGTATTTATTTATTTATTTATTTATGGCTGTGTTGGGTCTTCGTTTCTGTGCGAGGGCTTTCTCTAGTTGCAGCAAGTGGGGGCCACTCTTCATTGCAGTGCGCGGGCCTCTCACTATCGCGGCCTCTCTTGTTGCGGAGCACAGGCTCCAGACACGCAGGCTCAGTAATTGTGGCTCACGGGCCCAGTTGCTCCGCGGCATGTGGGATCTTCTCAGACCAGGGCTCGAACCCGTGTCCCCTGCATTGGCACACAGATTCTCAACCACTGCGCCACCAGGGAAGCCCTGTCCACTGATTCTTAAAAGTAGCAGGCTGTGTTTTGTTTGCTCCATGCTGTGTTTAAAAGAAAAACAGCAATATTTAAAAATCACTCAGTGTTCTATAAAAATCAGCTTCTCCTGAGAAAGATCAGATCTGGAAAGACTGGGCCCAGTTTCTACCTGGCAGCAGTTAGCCCCCTCCCCCAAACCCTGTCCCTGGGTGGCTGGCCCTGCCCCTGTCCGCTGCCTGCCCTGCTCCTGTTGGCATTCAAACCTGCAACCACCATGTGGCACATTTTGGAACCTATTTCTTAATAAAGTAAAAAATACCTAGGTCTGTGGATATTTATAAGTTTGAAAGGCTGGCTTCGGGCAGACTGGCCATTCTTTGTAAGCCTGGGTGTTTATCTGATTGAATGCCCCCAAAGAACCGTTTTAATCAGATAGCAGATTCATGCATGTTCTTATATTTCATATGCATCCTGCTTTTGACAGGAATTCAAGGCTCTTTAGCCTGTCCGGCGTAATTCCCAAGCACACATTCCCAGGTACAAAGGGAAGATTATTAAAGCTTGTCACAGGTGGTTCATTGCCGACCAACAAATGATGAAAAAGCCCTTTCATGGCCAGACAGCTCTGACAAGAATTCTTCAGATAGGCTTTTTTTTTTTGGAGGTGGAAGGGTGGAGTAGGAGCCTCTGTTTTTTTAATTTCCTGACCCAAACCAGCCACACAGCTGACTCGTGGAGCCCAGATCCCCCGCTCTGGCCCTTTCTTGGTTTCCAGCATTCGCTTTTGCCTCTCATTGATTTGTTCATTCATTTACCTTACGAGATTCCTTTTCCTGCTGCTCTTCTGACCTCCAGATAGTCTGACCCGAGGCCCCCTGAGACCCCAGCTCCAGCTGTTAAGGACAGCGAGACTCAAGACCCTGAGATTGGGACTTCCCTGGCGGTCCAGTGGTTAAGACTCCATGCTTCCACTACAGAGGGGTGCGGGTTTGATCCCTGGTCAGGGAACTAAGATCCCACGTGCCGCGTAGTGCGGCCGTAAGAAAAAAAAAAAAGACCCTGAAATCCTTTCTGATTTGGCAATACAGGATGATTCTTTTGACTTGAAGCTCAGACCCTCTAGCAGAAGTAGCCTCATTTACATCATCTTGTTTTAGGAAGGGGTGGAGTCGTCCCACCTGACCGCTGAAATGTTTGTCCCCGCTGCTGTTGAGAAGGGTTAGTGAGCTCCGCAGTTCTAAACTGCTCTCTTCTCAGTAGGACCTGGGGGATTTTATATGTTCTGGTAGAAAGCAGCTTTAAATTAAAGCTGACTTAATGTTAAAGTCGGAATACGGGAGTGTAAGGTGAGAAAGAAAGGCTCCCCTGTAGGGCTCATATCCTGCAGCCCCCAAGGGGGGGCCCCCAAGGGGACCTGTGAGGTTTTCATTAGGACCTTGGACCCAAGGGGTGGGAGATGGGAGGCGGGGCAACCAGCACAGTCAAAGTAGGTTCCTTAACTCCCTCGAGGGGTTTGCTGTAGAAGAAAGCACGGTTAGAAGATGTTTCCATTCAGCTGTAATTCATGCTTCCCCGGGAACACTTGTCACTGTTGATCATTTCAGATTCATGGTTCAACTTTCCCTCCAGCACAGTCCTGTGGGGTCCGCAGCAGGGGGACCCAGGCTGGCCAAGGCCAGAACTGCCTCTACGGCCCTGAAAGCCACTTCCCGTTCTGGAGTTTCAGATCCTTTCTTGATTGAAGTTAAGAACAGGCTTTGGGGGAATTAGTGTATCTCCTTGAAGCCCAGTGTCACAGACTCTTCACATCTTTTCAGAGCAATTAAATACGTTTTTAAGGGGTGAAACAACAGCTGTTTAAAAGCAAGGATGAAAAAATCTTTTCCCTAGCAGTCGTGTTGGAAAGCATCCGAGGAAGAATTTCCTTTTTCTTTGTTACTAAACTGGTATGTAAAGGAGGATGTAAATTTAGTCAAGCTTTCCGGGCTTGTGTATACCTACGTATTTATAATAATCTCGTATTGTGTTGGGATATTTATTTACTTAATTAAAATTAAAAATATTAAAAATAAAAGGAATGCGTGTACACACTAAAATATTTCAGTAGTATATAGAGAGAAGAGTGAAGTAATTTCTCTTCATGTGTATCATCCTATAAGCATTTTAGTGCATGTACCCAAGGTTTTTAATATATACATGGATGGGATTTTTAAATTTATATCAGTGTTTACTGATTTGTTCATTTTAAACTTGGAAAGAAGATTGTTAGCAGATAGGACAGGCCGTATTGAAATTCAGAGTGATCAGATGAAACAACTATATGAATGAGTTTCCAAAGACTTATGCGGGTCAATAGCAAAACAAACAAACAAAGAAAACCAAACTTGATCAGCCCTTTCTTTTGGAGGTGGAGGTCAGTGGGGATTAGGAGGTGGGCACCTTTGGGGGCTGTTACTGTGCCTACCACGCCCCCCGTGAACTTTCTAACGGTGACAGTGAGTCAGGGGTGACCGGGCACACCCACTAAGGCTGCACTGATGTGTGTGCACCCGTGTTTAGAGAACAGGCATTTGGATGGCCCGGGATTGGCACTTTCCCTTGGGCTACTTGGGCCAGCTAGACACAGGGTTCGATCTCATCTCAGCCCATGGTAGCTGCCCGCCGAGCACAGCTCAGCTGGCCTCTCTGAGTCTGTTTCTTCGTCCGTCGGGTAGAGCTGCTTGGTACTTCGGTACTTCCTGCCTCCATGGGCTGTGCTGACAAGTAAACATGATGACCTTGTGGTTCGTACGCTGTAGGCTCTTCGTACTTACCCCTGTCTCCCCCACCTCCTGCGCGTCCCCCTTCCTGTGGCAGTGGCGGTGAGGGCTTGGTGGTCTCCCCTCCCCAGCTCCCCCCTCTGTCCCCGCCTTTTCCACTTCTATTTCCTTCTTTCCCTGAAGACCCCAGACCAGATTCATCTGTAGACATGTTTTATTTTCTTCATGGGCGTTCAAAACATGCAGCTTAGTGGCTTACATTGAAAAGTTAGAGATCTCAGGGACAAGGTCAGATTTCTGGTTTTTCTTGAGAAACTGGAAGCTCTGGCCACCCTGGGTCCACATTCCCGCGGGGCAGCCTTCTTCAGGGGGCGGGCACTGGCTCCTGCCTGCCGCAGTTCCCGCTGGTCTGGCCCCTGTCTTGGAATTTGCGTCCTCCATGCCTTTGGCTGGAAGTGAAGCAAGCCTTGCTCGGGCTGTGAGAAGACTCCAGCTGGTGACGGAACCGTGGCCCTAGGAAGTGTAGCGGATGGTGGGGGGCTTGGCTGTGCCCCAGGCAGATCCAGGTTCCTGCCTAGCCGGCCGTTGCCCCGGAACATCACCTCAGGCAACTTAATGAGCTTCCGCAAGCCTCAGTTTCCTCATCTGTACAGACCAGCGTTCTCCCCCTGTCAGTACTGCCACGTGGGGTGGGGTGATTCTGTCATGGGGGCCGTCCTGTGTGTTGTAGGATGTTTAGCAGAATCCCTGGCCTCCACCCACGAGATGCCAGTAGAAAATATCCACCCCCCTCCTCAGTTGTGACAACCAAAACCGTCCCCAGACGTTGCCATGTGCCCCTTGGGGGGCAGAGCTGCCCAGTCGAGAACTGTGGTAGATCCCCTCCCGGTTGAGTGTGTGTGAGGTTTAACGGGGAGCCTTGGAGGTGAGTCGCCCCACCCCGGCGTCGTGCTCCTGGCTTCCCCGTATTTGTGGTTTGCCTGGTGCAGCTCCTTCCAGACGTGATCTCTGCTTGTGCTGATCACCCTTGAGCCTGTGTGGTTCTCTCTGCCACGGCTCTGGCGCACACGTGGCCTGCTTTAGGGCCCAGAAGAGGCGGCAGCTGTGAGCGCGGAGCCCCCGCAGGCCTAGAGGGGTGGGTGCCGGGCTGTCACCGGCCAGCACGACCTCCCCCAGGGATGTGGGCCCTGCTCAGCCTCACCTGTCTCTGCTCCCCCGTCCACCTTTATGTTCATTTGCTTGACCTGTGAACCAGGATCCTCGGCTGTGTATCTGACCTTCGACCCTTGTCACATTTAGGTGGCCCTGGTGCAGTGGACCGAAAGTGTGGGCTTAACACTGGTGGGCCGTGACCAGTCTTCCATGCAGCTGAGGACCCCTGGTGACCAGATCCTGAACTTCACCATCTTGCAGATCTTCCCTTTCACCTACGAAAGCAAACGCATGGGCATCATCGTGAGGGTGAGTTGTCTTTTATTTATGATTGAAAATGGTTAAAAAAAAAAAAACAAAACCTGCCTAAGTCTGCTGTGTATGTCCCTGTGGCTGGACATTCTTTCTTACCCTTTTCTTTATTGTATTATTGCCTGACGTTCAGACTAACAAGAGGATGTAATTCCCTCAGAAGAAAGAGAATTAGTTGATCAGTTGGACAGATCTCAGATAGCTGCTCAGCCTTTGGTTAACCCACTTCCAGAGTGAAAGGTCTAATGAGTGTAGATTGAGCATTTCTTGGTAATCATACATTTCTCATTGTATACTCTTTCGTTTAATTAAATGTTATTTTCTATTGAGGTGACATTCACATGACATAAATTAATCATTTAAATGTGTAATTCATTGGCATTTAGTACATTCACAATGTCTTGCATCCACCACTTTCCTCAAGTTTTGAAACATTGGCGTCACTGCAAAAGGGAACCTTGTATCCATTAAGCGGTCACTCTCCATACCTTCCTCCCCGTAGTCCCTGGAAACCTCCAGTCTCCTTTCTGTCTCTAGGATTTACCTATTCTGGATATTTCATATAAATGGAATCACACAATATGTGACCTTCTGTATCTGGCTCCTTTCACTTAGCATAATGTTTTAGAGATTCATCCATGTTGTAGCATATATACATACTTCATTCCTTTTTATGACTGAGTAATATTTCATGTTGATTATTCATTCATCAGTGGACATTTGGGTTGTTTCCACCTTTTGGCTATTGTGAATAGTGTTGCTATGAACATTCATGTATAAGGATTTGAGTATCTGTTTTCAGTTCTTTTGAGTTCATACCTAGGAGTGGAATTGCTGGGTCCGTTTCCCAATTGCTGGATAATTCTATCTTTTAACTTTATGAGGAGTCGCCAAACTTTTCTACAAAATGCTGCACCGTTTATAGGGTTGGCCAAAAAGTTCGTTCAGGTTTTTCTGTAAGATGTTACAGACAGACCTGAACAAACTTCTTGGCCAGCCCAATACATTCTACCAGCAGTGTGTGAAGTTTCTGGTTTCTCCATATCCTCATCAGTGCTTGCTATTTTCCTTTTTTTTTTTCCATTGTAGCCATCCTAGTTGCTGTGAAGTGGTATTTCATTGTGGTTTTGATTTGCATTTCCCTAATAGCTAATGATGTTGAGCATCTTTTCATATACTTATTGACCACTTGTATTCTTCCCTGGAGACATGTCTGTTCAAGTCGTTTGCCCACTTTTTAAATGGGTAGTCTTTTATTGTTGTGTTGTAAAAGTTCTTTATGTAGTCTGGATACTAGACCCTTATCAGAGATACGATATACAAATATTTTCTTTCATTCTGTAGCTTGTCTTTTTGCTTTCGTTTTTTGGGGGTTTGTTTATCTATTTTTATTTATGGCTGTGTTGGGTCTTCGTTTCTGTGCAAGGGCTTTCTCTAGTTGCGGCAAGCGGGGGTCACTCTTCAGTGCGGTGCGCTGGCCTCTCACTGTCGTGGCCTCTCTTGTTGCGGAGCACAGGCTCCAGACGCGCAGGCTCAGTAATTGTGGCTCATGGGCCTAGTTGCTCTGCGGCATGTGGGATCTTCCCTGACCAGGGCTCGAACCCGTGTCCCCTGCACTGGCAGGCAGATTCTCAACCACTGCGCCACCAGGGAAGCCCTCCTGCTTTCTTGATAAAATTCTTTTGATGCACAGAAGTTACTAATTTTGATGAAGTCCAATTTATTTTTTTCCTCTGTTGCTCTTGACTTTGGTGTCATATCTAAGAGTCCATTGCTAAACGTAAGGTCATGAAAATTTACCCCTATATTTTCTTTTAAAAGTTTTTGTAGTTTTATCTCTTTAGATCATTGATCCATTTTGAGTTATTTTCATATATGGTGTGAGTTAGGGGTTTTAACTTCATTATTTTGTGTGTGGATATAGAGTTGTCCCAGCACCGTTTGCTGCAGAGACTATTGTTTTCCCATTGAATAGTCTTGATACCATTGTAATTAGATATTTTTGATGACTTTTCGTTCATACAGTCACAAAAGTTATTGGAAAAAAGTGTCATGATCACTCAAATCGTCATTTTGGCATTAATATTTCAGATTTTCTTTTTATATTTTTTGAAACTTTTATTGAAGAACAGCATACAAAGAGAAAAGTGCAAACTTCATGAGTGTACAGCTCAAGTGTTTACAAAGTTAACACAATGTAACTCGCATCCCGAGCAAGAAACAGAATCCCTCCCACCATCACCCCAGCAGCTCCCTCGTACCCCTTTCTGGTTACTGCATCCTTCCTTCCCACAAGGATGTAGCCACTGTCCCATTTCTACCACTGACTGATTTTGTCTCTTTTTGAACTTTATATAAAGGAAACTGTACAGTAGATACCCTTTTGTGTTTGAGTTTGTTTGCTCAAATTTATATTTATGTATTGATCCACACTTTTGCATGTATTATAGTTAAAAAATTTTTTTAAACAAAGAAAACATTGTGCATTCAGTTGAAATCCCATCTGCCCTTTCTAGATGTGCTTCCTCTCCAGTCCTACCCCAGGTTTATCACTCCTATGAATTTTAAAATACTATTATCAGACACATTGGGTATAAATAATATGTATTATGGTTTTCATGTTTTTATTCTCTCTATAAAGTGTCATTGTAGTATATATATTATTATTCCACATCCTGATTTTTGTTTAACATTTAAAAAAAAGCTTTATTTATGTTGATGCACGTAATCCCACTTTATTTCTCTTAGCTGACTTGTAGTATTGCATTGTGCAAATATACCTCAGTTCCTTCCGCCTGTTGCCGTTCCCTCTTGATACACGTTTAGGTCGTTGCCACTTTTTTTGCCGATAGAAAGACCGCTGCCGTGTGTAGCCTTGTCTGCTGCAGTCTCCACTGTACATATGTCCGTGTTTTTCTGTGGACTAAACCCAGAGGTGGACTTGCTGGGTGCTAGAATATATACATCTTTAACTTTACCAGGTATTTTCAACTTTTTCTCCAAAGTGCTTATACTAATCTTAGTTCCACTGTTTTTCTACATCCTCACCAACGCTTGCTAGTGTCGGACTTTTAAAATCTTGCCAATCTGAATTAACACCTTGTTTTCCTGTTTGCTCTTTTACTCACACTTTCCATTCTGGGAAGCCTGGAAACCCTGTGTTCATAAGCCACTCTGCTCAGTAGTTCTTAAACCTGGCTGATAGGGGCTTCCCTGGTGGCGCAGTGGATAAGAATCCGCCTGCCAATGCAGGGGACACGGGTTCGAGCCCTGGTCCGGGAAGATCCCACATGCCGCAGAGCAACTAAGCCCATGTGACACAACTACTGAGCCCGTGTGCCACAACTACTGAAGCCAGCGTGCCTAGAGCCCGTGCTCCTCAACAAGAGAAGCCACCACAATGAGAAGCCCGTGCACGGCAACTAAGAGTAGCCCCCGCTCGCCGCAACTAGAGAAAGCCTGAGCGCAGCAACGAAGACCCAGCATGGCCAAAAATAAATAAAATGAGATCTAAACAAACAAACAAACAAAACCTGGCTGATCATCGGAATTAACCATAGGAGCTTTAAAAATTGCAGACTACTTTGGTCCCAGTCCTATTTTGGTATTGAGATGGTTCCCTGGTGTTCTTAAAGGTTCTTCACATTGTTTGGCTTGGCTGGAGAAAATGCTTCCCCAGATCATGAGAATCTTTGGAGTAAGACTCTCTCATTTTTTAAACAAATGAGGATGCCCTCCACCCTATCTACACAAGTGTTTCATGCCTTAGGGGTCAGAGTTGTAGATTCTATTGTAGTAAATTAGTAATAATAGAATTAGTAGTAGGAGTAATTAGTAATAGTGCTAGCAACACTAGTAATAGGAACAGAGTTAGGAACAATAATAATAACAGAGGTAACATTTAAATGGTGCTTATTGGGTGCTAGTCACTGTTCTAAGTGATTTGCATAAAACAACTCATGTAATTCTCATGATACCATTGAAGTTGGCATTTAACAGAGGAGAAGATTGAGGTATAGGGAGAAGAAGAAACCTCCCCAAGTTCATATAGTTAGTAAAGGTGGAGCTGGGCTTCTACCCCAGGCTGTCTGGCTCCCAGGTCATGCTCTTTATCGCCAGGCCCTGGGAGTTTGGGTGTGATGAGAGGGATGTGGGAAAGCTCACAGAGCACCCACAGTAATGTTGAGGTAGTGTGTTAATTACTTATGGCGTTGTGACAGATTATCCCACATGTGATGGCTTAAAACAACAGGAAGTGTTATCTGACAATTTCTGGGGGCCAAGGAGTCCGGGTGCAGCCTCGCTGGGCCCTCTGCCTTGGGATCTCTCATAGGCTGCAGTCTTCCAAGGTTCAGCCGGGGCAGGATTCACTGCCAGGTAAAATCAGTGTTGTCAGCAAGAGTCAGTTCCTTGCAGCTGTTGGGCTGAGGACCTTAGTTCTGTACCAGCTGATGGCCAGAGGCCACCCTCATCCACTGCTCCACGGGCCTCTCCACCCCAGCTCCCGCATCAGCTGGCTTCATCCAAGTGAGTCTGTGAGAGTGTGAACAAGACAGAAGGCACGTCATCTCAGAACCGACCTCCCTTCACTTTTGCCTTATTCTGTTATTAGAAGCAGGTCCCTGGGTCCAGCCCACCACTTTGGTGGGCCTGGATCACCCAGGGGTGTGAACACACCAGGAGGTGGGGAAAGTGGGAGTCATTGAAGAGGCTGTTTCTCCAGGTAAAAGTTAGAAGCAGCTCCGTGAGCTGCAGTACTGATGGTCCAGTGACACACAGTACGAATGTGTCTTGAGAACGACACATTTTAAGGGATTTTTATGTCCCTGATGCCAGTAGTCTTCAGACTCTACCAGACATATATCCTTGGCAGTTTTTGAGTGGGATGGGGGCTTTTCCTCCCATGCAGCTGCTGCTTTTCCCACTGGTCTGCACCTAGCCTGCCCCGTGGCTTTTAAACCGTATCTTGAGTGCATGTCTGATGTCAAGAACATCCATGGCCTGGAAGCAGCCACATGAATCCTGTGGGTGGGTGTTTCCTGGGGAATTAGAGTCATTATCTACTAGGGAATTACTTTTATTTTGTTCCAGCCTTTATTTTTCCAAGTTCTAGGGCCATGGACTATGCTGGAGTCATTTGAGGGTTGAATCATCATCAAATAGTCCCGATATCAGCCGTTCTAGAATAAGTGAGCTGAGTGCGTCACCCTTCCTTTAGTTGCAAAGGGCTATCATTCCCAGACATGCGTCATATTTTATGAGATGTGACCCCTGTATCTTCCCACAGCAAGAACGGGATCTGTGTCTGGGAGTATGGGATACTGTTGGGTGGGCAAATCTATCATTACTTTGCAATAGCACTCCACCCTTCCCAGATTATATTTTTAAAAAATCAGCATTCGGAACAGATAAGTATGTATAGAAGGGGATCAGAACCATTCATCTGTATTTTCATCACCCAAAGACAACCACTCTTGCCTTTTCAGGGAATTTCCCTTCAGTTTTTTCTCTAAGCATAAATGAGTGTAAATAGCCACACACAATTTTATAAAACTGGCTTCAAACTCCACCTAAAGCTTTGTAAAACTCCCACCCCCTCCATTGAACAATAGGTATAGTGAAAATGTTCTCATATCATTAAAACCTGATTTTTATGATTTTAATGTGTGCATGGTGTTTTGCTGAAAAAATGTAGCATTATTTAATCAAATATTCCTTTCTTGGATACTTAGGTTGTTTTCCATCTCTCACTACTAACAATGAATCTGTGCACATCCATCTTTGTTAGGCTGTCTTTAATGTGATGCATATTATTTTGCTAATATTTTTGTTTTCTGACCTGTCTCCCTCTCTATCTTTGGTTTTGCAGGGTGCAAATCCATGCCCAGGGCTGTGGAGCTAGCTCTCCACTTAGCACGAATCTCACTGTTCTCCTTTCACGATGTGATTCTCATCCTGGGGCCATCTTGCCCCCAGGGGACATGGGGACACATATGGGGACATTTTTGGTTGTTACAGCTCGGAGGGTGGTGCCACTGGCATCTAGTGGATAGAGGTCAGGACAGCCTCATATCAAAGAATGTTCCAGCCCCAAATGTTCATCGTGCCAGGGCTGAGAAACTCTGTTCTAAATGTGTCCATCTTTTCTGTCTGTTGTTTGAAAGTAACTGTCCAGTTACCTGATGTGAGGAAGTTTTCCCTCAGTTATAAAATGCTTCTCAACCTGGTTTAATGACTGTTGACAGTAATAGTTTTGTTCTCACCTGGCTCACCAACCCTCTTAAACATGTGTGAGCTCGTGGACGGTTCTGTTCAGCGTCTTCTTACCCTCACCAAGCAAGGTCTGGTCTTTGTGTGAATCTGTCTTCTGAGAAGGTCAGTGAGGTTAGAGAAGCCGGTTTCGTTGGGGCTTGTGTGTTTGTCTCTTTGTCGCCAGTTTTGTTTCTGTTGTGTTACAAGATGTTCCACTGCCCTCCCCTCACCCTTCCCCCTTGGCGTGCTGAAGTCGGATCATTGGTATAGATCATATCCTTGTCACCGTCTGAATAAAAGAGGCCTTTGAACAGGTGCCAGAGTCAGACCACAGTGGAAAAAGATGAGGCCCCAAAACAATGCAACACAACCGGCAGATCTCTGTAAATTTACAGCGTAATCTTGCCATAATATGGGAACGAAGTAACCTTGTGATGAACTCGGTGGGAGGAAATGACTAACGGGAGGAGACAGTCGATACGGTATTTATATTGGACAAGATGTCCGAGTTCTCTTGAGCCCCTTCTGGAGTAGAGGAAGCTGGGGAGGGGGACGTTATTTCCCATAGCAGCATTTGGGTGAAGGCGAAAGGAAAAAGAAACCTCGGATGCTTTCATGTTCAAACCCCATGGCTATCTTTGGCCCGAGTCACAAGCAAGCATAGATGCAATCCATCAAAGAAGCAGCCTGCAGTTCTAATGCTTTTAAAGTGCAGGTGCCTGTTCGTGGCCTGTGGGTGCTTTTATGAGTAAGCATGTTGTTCTAAAAGATTGTCCGTGATCAGAGGCATTCAGAAGTTACTTTAGTAGATGAAACTGTACCACTGATTTGGCCTTGGGTACTTATTTCCTATTCGATGAAGAACTTACAGGCATGCATTCTGGGCTTCCTGGGGTAGCAGAATTTAGGCACAAGGTGGTGATGGCTGTGGTCAGTTCGCCTTGCCCACCTCCATTGCCTCCAGCCTCCCTGTGATGCAGGTCTGCGAGGAAAGAGTCATGGGATAAGCATTGACGATTTCACCATCATTCCTTAAAGCCAGGGTTTCTCAGCCTCAGCACCATTGACATTTGGGGCGGGATGATTCTCTGTTTCGGTGACTGCCCTGTGCATTGTACTATGGTTAACAGCATCCTTGGTCTCCACCCACTAGATGCCAGTAGCACCTCCCAGTTGAGACAATCAAGTATGTGTCCAGACATTGTCGGAAGTCCCCTGGGGGCAAAACCACCCCCATTCAGACCCCCGGCTTAAACCTTGTTTTCTACAAACAGTGCGGCTGAGGGTCTTGAGGAGTGACTGTCACCCCAACAGGAATAATAACACTGGGTGAGCGTTCTCTGTGGATGTTGGCCCTTTGCTTCCTGCTCTATGTAGGTGATCTCGTTTAAGCCCCAGCAAGCTATACGGTAAGGGCTGTTAGGATCCTGATTTTACAGAGGAGGAAACTGAGTTCTAGAGAAAAGAAGTAGCTTGTCCAGGTGCACACAGCTGGGAGCTGCTGCCGGGTCTAAGCATCTGATGCCTGTGCTGTGATGTCACCCTCTCCCCAGAAAATCTGGTCAGTGTGAACTGAAAATCTGGATACTTTGCTCTCTAGCTGAGTCCTCAGGTAGACGTAAGGGTCCCACGTTGTCTAGAGCAGTAGCTCTCAACTGAGGCAATGTGTGCCCCAGGGGGACATTTGTTAATGTCTGGAGACATTTTGGTTGTCACCATGGGGATTGCTGCTGGCATCTAGCGGGCTAGGGATGCCGCAGGAGATGGTGCAATGCAGAGTCCAGCCCCCTCACGACAAAGAATTCTCCAGCCCCAAATATGCACAGTGCCAAGGCTGAGAAACCCTGATCTCGAGAATTATCTTACTTCCCAACGCTTTCTGGTAGACCATGTTTTGGCAATACTGGCAGCCCCGCGTATAAATTTAAAATTATCTTACAGCGTGAGGGTCAGTCCGTTCCCGTTAGAATAGTAATAACTGCAAAAACAAAGTTCTTCAATCCTTTTGATCTTGCTTTCATCATTTAATGATTTTCCAAATGCTTTGAGTTTTCTTGTTTTCTGTGGCCTTTGCCCCAAAGTGAGGCTCCCCTCTCACTTTTCATCTTCGGCCAAGTGAGAAAACACTGGCGTCCACTGAGTACACTTTGTGCAGCATCTCTCATGGGAAGCGGCCACTGGCGCGGAACGCAAGTGTTCCTCTTGGGTGTTCATTCCTCCCGGTCCCCCCTCTAGGATGAATCGACTGGGGAGATTACGTTTTACATGAAGGGAGCGGATGTCGTCATGGCTGGCATCGTGCAGTACAACGACTGGCTGGAGGAAGAGGTAAGCATGACGTGGGGTGTGGAAACGGGGCCTCGGATGCGTGTCCTGGAGTCTGTCCCTTGCATGGAATAGTGAGGTGGGTCCCTGCATGCGTTTTCTGGGGCTACGTAACAAATCACCCCCAAACTTAGCAGCTCAGGAGGACGCGTGTTATTTCTTACAGTTTCTGCGAATCAGCAATCCAGGCACAGCTTAGCTGGGTCCTCAGCTCAGGGTCTCTTAGGCTTTGGTCAAGGGGTCACCTGAGGCTGGGGTCTCATCTGAAGGCTCAGCTGGGGCAGGACCCACTTCCTAGCCCACTTAGTGGTCATGAGCAGGATTCAGCTCCTCAGTGCCTCTAGGCCGGAGGCAGCCACGTTCCTTGCCATGTGGGTCTCTCCATAAGGCAGCGTACACGTGGTCCTGGCTTCATCCGAGAGAGCAAGCGTGGGAACAGAGATGAAACAGAGAGAAGTGACCTTCTTGGAAGCGACCTCCCCTCACTTTGCCACATTCTGTCTGTTAGGAGCAAGGCACTGGGTCCAGTGCACACTCAGGGCAGGTGAACATACAAGGGTGTGGGTACCAGGAGGCGGGCATCGTGGGGCCCTGTCACAGGCTGCCTTGTCCCAGTTTGTGATATGGGAATTGGCTGCAGCAGGGAGGGAAGGAACTCTCCAGTCTTATCAGGCCATTTCTGTTTCATCTCCCATCTCCAGGTGCAGAATTCGCATTTTATGTTCAGTAATATCATAATTTCCAATTAGTGAGTAACAAACCCAAATGCTGACAGGGGCCAGGCAGGTAACTCAGGTGAATGAAACGGGCCGGGATGTGTTTCCTGCCAGCATCACACTTTGTGCGTTGAACGTGTTGGAATATTCTTCACTTGACAGCTGTGTTTCGTGGGACCGTGTGGAAACAGCCACCTTTCAGTATCACTGGCTGTGGTCATTTGGGAAAGTGCTCTTGTCAGAGGTTCAGTTTTTCCAACGAGCCAGAAATCCAGATTAGTCTCTGAGATCTTACTGCATTGACTTAAATTTTGAGACCCCTCTGGAAGGTTTGCTGAGAGAGATTGCTTTAGGGGAAAGCAGCGTTCTGATTTGCCATTGCACTGTCCCCTTGGAAGCGGCATCCACTTCAGCCTCCAGCCCTCCCCAGAGAGAGTCAGGGATACAGAGCCCTTAGCGCGGCTCTCCTTTGACCGGGGTTTGCGTTTCAGTGTGGAAACATGGCCCGGGAAGGGCTGCGGGTGCTTGTGGTGGCGAAGAAATCTCTAGCAGAGGAGCAGTATCAAGACTTTGAGGTAAGTGGTTCTGTGACTTTTCTGTTACTTTTTAACCCCACCCACCTCCCCATCTCCCCCTCCCTCATTCTGCTCTGGCCAGACTGACGTCATTTCTGAGCACACCAGGTTCTTCTCTCTGCCTAGTACTCTCCTCCCTCACAGAGCTCCAAGGCCCCCCTCCCTCACTTCCTTTGGGTCTCAGCTCAAATGCCGCCTCCTCTGAGAAGTCTTCCTGGATCCCCCATTTAAAGCAGCCCCACCTCATCACTCCCCATCGTCACCCTGTTGAACTTTCTTCATTGCATTTATCACCAGCTGTAATGACTTTGTTTATGTATATATTTTCACATTCTTTTTGATAGCTTCTTTCTGGAATAAAATCTTTTTGAGAGCAGAGACTTTATCAGTTTGGTTTGCCCTTGTACCCCAACACTTAGGATAGTCATTGTAAACCTTCTGAAAAATTTGAAATGAAACCTTCAAATTTGAAATTGTAAACCTTCTTGGAGCTCTAGTTTTTTTAAGCTGTAAAAAATGTTGGATTTGAACTCGATCTTTGACTTTCACTGCCAAGACTTCCAGTAACAATATGTCTTGTTAATTGTCATCTCATCCCATGGATTGTGTCCCATGATTCCTTGAGGGGAGGGTCCTTGTTGTACTCCCAGTCCTGGCACAAAGCTGAATGAACGTATTTACACATGACTGAAGGGGAGAGAGACCAGGTTGGGGGAAGGGCTTCTGCAGCCCTTGTCCTGCTCCACCCAGAGAAACCATGCTTGGGTCTGTCTCTTTTATGTGCTTGAGTTCTTTGTAAAGTTTTATTTAACGAGAGTTCTAACCCTGATAAATTCTACCTTTCTTTCAATTTTAAAGGCATATGCTTTGTGACAGCTGTATCTTTGTTAACACCATAAAGAGGGGATAAACAGAAGGGTTGGGTCGATGGTCTTTGGAAGTAAGACTTTGTCTTTAGACAGCCTGGTGGTCAAGAGTTCTTGGTTACAGAGCATATGCTGTGTGGGGAGAACCTACTGTCTTTTGAGATCTTGAGTTGTACTGATCCTTGTAAAAACCCAGTGAGGTTGGGGCTGTTATTGCCTCTTCGGGGAGGAAAACAATTGAGGCTCAGAGAAGTTAAGTGACGTGCTAGAAGTTGCACAGCAGGTGAGTATAGAGCAAAGGGTGGAGCTCCGGTCTGTCCGGCTCCAGCGTCTGGACTGATGAACTAGGAAGGAGGCTGGAGGTCTCAGTTTCACCCCTTTGAGGTTCACCCAGGTGCTGGGGTCCCTGACCTGTGTGGGGGGATGAGACGCTCCCACTGCCAGTTGGTCCGCCTTGCACCTCCCCATCCTAAGCGGTGACAGTGTCCCCTGGTGTGTCCCAGGCCCGCTATGTCCAGGCCAAGCTGAGTGTGCACGACCGTTCCCTCAAAGTGGCCACAGTGATTGAGAGCCTGGAGATGGAGATGGAGCTGCTGTGCCTGACAGGGGTGGAGGACCAGCTCCAGGCGGACGTGAGGCCCACCCTGGAGACCCTGAGGAACGCCGGCATCAAGGTAGGGTGAGCCTACCTGGACCCATTGCTGAAATAGGTTGCCGCATGGCAGTGAATTCCAGACTTAGACCAGTGATCCCGTCAGCGGAGGGTGAAAATTAGAGATGGGGGGAGGGGGGGCCGAGGATGGAAGTAGTGACAGGGAACCGGGCTCGGACAGTGACCTGTAGCCCTCCCATCCTTGACAGCTTTGGAAGACGTCTTGTGTGTCCGCCTTTGCTGCCGGCCTCCCCTCTGCATGCCGGGCTCCACGGAGACAGGACCGAGAGCATCTCCTCAGCTCTCAGGACCAGCTGTGTCCCGCGCATTTGCGGTGTTTGTTATATTCTTGTTGAGTGTCCGGCCAGCCAACCATCTGTCTTTTGGTCTGGGTAACTGAATGACCACCCAACAGAGTGACCATCTGCCCCAACAAACTGCCATATTTACATTGTTGTTTGGGGCCAAAAAATACATATCTAGTAGTTTAATGCGGAGACGCCAGTAGAGGGCGTCTGGGGAGCGGGCTCCTTCTCAGCGGACCCAAGCAAGGGATTAGCAGACTCACCGGCCAGAAGCTCCTGAAAATACGTAGGTTAAGCTGCCTGCCTCTGCCCAGAGCAGCTCTAGGCTGCGTCCTTGGGCCCGCATCTGGCAGGGGTGCCCGTGAGCGGGGCGATGTCAGCAGGAAGGTTGAGGCCTGGGCCTCCGTTTCCCACCTCATAAAGTTACTGCGAAGGAACGATGCACAGCCCTTAACAGGTGCCTGGCACGGTAAACACTCGGGGGAACCTTTGTGGTTATTTTCTTTCCTGCGCTTCCCCTGCTGCCAGGATTTCCTTTGTCCGACGACTCTAAGGCCCCCACCCCACTTCCCCACTGGGGGCAGAGAGAACAGAGGGTTAATGGGTGAATCAGCAGGGTAGGCAGCACATCCGTTTACGCTCTGAAGACCTGGGTTCTGGGCCTGGTCGGGACAGGAACTAGCTCTGTGGCTTTGGGCAAGTCACCTGCCCTCTCTGAGCCCGCAGCAGTGAGACGCACAGCGCTCAGATATGAGGCGAGGAAGAACCTGGCACATTTACCGTCGGCGTTTTAGTTAGGGTTCAGCCCCCTGAGCTTGCTCGGGGGCAGCCGGCCGCGTAGAAAGACCCTATGGAACGTGACAAATCAGTGTTTCCTGTGGGACATGTAAGTGACCCCTCATCTATACAGCCTTCCCCTTCTTTGAGATTATTTATTGCTTTAAGAAAAATTTCCAGAACGGGGATTAGGAGGGCAGAGGCTGAGCTTCACGACGTCTACTGCAGCATGTGGCCAGTTTTTCAAAAGTGCCACACCAGCGTTTGCTGCCACCAGCGGCGGACGCCCAAGGTCTTGAAGCCCTTGAACTGAGGCCTTTCCTGTGGTTCGTTGGGGACATAGTAGGCCTCAAGGAGGTAAATGGAACGTATCAAGTTCAGCTCGATGTGTTTGGAAACTCGGCTGACACAGGCGACAGGCTAGCCTCAAACGCTAACCAAGGGGACCCCTTCCATGCGGTAATTTCAGGTTTGGATGCTGACGGGGGACAAGCTGGAGACAGCTACATGCACAGCAAAGAATGCACATCTGGTGACCAGAAACCAAGACATCCACGTTTTTCGGCTGGTAAAGCGTTCTCTGCTCTGGGGCCTTGTGGGGTGATACTGCCGTTTGCCCTGTAACCTCATAGCCTCGCGTGGACCCCTGGGGGAGGTGGCGGGAGCGCACGTCGTTGGTTTGGGTGGGATCACTGAATGACCCAGGCGAGGCTAAACGATTCCTGCCGGTGGTGGTGCAGGAGCGCCTGGTTACCGCCCCGTGTTAACCTGTGTTCTTAACCCGGTGCTGGCTGTGGTCCCTTTGAGGAGCTGACGGGAGTTAGGCACGAGCAGCGTGAAGGATGCAGATGAGCTCATACATGTGAGATTGTTCGTACAAGTCTGGGATTGCCCTGAACGCTTCAAAGCCAAGTCCTTGGGTAGGAAATCGGTTCCAGATCGCAGATACTGGCCTGTCTGCCCTCCTGAAGGAAACCCTTGAGGAACCTTTAGAAGGAGGCGTGTTGGGTGGCAAATGAGAATTCCCTGCCCTGGTGGCCAGCGCTTGGCCCGAACAGTGCGGGCACAAGGAGCTGCTCCAGGGCTCGAAGCCAAGGACTGTGATTGGCCTTATTGAGTTGGGAGTTGGGAGGGGCACTAGGTTCCCTCCGGGGCAGATGTGGTGGTCCTGCTTATCTGTCATCAGAGCTACCAAGCCAAACAACTGGAGGCACTCTAGATGTTTTGGGGGTCTCCCCCTGTACCCCTGCCTTTGGTCTATAGCCCGTTGAAGCTTTATGAAATCCAGCAGTTTCGGGACTAGCACGACCAGCATCGTGTAGAGACAGATACAGTGGCTCCTCATTGTTCATGGATTCTGTATTTGCAAATTCACCCACTCACTAAAACTTGTTTGTAACCCGAAAATCAATACTCGGGGTGCTTTCAGAGCCCTATGTGGATGCATGCACAGCAGTGGAAAATTTGAGTCATCCGACGAGTGAGTTCCTAGCTGAGGTGGAGAGGGGCGACGCTCTGCCTTCTTTTTTTTTTTTTAATTTATTTATTGATTTATTTTTGGCTGCGTTGGGTCTTCGTTGCTGTGCGCGAGCTTTCTCTAGTTGCGGCGAGCGGGGGCTACTCTTTGTCGCAGTGCGCGGGCTTCTCATTGCGGTGGCTTCTCTTGTTGCGGAGCACGGACTCTAGGTGCGTCGGCTTCAGTAGTTGTGGCTCGCGGGCTCTAGAGCGCAGGCTCAGTAGTTGTGGCACACGGGCTTAGTTGCTCCGCGGCATGTGGGATCTTCCCTGACCAGGGCTCGAACTCGTGTCCCCTGCATGGGCAGGCGGATTCTTAACCGCTGCACCACCAGGGAAGCCCGCTTTGCCTTCTTGTCTCAGCTCTCAGACGGACGCAAGGGTCCTTTTCGGTCTACTCAGTGCCACGTTTTTTGCATTTTTGTGGGTTCATTTGTTAGCAGTTTCACTGTTTAAGATGGCCCCCCAACACAGAGCTGGGCACTGACCATATCCCTGAGCGCAGGAAGGCTGTGATGAGCCTCCCGGAGATAAGCTTCCTCCAGGCATGAGTTATGGTCCTGTTGGCCATTAGTCTAGTGTTAATGAATCAACAATAAATATATTTTTTTAATTAAAAATTTTTTTATTGAAGTGTAGTTGATGTACAATATTATATATTTCAGGTGTGCAACACAGATTCACAGTTTTTAAAAGTTATATTCCATTTATAGTTATAAAATATTGTCTATATTCCCTGTGCTGTACAATATATCTTTGTGGCTTATTTATTTTATTTTATTTTTTAATTTTTTAATAGAACTTTATTGGAGTATAATTGCTTCACAATACTGTGTTAGTTTCTGTTGTACAACAAAGTGAATCAGCTATATGCATACATATATCCCCTTATCCCCTCCCTGTTGCGTCTCCCTCCCACCCTCCCTATCCCACCCCTCTAGGTGGTCACAAAGCACCAAGCTGATCTCCCTGTGCTATGCGGCTTCTTCCCACTAGGTGTCTGTTTTACATTTGGTAGCGTATATATGTCCATGCCACTCTCTCACTTCGCCCCAGCTTCCCCCTCCCCACCCCGTGTCCTCAAGTCCATTCTCTATTGTCTGTGTCTTTATTCCTGCCCTGCCATTAGGTTTATCAGTACCATTTTTTTTTTTTAGATTCCATATATATGTGTTAGCATATGGTATTTGTTTTTCTCTTTCTGACTTAACTCTGTATGACAGACTCTAGGTCCGTCCACCTCACTACAAATAACTCAATTTCAGTTTTTTTATGGCTGAATAATATTTCATTGTATATATGTGCCACATCTTCTTTACCCATTCATCTGTCGATGGACATTTAGGTTGGTTCCATGTCCTGGCTATTGTAAATAATGCTGCAGTGAACATTGTGGTACATGTCTTTTTTTGAATTATGGTTTTCTCAGGGTATATGCCCAGTAGTGGGATTGCTGGGGTCGTATGGTAGTTCTGTTTTTAGTTTCTTAAGGAACTTCCATACTGTTCTCCATAGTGGTTGTATCAATTTACATTCCCACCAACAGTGCAGGAGGGTTCCCTTTTCACCACACCGTTTCCAGCATTTATTGATTCTAGATTTTTTGATAATGGCCATTCTGACCTGTGTGAGGTGATAACCTCATTGTAATTTTGATTTGCATTTCTCTAATAATTAGTGATGTTGAGCATCTTTTTATGTGCCTCTTGACCATCTGTATGTTTTCTTTGGTGAAATGTCTATTTAGGTGTTCTGCCCATTTTTTAATTGGATTGTTTGTTTTTTTGATATTGAGCTCCATGAGCTGTTTGTATATTTTGGAGATTAATCCTTTGTCCGTTGTTTCATTTGCAAATATTTTCTCCCATTCTGAGGGTTGTCTTTTCATCTTGTTTATGGTTTCTTTTGCTGTGCAAAAGCTTTGAAGTTTCATTAGGTCCAATTTGTTTAGTTTTGTTTTTATTTTCATTACTCTAGCAGGTGGGTCAAAAAAGATCTTGCTGTGATTTATGTCAAAGAGTGTTCTTCCTGTGTTTTCCTCTGAGAGTTTTATAGTGTCTGGTCTTACATTTAGGTCTTTAATCCATTTGGAGTTTATTTTTGTGTATGGTGTTAGGTAGTGTTCTAGTTTCATTCTTTTACATGTAGCTCTCCAGTTTTCCCAGCACCACTTATTGAAGAGGCTGTCTTTTCTCCATTGTATGTTCTTGCCTGCTTTGTCATAAACTAGGTGACCATATGTGCGTGGGTTTATCTCTGGGCTTTCTATCCTGTACCATTGATCTATGTTTCTGTTTTTGTGCCAGTACCATACTGTCTTGATTACTGTAGCTTTGTAGTATCGTTTGAAGTCGGAGAGCCTGATTCCTCCAGCTCTGTTTTTCTTTCTCAAGATTGCTTTGGCTATTCAGGGTCTTTTGTGTTTCCATACAAATTGTAAAATTTTTTTGTTCTAATTCTGTGAAGAATGCCGTTGGTAGTTTGATAGGGATTGCGTTGAATCTGTAGATTGCTTTGGGTAGTACAGTCATTTTCACAATATTGATTCTTCCAATCCAAGAAAATGGTATATTTATCCGTCTGTTTGTGTCATCTTTGATTTCTTTCATCAGTGTTTTATAGTTTTCTGACAAGTCTTTTGCATCCTTAGGTCGGTTTATCCTAGGTATTTTATTCTTTTTGTTGTGATGGTAAATGGGATTGTTTCCTTAATTTCTCTTTCTGATTTTTCATTGTTAGTGTATAGGATTGTCAGAGATTTCTGTGCATTAATTTTGTATCCTGCAACCTTACCAAATTCACTGATTAGTTCTAGTAGTTTCCTGGTGGCATCTTTAGGATTTTCTATGTATAGTATCATGTCATCTGCAAACAGTGACGGTTTTACTTCTTCTTTTCCAATTTGTATGCCTTTTATTTCTTTTTCTTCTCTGATTGCCGTGGCTAGGACTTCCAAAACTATGTTGAATAATAGTGGTGAGAGTGGACATCCTTGTCTTGTTCCTGATCTTAGAGGAAATGCTTTCAGTTTTTCACCATTGACTATGATGCTTTCTGTGGGTTTGTCATATATGGCCTTTATTATGTTGAGGTAGTTCCCCTCTATGCCCACTTTCTGGAGAGTTTTTGTCTTAAATGGGTGTTGAATTTTGTCAAAAGCTTTTTCTGCATCTATTGAGATGATCATACGGTTTTTATTCTTCAGTTTGTTAATATAGTGTATCACATTGATTGATTTGCATATATTGAAGAATCCTCACATCCCTGGGATAAATCCTACTTGATCATGGTGTATGATCCTTTTAGTGTGTTGCTGGACTCTGTTTGCTAGTATTTTGTTCAGGATTTTTGCATCTATGTTCATCAGTGATAGTGGTCTATAATTTTCCTTTTTTTGTGATATCTTTTTCTGGTTTTGGTATCAGGGTGGTGGCTTTGTAGAATGAATTTGGGAGTGTTCCTCCCTCTGCAGTTTTTTGGAAGAGTTTGAGAAGGATCTGTGTTAGCTCTTCTCTAAATGTTTGATAGAATTTGCCTGTGAAGCCATCTGGTCCTGGACTTCTGTTTATTGGAAGATTTTTAATTACACTTTCAATTTCATTACTTGTGATAGGTCTGTTTATATTTTCTAATTCTTCCTGATTCAGTCTTGGAAAATTGTACCTTTCCAAGAATTTGTCCATTTCTTCGTGGTTGTCCATTTTATTGGTATCTAGTTGTTTGTAGTAGTCTCTAATCTTTTGTATTTCTGCAGTGTCAGTTGTGATTCCTCCTTTTTCATTTCTAATTTTATTGATTTGCATCCTCACCCTTTTTTTCCTGACAAGTCTGGCTAAGGGTTTATCAATTTTGTTTATCTTCTCAAAGAACCAGCTTTTCGTTTTATTGATCTTTGCTATTGTTTTCTTCATTTCTGTTTCATCTATTTCTGCTCTGATCTTTATGATTTCTTTCCTTCTACTGACTTTGGGATTTCTTTGTTCTTCTTTCTCTAGTTGCTTTAGGTGTAGGGTTAGATGGTTTATTTGAGATTTTTCTTGTTTCTTGAGGTGAGATTGAATTGCTATAAACTTCGCTCTTAGAACTGCTTTTGCTACATCCCATAGGTTTTGGGTCGTCGTGTTTTTGTTGTCATTTGTTTCTATGTATTTTTTTATTTCTTCTTTGTTTTCTTCAGTGATCTCTTGGTTATTTAGTAGTGCACTGTTTAGCCTCCATGTATTTGTGGTTTTTTTACAGTTTTTTCCCCTGTAATTGATTTCCAATCTCATCACGTTGTGGTCAGAAAAGATGCTTGATAACGATTTCAATTTTCTTAAATTTTCCGAGGCTTGATTTGTGACCCAAGATGTGATCTATCCTGGAGAATGTTCTGTGTGCACTTGAGAAGAAAGTGTATTCTGCCACTTTGGTGTGGAATGTTCTATAAATGTCAATTAAATCTATCTGACCTGTTGTGTCATTTAAAGCTTGTTTTTCCTTATTTATTTTCTGTTTGGATGATCTGTCCATTGGTGTAAGTGGGGTGTTAAAGTCCCCTACTATTATTGTGTTACTGTCGATTTCCCCTTTCATGGTTGTTAGCATTTGTCTTATGTATTGAGGTGTTCCTATGTTGGGTGCATAAACATTTATAATTGTTGTATCTTCTTCTTGGATTGATCCCTTGATCATTATGTAGTGTCTTTCCTTATCTCTTGTAACAGTCTTTATTTTAAAGTCTATTTTATCTGATAGAAGTATTGCTACTCCAGCTTTCTTTTGATTTCCGTTTGCATGGAATATCTTTTCCCATCCCTTAACTTTCAGTGTGTATGTGTCCCTAGGTCTGAAGTGGGTCTTTTGTAGACAGCATATATATGGATCCTGTTTTTGTATCCATTCACCAGTCTGTGTCTTTTGGTTGGGGCATTTAATCCATTTACATTCAAGGTTATTATTGATATGTATGTTCCTCTTACCATTTTCTTAATTGTTTTTGGTTTGTTATTGTGGGCCTTTTTCTTCTCTTGTGTTTCCTGCCTAGAGAAGTTTCCTTAGCATTTGTTGTAAAGCTCTCTTGGTGGTGCTGAATTCTCTTAGCTGTTGCTTGTCTGAAAGCTTTTGATTTCTCTGTTGAATCTGAATGAGATCCTTGCTGAGTAGAGTAATCTTGGTTATAGGTTTTTCTCTTTCATCACTTTAAGTATATCCTGCCAGTCCTTTCTGGCATGCAGAGTTTCTGCTGAAAAATCGGCTGATAACTTTATGGGGATTCCTTTGTATGTTATTTTTTGCTTTACCCTTGCTGCTTTTAATATTTTTTCTTTGAATTTAATTTTTGTTAGTCTGAGTAATATGTGTCTTGGTGTGTTTCTCCTAGGGTTTATCCTCTATGGGACTCTCTGTGCTTCCTGGACTTGGGTGACTAATTCCTTTCCCATGTTAGGGAAGTTTTCTACTATAATCTCTTCAGATATTTTCTCAGACCCTTTCTTTTTCTCTTTTTCTTCTGGGACCCCTATAATTCGAATGTTGGTGCATTTATTGTTGTCCCAGAGGTCTCTGAGACTGTCTTCAGTTCTTTTCATTCTTTATTCTGCTCCTCGGCAGTTATTTCCACCAGTTTGTCTTCCAGCTCACTTATTCATTCTTCTGCCTCAGTTATTCTGTTATTGATTCCTTCTAGTGTATTTTTCATTTCAGTTATTGTGTTGTTCAACTCTGTTTGTTCTTTAGTTCTTCTAGATCTTTGTTAAACATTTCTTGTATTTTCTCAATCCGGGCCTCCATTCTATTTCCGAGATTCATGATCATCTTTACTGTCTGAATTCTTTTTCAGGTAGATTGCCTGTTACCTCTTCATTTATTTGGTCTTGTAGGTTTTTACCTTGCTCCTTCATCTCTGACATATTTTTTTTGCCGCCTCTTTTTTTTTTTTTTTTTTTTGATGAGTGGGATTGTGTTCCTGTTTTACTGGTTGTTTGGCCTGAGGCTTCCAATACTGGAGTTTGTAGGCTGTTGGGTAGAGCTGGGTCTTGGTGCCGACATGAGGACCTTCGGGAGACCTCATTCTGATGAGTATTCCCTGGGGTCTGGGGTTCTCTGTTAGTCCAGTGGTTCAGACTTGGAGCTCCCACCACAGGAGCTTCGGCCCAACCCCTGGCTCATGAACCAAGATCCTGTAAGCCGTGTGGGGCGGCAAAAAAAAAAAAAAAGAACAATAACAAAGTAAAAAATAAAATTAGACTAGGAAACTAACAGATATGTTAGAAAGAATATAAAAATAAAAATATAGATGAAACAACAACCAGAAGGTAAAACAGAACCACAATACTAAAAAAGAGGAGGAGAAAAAAAAAAAAAAAAAAGGTGGAAAAGGCCTTGGCTGTGGAGGGCGGGGCCTAAGCAGGGGTGGGGTTTGGGCAGTGGGCAGGGCCTATGCTTAGGCCCTGGGGGTGTAGGGGGTGGGGCTTAGGCTCAGCAGAACAGAAGGGGCCCAGACGTGCCTCCTGCCTCTGGTCTCAGAGGGTGGGGGACCCCACCTGGGAGCCCAGCAGGGCTCGCGTGGGTGGGGCAAACGCCCTCTGCTGCTCTCCTCCAGTCCCCAAGGGCCTCTCCTGCCTGCCTCTCCTGTTCTCCCCTGGCCTCCTTCCTACACCCACAGGACCAATGGGGCCTGGAGGGGGCCTCTGAGGGCGTAGGACCTGGCCTGAGAGCCAGGCAGACTTCCCTGGCCGATTGGGCAGCGGAAACGCTTGGTGCACTCCACCCCCCATCTGAGCCCCTGAGGGTCCCTCCAGGCGTGGGAACCCCTCCCCCGTCTCAGCCACCCCTCAGGGGCGCCGGTCCTGTCCGGCCTCCACTTCTCTTCTCCCCTCAGTCCCCCCATGTCTTACCGGTTCGCTTGAGCATGCCTCCCATCTCTTGGGGTGTTGAGGTCCCCCACCAGCGTCCAGCAGGTTCCCTAGTTGTGGGGAGACACAAACTCTGCGTCTTCCCACACCGCCATCTTGACTCCGCCAGCCCCTTATTTTATACATAGTAGTTTGTACCTCTTAATCCCCTACCCCTGTCTTGCCCCTCCCTGCTTCCCTCTCCCACTTGGTAACCACTAGTTTGTTCTCTATACCTGTGGGTCTGTTTCTTTTTTGTCGTATTCACTAGTTTGTTTTATTTTTTAGATTCTACATATAAGTGATATCATGCAGTACTTGTCTTTCTCTGACTTATTTCAACAGTACATATTTTCAAAGATGTCTTTAAACAGAGGCACATAGAAAATGAGGTTATGTATTGACTGATGGACAAAAATATTGTAACCAGAGGCTCATAGGAGCCAAGCTAGCCCTGTATCTCCCCCAGGAGCAGTGGTTTAAAAATCACTAATTCAGTATTCACAGCAACTTTCCAGAACATAACTATTGCACGTAGTGAGAACACACTGTCTGCTCTAGAATTCAGGGGTTGCAAACTATGGCCCGTGTGCCGGCCACCTGTTTTTGTAAATAAAGTTTTATTTAAACACAAGATCTACCCGTCTATTTACGTATTGTCTGTGGCTGCTTTGGCACAGTAGCGGCAGAGTTGGGTAGTTGTGACAGGCTGTATGGTCCACAGAGCGTGTCATATTTAACACCTGGTCCTTCTTAGAAAAGCCGCTGCTGGATGCCTGGCGCCCAAGGCCTGCTCTGCAGTGGACGGGCTGTGGCACTGTAGCCAGGCTAACAACTCTTGCCCTGTGTCAGTTTCCTTAGATGTAAAGTAGAACTATTATCGTCATGCACCTCGAAGAGTCCTCGTGAGAAACAAATGGGGTGAAAATGCTTGAAAAGTGCTTGTTTGCACAGTGCCTGGCACAGAATGAAAGCACAGTGGCTTTGTGCTCTTATTTTTATTACGTGGGTCACAGCCATCCTGGGGGAAGTGCGAGGGGATGGTTGGCCTACAGGCCCTCTGGATTCCCACAGAGTCAGAGCAAACAGGATCTAATTTGGCCCTGGCTCTGGGGGCAGGGGAGGGGTGGGGTCCCGGGCCGGTGGCCATGGTCTTCACGAGGCTGCGGGGAAGCCACTGCTTGTTGTTCCACCAGCTTCGGAGAGCAAGGCCTCCGTCATCCTGTCTTTCCTTCCAGGTGACCAACCGCGGCGAGGCCCACCTCGAGCTGAACGCCTTCCGCAGGAAGCACGACTGTGCCCTGGTCATCTCCGGAGACTCCCTGGAGGTGGGCACGGGGACCCCCGCCAGCAGGCTCCTCCCGGGAGCTGCCGTGTGGGAGGGGCCTTGGCCGACGCACCACCTCTCCCTGATCCCCGCCAGGTTTGCCTCAAGTACTACGAGTACGAGTTCATGGAGCTGGCCTGCCAGTGCCCGGCCGTGGTCTGCTGCCGCTGCGCGCCCACCCAGAAGGCCCAGATCGTACGCCTGCTCCAGGAGCGCACGGGGAAGCTCACGTGTGCAGTAGGTAGGGCTGCCGCGGCTGCGCAGAGCGACCTTCCCCAGGGGTGACGGGGTCCTGCTGCCCTGGTGTTCAGGTTCCCAGGCCACTTTATTCAGGCCGTGACATTGACACCCCCTCCCCCTTTGGCCCTATTTTTGTCATTATTATTATTTTTTTAAAGTATTTTGCTTTGAGAAAGAGTCGAGAAGCATGCTGAGGGCTTTCCTCCTTAGCTTGCGCTTCCTTTGCCGGTGACATGGGACACAGCAATGCCTGGGGGCTAAGACCACACTGCGGAGAGGAATCTGGGTCCAAACTGCTGGTTTTTCCTAGCTGAGGGTCCCGGAGGGCTTCCTTCCCCCAGCTGAGCCTGTCTGCTCATTGGTAGAAGGGGAGAGTAACAGTAGTTCTCTCACATGGTGCCTATGAGGATTCAGAGGGGCAGTAGCATTAAAGAAGTGCTTGCTGCACTCACAGTAAGCGTTCCCTATTTGCAACGTCTGTCATTGCTGATAAAGACGAGACACCCACACCTTGGAGGCAGGGCGTGCGGTGTTGTAAGTGCCCACGTGGCACGGACACAGTTCCCTTGCTCAATGACTCAATGGCCAGGACCCTCAGCCAGTCACCTGGTTCCTCTGACTCTCAGCTCCTCTGCCTGTAAAATAAGAACCTGATGCTGCAGGTTGCTGGAGCGATTAAGTGGAGCAGAACAGAAAAGACACTTAGCATGCAGTGAAAGGCAGCACGTGTGTGATTATTGAAAGTAACAATGAAAAGCGAGGTTATGTTTCTTGCCTCTCCCTAATTTCCTGGCTCTTCTCTCTGGTCTGGGTGACCCGCAGGTGATGGAGGCAATGACGTCAGTATGATCCAGGAATCTGACTGCGGTGTGGGTGTCGAGGGAAAGGTGAGCCCGTGGGGTGGGGGGCGTATGTGCTGATTTCTGCCGAGTGGTTGTCGTTAGGATGTGAAGTGGTTGTGTCGTTAGCTGGGAGTTGCTCCACCAGCTGGAGTTTCATTTTCCCTCCAAGACACAGCTTTAATGCTTCTGGAAATTCTACATTACAGTTACAGAGCATAAGGAATCATGTATCATAATTACGTAGTATTACTATCTGCAGGTCACAGATCCCTAGCACTGTTATCTTACAGACAGATGCTGAGTCTTTGCTTGCCAAAACCTAATTTTTTAAGGTGTTTTGCTACATTTTTAGGGTGCAGCGAATGTACTTCAGACTCTTTCCTAGGAGTGTTGTCAGTAAAAGCGTTAATTATCACACTGTGGGGTGATCTCTTGGGGATTATGGAAGAATGCAGTGTGGTTTGCCCCTCATTAAAAGGCTAAGTTTGTGTGTTACAGCATAGTAGTTTTCTTCTTTTCTTCCCTGTCAACTGCGTGCCTGCCGTGTATAGTTTACCCTGCCCTCTCTCGTTTGTGATCTTGCGGTGACTGTAGGCAAGGAGGCTGGTCACCACGTTTGTTAGCACAGTGTGTAAAGTAAGAGTACAGAGGCCGTGAGTGAGGGCTGGAGATGCTCCCATATGTGTTTCCTTCCGTACATTCCTGCATTTGGAATTTCCAAAAATGTTTTTTCTTTTCCACCTTTTTTTTTTTTTTTTCCTGGTTTTCTGGTTCTCATCCAGTTGACAGTTACTTGAAATTGCAGAGTTAAGTGATCCTTGAAGGAGTTGTTATGTCTGAAATCTGTATGGATTCCTTTAATGCAGGTTTTAAGAAGCACACTTGAGTTTAATAGATGGAATTCTTTACACGATGCTGATAGTACTAAAACATTTTCCCTACTCTTCAGAATTATATTCTAATTCCTTTGGTTTTTGGAGTCTAAAAGTAAATAGTGCTCAGTGTAAAAAAAAAAAACCCGAAACAATTTAGAAATGGATAAAGTGCATCCTTTCTTTTAGATGGCGGTATAAAACTAGTAACATTGGTTATTCTTCCAGAATTTTTGTCTATTTCTATACTAGTAGTTATGGGTATATATATAATATTATATATACACGCACATAAATACATATATATGCATACACACATCTTACACATGTATATACATTATTTCCACATAGAATGTAAAATCTAAAACGTTATACTACGCTTTTTTTTTTTTTAATTAATTAATTAATTAATTAATTTAGTTTTGGCTGTGTTGGGCCTTCGTCTCTGTGCGAGGGCTTTCTATAGTTGCGGCAAGCGGGGGCCACTCTTCATCGCTGTGCGCAGGCCTCTCACTATCACGGCCTCTCTTGTTGCGGAGCACAGGCTCCAGACGCGCAGGCTCAGTAGTTGTGGCTCACGGGCCCAGTTGCTCTGCGGCATGTGGGATCTTCCCAGACCAGGGCCCGAACCCGTGTCCCCTGCATTGGCAGGCGGATTCTCAACCACTGCACCACCAGGGAAGCCCTACTACGCTTTTTTTTAATGCAGCTTGCCTAAATCTGTTATATCTTAGATTTCTTTATACATCAGAACATGTCGATCCACCATTTTGTATGTTGCCTCGACCTTTTTATTTTGAAAAATGTAACTCTTGCCTCGACCTTTTTATTTTGAAAAAATGTAACTCCTTCAGAAAAGTTGAAATAGCACAGTGAACACCTGTCTACTCTTGGCTGTAATTTACCATTTGTAAACAGTTGCAGCATTCTCCCTCTGTTCTTCCTCCCCCCACCCCTCCCGCTTTCTCAGAATCAGCTGAAAGTAAGTTGTGGATATGTTACCCCTAAATACTTCAGCTTGGATCTCTTAACAGCAGGTGTATTCTTCTGCATAAGCAAAATAACAGCATCACCCCAAGTGTAACATTGATACGATAATATCATGTAATATTCATGGTCTCATTTCCCTAGTTGTCCTCAAGGTGTTTAAGAGGAAATCTCCATGAAGCAGTGAAGCATCACGCAGTGCATTTATTCCCGCGTCTTCGTGTCTCTTTACTCTTCTTGAATGGAGAACACTTCTCTCCACCTCTTTTGTGGGGGGAGGCGGTGTGTTTCACGACTTTGATATTTTGGAAGCATTGGGGCAGTTGTGGAACATCCCATGACGTCTGTGGGTCGGATGGATTTGATTCAGGTTCTGTGTTTTTGGTGTGAGGAGCACCTAAGGGGAGTTTGTGCCTGCCTGTCGCATCACACCAGGAGGCCGTGATGTCCATCTGTCCCATTAGTGATCCATCATGTACCTTTTAAAATTAGAGAATCCCATAATATGGCTGCACTATAAATTATTTCCAGTTCTGTGAACATGCAAAGCTGTATGTTCGGGAATGTTCAATTTAGTATTGTTGGTAGCATGAGCTGTGCCCCCTCCCCCATATGCTTAACTCTGAACGGAGCTGAGTTCTAAATGCCTATCTTAGAATGATTCTTTGCTTCTGATACACATTATGGGTTGGGCCCAACCCCCAAGGCTTAATACTAGATCCGTTTGACCTCCCGATTATGAGTATCTGCGCTTATGAATGTTTTTTATTTAAATAAATTCCTCCTTTAAAATCAAATTTAGACTCAGACCACCAACCGTGTATAGCTGGAAACCAAAGAACCTCTTTATTGAAGTTCTTCAAAAATCTCCTTACAGTTTCTTGCTTTTGTTAAAAAAAAAAAAAAGTGCCTTGACCTCTTGTGCTCCTGACGGTGCCCAATTTTGTCGGATTTTAGGAAGGAAAACAGGCTTCGCTGGCTGCGGACTTCTCCATCACTCAGTTCAAGCACCTTGGCCGGCTGCTCATGGTGCACGGCCGGAACAGCTACAAGCGCTCGGCCGCCCTCAGCCAGTTTGTGATCCACAGGAGCCTCTGCATCAGCACCATGCAGGTGGGTGGGCAGGTGCGCACGGCTGTGTGGTTGCCGTGGGCCTGAGAATTAGTCTCCACTTCGGAGCTGTTACCCCGGCCTGGCCAGTTTCAATGCCCCTCCCCCAACCCCCCGCCACATTCTGGCGATAGAGCTTGGAGTGGCCGCCCCGAAGCCTTCCTGTGTTGGGGGCGAAGGCTCTGCTTGCTGTGCGGAGCGGATGTGAGCATTAGCAGTGGTGCCTTGCCAGGGCTTGGCACCAAGTGGGCGGTAGTGTAAATGACCCGGGTGCTCATATTGGGGTGAGTTGTTATCCTTAGTTTACCAGAGGCAAAGATGCACAGTTAAATGCCGAGTGAATACTCCGGCCCTGAGTTTCCCACATGCAGAAGCAAGGACCTACAGAGAGCAGCCACAAAAGAAGAATAACTTGCTTTTCTTGAGTGCTTCCTGTACCCTGGGCGTCAGGCTAAGTGTTCACAATGCGGGCTCACCTGCAGTCCTCACTGTAGCCTGTGCCCATTCCGCAGATGGGGAGGCTGAGGCTCAGTGTGGGCGAGAAATCGGTGCAGTGTCTCTCAGGGATTTAGTCTACCCAGGCAGGGGATTCCGGTACCTGTGCTCTTAATGCAGGTGTGCCCCCCTGCCCTCCATCCACAGGGCCAGCTGCTGCTTCCACATGCAGGGGGGCGCTTAGCGAGGGCGGCTCAGCCCAGGGCATCTCACTTCTGCCTCCATTGCAGCCTGGCTGGGGGTCCAGCGTAGTTATCCCAATCGTCAGTCCTCTCAGGGAGTTACATCTTGCTTTTTCACAAAAGGATTCTAGAATGTGTAAGGTATTTTCCCATCTTCTCTCTCCCCAGCTCCTTCAAAGTCTGTCATCAGGCTGTGGCGATGAAGTTGTATTAGGAAAGAGGCCAAAGGGAGGGAAAGGAAACATTTTGGGTGTTGAAAAACTATTGGCTGACTTTCCTCCTTGGGCGTTTAGGTGAAAAATACCCCCAGTTAAGTGGTGAGAACATAGGAATGGGACATCTTGGAACCCATATCATCAGGTATCTCTGAGACCTTGAGCAAGTCACGTTACCACTCTGGGCTTCAGTCTTTCCACCTGTAAAGTGGGCATCAGACCTCTCCATCACTCCATTCAAGCATCTTGGCCCTTGCCCCTCAGACAGGGCTACTTTGAAAAGCAGAGAGTTTTATAAGGCATCAGGTGCTGAAGGCGTCCTTACCATCATTAATAAAAACAAAACAGGCTAATGTATAAACCTAAGGTGATGTTTTACTTTGTGGGAAAGGTGTTTAATCATACATGAAAGACACCCTGCCCTAAAGGGTCGAGTGGTGCTGCGTGGTGTACATGAGCATTCACCATCCACTGGCTCATCCATGCCTTTGGTGGTGGTGGTGGGGTTATGTTTTCAGCATCTATTGCGTTTATGAGGGAAGGAGGCTTACAGTGATTTTCATCAACACAGTCTAAACGCCAACAGCTGCTACGGTTCATCAGACCACATCTGTACTTTTATTTTATGTTAGCTCATCAACGGAACTGGATAATGTCATGGTTTTAATCACTGGGAGATTAATCAGCTTGTCCCTGGGCAAACACACAAAAGCTGGCCTGGATGAGCTGACTTCTGTAATGCCTGTATGTTACCATGAACATCGATTCAGAAAAAAAAGTTCTAACATGAGGAATTGTTCTTTGTGCTGCAGGAAAAAAAAAAAAAAAAAAAAGCCAAAAAAACACCCTTAACCCTGTCCACTGTGCTGAAAGTGACTGGCTGAGAGCAAGTCCCGTTCGAATTGCACCTTGACAGTGGGCTCTTAGATAGATGAAGACATAGCATTTTTATTTTCCACGGTGCTCTTTCCAGGGTGAAGGTTTTATGGTCAGTCTGGCCCTTTTAGAGAACGAGGCTCCTGGTGTTGCTCTGTAAGACTGAACACCGGATTCTTGACGTCTTTATAACCATCCTTCCTGTGCAGTGGCCCAGCCTGGGTGAGAAGTCATTTGAAAAACGGATTTCACCTTTCAGTTCTGAAATCACGACCGGGTGTGGCCGGGGCTGCCCGTGACCATGGCTCTAGGTGCCACCTGTGTTCTGAGCTCTGTGCCAAGCGAACACCCACAGCGGGTGATACGGGGAAGGGGTCTCTGTCCCACGCTCTTTTTAACCACTAGCCTGGCCCAGCCTTTTCCTCCACGTTCAGTTTTTAAAAAGCCTTTAGGCAACAGTTGTCCCTGGCCTCCCGTAGGTTTTATACTGATAGAAATTAGCTTTGAGGTCACTTTGCTTCTGTTGGCGGGTAGGTGTTCAGAGAAGGAAGTAACAGAGCATCAAGCCTGATTTTATCTCCCTAGCCTACTTTTCACTGCCAGTAGCTAATATTTTCCAAATCCGGAAGCAGACATTTCAGTAGGGGTTCGTAAATATCGTTATTGCTTTTGTCTAATTGCAAAAGTAGCAGGTTGTGGGCTCTTTGTAAAAATTTCCAAGAAGAGTGAAACATGTAATATGAGAAGTGAAGCCTTCTCTGCGGTCCCAAGGGTAACTGGTGCATATCCTCACAGTGGAGGATATTTTCCCCTATCTGTTTCCAATACGTCCACCAACTCGTTTATCGATTGTAGACCCAGAGAGGTGGTAATTCTGAGCCGTCAGGAGTGTGGGCTCTGGAGACAGAACTGGGCTTGAGTCCCGCAGGGCCATTTATGTGCTCAGTTTCCCCTTCTGTAAAATGTAGGGGATATTAGGACTTGATCTCATGCGTTCTTCTGGAGATTCACTGAGATCAGATACAAAGTATTTCCAGGTCCAGCTTGTGTAACTTAATAAATGTTCACAGAGGAGCTGAGAGTGGACCCTGGAGCTAAACTCCCTGGTGTGACTCCTGGCTCTGTCCCTTATGAGCTGTGCTATCTTGGGCAAGTCACTTAACCTCTCTGTGCCTTACTTCCCTCATCTGTAAAATGGGGATGATGATAACAGTATCTCCTTCACAGGGTTGCTGTAGTAATTAAATGAGCTAATATACTTAAAGCACCGTAACCGTGCGGGTGTAAAATAAGTGCTCTGTAAGCGATGGCTGTTATTTTTCTGATACAAACACAAGGGCTTTGGTCATGGTTTTTGGTAACATCCTTCTTTTTCCTCGGCACAGGCTGTGTTTTCCTCCGTGTTTTACTTTGCCTCCGTTCCTCTCTATCAAGGATTCCTCATCATTGGGTAAGGAAGTCCAGGCAAGGTATTAATTTTTAATGAAACCTCCCTAAAATGCCACAGAAGAAGGAGGAAGCATCATGTGAAGACCCTTCAGTCCCCAAGTCAAGGCAGGTCTGGCAGTCTGGTTTAGAACCTTCTTGAATGAATACGTTTTTGAACTGGTAAGCCCTTAACCAAATTGCGGATGCAGCGTCCGATCTGTTTGTGGTCCATTCATACCTGATGGTTGAAGAATGCTCGCCCACGAGAGCCTGAGGTTGTCAGCTGATTGGCATACCAGGCAAGAGTGAAGCTTCACAGACTGTGATTTCTTAGGAAATCACTGAGGGGTCTTAGAAAAAGTGGAAGGGGCATCTGGAAAGTACCCTCTCTGCCATGGCTGCCCATAGTGGACCATCCTGCTGGTGGGTCTCTAAGGCGGCCAGAGCCTTGCTCTCTCCGGGTTACCCCTGATAGAGCTTGGCCACTGCGTGCCACTGACCTGTGAGGCACGCTGTCCCTTGGACGTTTGCTATGTTTGCTATCAAACCCACCCCCTGTTCCTGACCTGGAATTTAGGACGTTCCTTTTGACCTTTTGAGAGGATGTGCCCAGTCTCTGAATTCCCCAGGTAGGTGGAGTTTGGTTACCACATGCCCTAGATCGAGACGCTGGCAGGGCGCTCCCCTGGTTACCAAGGTGGGAAGCACAGAGAGGCCGGCTGGTCCCAGTGGAATCTTACAAAGCATGCCTTCCATCTTCTTATGTTCAGCCTGAGAGTAGGCACTGGAATTCTGCCTGCTTCTAACTGGAAAAATGGCCTGTCCTTTGTCAGGCCCTGGAAGAGTGGCAGAACATGCCAGAATAGAACCAGGGGTTCCCTGAGCCGTGCTCCATGTGGCCCCCCCCATGATCTGGTCCCCTCTTCCCTCTTGGTTCTCATCTCTTCGCTTTCCCCCTCACCCACTCAGCTCCACCCAGACTGGCAGCCTCGCTGTTCTTCAAACAGGACAGACATGCCTCCACCTCAGGGCCTTTGCACTTGCTGTTCTCTCTGCCTGGGATGCTCTTCCCTCGGATATTGGCATGGCCTCCCCCTCACCTCTTGTGGGTGTTTTCTCAAATGCCCCGTCTCCTGTCCACCCTCTCTAAAATTGCACCACCCCACCCCATGTCTCATTCCCTCTTCCCCGTTGTATTTCCCTCCTCAGCACTTAACCTCCAGCACACGGTATAGTTCACTGAATTTGTTTTTTGACTCACCGGCCAGCACGGAAGCTCTCCGAGGGCAGGCGTTATGGTCTGCTTTTTTCATCTTGAATCTCCAGTGCTTTGAACTGGCCCTGGCACATACCAGGTGCTCAGTACGTAGTAGTTGAATGAAGGAATGGAAATTGGGCTCCAGAGGCTGGGGCAGCACATGGCTTGTACTCCACTGGCTGGATATTACCTGTGGTGATTTTTTTTCTCCCAGGTACTCCACCATCTATACCATGTTTCCTGTGTTTTCTCTGGTCCTGGACAAAGATGTCAAGTCAGAAGTTGCCATGCTGTACCCTGAGCTCTACAAGGATCTCCTCAAGGTTCACTGAGCCCCTTCCTCCTTCCTTCCTCCATATCCATCGTTTCTTCCTTCTTCCCTCCCTCCCTCCCTCTTTTAACATATTTCACACAGACCCTCCATGTCTGATGTGAACGCACTTGAACTGGTGGCTTGCTTTTGAGAGGAAGGCGTGGGAGTATATGTCTTTTCTTAAAGTATGATATGCACATGTAAAGAATATTAAACTGTACAGTGATATGTCAGCTTTTAAAACAAACCTTCTAATGCCTTTTTAAAAAGCCCCTGACAGTTCCATTTTGTAGCTGCAGCTTGTGTCTGTTCCTGGAAATGCTTTTGTGTACACTCCTGAAAAATGTGTGTGCGTAATTGCATTTGTTGGTCCTCAAGGGGTTTTTGATAAAGAGCAGATTTACTGGGTTGGCCCAAAAGTTCGTTCGGGTTATTCCGTAACATCTTACGGAAAAACCCAAACGAACTTTTGGGCCAACCCAATATTTCCATCTAATATCAATTCTCTTTTAAAAAAAGTCATTTCTTTAATGTATTTTGATGTGTGTGAGCCACTGTTTTGATGAAAACAGGCAGGTTGCCTTGTCTGGTTGGTGGAGGGTAGCCTGACAGTGGCTCGTGCCCTGGATGAGCCCCGCACGCTAACCCGCTCTGTCTTCCTCTCTCTCATTCAGGGACGGCCGTTGTCCTACAAGACATTCTTGATATGGGTTTTGATCAGCATCTATCAAGGTAAGGACGGGTGAAACCACCTGTCGTCTTATGCTCTGGCCTTGGCCCCAGGGTCAACTTCACCATTCTGTTGTCTGTAGAACACAAAGAGAAGCAGCTGGCATCCTGAGGTTGCAGTAAGGAGTGTGGCATTGTGTCCGAGGGAGCCCCCCTCCTCGGGTTCTAAGGCCTTGCTCATCAGGCACAGAGGCACACATGTGAGGAGGTGCTGTCCGCTTAACTGAGACAAAGTCAGAGAAAAGTGCAACTAATACTAATCAAACCCTGCTGGGGTGTTCAAGTCATTGTAACAAAAAGTGGTCGCTTTCTGGAATGTTCTGATACTTTTTCTGAAGTCAAGTTGTAGTTCTTGAACAACATATTTACTTCTGTGGCCTCCAGAGAGGGTCCCTCAGACTGTACAGGCTTTGTAAGGCGACTTACTGGAATATGAAAAGGAAATGTCAGAACCTCTCTTTGTATGTATTTTTTCCTCTTTTTAGAACTTCTGTTGTCATGTATGTTTTATAATGTACCTGATATATTTGCACAGTGGTCCTGCTACCTCTCTGTGTCTGTCTGCACAGGTACACATGGATAATTTAGAAATCCACATCGTCCGTTAGGGATTCATTCTTAGTGTTTTTTTTCTGATGGGATGTGTGGTCAAAAAGTGTAGACCGTTGAATTTGTTAGGAGGCTAAATGGTCATTGAAACAATTTGAGGGTTTTTTTTCTTTTTGAGAAGTATAGCAAAGTGACATGTATGTAGCTGTCTGAAGAAAGCAAATCCTGCATGGAAGTTCATAATAACAAGCAGTGGTGCTTTATTGCACCCCCTGCATCCCCAGTACTGTTGTAATAGGCAGTCATTTGAGAGTTTTGGGGTTCAGGGTCTCCTGGCCCTGCTCTTGAGCAGGAATCTCATGTAGCTAGTGTTTCTGATCAACGTGAGACATTCCCCATTGAGTTCCTGCAATTCTGGAGGAAAATGCACTTATCTGGACCCTTCCCCACTTTCCTTTCTCTCCTCAGTGCAGGTGCGTAATTCTTTGAGGGTCTCGCTTGGTTGTCCCTATCATTTTTTGTGTTTGGGGGCAGGGAGGGGGGTAAAGGAGACAAAGCATAACATTTACCATCTAACTCTTCTTAAGTGCGCAGTTCAGTAGTGTCCAGTATGTTCACGTTGTTGTGAAGCAGATCTCCAGAACTTTTTCATCTTGCAAAACTGAAACTCTGTATCCATTCAACAACAAACGCCTCTCTCCTTCCTCCGCACAGTTCCTGGTAGTCACCATTCTACTTTGTCTCTGTGAATGTGACTACTTAGATCCGTCATATACGTGGGATTGTACAGTATTTGTTCTTCTGTGGCTGACTACATCTGTCATTTAAAATAATACACAGAAACTTATATTTCTTGTTCCACCCAGTCCAGACAGTTACTCTCTCTGCCTCTCTTTTCCTTTTTTTCCTCTCTATCTCTTCCTCTCCCTCTCTATGCAATTATAAACTCTCTATTAATAAAGACACAGACATAGAGAATGGACTTGAGGACACGGGGAGGGGGAAGGGTAAGCTGGAACAAAGTGAGAGAGTGGCATGGACATATATACGCTACCAAATGTAAAACAGATAGCTAGTGGGAAGCAGCCGCATAGCACAGAGAGATCAGCTCGGTGCTTTGTGTCCACCTAGAGGGATGGGATAGGGAGGGTGGGAGGGAGACTCAAGAGGGAGGAGATACGGGGATGTATGTGTATGTATAGCTGATTCACTTTGTTATACAGCAGAAACCAACACACCATTGTAAAGCAGTTATACTCCAATAAAGATGTTAAGAAAAAAATAAAATAAAAATAAACTCTGTCTTATATACAGCCAAAAGGGAACGTAGGAAAACTAGAATGTGATGCCTCTCTTTCAAACCTCCATAAAGTAGCACTCATTAACCTCCTTTAACAAATGGTACCTTTCATGTCTGAACGGGAAAAACAAAAGGAGTCAGATGTGGGTGAGCGGGGTGAGCCTTCGGTGGGGAAGGCGGGGGAGGCGTCGGCTCCCAGCAGGGAGGGCTGCGTGGGCAGCAGAAGCCCCTCCCCAGCCAGACTTCCCTCCGCCCTTGCAGGGAGCACCATCATGTACGGGGCGCTGCTGCTGTTTGAGTCGGAATTCGTGCACATCGTGGCGATTTCCTTCACGTCGCTGATCCTCACGGAGCTGCTGATGGTGGCCCTCACCATCCAGACCTGGCACTGGCTCATGACGGTGGCCGAGCTGCTCAGCCTGGCCTGCTACGTCGCCTCCCTGGTGTTCCTCCACGAATTTATCGGTGAGACCCCCCTGCACCTAGGGGCCCGCCCATCAGGTCCAGGGGTCTCAGCAGCTGGGAAGGGAGGCAGCCTCCCCAGTGCTCGTGTCCTGGGCCCTTTGTCCAGCAGGCCTTTGTACTCAGCTGCCCGCCCTTTTCTCACTGGCGTCCCTTGGGACCAGTGGCAGTTGAGAATCAGCCTCTTGGAACTGAGGCTGGCGGGCACGATCTTAATGTAGAGTGTTTTCGTTAAAACCACGCCATGCCAGCGTGCCTGCTGGCTTAGAAGGGGATTCATTCAGTTCTTCAAGGACCTAGTGGGCTTCTCCAGGGGAGCTGGTCACTGTGCCGGGCTCCGTGGAGCTATGGAGATGGTGAGAATCCAGAGAGTAAATGACAGTTCAGCAGGACTTAACCAGTGTTATTAGCTTGAGAAACTCTGCCTTATCATGAAAGCATCTTCTATCACGCCTCTTCTTTATCAGTAAACGCTCTTTAAGAAGGTTTTGATAAAGGAAAAAGGAGCACTCCCGTGAAAAGTGAAGTCTTAGAACAGTTTCACACTTGTTTGAAAAGTCTCTCTGAATAGGTTCTGTGAGCACCTACTGTGCGCTCAGTGGCTTGAGGCCAGGGAGTCACAGAGGCTTAGAAGATGCAAGCTCTGCCCTCAAGAGGCTTTGGTCAGCACCTTAGATGTGGACCAGTCATAGGACTGGGCCCGTGGTCGGGGCCCTGGGCCTGGCACTTAGTAGGTGCTTCCTCAGTGCCCGCTGCGTCTCCCCCAGCCTGTGCTCAAGAGGCAGGGAAGGCGGCTGGCAGGCATCCACTCCCGGTACTGTTGCAAATCACTAGCTGTCGCTCCTCTGCTGCACAAACCTCGGAACTGCAGGCCTGACCGTGTGGCGGCAGGAGGGGGAGCTCCCCGCCCCTCCAGGTCACACTCTTCCTGACGAGGGGTCTCCGCCCCTCTTTGCACCACCCTCAGACCCGGCTCTGGCTTCTGTGACCATTGCTGAGGCGAAGGGGAAAAGTTGCTGGGAAGAACTGTGTGTTTGAGCGTCACTTTCTGCCGGGTTTAGAAAGAAAAACTCCAGCTGTCAGATTCCAAATCAAAAACACTTGGAAGGGGGATTCTTTTGCCCACGGTTTTCTTCTCAGAGTCGTTGAAAACAGCGTTTCACGGAAGGTCCGGAAGCTCCAGAAGCAGGTCAGAGAGAGGAGGAGAGAGACAGGGAAGGGACGTCAGGCCGGCAGCCTGGGTGCTGTCAGCACAGTCCCTGCGGGAGAGGGGCCCGCGTCCCCTCCGATGGCCCTGCCGCCCCGCCGGCTCTGGGCGGCACGTTCCCGCCCGCTCACTGCTGTCTTCTGTTTGCTTGCAGACGTGTACTTCATTGCCACATTGTCCTTCTTGTGGAAAGTGTCTGTCATCACTCTGGTCAGCTGTCTGCCCCTCTATGTCCTCAAGTACCTGCGAAGGCGGTTCTCCCCTCCCAGCTACTCGAAGCTCACGTCCTAGGCCGGGCGCTCGGGAGAGGACCCCGGTCTCCGCACTCTCCTGGCGGACAGAGTTCAAGTTGCATTTCTGTTAACCACCACCACCCGTGGATTGTGCAGTGGTGGCTCCCACGTGCAGTTCTGACATGAAGAGGCTCTGCGCTTCCACAGAGCCCGACACCGCGTAAACAGGAGGGAGGCGCCTGAGAGGGCCCCACGCGGGCCTGCCTGAGCCCCTGGTGATTCACAGTCGAGTGAATGTGACTGTGTGAAAACCGGCGACTCAGCCGAGAGATTTATTCATGGGTCACTGTGCAGGCTTCCTTATGACTTGAATTTTGTTGTCATGTGATAAAAGTTTCTGTCTAGTCGAAGACTGTAGAGGGTTTTTTGGTTGTTGTTTTAAACAATCCCAATGTGTGTGCACTTTTACGTCTTTCTGCTCTTAAAAAACTGGTTTCAGACAAAGATAAAGCTCTCAGTATAGGTTTGGGGGAAAAGACGGTGACATTTGGTAAGAAGTTAACCGGACAGTAATCTCAATTTGGAAATGCTAAATATCCTCTCTAAGGCAGCCCTGCTTATCGAAACGGCACTGGATTCCTAGGATTACAGAAAACCACATGAGAAGAGAGCAGAAGAGAGAGAGAACCGTAAATCCGTATGTTATCCTTCCTCCAGTTCAGCGTCTGTGGTCCTGGAGTTAACATCACCTGTCACCTCGTAAAAGAATTTCAAAGGTGTTATCTTGCTTTGTTCCGATCTGGTAACAATTACAAAGCCTGTGGCTATCTGAGGACACTCTGAGACATTTTCAGCAGAGTTGTTTTAGCAGGAAACGTGCCACTGAACGGCCCCTAAATGTGTCGACAGTGTGTGACAAGAGACTCAGCTAATTCTTTAGGCAACGTAGCACATGTGGCTCAGACCCTCTAAGTCTAAAGTGGAAAGGTCAGGGACTGGGGCTCTTTACGTCCACAGAAATCTGTTTCCTGTTAGGAGGAATTACTGAGGACACAATGATAAAGGCAGAGGCGTCTTAGCATGCTGCCATTCATCAGTGGCAGCTTCGAGCAAGGAGCCCCAGTCGAAGGAGGCCCGGGCTACAGCTCTGGGGTCTGGGCTCGGTTGCGCAGCCTACAGATTTCAAGGGGAACTTGCTGGAAGGCAGCCAGGAGTAGAGATTCCTCTCCCCACCAGGGTGGGGCCCACGCATGTGTGTTTCCTATAAAGCTGTGGCTTCTTGTTTCAGGGGAAGAAGAGAATTTTCAAGCGCTGGATGTGGCCCGGCAAAGCTTTCTTGGGTTTTCAAGTCTCTCCTGGCAGAAGCCACATGTGCGTGCCAGAGGATTAGGTTGGTGGATCTGCAAGAGCTGATCGTGCTCGAGATCTTAGATTTGTGATTAATTCTTTATGAGTACATACCCTCCAGCCCTTCAGCCTGGTTCTTCTTCATGTGCTTCAGAGATGTAAGTTATGGCTACCACCCTAGGGTAAGCCTGCTCTTGGAGAGCTGGGGACACGAGGCCCTTGACTTTGGAGCACTCGATATGCTCGTGTATTTCTGTTGCCCTTTTAAAACTTTATAGAATTGACAGTAAGTTGCAGGCACTGTGAAATTGGCTATGACATCACTTCTATTTTAGTTTTAAGATTCTGCAGTTATGCAGGATTTTTCCCATTCTGTCCCAGCCATTTCTGCCACACAGAAAACATTTACAGGAGGTAAATGTTGTATTGAATGAATGGTTATTCAGGAAGAGGATCTTTGTCCAAAACTTTGAGAAGGGGCGAGCAGGTCTGACGTCTTTGCTGGGTGATTTTATGTGGTTTCAGAGGTGGAGTGAGAGGACGTAGTGCTCAGCGTTTTTGTACCTGTGTGTCTGCTTGGAAGTCAGCCTGTATAACCGGAAGTCTAAAGGTACTTCTATGCCCAGTTCTCAAACCGTGAACTTGACCTTGTTCACAGACAGGTGATGGCTCCTACAGGTAGGTCTCATGGAAATTTTTAGATGTTTCCAGCAGTGACAGGGAATGAAGATAGTCTCTTTGGTCTTTTCCTTAATTCCCAGTTTTGATCGAGGTGCTTGAGTTGACTTTGAAAGTCAACACCTAAACTCTTGCTCGGCATCTGGGAGGGAGAAAGCGTCCCAGAGGAGCAGAAGCAGCTGTGCCTGGAGGTCGCAGGTGCGTTTGTGCCATCAACAGACCCCCTCGTTCTGCCTTTCGACCGTACCCTGGCGGAGGCGGCCAAGGGTGAGAGGGACTAAAATGAAAGCGGGGACCGTGACCGTGTTGGAGAGCCACCCTGCCAGGGGGCAGCCTGCTCCCGCCGCCTTCCGGGGTCCGGAGTGTCTAGGAAAACACATGTGTGCTTCTCAAACTCTAGAGACCCACATGGCGGGAGCCACGAGTCAGCTGAGAGTACACGATCCTGACGTGCACACATCAGCCCATGATCCCAACAGAGGATCTGCGTACACAGGCACTTCCCGTGTTAGCTTAGCTGTGGAGAGAAGACAAAGGCACAGACAAAAAAATCCAAGCCATTTTACAGGAAACTGCTGAGTTCATAAAAAGCATAAGGATTCCGTTCACCAGTCTGGAAGGAACTTAGGAAACACCGTTGACACCTTGGAGGTCCCCTCGCCTTGGAACTCAGCGGCCCCAAGTCTCCGACAGCCAGAGGCCCCTGGCACACAATCAGCGCTGTTTAAATACTTTCCTCAAAGTAAAAATTACACCTCCCCCTGCCCTTTGACAACATTAGGTATTTCTGTCAGAGTAACTTAATTTTATTATTTGATGATGACTTTTATTATATTTTTTGGTGACGGTTGTGCGTGTGGGAAAGTGAGGAATCCGTTGGGTGTCTCTTTTTCCCTCCCTTTCTCTAGGAAAGTGACCAGACAAGTGTCTCCATCTTGAGTGCTTTCTTGTATCTGCCCGTTTCAGTGCTAATCTGAGAGTGTGCACATGCATGTGTGTGTTGCTTATCGTGCTCCGTGAGACTGGCTGCACTTACTTGGGTTGCTTGGGGCAGAGGACTTCGCCCTAAAGCGGTGAAGGGCATCCCAAGGAGCATCTTGAGATTGGAGCAAACCATCTGTTTACAGCCGCCTGGAGCTGGGAGGCCCAGGGCCGGGATTCCTCCCACTTTTAGCTTTATTATAGCCAGATCCCAGACTCGCTTCCCTTAAGTGAAACCCTTTTTCGTAGCAGTGATCTTAAATACCAACGTCTGCATACCCTTTCCTCCGTATGTTTTCCACTGAAAACTTAGGTTATGCTGACAGTACTTTTGAATGTATTTTGGGCTTTTGTGCTCATTGGAAATTGACATGATCATGCCTGTTTTTCTTTCTCTAGACCTTTGCTTTTATACTTTGTTTTGTTTTTCCCGGGGTGGGAATGGGAATGCCCTTGCGCCTTTATGGGGCAGCATTTTAAACCTGCGCCAGAATTGCGGATGGGACCTACGTGATCTTCTGCTCTATCTTGCTTAAGGCCAACACCTATCAGCCACTTTTATCTTGGATCTTTTTGGTGTGTTTGAAACGTGTGTATGTGTGAGTGTATGATGTCACCTCAAGTGTTTTGAAGACATACTTGGTTTTCACTGCGTTAAAATCCTGTCACGGTTTTGTTTTTCATTAAGAAATATACAAGGAGCTTTGCAAAGACAACAGACTTTATTTCTCCCTCCTTCTTTTAACATAAAGCTTTTTTTTTTTTTTGGTCATTTATATGTATGTCTTAGGAAATATTTCCATTAATTAAGTCCATTGTGTCTTGGAAAAATATATATATTATGCTCTTGGATGGAACCCATAAGCACGTGAGCAGCATTGCAGTACTTGGAGACGCTCAGCATCTTCTCACACCAGCGCGGCGTTCCTGGGAATCTGTCTTCTTCGTCACAGTATGGTTGGAGACACAGTCTGTTGGTGTCGCTGGGCGATGTCAGTGAATAGTGTGTTTGCTGGGGGGGCAGGAGGGGAGGGGGCGTGGCATTTGCAAAAAACAAATATTGTGGCTCATTTATTATTTTGTTGCAATGGGGGCTGACTGAATTCCTCTGGGACTCCTTGACTTCCTCATTAGTAGATTATCTGTAATCCTCATGGCAGATACTCACCAGGACAGCGTTTTTTGATTAGAGGGAAGTGATAGTACAGAGCTTTAATTTAGCAGGAGCTCCCAGATGATTTAAATTCTTGATCCTGTGATGACATACATGTGATCCTGTGAGATTCTGAGCGGTTCTATTTTCATTGTCTGCCAGCGTGGCCCGTTGCTGTTGCCCAATAAAGCTTGTGTACTTTATGCCTTTGGGGATCATTTTAATTTGTGCAGGGACATGAAACTCTGGTGTCAAAATGAGAGCTTGTTATTATAATGCTCCTATGTTGTATGTATCTCATGGTACATAAAATGTAAATAGCTTTTTCTCCAGGTAAAGAATTATTTTAATTTCAGCAAAAAAAAACCCCCCAAACCCATGCATTATTTATTATTCTGTACTGTTGTCTATTCCAGATATGTTAGAATTTCAAAAAGTGATCTATATAAAAAAAGCGAACATATTTTATGATTCACATTGTATTTATACACCCAGTCTTTGATTGCTTTGTATAGATTTTTTTTTTAATCAAGTGATAGAAGATTTAGGAACCCGGTCACTTAAGTTTTAGGGAAAAGAGGTTTTTTAAGCTATTGTATAGGATACAGAGGACATGGTATTTTATTCATCTAATCCAGTGATTCTCAGCCAGAGGTGACTGTGGCCTGTAGGGGGCATGGGGCAATGTCTGAAGTCACTTTTGGTTCTCACAACTTGGAGGGGTGGTGCTCTGCTGGCATCTAATGAAGACTGCACAGGGCAGCCCCGCAGCAGAGGATCATTCAAACCGACGTCAAAAGTGTTGAGGTTGAGAAACCCACATACAATCTGCAAGCGTCAGTTTTGCCATTTTTAAGAGTCTGTCTTCATTTCCAAAGGAGCCCAGCAGCCGTAAACTCCTGTCTCAAGAAGCTGATTATACATCCAACTGGCCAAATGTTTTAACTAGCAGCTCTTTGCAGTGCGGGCTACTGGCTTCCTCTCCCTGGCTCTCCACTGAAAGGGCCGTTCTCAGTTTATGGAGTCGAGAGGGGATTGTACATTAGCTGTGCCGCAGTCAACAGCGGCTCCCTGGGCACGTGGAGGACGCATGCGCTCAAGAGCAGAGGGCAGTACTTTTCCTTAACCGCATGCCATCGATGTAAAGTCTTCAGACCGCTTTTACCTGCTGTGAAATTCCATGAATGTGCGGACACTCCTCCATCCGAGCCACTAGGGGGAACTTGAGGATCAAAAGACATTTCTGTTTCCTGTTTTCGCCAGCCCGGCGGGCCCAGCATACCTAACTGTTATGTTTCAAGACGCTGCTTTCATCGCTTCAGAATTTATTTCATGGCCGACGGCTCCGTTAAAAACAGACATTTCATTTTATGTTGTTGACCAGACTATTTTGCTGGACTTCGCTTGGGGAAAAAAAGAAAAAAGAAAAAAAGATGGGGGCGGGGGTGAGATGAATATTTATTTGATCTCAGATATTTGCATTTTTGAATAATTGGCAACTGGGAATCCTTGCCCTCCTCACTCTTCAGGCTCATAAGGTTTAGAGACGAAATGTCCCAACACCTCAAGTACTTTAACTGTTTTTGTTATGAAACTTTTCAGGGTGACATGAAACCCTGCAGTATTTGTGAGCTGATCTGTAAATGATGGATTTGCTCACCTCAAAATAGAACTGTAGTCGCTCCAAACTTTCCACAAGTCGGAGCACAGTAACCGAATTCATTCAGGACTTGCTAATTTCCTACTTTAAATGGGTTACATAACAGAACAGTCCCTCCTTTGCGCCTCTCAAAACTACCCGTGAAGTGATGGTGAAAATGTATCGTTAAAAGCTAGAAATAGCTTTGCTAAACTCTGGGAAAACGATGAGTTTTTTTTTTTTTTTCTTCTGATATCCTCCCCCCCTTTCTTCATCCAAACATTGCATAATGTTAAAAAAAAAAAAAGTCAAATCTTTCCGTGGGATTTAATTTCGTTCTCCATGTGGCTGTGGTTGGAGGGATAACTTAAGTACTTTGGGGGCTGGCAGATTTTTGGAGGATCACGCACTCCCGGATCGGTTTTCATCTGAAGCCTTAGCAGAGAAGTATGCCCGATCCTGGGGTTTCTCCCCTTCCCTCCTGCTCCCCCTTTTATGGATGAGTTATCTACAGCGTAGCATCTTTTCAGAAGGCCTGCCTTCTCGTAAGAATGCCAAAGCAAAGCCACCCTCCACTTTCCATATTGAGGTTTTGATTTTGAAATGGATTCCCCATAAAATTTGGGGGTAACTGAATCATATGTGAAGTCACCAGCCCCACACCCTATGCTCGGTGACCAGCCAGGTCTCATTTCTTAGAACTCAGCCTGCAGGTTCTGTTTGCTTACACTGAGAACTTCGTGTTCCTAAGCCTCTGCTGTTCATTTTCAAGAGATTTAAGAGAAGAACATTTTTTTCTTTTATTGGGTCCAGATAAGCCCAGGAATATTTTTTTTTTCTTCAAGGAAGATTGCAGAATCCAGAAAGAGGGATGGGAGTTGTGTGGAGTATGCTGATGTATTCATTCATTCATTCACTAAATATTTACTGAGCACCTACTATGTGTTGGGTACTGTTCTTCGGGCAGGAAGCAACAGTGGAGAGCAAGAGGGACAGTTCCTGCCCTCATAGTGATTATCTTCTGTGTGTGGGAGAGACAGTGGACATACAGATACAGACTCTAATGTCCTCTGAAGAAAGCAGGGAGAGGGAGAAGAAAAGAGTGATGATATGGTTAAAGTATGGATAGTGGAAGTGATGGGGGTCAGAGAAGGGCCCTTTGGGATGGACCACTGGAGCAGAAGCCTGAAGGATGAGAGGAAGGGAACTGTGGGAAGCTCTGGGGGGAAATGGTGTTTGGGCAGCAGGGTATGCAAAGGCCCTGGGGTTGGAAAGGCTGGGCGTGTCAGAGAAGCAGAAAGGCGGGCACATGGCCGGAGTGCTGAGACCAAGAGGGAGGTTGGAGGAAATGAGGGCGGGGTGGGGAGGCAGGTAGGGCCCGCGGTCCATGGCATTCATTCCCTGAGTGCTGTATGAGAACCAAGCGAGCATTATTAAAGTTGGCCCAAGAACTATGTCAGAACCTGAACTCTGTCCAAGGGGCCCCAGTTTACTCTCTCCCTGCTACTCACTGACCCATCCCTTCCTGTCTTTGTTTCCACCTCTGTGTTCCAAGGGGGTTGAGGCGAGACCCCTCCCATTGGAATCAACCCACTGCCATACCCAGTATTTCTGTGTGACTTTATTGGCATAAACGACACTAACTATTATATAAAGAGGAGAAGAAGGCGGTCCTTGGATGAAGTTTCTTCTTGCTTTTCCAGCAAATACTACAAAGGGTCTCTGTTCAGCCCTGTCTGGGGTGCAGTGGGCAGAGGTGATTGTTCTTGGGCGAGCCCTGGAAAGCCGGCCACCTCCGACTTAGAAGGTGAGTCTGGAGGGAGAACCAGTAGAGAAGAATGAACTGGGTCACGTTCTTCGAAGATGCCACATTTCCAGAATATGCCCACTTGGGTCGGATTTCGAAGAGGAAGCGCTTTGCAGTCATGAACTGCGTGCGGGAACCCAGGCTGTGTTCAAATTCCTCCTGAAGAGAGAAATAATAACGAGAACAGGCTGTGGAAAAGAATGTAGTTAGTGTCTTAAAGATGGGCAAATACTCATTCTCATTTGTCCTTTTATGTGAAACAGATTTTTTAGAAGGCAATTGGAGTAGCTAACGACATCCAGAGCCCTGCTGATTCGAGTGGGGCCGGGGCCGGGGGCTCCAGTTTGCCCAAACTACTAATCAGACCCAAGGAAAGAGGTGAGTTGATTACCCTGGAAATCGCACAGGAATTCTTCAAAGACGTGGCCAGTAATTAGCGTGTAAGATGCTACTCGCTCTGCACAAAACTTAGCATAATTTTACTAGGCAGCTCATCACCATCAGAATTGGAGAAAATCAGGCCAGAAAAAGTCCCGCTAGCCAGGCTGCCTGATGCAGACGTGGAGACTTTTGCTCTAAAATGGCTTCATACTTAAGGGAGACACCAAGAGAATGCACTACCTTTCTTCTGGGCCTAATGGTGGGCGGGAGTCGCAATGAATGCAATGACATTTTAGGAGACGGGCTGGAATTTGGCGGGGGGGTAGGGGGAGGCAGCAAAGGGCACCATGCCATGGCCCCAGCTGGAATCGAGACAGACTTGGTTTGAATACCCAGTCCCACACCTACTGAGTGATATGGGGCCGATTCCTTAGAGTCTCTGAGCTTCAGTTCCCTGCCTGTTTTTAGGACCAGGAACACCACCTGTGAGAGCCAGCAACGAGGCTCATGGCACAGCTGCTGTCATCACTTGAGACCTCTGAGGGAGGGCGGGCTGCAGATGGAGGGAGGCCGTCTCCCCGACGCTCAAAGTCCTTCATAGAGATGGGTTCACGTGCGTGTTTTTTCCAAACACCAAGGTCACCCGTCTGGATAGAGTCCTTATAAGAGTTAAAGGTTTGGGCACAGAGGCAATATCCCACCTTGACTCTGCTCACCTTTCCTTGACTTTGCAGGTGCTTTCCCTTTAAATTGCCCTGCTCTGAGTGGCTCCTCTTCCCCGCGTGGGACACGAACCTGCCCACCTTATGCTGGGCTGGCCTGGGCATCCCTACCTGAGGCTTACACCCCTTCAGGGCTGGGGGTAGACATAGCCAAAGGAGAAAGAGGACGTCCCCCAAACTCCACTGACTCCGCAATTTGGGATGGAGAATGAGAGTCAGTCAGTCATTGAATTGGCAAATCATTTAACACATTTTTTTCACATGAAAACAAATTCATGAATAGAGCAGAAAGCAAAATCTGCTTGAGTTTGAAAAAATAAACCAAGAGGCTTGAGAGAAGTGAAGGGGGAGGGGGTGGCTGGAGCCCACGTGGGTGGTGCTTCCTCATTGGCTTTGCTCTTAGGGGATGTGGAGAGGCGGCTTGGAAGGAACTGACTTCCGGTTTTGTCCTCAGCCAGCCCAGGACCCGGACCGTGGTGACTTTGAGTTTGTTTTTTTTATTCTGGTAAAATATACACAAAGTGTACCATTTTCACCGTTTTAAAGTATACGGTTCGGTGGCATTAAGTCACTGAATTTTTTTTTTTTAACTTTTATTGATATGTAGTTGGTTTACAGTGTTGTGGTCATTGAGTTTTTTTTGTTTTTTTTTTTGGCTGCTTTGGGTTTTTGTTGCTGTGTGTGAGCTTTCTCTAGTTGCGGCGAGTCGGGGCTACTCTTCGTTGTGGTGCGTGGACTTCTCATTGCGGTGGGTTCTCTTGTTGCAGAGCATGGGCTCTAGGCGTGTGGGCTTCAGTAGTTGTGGCACGCGGGCTCAGTAGTTGTGGCTCGCGAGCTCTAGAGCACAGGCTCAGTAGCTGTGGCGCACAGACTTAGTTGCTCCGCGGCATGTGGGATCTTCCCGGACCAGGGCTCGAACCCGTGTCCCCTGCATTGGCAGGTGGATTCTTAACCACTGCACCACCAGGGAAGCCCCGGTCATTGAGTTTTAAGAGTGGATTCTGGAAGATTCAGGAACCTGACTTGAAAAAGTGGGCCTTGCTGTGTCACGGCATTTTACGGTTGCAAAGTGCTTTCCCACCTGCCCCTCATTCTGTGATTATGAGGTGTTATCCTCATTTTGCAGATGAGAAAAGCATCGTTGAGAGAGACTGAGGATGAAGCAGGGCCACATAGCAACACAGATATTCATAACACTATTCACAATCACCAAAAAGTGCAAACAATCCAATTGTCCATCAACTGATCAACGGGTAAACAAAATGTGGTCTATCCATAACTGTGGAATGCTGTCCAGCCATAAAAAGGAATGAAGTACTGACACATGCTACAACATGGATGGACCTTGAAAACATTATGCTGAGTGAAATAAACCAGTCCCTATAGGCCACATGTTGTATGATTGCATAATTATATGAAAAGTCCAGAAGAGGCAAATCTATAGAGACAGAAAGTAGATTAGTGGTTGCCTAGGGCTGGGGAAGATCAGAGGATAGGTGTGACTTCTGATGGGTAGGGGGTTTCTTTTGGGGATGATGAAAAAGTTCTAAAATTAGCTTGTGATGATGGTTACACAACTGTACACGCACTAAAACACGTTTAATTATACACCACGTATGGGTGAATTTTATAGTATATAACTTATATCTTAATACTTATATCTTAATAAGTCTGTTAAAAGACAAACCCTACCAAACTGTGTCCAGAGCAGCTGCACTGTTTTTGCATTCCACGGCAGTAACACATGAGCGTTCCAGTTGCTCCACATCCTCGGCAGCACTTGGCATTGTCAGTCCTTTTGTTTTAGACATTCTAACAGAGGTGCAGTGGTCCCTCTTCATGATTTTTAATTGTATGTTCCTAATGGTCGATGACATTGAACATCTTTTCTTGTGCTTGGTTGCCACCCACATGTCTTCTTTGGTGAGGTATTCATGTCTCACCCCCTCCCCCTGCCCCCCCCCAACCATTTAAATTAGATTGTTTCCTTACTGTTGAATTCTGAGAGTTCTTTATACGTTCTGGATAGAAGTATGTTGTTGAATACGTGATTTGCAAAAAGTTTTTCCCCCACCTGTAGCTTGTCAATTCATTCTCTTTGTTGTCGATATTTCTCATACTAGCCACTCTGGTGGGTGCATTGTGGTATCTCATTGTGGTTCTCGTTTGCATCAGATCATTTCTTAGTCTGGTATGGGGGGGGTCTTGGTTCAACAGCAGCTCTGGTTTTATGCAAAGTGCTTCACATACAGAATGTTTTTGAAGAGGGAGAGACGGTTGTTATCTTTTCTACCGGTAAGGTTTTAAGAGATTCAGTGACTGGCTCAAGGTGACACAGCTCCTAGGTAAGAGGTGGGGTGAGGATTGGAACCCAGGTCTGTTGTCTTAGAGGCAGCTGCCTCTTTGGAGCTATAATCCGCTTTAACCCTCAACTTCAAGGCTCCCAGTAAAAACAACAGCCTGAGTCTGTCTAGCAAGCTGCATTCCTTTATGGCATGTCATGAGAGGTTGAGAAATGTCAGTGAAGATGACGAGTGCTCTGTTTATCTGACTCTCATCATTCCCAAGGACCCTCCTTACCTTCGTTCCTGACATAGCAGTTCCCAGGGAATTGCCACATTTTCTAGCTGCTGTCATTGTGGTTGTTCCCACCTTCTAATTATGAGCAGAGTCAGCCCTGGGATGGGGTAGAGGCCTCGAGTCATGAGTCATTGCAGGGATGTTGTCACTGGGGAAGAGAGCCCCTGGGCTGTCTGGAGGCACCGTTCAACATCTACGAGCACCTACTGGGAGCCAGGCAGCTTCTAGGCACTGAGGATGTGGCATCCATGGCCCCTGCTCTCTGAAGTACCTTCTGTCTTAGATGGAGAAACAAACAGGCATCATGTAGGTCTTTGCTCAGATGTCCCTTCTCAGAGAGGCCTTACCTGACTGCCCCACTAACGTTACAGCCCTGTCACTCTCTAGCCCCTTACCCTGCTGTATTTGTCCTCAGGCACTTAGTGCTATTAGAGTGTTATTTTCAGTATCGTCCAGTGGAATGTATGCTCTTTGACTTATTTGCTATTCTGGGTACCTAGAAAAAGGTGGCACATGGTGAGTGTTCAATAACTGTGGAATGAATAAGTGAAGTAAACAAATAAGGTAACTGCATTTCACAGTGATAATTACTATGGTGAAATTAAATCAGGATGCCATTAGGGAGACTGGAGTGGGATAGGGGTGAGGGGTGAAGAGTGTGTGTGGCCATTTTAGACTTGGTAGCCAGGGACGGTGTCCTTGAATAGGTGAATTTGGAGCTTAAATCTGAAAGGTGAGGGGAACCAGCATTCATAGATATGAGAAAAGAGTGTTTGAGGCAGAGGAAATAGCACGTGCAAATGCCCTGTGGCAGGAAGTGTTCAGCGTATCAAGGAAGAGAAAGAAGAGCAATGGCGGCCAGCGCTTATGAGTGGCAGGAAGTGAGTATTGTTTTCTAGCAGGAAGGCGTCCATTTACCCCCCTGGGCCTGTCTCCATGCCAGAACTTGCTGCTTTCTGAACTTTCCAGGCCAGCTTAGACAGTGGACCTGCTAGGATTCCCATCACCAGAGATGTCAAGGATGTGGCTCATGCCCCAGACCACACTGCTTGCCCCAAGTATGACTGATTTCTTTCTCCAAGTCCAGGGTTGTGGCTTTTGGTAGCTGGATCAACCCATGAGAAAGCTCTCTTAATTCTTGAGAGAATCTCCACTGGACCCAGGAAATGCCTCTCAAGAAAGACTTCTAAGAGCTACATGGCTTCCAAATGGGAGTGTGTATGCTGTGTTTTCCACCTGTATTGTCTTGTTGAGTCCTCACAGTAACCGTGTGGTTTAAGTGGCATTAAACTCGTTTGACAGATAAGGAACACAAGATACACTTATATTCCAGACCTGGCTTATTAACTTATTAATTATGAAATGCTGGACAAATAATGCACCCTGAACCTGAGGTTTTTCATCTGTGAAATGAGTATGTGTCTGAGTATACGTGTGCCCAGTCCCTAACTGATAATACTTGTTGGGAGAAATGAATGTATTGATATATGTGAAATGCCGGGCACGGTGCATGAACACATAAAGCCATTCTGTGTCAGTCACAGCTCCATGTTTGCACGCAACCGAAATCAGCACTGGCAAAGCTAAGCCAAGAATCGGGGAGGGAGAATTTATTGCCAGGATGCAGAGTGACTCAGACTGGAACTTGGGCTTGGAACAGGCAGGAACCAGGATATGCTGGGGATGCAGGTGGCAGGAGCTAATCCACCTCCGGTCAGGTTCCTGCAGCTTGTTTTATCACCTCCAGCTTTTTTAATCTACCCCACCCAACCCCACCGCGTATCACTACACAGTCAAAGTCCTGGTGGGGGAATCTCATGAATCCAGCTTGGGTCACATAGCCGGGTATTTTGACTTACAGTTCCTCCAGATTGTCTGCCCTGGGGAAGAGGTAATTTTTCAAGGGGATTGTTTTTGTTTCCCCAAGAAGAAAAGGCAAATGGATGCTTGGGTGGTCAAAGAATAACTGTGTCTATTACAGTAATAATCTTGGCTTTGCCACTGAACTCCCTGATCAAGATGTTCCCTCTCCAGGCTTCAGTTCCTACTCTGAAATGAAGGCACTGAGTTCCACACCAGGGTGACTCTCAGAATCTCTGGTGGAACTTTAGAAAAATCGGGACACACTCTCCTCGGCCATCTGTTTTGATCAGCTTTGAAACTTCTCCTAGAAGTCCTTCTTACATCTCATTGGCCAGTACTGGGATACACGCCCACCCCTAAACCAATCACTGGCGAGAGGGGAATGGAGGACGGCCAATCAGATTTGACCCCTGCTCTTCCAAAAACCAGGGAGAGGGGGTGGCAGTTGGCTGACCCCAGCAGGGTCTACAGTGCTTTCTCTCTCTTTGTTGGACGGATTTCTTTGAACCAGTGGAGCTTGAAAGGTGGGGGGTAGGAGTCAGGGTGTCCTTTTCAGTCCGGAAGTGGCCATAAAAGTTGTGTCCTCATTGCTCCATGGAACACCCCCAGAGGGAGGCCATCTGTGACCTGCCACGTAGCTCAGCCGCCCCAGGTATGAAACTTACCTAAAATGTGCCAAAGCCGGTGGCAAACCTGGAGAAGAAAGAAACACCAGGTGGTAGCATCCAGTAAATAAGGATTTGGGCTGAAATGAAAAAAAATTTCACCTTGCCAGGCACGACGGCTGTACCGATGTTGACGTAAGGCAGGTTTTAATGATGGTGCCAAGTAAACTTGGCCGTGCAAGTTGGGGGCTGTCCCCACCTCAGCTGTCAACTCCGCTTACCTTCCCGAGAGCTGGCAATTACATGGTGACACTTTTCCACTCGTGTGTGACCTAACACAACCACTCTTCTCAAAAGTTGGTAACTAAATTTGAGGTGCTGAAAGAAATATTGCAATTGAAATAAAGCTTTAGGGAACGTTTATGCACCTTGGAGTGAATTAACGTCTCGGGGAAATTAAAAAAAGGCTCTTCTCTAAGCACAAATATATACTTTTCACGTTCCTTTTTAGGCACCATGGATTTTAATAGCAGTGTAAATCAGATTTTACAGGCCACATATTTCAAGCATGGAGTTCATTAAATGTGTGAAATTTGACATTTGCTTCAGGGCGTGGCTAGGGTCCCTAGTAATGAACCACAAATTGTGTTGGGCTTTCTGATCAACTTCAAGACGCTAAAACCCCTGTGGAGTTGCACAAAGAGGCAATTTCCCTCCATGCCTTCCCCAGCCTGGTTCTCCCTGGAGCCCTCCTTCAATGGACCAGGTGCAAATAGGGTATGTGGTTCCACCATCTTTATTCAAATTGAGAAACATGGGTCACGTAATCTTTTAATTGATTTCTGAGTGGTGTCAATGCATTTATAAATTCAGTGACCATTTACTGGGCACCTACTCTGTGCTAGTTTCCATGTTGGCTCTGGGGATGCAGTGGTAAAAGAGACAGTGTCTCACCTGGCGGAGTTTGCAGTTTGGAGGGGAAATGAACATAGAATGATAATCTACTTTTGCCAACAATTAGGAATCGCCAACTGTAAGAAGTGTTATGAAGGAAAAGCCTGGGGTGTTATGAGGCCCAGGAGAGACTCAGGGAGTCTCTTGAGTCTCCTGGTTCCTGCCTGTTCCAAATTATGGGGAGGCATAATTTTTTTTTCTGGGAGTATTAGGAAAGGCCTTTCTAGGAGTCATAGTTAAACTGAGACGTGAAAGATGGATAGATCTTAGATAGATTAACAGTAGGGGATGTGGAGTGGAGGGAGAGGGGATAGTGACAAGGCAGAGAGTGTGTCCTGCCCTCAGTTAATCAGTGACTAAATATTTATGGACCACTTGTGTTCTGGGTTAGGCATGATGATGGAGAGAAGGATGTGGAACTTGTATCAGCTGAGACTCATGGTTGCAAGCAACAGAAGCCCGATTAATTGGGAATTTATTGACTCATGTACCTAAAAAGTACAGAGTAGGGTTAGCTTCAGGCATGGCTGGATCTAGAATGAAACTGATATCAGGCATCTGCCTCTATCGCCTGGCTTTATTTGGTTTGATGTTTGCTTCTTTCCAGGCAGAACCTCTCCTACTGGTGGCCCCAGGAACCTAGGCTCATCCCACTAGTTTTCCAATCCCAGTCCACAGAGTGGCTCCTTCTCATTAGCTCCAGCAGGTTTGAATCTCATTGGTCGGTCCCTCATCCAACCCTGAGACAATCACTGTGGCTGGAAGTGTGAGATGCCCTGCTTGGCCAGCTCTGGGCCACATGTCATTATTGGAGCCAGAGAGAGGTGGGCTGAGCTCCACCTAAGCCACAAGAATAGGAATGGAGATGGAATGGTTCCCCAGAGGAAAATGGGGGTACTGGTGTGAAAAGGTGTGATAGCAGATGTGGGGCAGGCAGACCATCTGCCACAAAATCAAGACTTCAGGTGAGTGAGTGTTGGGATGTTTCACCAGGTGGCCTTGAGGGCAAAGACGCATTGTGCTTAGAGCTGAATGAAGATGTCTTCTTGTCGTCTAAGTCCCTGTCTCTGAGAAGGAATAGGAGGTGTACAAATGACTGGAATTCAAGGATGGGTGATAAGTTCTTTGAGAGCACTACAGGGACAGAAAGCAAGGCAGTGGCAGCTATGACATTCTCATGGATTGCAAGCTTGCTTGAGAAATGCCTTAAAGAAGAATTAGTGTTTTGGTAGACAGTGATGTCAGGAGGGCATTTCAAGTCAAGGAAACAGCAGGACTAAAGGCACAGAGGCTGGAAGGTGGAGTACATTCCACTAACTGTTCACGATGCCATTTTCTCAGAAGTATAAAGACACATAGGGAAATAGTGGGAGTACAGCTAGAAAGGAAGCTGAAACAATATTGCTCAGTTGCCAGTGATAGAAACTCACGTCAAACTAGTTCAAACTTAAAAAAAAAAAAAGAGGGATGTAGTGAGTGGGTAGCATTGACTTCAGGCACAGCTGTATCCAGGGACTTTAAGATATTTTATAGACCACTTTTTTTTTGATCTCACAGCTCTGTTTTCTTCTGAGTTTGCTCTCCCCTTGTGTTGGTAAGATGGCCCTCAGCAGTTTCTGGCCTGCCTGGCAACACCAACAGAGAGAGAGAAAGAGAGAGAGACAGAGAGAGCCCTTCTTTCTCAGCAGTTCCAGCCAGAAACCTGGTGTTGACTGTGGTTGGCCTGACCTGGCTCACATGGCCAACCCTGAACCAACTCCTTTGTTCAGGGGAACGTGGCACATGCCCAGCCTGGGTCACACAACCCCCTCCTGGACGTGAGACTGAAGGCAGCCCCCAAACCACATGGACTCAAAGGGGGGGGACGTGTGACTCCTCCCTCTTCCCCCAAGAAAACCCAGAGTGAAGTTGCCAAGAGAAGAGAAAAGGAATGATGGAAAACCAAAACAGCAGACATCCACCACAGGAAGGTTTAACACCATAGTGAGGAAGCTGGTATTTATTTCAGGAGGCAATGGGGAGCCATAGAGGGTTGTTGAGCAGGGGAGTGATATTATTATCCAAACTATTCTTTGGGAAGATACCCTTGGCAGCGGTGGTGGGAGAGGGGTTGGTTGGAGCGAAGCAGAAGACGTGACGCGAGGGGAGAAGAGGCTTTTGTGATGGCTCAGGAATGAGATGTGAGTCCAAGGTGGAGCAGTGACTGCCCAAGTGGAAAAGAGACACCCAAGTGGGAGGAAATGGATGGGATGGGATGGGGGATGTGCCGGGCAGAGCGCACGGAGGCCCATGAGCCTGTGGGGCACTTGTTCAGGGCAGGCCGTTGGGAACCACCTCCTTGGAGATGGTGGTGATTTTGGAAGGACATGACCCCAGGCGAAGACGGGGCTTTGGTAGGAGAACAGAGGGGCCGGCGTCTCACCTCTGAGAGCATTTGGGGGCCACTTGTGAATCCCGCGGGCATTTGCATTCTGACTCCAGGGAGGGTGGGTCGTCGGAGCAAGATGCCATTTTCCACAAAGCTTTCCAGATGTTTGCTTTGTTGGTTTGCTTTATTTATTTATTTATAAAGTGGTAACAACAGAGAGAAGAAAAGAAAAAAAAAAAAAGCAAAACCGAAGTTGAAAGTGAGGATCCCTGGAGGAGAGGGGCCTGGGAAACGCCGAGGAGACTGGAAGTCGGAGGGAACACTTGCCCCCCACCGGGACCTGCCGGCGTCCCCCACTCCCCTGGCTGTCTGGGGTCAGCATGATGTCCCTTCTCTTACCCTGTGCCCAGGCCCTTGAAACCCCTCAGGGAAGGAAGCCACTGGGTTTTCTGTGATCCCAGCCAGAGTGACTGAGACACCCCAGGCCTCCTGCCTCTGTCCAGAGAGCAGCCACGAGGCTCCCTCCATAAGACCCTCGGGGAGCAGCTCCCTCCCTAGCTCCTTACCAGGCTTGGTAAGAAACATGGCTGACCCCATGTGAAGCGCAAAACCTTTGAGTCTCAGTCTACTCATTTACAAAATGCGGACTGTACTTTGCTTACCTCCTAGAATAATGCCCTGGGGAGCCCTGGAGGTTGGCAATGGGTCTTTACTTCCAGGGGTGGTGTCCTTGTGAGAAATCACATAGTGCAAATTCCTGCTGTTGGGCCTTGGGGCTGGTCTGTGGAGGGAGTTGGGGCCAGTGGGCACCTCGGTGCCCTTGTTGAAGGGTGTGGGGCTGGACATCAGTTAAGACACGCTTGGGTACAAGTAATCTGAAACCTGGCCCAAGCTGGTAAGGTTGCCAAATAAAAGATAGGACACCCAGTTAAATTTAAATTTTAGATAAACAACAAATAACTTTTTTAGCATAAAGTTGTCCGAAATATTGCATAGGGCATACATATGCTAACAATTTATTATTCGTTGTTTATCTGAAATTCAAATTTAACCCATACCCCGTGTAACCTTACAAACTGATTTAAGTAAAAAAGGAGTTTATTATTGAAAAGTCCAGGGGTGGACTTCAGGCTCAGTTGGATTCAGGGGTTCCAGCAATGGGGCTGGGATTTGGTTTCTCTCTCACACTCTTGGCTCTGCTTTCACCACACTGACTCTGCTCCAGCTTGCCCCTTCTGTTGCCACATTGGTCACATCCTTCCACCTTCATTTCCAACAGGAAAGAGTGAGTCTGTCCAAAGCCGGGTTGAAGGCCTTTTGTATAAACACTGGCCCTGACTTGGTCATGTGCTCATCCCTGAACCAATCATAGTGGTCAGGGGAGTTCCATGTGCTGATTGGTTTAGGCCCTGGTCACATGATACCCCTCCTCCCTCCCTTTCTTCCTCTCTTTTTCCTTCCCTCTCTTCCTCCCTCTCTCTCTTTCTTTTTCTTCCCCCATCTCTCTCTCTTTCATGTGTATATGAAAAGACATTTTGTTATTATTTCACTGTATTGGTGACTACACCAGATTGCATTTTTTCAGATGGCACATGGAGCATGGGCTAACAATTCTCTTTGATTCCCGAGAACCTCAATATCACAATATCTGTGTTTTGGAGAATCCAGTTTCTGACGGCGTCTGTGGTATCATCCCCAAGAATAACAGCGGTGCTTAGTAGTGTAAAGACCGTTTTGCTGAGTTGTTCTATCACGTTCGCTGCTCAGGGTGCTCCCCTTTCTTTCTAATCAGATCTTCAGCAGGTGGCCCTGTGTTTCCTCGTGATGATGCACAGGACCTGGTGGAGGCATTGGTTTTGTGGGTTTTTACGGAATGTCCACAGAAGGGTGAGGGTCCTGGTGTCCTGCCCTCAGATATTGAAGCAAGCTCTACTTTGCAGTTCTAGTGGTCCGGAAGAGAAGAATATGTGGATTTATGACAAACACAATATAAAGCTCCATTTGGGAACTGGAATGAAATGCTTCAAGATAGCTCTCGTGATAGCACCCGTTTCACTGCTCTTACTGCCATGGTGAGTCAAGATGCTTATCAGGAGGTGGGAAAAAAAAGTTTCAGAAAAGTCCTTTTAAGATCTACTTCTAGGCATACCAGTGCTCATCCTTTGACGCTCCTCACCGTGGACCCACCATCTTGCCTCCACAGGCAGGTGTGTACACTGCCAAGTGTGTAGACTGAGGGTTGGGGAATTGCCAGAGAGAGATTTGGGGGCTGTTTTGTCAGAAGGTGGGTCAACTGACATGCACTACTGTGGGTCTGGGTGAAGTCCTAGCCCCACTTGCCCCCAGGCTCACCCTTAAAATGTCACCCTTGATCGCATCTGAGGGGCCAGGGACCACTGCACATGGAGGGTCCCATCCTACCTGGCAGACCCCCAGCCTGCCCTGCATGGGGCCAGCTGTGAGGGAGGGGAAGAAAATCAGTCACAGAAGCAAAGGGAACATCTGCTGGGTCCCTGCTTGGTCTGTCGGCTCTGGGCTGGAGCTTTACACAGCTGGTCCCTATTCCTCACAGCCGCTATTTGAGATACGTGTGATCATCTCTGTGTTACATGTAAAAAAACTGACTGTGTCACCGGGCACACTTGTGGCGCCAAGTAATGCAAAACCTGACTCGAACTGGCTTAAACCTTAAGGAAGTGTATCATCTCATTAGCAGGAGCTTTAGTGGTAAGGAGGGTTTCAGGAGCTGCATGATCAAAGCTCCAGCCTCATTTCTCTGTGTTTCCCTTGGTTTGTCCTTGCTTTCCTTCAGGGTCACAAGGTGGCCCCTATCAGCAACTGAGGCCCCAGTTCCAGATCTCAAACTCCTATGGATGGAATAGGAGATGTTGCAAATGACAGAACATCCAATTCAAAGTAGCTTACTTGAAAAAGAAATGTTTTCATATATGGGAGAAGCTACACGAGTTTCCTCTGGCTTCAGGCGTGGCTGGATTCAGAGGCTCACGTGTTGTCAGCAGCACGTAATCTCTTCCTATCTCTTGGCCTTCCTCTGTGGTCTTACATTTCTGACATCTTGCTACCTGGATTGCAATGCACCGAGCAGGCTGACAGCAATTCCAGGCTTACATCCTTCTATCTCAGGAGGAAAGACAGAAAATGTGTGGGTGAGATTCTCTTCTCTACTGGTTCAAACTAAAGTCCCAGGGCTGATTCTCACTGGCCTGGGCCAGTCGCTCTGGATGCCGATAAGCTGGACCCAGGTCACATGCACATCCCCAAAGCTGGGACAGACTCAGTCCTTCCTGAACAGCATGAACTGCGAGTCGGAAAGGTTTGATCCCCAAATAACAATGGCAGCACTCTTTCCGGAGCAAGAAGGAAGGGATGTTAAGGGCTAGGGGCAAAGCCAGTGGGTATTTAGAGGGCGTCTTCCTGCAGCAGGAGACCCCCAGCAGGCCGCGGCATAAGGTCCCTCTCACCCTCAGGACCCTCCTCCCCGGTCAGGGTTTAAGGTCTGTCAGGACTGGGGCCTGGAGATTGTCTGTCGCCTGTGTCCCATGCTCTGACTTTTCAGGTTTGGGAAGAGAGGCCGGTGGCAGACAGTATCCTCCCTACAGCCTTCCATTCATGGCTCCCATTTTGGTTTTTAATGAGTTTTGCTCTTAAAGCTGATTACAGTGCAATTGTATACCGTCTGCCTGACTACAAACTGAGTCAGCACCATGCGAAAGGCTCACTTTGAGAGAACCTAGTCTACACAACTAATCCAGCAGACTGGCATGTCTTCATAAGAAGGAGGGAGGGAGGGAGGGACGGAGGGAAGGAAGGCCGCATGTTGATAAACACAGTGCATGGAATATAAACACTCCCCAAGGAGTGATGTCATAGGCTCCTGCTCCATGGGGCCAGGTTCTACTTGACGACCATCTTCTTGATTCACCAGCCCAGGCAGAGCTCCCAGACACTGAAGAGTGGGCTGCAGAAAAAGCTTCTGAAGAAACATCAGATGGTTCCCAAATGGAGTAAATTGAGGGATCTTCCGGAGGACGTGGATCTTCCCACATCTGCGTGCCTCTGGGAGAAGTTGCCATGCACACATGGGAGCTGGGCAGGTTTTGGGTAAAAAGATTGGGAAACTGGATCCATTTGGCCCTGAAAACGAATGTGTCTGAAGTAGTATTAAGTTTCTAATTTTCCTCTAGAGCTGGGGTCAGCAAACTTTGTAAAGGGCCAGATAGTTGATATATTCAGCTTTGCAGGCCAGCTGGTCTCTGTTGCAACCCAGTTGTACCACTCTACCGTTTTATCAGGAAAGCAGCCAGAGAGGACCCATACGTAAACGTGTGTGGCTGTGTTCCAATAAAACTTTATTTATAAAAACAGGCAATGGGCCAGATTTGGTCATAGTTTGTCAACTCCTGACCTAGACCAAAGAAACTGTAGGAACAGTTAGTGGCCTGAGTCAGGAAGCTGGTATTTTTTTAAAGTCAGTTTTACTAAATCATAACCTACGTACAATGAAATGCACATTTAAAGTGTGCAGTTCAAACACTGTTGACCACCAACCCCCCAGTCAAGATACAGAACATCCCTGTTGCCATTGGCTGTTGACCCCACCCTCCACACAGCCACCTGTTACGCTGACTGCCGTCCTACAGATCGGTCTGGACTGTTCCAGCATTTCATATGAATGGACTCCTGCAGTGTATTCTCATTTGGTCTGTAGAAGCCGGTATTTGAAGCCCTTCTGGTCTGTTTAAGGAATCTCTTTGGTCACTGTGGTGATTTTCAACTGTATCTGAGTTCTCTGACACACTGCCCTTCAAAAGGCAAAGGCGGGGCCTTGCTCCTTGGCCCTGAAATGTGGGCTAGACTTAGCAACATGCATCGGGGAGCAGGATGTGGTGGGAGTGATGGAAATGACTTCCGTGACTGGTCACAGCCTCTGGTTCTGCCTGGTTCTCTTTCTCACTCTGAGGGCGGCCAGCTGCCATGCGAAGAGGATGCTCAAGCAGCCTGAGGAGAGGCCCACATGGGGAGGAACTGAGGCCTCCTGCCAGCATCTAGGACCCAGGTACCAGCCAAGAGAGGGAGCCTCCTTGGAACCGGATCCTCCAGCCACAGTCAAGCCTTCAGATGACTACAGCCTTGGCTGACATCAAGATGTCATCATTGAAGTCAAGCTTCAATGCAATAAAAGACCCAACCAAGCTGCTCTAGAATTTCTCACTCACTTTATGTGGGAGAAAAAAATGTTTATTGTGTTTGAAGACACTAAATTTTGGGGTGATTTATTATGCAGCGATAGATTACTAATACCGTCACTGACACATTGAGTCCATCTATCCATCCCTCCATCCATCCCCCCATCCATTTACTTATTCATTTCTTCATTCAACAAATATTGATTTCTTTAACAAATTGTAAACAATTTATAAAATGTAATGAAATTTAGAAAGGTTTCTATAAAAATTGGTAAGATATTTTCGAGGGCAAATGCTTCCTTTACAGAGTATGCTTTAGTTATCTAACAGCAATGATTTTTTTTTTTGGATTTATTTATTTTTTATTGAAGTATAGTTGATTTACAATGTTGTGTTAGTTTCTGGTGTACAGCAGAGTGATTCAGTTATACATTTATATACATATTCTTTTTCATATTCTTTTCCATTATGGTTTATTACAGGATATTGAATATAGTTCCCTGTGCTATATAGTAGAACCTTGTTGTTTATCTATTTTATATATCGTAGTTTGTATCTGCTAATCCCAAACTCCTAATTTATCCCTCCCCACCCCTTTCCCCTTTGGAACCATAAGTTTGTTTTCTATGTCTGTGAGTCTGTTTCTGTTTCATAAATAAGTTAATTTGTGTCATATTTCAGATTCCACATGTAAGTGATATCATATGGTATTTGTCTTTCTCTTTCTGACTTACTCCACTTAGTTTGATAATCTCTAGGTCCATCCATGTTGCTGCAAATGGCATTATTTCGTTCTTTTTTATGGCTGAGTGGTATTCCGTTGCACATATGCACTACCTCTTCTTTAGCCATCCCTCTGTTGATGGACGTTTAGGATGCTCTAACAACAGTGATTTAATAGCTAACCCTGAACTGTGAACGGTTCTCTTTTGAGCATGTTCTTAATATTAACTTTCATTACTGTCCCCATTTTGCCGATGAGGAAACTGGCTCACTGAAAGGTTGAGTCACTTGCCCCAAGGCCCCACGATCAGTAAGTGGTGGAGCTGAATTAGAACCCAGGGCCCACAGGCTTCATCACTGTGCTGTATGCACCCCTCCCCCCTCCCTTTGCTTGTCCCCAGGGAGACATTTGCCACGCAC